>NC_059431.1:7750419-8412919 GCF_021028975.2 Sphaerodactylus townsendi | reverse complement strand
CCAAAACCAGGCACCTGGGAAGGTAGGTGAGGCTGACATAGGTGGGGCTGAGAAAGTTTTGAGAGAACTGTGACCAGGAGGTTTCAGGTGGAGGAGTGGGGAAATAAATCCAATTCACCAGATAAGAACATAAGAACAAGAGTTTGGAATATGCTACCACAGGAGGTGGTGATGGCCACTAACCTGGATAGCTTTAAAAAGGGCTTGGACAGATTGATGGAGGAGAAGTCGATCTATGGCTACCAATCTTGATCCTCCTTGATCTCAGATTGCAAATGCCTTAACAGACCAGGTGCTCGGGAGCAGCAGCAGCAGAAGGCCATTGCTTTCACCTCCTGCATGTGAGCTCCCAAAGGCACCTGGTGGGCCACTGCGAGTAGCAGAGTGCTGGACTAGATGGACTCTGGTCTGATCCAGCAGGCTAGTTCTTATGTTCTTATAAGAGTCCACAGCTCGTCTGGCAGAGTTGCAAATTGAATCCCGTTGGCCAGATCCGAGTCCACTGCTCTGGAGATGAAGGCCATAGAGTCCACTCTGGGGTAAAATGCCTAGAGTCCACTCTCGAAAGCAGCCATTTTCTTGAGGAGAACTGAGTCTGGAGATGAGCTGTCATACGGAAGATGCTCAGGGCCCACCTGGAGACTCCTCAGGGAGTCCACTTCATGAGGTGGGACCAGGTGGGACCTGAGGATCTTCTTGAATTTCGCAGCAGAAGCAGGGTGAGGCGATGACGTAGGCACAGGCGGGAAAAACACAAAAGAGTCCCTTGGGTGCTTGGGGTCAGGAAACGAAACTTAACGACGGCACCCTTATCTGCCTGCTGGTGGGATTAGGCAGATGGAGGCTCTTCTTCCGGGGTCTCTTTTGTCAGGCGTTCATCCATGGTTTTAGCACATGAAAAGTGACGTGCCCAGGTGGAGCAGACTCCTGCCTTGAGCAAGGGAGGTTCTACACAGATACAAACACAAAACACAACTACAATTTTTACTTTCTATCTTATACAACTTATTCCTATCTAACTTATAAAGAAATAAAACATAATTTCACCTTTATTAGAATGTCAGATCAGAAATGGAATAATTCATTTCTGACTCCGCTATCACTGGTTACTATAGTCTGCAGGTGAGTTGAGATTTTAAGAGACCTCCAAACCCTTCCTGGAGGTTGGCAGCCCTAAAAGCGGGCTGTCTTCTCAGTGCATTTTGAAAAGGAGTTCCCAAAATGGTGCCCATGGGCATTTTGGTGGCGTCCAACATCTCTTCTGGTGCTCACCAAGTATTTTTAGAAGTTGGGTGGGGTCTGATGGGGCTCTTTCCAGCAGGCCTTTGGTTGGCTACTAAAGATCTCAAAGCAACATTTTACAAATTATATTTATGGGCCTTATCACCGCCCTTTCTTAGGAGGCTCACGGCAGTCTCCAACATTTGATAAAACAGCATAAGAACCATAATAAATACTTTACAACAACCCAGTAAATTCGTATACATTCACAACATTTACAAAAGAATCTGTGTTTTGTTCCTGTTAATGGGATTTTTCCAGGGTTCATATCATAGGGCCTTTCCCACTTACCTTAAGCCCCGCGCTACTTGAGAAAAGTAGCGCGGGGTCCCCTGGCACTCCCCACGAGAGGGGCGGCGACAGCGCAGCTGCCCCAACGCTACCGCTGGCCCGCCCCCTCAGCATGAGGCATCCCTGGCGCTCTTGCAAAGGGCGCCTTTTGATGACCCCGCGCAGAGCGCGGGGTCGTGGGGACACCCGGGCGCACACCAGGGATGCCGCATGCTGGGAATTGCATGCAGTGACGCCGGCCGAGGGAAAAGTGGGGAAAGGCCCAAAGATATCCCTGAAATAGAATTTGAAGTTTTTTTCTGTCCAGGCGGAATACTGGTGAATGCTGAGACAAACCCCAAAACAGCTGTATATGGCTGGTGATTTTTTTGGTGGATGGATCTGCACATTTTGCTGAGGTCCAGAACACGTATATCTCTTCGCCCCAGGATGAGACCTTTTGTAATCTTTTTCAGGTGTTGTACTGGGGTCTACATCACCGCAAAGAAGCCTTTAATTGCACAACTATTTCCCTGGCTGAACAGCCAATTTCTGTCGAGTCAGTGGGCTGTTATCGAAGATCCTCCAGCTTACCATTAAAAAAAAAACGGAGTGTTCTTATAATCCACAGTCAATGCAAAGCCTGATTTCAAACCAAGCTTTTGCGGCTTATCAGAAAAATGCATTCCAGGCAGCAATTATATTTTAATGGGCCTTTTAAGGCTCGGTCTTCTAAGGAGAAAATTACAATTTCCACATCCTGTTTTCCTGCACGTCGCATTGTTTCGAAAGAAATCGAACAGTTTGTTTCCCTTTCTCCGTTATACGATTCTTCACTATACGATTTGTACAAAAATATCGTTATAGAAATCGCATTCATCCCCCCCCCCTCATTTTTACTGGCTAATCCTGGCAACCAACATAATAACACCAATAAGAGTCACGTTTAATTACTTCATTTATACCCCACTGGTGAAGAAATGATATTTCCCCCTTGAGGTTGGAAGAGAAAATTTGAGTATGTTTTTGTTCAAGATGGGGGGGGGGTGTGAGTTATTTTTAATTGCTCGCCTGCCTCACTTCAGCCACCATTTTTAGAAATGCAAATTGGGATAGCAAGAGTCCATAGAACGGGCCAACCCCACCCCCTTCTCCAAGAAAGTGTTACAGATTTGGAGGTCTCTAAAGGATAGAAGGGAGAGGATTCCTAGAGGTAGAAGAAAAGCTTCCTTCACCGAGACTTAGGTGACCAGATGGTCACCTTTGTGAACCGGGACGGGGGGTAGGCGGCCGCATGTGCACACCCATGCGCGTGCAGCCGCAGGAGCACACTGCTTTCTGGGGCGCTGCAGGGCAGGAAACGGCAGCGCCCCATGAGAGGTTGCTTCCCAAGCGTGCCGCTCATGCGTAAAGGATGGCTGCCAACACTGCCTGGCACCCCTGAAGGCAGTGCGGCAGCCTCCCAAAAATCGGGACAATTGAAACAACCTGCAGGATGCGGGACGAATTGTTTGAAGGCGGGACTGTCCTGCCAAAAGCGGGATGTCTGGTCAGCCTAACCTAGACTGACCAAGTCAAGCGGATGGGTCTGGAAATTGGTAAAATTCTTGGGAGCAAAGAGGAGGCTCCAGAGGCATATCTAGGGAAAATGGAGCCTGGGGCAAAATCTGAGTACCCCCACCCTCGGCTCCATTTTCCCTAGACATGGGGGGAGAGAGAAAGAGAGAGAGATCAAGCGAAGTTCACATTATCATTTGGGAGAATACCTGGAAGTGATTATGGTAAATCTAAGAATTACGGTAATTTATGGTAAATCTAGGTAATTTATGGTAAATCTAGGTAATTTATGGTAAATCTAGGAATTGACAAATTCTCAAACTCTATGGTAAAACCATACAGTTTGCAGTAATTGCTGGAGTTCTCTTGATTATTTCCAGGTGTTTCCTGGAAAGGACTTGTGTTGTTGACCCCCCCCCCCCAAAACACACATATCTTCCCATCCTTCCAATGGTTGCCAGATTGTCCTAGATCCAACCCATAATCTCGCTCAACAGAGTTTCTTTGGAGTAACTCCCGTGCAGTTGCTACCATGATATTTTTTTACTATTCAGGACTTTTTCTCCTTTCTGCTCTTTACTAAAACATAATGACTCAGCTATTAATTCTTTCCCTTTTACCATTAATGATGCATTTGTGTGATTTAAGGGGAAAATCCATTTCAGATGATCTTGCATGCAGATGAGAAAAGAACTCGTGGTTTATGGCACGCAATAAACCAAATGAAGCTGGATTTTTTTTTAAAAAAAAAAAGAGAGATTTTTACAGTGAATCTTGCTTCAGTGACGGCACCTCAGAGGAAATGATCAAGGTGTTTCTCTCCTACAGGAGAAAAAAAACCCATTAGCATTAATATGAAAGATAAAATTTGCAAAGGAGGGCGTCAGTGCGTACAGCTGTTTTACTGCCAGTCGAAAGAATGGCATCTTTACCTGTTTAAAGGTGAATAAAACCGCAATGGTTTAAACAGAGTTCAATACAGTTCAATACAGTATTTGGCTTTCAACTTTCTTCTCAGGTGGGGGGGGGGGAATTCCAAAAGGCTGGAATTTAAACCCTCCTGGCTTGGAACCAGAGATGTGTTCAAAAATTTCCTTTATGCTCTTTCATCAGAAAAACAGTCTCTTCACTCGTGCAAGTGTAACCTCTAACTGTGGGTTCTGTGGGGCAGAACTTGGAAGGAGTTGCAAAGAACTAAATTTTAAAACAAAATGGTTTACTTCCTTAAGCAAGAACACTTTTAACATTAACATTTAACTTTTCACAATTTACAGTCCTTCTAGGTTGCATTTCAAGTCCTTATCTTGACAATCCACTGATAAATGCCAAGTCCAATTCTTCCTGCTGGGGGTTGGCTTATGAAGACCTCAGAGGCTTGGTGAACGGGATCCAAGATGATGAAGGTCCCCCAAATGAACTCCCATCAGTTACATACATAGCAAAAACAAACAACTACCTTCCCAGTAGTTCCCAACAACATTGCAGTTACCTTAACAAGGTGTTAAGGGCTTATAGAAATCAAGGTCCGAGTCTGGTAGCCTTGTCTCCTCCAAATGAGCTCTGCAGCCTCTTGCTGCGTTGAGTCTCCACCCCTTACTGGGTCAACCCATTCTGAGCATGGGGGTTACACAAACTGAACTGGCGATTCTTTCTTAATGGCATTTTGTTTGTCTTCAAAAACGTCCTCCTAAAAGAGGGATGTTTTTGTCAATGCTGCTTGTGCAGCAAGTAATAATGTTATATTGTACACATATTACATATATAACTACTGTGTACAATTAGACTACATCTATGGTCATTGTTTGCATAGAATATGTATACAATGACCATAGATGCAGCTTAACAGGACATAGGGGTTACCCTTCAATAGGTGGAGCAAATGGAATCTACTCAGTGGTAAGATCCAAAAATTTTAGTAACAGGTTCCCTCGCCAGCCCCCCCTCAGCAAAGGGGGCAGAGGCGTACCTGGGTAAACCTGAGCCCTGGGCAAAACCTGAGTTGGATGCCCCCCCCATGGGCAGCCACCCCATCCCAGCCCCAAAAATGTTTTTTTGCATCAGGTCATTTCTAAATCATCATCACATTATAGAAAATGCCCCGACTCACAAATCTGAACACAGCAATGGTGAAACACACAGGTTCTTTGATAGAGACTGGTGAGATAAAAGGTACGAAAGGCCGAGAATCCATGAATTGCAGTACCTGAAAGGGATTAACCCAGTTCAGGGAGTTACATTATCAGTCGCAATTGCTCTATGGAACCTTCACGTTCAAAGGCAGTTGGCCTCTCGGGGAGGCGAGGGCGCGGAGATGGAAAAGCAGACCCAATTAGTAACCCCCTGTTGACACACACAAAGAATTAGTAACCCACTCTCGGGAACTGGTGAGAACCTGCTGGATCCCACCTCTGAATCTACTCCCTGGGAGCTGTGATGGTTCTGTGTGTCATTCTTCAATAGGCTCTTTCTGTACAAGTCACCCAAAATAGCTGCAGAAGATTTTTGATCTCCCCCTGCCTTTACCATGATGTTCATGCTAAACCCCTCCAAATGTTTCATGGCCACTGTGAGGGCCTTTGCTCTTACTTTGGGTTATTTGTAGAAACAATGCTTTACAGCAGCGGTTCTCAACCTGGGGGTCACGACCCCTTTGGTCACCTAAGACACTCTGCATCAGTGTTCTCCATCTGTAAAATGGACAAAAGTTAGGATTGGGGGTCACCACAACATGAGGAACTGTATTAAAGGGTCACGGCATTAGGAAGGTTGAGAACCACTGCTTTACAGCGTCTTAGGCCCCTTCTGCATGAGCCTGAGGAGAGGAGAGGCGCTGGTGTAGATGACACTGATGCAGCCCTGAGGCCCTTCGCACACTTGTATGTGGGCAACCCCAGAGCTGTCGCGGTTCACATCGCTGCCTCTGTGGAGAAGGGCGCTACTTAAAAAACGTACCTCCTCTTCCCTTCATTGCCCCATCAGAATGAGGGGACATGCCCAGAGGTGGCATCCAGCAGGTTCTCACCAGTTCCCGAGAGTGGGTTACTAATTATTTGTGTGTGCCGAGAGGGGGTTACTAATTGGGTCCGCTTTTCCATTAGAAATTTCATTAGGTCCAAAAATCATAAAGTCCTGTTGTTTCCTATGTGGCTGGTTAGCGAAGGTAGAAAACGGGATAATTCTCCCTGTTGGGCTGTTTTAAAAACATGTTTTAGAAATATGGTAAAGTTCCTTGTTTAAGGAAAGTATCCTTCTTTTGATTTCTAGAAACAAAATCAAGTATTTGAAAGTATTAAGTATTTGACAGGCAGTCAATGAGAGGAGAAGTCGTTGTTTCTGTTGGCAGTAGACGATAGGACTTGCTATGATGAGTTTAAATTATGGACAGAAAGATACCAGCTGGAAATTAGGAACTTTTTTTTACAGTAAGAGTTTTTTACAGTAACAGAGAAATTATTAATGCCCCGCCCCTGGAATGCCCAGCCACGCCCCCGTCGTGCCCCGCCCAGCCCCATTGGCGCTACGCCACAGTTTGAATCCCACCACCATGGGAACCTGTTACTAAAATTTTTGGATCCCACCACTGGATATGCCCCTGCGGCCCTGGCGATGTCCGGGGGTCAGAGGGCAGGAGGTGTGTCCTCTCATCCCCACAGAGCTACACAGGGAAGAGGAGGTAAGTTTTTTTTAAGTGGCATGCCGAAAAACAGCACCTTTCACCCGGTGCCGTTAGCTCAGCACTGGATGAACACTGGTGTTTTCTAAAAAAAAAACACCCACAATTTTCTTTTAAAAACACACCATTGTGGGGAAAATGGGTCAGTGCGGCTTCACACCAGCAGCGGCAATTGTGCAAAGTCCTCCCCCACAACAGTGTCTTTAGCAGCCACACACTGCGGTATACAGCCCGAGCAGAGTGGGGCTTAGAGAGTCTATAGTAATTGTGGGTTTACTCAGGAACAAATCTACCCATGCGTAAGAGAAACCGCAGGAAGAAAATAGCTGCTTCCTGTAATCAGCTGGTTTACTCATGAGTAAATATACCTACAGGTAAGGGGAAATGCAAGGGGGAGAGAGGAGTGAGAGCAGCCAAAAATGACAGAAAACAAGGAGGTAAGGGCAAAAGATCCGCTTAAGGGTGGGGAAAAAACGGTGCTAAGGGGAAAGATGGGGCCTTTTCCCACTTACCTTCTGGTGCACGCTACTCAGGTCATGTATCGCTGGGTCCCGCAGCACTCCCCACTACAGGGGCGGTGACAATGCAGCCGCCCTGACGCTGCTGCTGTCACGCCCCCTCAGAGCGCATCATTCCTGGCGCTGGAGAAAACGGCGCCTTTTGGGGAAGCCCGGACGAGCGCCAGAAATGACGCGCGCAGTGAGTAGCGCGCAGCGACGGTGGCAGAAGGAAAAGTGAGGAAAGGCCCATGATGTGGACCCCGACGCATGGAAAATGGCAGCAGGAAAAATAGAACATTTTACAAATGATTGCTCGGCAAGAGACGTCAAAAGACTCTGACCAAGGGTGGGCAGAGTCCAAGAATCAGTCCCAGTTTTATTCCACATTAAGCTGCCATTTTCTCTGCTTTTGTTGGGGACATACTGAAGTTTGTGGGACTCGTTTCTGAGTAAATGTGCGTAGAACTGGGCGGTCCAAGAGAAAGACTTTTCAAAGTTGGAATGAAGTCAACGAATCTTCAACTTGGAAAGGATCCCAAGGGGGATGCAGAACAGGTGCCCACCCGTCCTCTCCTTGAAGCTTCTGATACCCGAATCGTCACTCCTAAAACTGAGGAACAGATGGTGTGGGCTGGCACATGTCCTGGTTACCCCCTGCTGCCTGCTCGTTTCATTCTTTTCTCTCTCTTTCTGTTCCCTGCCTTTGCTAACTTTGTTAATGGAAAAGGGAAGAAGAAGAGCGTGGAAAACCATGGCTGCAGCGTGCTATTTCTGCTGTGTTGCATGTTTTTTCGCAGATGGTGTCCAGTTGTAAACATGCCAATGCAGATTTTACTTTTGCTACCTCCTAGTTTGTTGAATAAAGGGAATCTTCATTCTCAGCTGGGCAGGATATCCCAGCACCGCCATAGGGACACTTAGGCAGAAAAAATAAAATGCCCAGATATAGGTTGGGTGACACCTTGCTTGACAACGCTACATGTGAAAAGGATCTGGAAGTCTTAGTAGACCGCGAACTGAACATGTATGATGCGACGGCCAAGAAAGTCAAGGTGATTCTGGGCTGTATCAATAGGACTGTAGTGTCAAGATAAAGGGATGTAATTGTACCTTAATAGGGTGCTGTGTGGTTTCTGGGCTGTATGGCCATGTTCTAGCAGCATTCTCCCCTGACGTTTCGCCTGCATCTGTGGCTGGCATCTTCAGAGGATCTTCAGAGGATCACCTGCATCTGTGGCTGGCATCTTCAGAGGATCTTCAGATCCTCTGAAGATGCCAGCCACAGATGCAGGCGAAACGTCAGGGGAGAATGCTGCTAGAACACGGCCATACAGCCCGGAAACCACACAGCACCCCAGTGATTCCCGCCGTGAAAGCCTTCAACAATACATTGTACCTTGATACTCTGCATTGGTTGACCTCACCTGGAATATTTTGTACAGTTCTGGGCACCACAATTCAAGAAGGATTTTGACAAGCTGGAACAGGTCCAGAGGATGGCAACCAAAATGGTCAAAGGTCTGGAATCCTATGCCCTATGAGGAGAGACTTAGGGAACTGGGTATATTTAGTTTGGTGAAGAGAAGGTTAAGAGGGGACATGATAGCCACGTTTAGATATTTGAAGGGATGTCATGTTGGCGAGGGGGCAAGCTTGTCTTCTGCTGCTCCAGAGAGGAGGACAATGAGGAATGGATTCAAGGGACGGGAAAAGAGATTCCACCTACACATCAGGAAAAACCTCCTGACTGTCAGGGCTGTTTGACAGTGGAATGCACTACCTTGGAGCATGGTGGAGTCTCCTTCTTTGGAGGTTTTTAAACAGAGGCAGGTTGGCCATCTGTCAGGAGTGCTTTGATTGTATGTTCCTGCACTGCAGGGGATTGGACTTGATGGCCCTTGAAGTCTCTTTCAACTCTGTGAGTCTATGACAATCACACATTCTGAAGATAAGTGGTAATTCCAGGAGATCTCCAGGCCCCATCTAGAGCCCAGCAAACTTACAGTGAAAGCATAGATGTGCCACAATTTTGAAACCCTTGCATCCAGGGTCTGGTTGCCAGCCCCCTTCTGAGGGCAGGGGATTCCCAAAGCCAGCCTCCCTGCGTCAATCTTCTGACCAGTCGGGGTCTTACTTCCAGAAAAACAAGGCTTAGACCCAGTGGTGGGATCCAAAAATTTTAGTAACAGGTTCCCATGGTGGTGGGATTCAAACTGTAGCGTAGCGCCAATGGGGATGGGTGGGGCATGATGGGGGCGTGGCCGGGCATTCCGGGGGCGGGCCATTCCTGGGCGGGGCTGTGGCAAGGACGCAGCCGCTGCGCCGGTCCTTGGGCGGGAAACGAATGCACGCAGGCGCAGGCTGCCATGCACGCCGGTGCACCTCCTGCTAGACTGCTTCAAGTTCTGTGCACCACTGCTGAGAGGAGGGTCATAACTAAGGCAAAAATCATGTGGCAAAATCACCCATTAGTAACCCCCTCTCGGCACACACAGATAATTAGTAACCTACTCTCGGGAACCTGTGAGAACCTGCTGGATCCCACCTCTGCTTAGACCTCTGTCACCAACAATGTCACAATGTCACTTCTGGTGGTCACTGGAAGTGACATCATCATGTAGGGGCACTCTGGTATTTGGTCAAAATCTCTACGTTTCAAAAAATTACTTCTACCATTGAGTTCTTGCCCGAATACTAGAGGGTACCCATGTCTCTGGTGATGCAGGACTAGTCCTAGTTTTCCTGATGGTAATTCTCATGTCACCCCCACACCAGCTGCCAGGGGGTACATGGCTAGTCTTAAAAGGGCAATGCCCACTTCTGTTGAACCTAATTGTCAATATGTATGTGTTGGATATTCTGCACGTTCATATTAACAACCTTTCTAAAATACCAGATCTAGATATTGTTCCTCTCCCCCGCCCCCCCATTATTACAGAGATGGCAAGTCAAAAGAAAAAAAGGAAAGAATAATAACCTTGCAGATAATGAAACCTGTTGTGCGCCTCTGTGGGTCTGTTCATTGTCTCAGCATTGCATGACCCCTTCGTTCATTTATAAGTGAAGTAACAACGCAATTCATTTTCTCTGGATCCTGAGCACTAATGTCTTCTTTGATAGCTTCCTGCTTTGATGAATGCGGTTTGATGACTAATTAGAAAAGGAACATTGCTTCCTGTCATCAGAAAGAAAGAAAGAAAGAAAGAAAGAAAGAAAGAAAGAAAGAAAGAAAGAAAGAAAATCCAGTTTTGTGAAATGCAAAATGCAGGAAATTCAGAATACTCGTGCTTCTAAAAGATGTCAGAATCTAAGGGTCGAGTTGCACTGCTTCTAAGTAGGGATGATTTTGAATGCTTGGATCCCCAAATCCCCATTTGCAATTAAATACTCTGCCACTGAGTTCCACCCCTCCAAATCCCCAAATAAATATGAGCCTAGCCCTGGTCTACTGGAACTGGTGTTCAGAGGTTTACTGCCTTTGAATGTGAAGGTTCTTTTTAGTCACCATAGCCAATAGGTCACGGTCATGGTTAGACCTATTGTTCATAAATCTGTTGCCATCACTGCATCCTCTGGCAGGAAATGTCTCATTTTAATCACTAGCTGTGTTCAGAAGCGATGTTTTTGTCTGCCCTCAATCTAGTACCCATGAGCTTTATCAGATGCTCTATAGTTCTAATCCATTAGGAGAGTGTAAAAAGTTCTCTTCCTCAACTCTCTGTACGTAATGTTATACGCCTCTGTCACATTCGCCCTTTAATCGTCTCTATCCTATGTGGAAACATTCCGGACTCTCCAAGCCTGCCTCTTAGCAAAAATGTTCCAACCTTTTAATCATCTTGGTTGCCCTCTTTGTACTTTTTCCAGCACTCTAAAGTCCGGAGGCAGCATTCATTGGGGTTTGGGTACTGCATTTATTTTTCTTTATAATGATTTGTCTTAAATTTTTAACAACTAGATACCACAAACTAAAACAATACACTACAAAACTCTACAGTGAACCAGTCACCCTAACATTACAAAGTACTTAAACAGCAAAAAATAACATACAATTAGTTGACTTCCTGCCTAAAGCCCATTGCTATATTTATCTTTAATATTGTGTTATTACCAGTAATATCCAGAACAGCATTTTTAGAAAAGCAAAAAAAGCTATTCAATGACGATTCCATTTCGTATCAAGTACAGACATAATGTAACCTTATCTCTCTAACTTATTTCGCAGATTTGAAGGCAATAGACATAAAAATTCTCCAATCCTTCCTTTCCTTCTAGTTCATGAAATAAATAATTAATAGCGCAATCCAGAGTGTGTGGTCAAATCCCCTCTGGATGTGGTGTGGGCTTCCGCCAGCATAAATGACCTCTCTGGGGGACTTATGTCAGTGGAGGGACAAACAGAGGGGGAGCAAGGGGGATCTGTACCCGGGGCACGTGTGCTCACTGCGTCCTCGCCATGCCATGCTCTGGAATGCCCCCGTCATGCCCCCATCATGCCCTGGCCATGCTCCCTCACCGGCACGTGCCCAGGGCGACGCACCCCCCTTCCCCATTGGTGCCATGCCACTGGGGGAAAATCCACCAGCAAAAAACCACTGTGGTAAGCCATGACACCTGGTTTTGTGCCAGCACTTCAGAGGTGGGATCCAGCAGGTTCTCACAGGTTCCCAAGAGTAGGTTACTAATTATTGGTGTGTGCTGAGAGCGGGTTACTAATTGGTGATTTTGCCACATGATTTTTGTTTTAGTTACGCCCCTCCTCTCAGCAGTAGCACGCAGAACTTGAAGCAGTCTAGCAGGAGGTGCACCGGCTTGCATGGCAGCCTGCGCCTGCATGCATTCGTTTCCCACCCAAGGACCGGCGCAGCGGCTGCGTCCTTGCCACAGCCCCACCCAGGAATGCCCCGCTCCCGGAATGCCCAGCCATACCTCCGTCGTGCCCCGCCCAGCCCCATTGGCGCTACACCACAATTTGAATCCCACCACCATGGGAACCTGTTACTAAAATTTTTGGAACCCACCACTGCAGCACTTGCATGCCACCCCCAGATATTCTGGTGTTCCAGGGCATTCTGGGGTGTTCTAGGGGCAAGGCCGACTGTATTCAGCCTTCAAACCCCTATCAGCCCCTGTATGCCAGTACGGCTGACAGCAGAGCTATGCTGTGATTTTTGTGGCATATCTCTATTCTCCCCTTTGGAGGAGTTGGAGGGGGTTGCACTTTTTGGGCTTTCCGCACCATGGAAAAGTCCCTTGGAGTAGGCAAAGTGGCTCTCTAGTGGTGCCTTCCAGTGTGGTGTAGTGGTTATAAGCAGGTGGATTCTAATCTGGAGAACCGGGCTTGATTCCCCAGTCCTCCATCTGGCTTATCTGGTGAACCAGATGTGTTTCGGCACTCCTACATTCCTGCTGGGTGACCTTGGGCTAGTCACAGTTCTCTCAGTACTCTCTCAGCCCCACCTACCTCAAAGGTGTCTGTTGTGGGCAGAGGAAGGGAAAGCAGCTTGTAAGCCACCTTGAGTCTCCTTACAGGAGACAGTGGGGTATAAATTCAAACTCCTCCTCCTCCTCCTCCTCCTCCTCCTTCTTCTTCTTCTTCTTCTTCAGCTCTGGATTGCGCTGCCCAACATGCAAAAAGCGTTATCAGTCATTATGAGTATACATTATGAGTATACAAATGCAAAACCAATGAAAAGTGGAAAACTGAAGCCAGAAAGAAATTATATGAGAGACATTCATTATTCCCACTTCTAAGCACTGGAAACCGTTGTTCACACTTACGTTGGATAATCCTGTCATATGCTGGCTAAATTTAGTCTAAACTCTCACATTCTGTTCTCCGTATTGAGGACGGAGCTGCATGTTATGAAAGCCAACACATATTTCTCAAAAACAGGGGGTTTGTTTAGTAGTAATGCTGGGAAAAGGGAGAGCCAGTGGGTGGTAGGAAGGGGTGAAATCTTTTTTACTTTCCTGGAGATTGCCCCATGCAAATGCTTCCCCAGACTACGGTTCATGAGCTCTGGTTCATAAAAGGATGTATTGAAATAAATGTTATTAGTCTTTAAGGTCCCTCTAGATTTTGTCTGATTTCCAGAGTCTAGGATGAGAACAGCGGCATGCGACGCTAGCTGGTTTTGAAAGGGAGAATCAGAGAGCGAGCAACCACCCACATGTTGGCTTTCCTGAAAATTGTTGTTGTTGATGTTGTTGTTGTAATTTTTCATGCCACCTTTGCACTCAATTAGGGCCCACAAGGCAGTGAATAGAAATAATACTAAAACATTTGAGCAATTAAAAGGTAGTTAAAATTTGCATTAGAATTTCAAAAGTTACCTCACTGCTGCAAATAGAACTTGCTTTCCCTTGTGTTTTTTGATACCATTCCAACAGGGTTGTATATCCCCGTATTTAAATATTTTAATGGACCCTAAACAGAGAAGAAGAGAAGAAGAAGAAGAGTTTGGATATCTATCCCCCCTTTCTCTCCTGTAGGAGACTCAAAGGGGCTGACAATCTCCTTTCCCTTCCCCCCTCACAACAAATACCCTGAGAGGTAGTTGGGGCTGAGAGAGCTATGAAAAGCTGTGACTAGCCCAAGGTCACCCATCTGGCGTGTGTGGGAGTGCACAGGCTAATCTGAATTCCCCAGATAAGCCTCCACAGCTCAAGCGGCAGAGCGGGGAATCAAACCCGGTTCCTCCAGATTAGAATGCACCTGCTCTTAACCACTACACCTCTACCCCACTTCTGCTCACAGGGCATATTCCATTGCCAGACTGAATGTTCTACCTTCAGCCCTGTTTTCCCCACTCTGCCGCCTGAGCTGTGGAGGCTTCTCTGGGGAATTCAGATTAGCCTGGGCACTCCCACACACGCCAGCTGGGTGACCTTGGACTAGTCACAGCTTCTCGGAGCTCTCTCAGCCCCACCCACCTCACAGGGTGTTTGTTGTGAGGGGGGAAGGGCAAGGAGATTGTCAGCCCCTTTGAGTCTCCTGCAGGAGAGAAAGCGGGGATATAAATCCAAACTCTATAGGTGTGCATGTGGGAATTTCCTGCATTGTGCAGAGGGTTAGACTAGATGACCTCATGGCCCCTTCCAGCTCTATGTTTAATGTCTGCTTCCTTGCACAGAAAGTATCCAGTAAAACATATGCATCTTTCAGTGTTATTTATGCAACAGAAAACCAAAACTAAGCATTATGTGTACGCCGGCTCGTATACTGTCAGCTGAAAGTTATGGTTTCCTTATCTGGAAGAAACCACCCAGACCCCTTCTGCACACACAAAATAATGCATATTCAATCCACTTTCACAATTATTTGCAAGTGGATTTTACTATTCCGCACAGTAAAATCCAGCTTCAAAGTGAATTGAAAGTGTATTGAAGGTGCATTATTCTGCGTGTGCGGAAGGGGCCTGGGAGAAGCTCCACACTTAGCTGAATTGGGTAGTGGCATACATATCACTATTTATTTTTTTTCAAAATGCATACAATGTTTATAGTCTCAGTGAATGTCAAGTATGTATGCTTGACATTCACTGAGACTATAAACTTTGTATGCATTTTGTAAAAAAAAAATTTCCATTGTGTGCATGTCTATGACACAAACAAGTCTACTAAACCAATCATGGTAGAACACAACCAGAACTGTTGACATAATATGAACAAATGCAAAGAGAACTGAAATAGGGCACATTTGTTTAATCCTACTCCAGATCTCAGCTGCCAAGAGGACAATTCTACTTGAAAGTAAGTCCCATTTCATTAAATGGGGCTTACTTTCAGGACAATGTTCTTAGGATTTTAATCCATGATTATCAAGTGGTTTGACCCTGTCATTTCACAATGTGTTGTCCGTCAGTTTCAGAGGATAGTCATGGTGGTCTGTAATACAACAGCTACGTTTGAGTGCAGTAGCATCTTATAGATCAGTGGTGGCGAACCTATGGCACGGGTGTCAGAGGTGGCACTCAGAGCCCTCTCTGTGGGCACTTGCGCACAGAGTGCATCATGGGGGGCGGGAAGCACTGTTAAACCCCACTGATTTTCATGGGAAGAACTAAAGTGCCATCCTTTACCTGAGATTAAGCTCATTTGCTGGCAATGGGGCTTGCTTCTGAGTAAACCCTCCTAGGGTCGTGATTCACCCATTCAAAGAGTTGCACGGTTGCTTCAAAGCAAAGCCACGGACTACCACCAAGCTTACTCCCGAGTAATGCGCACCTCGGAGCCAACTGTTTTTTCTCAACTAAAACCTCAGTATTCAGGTTAAATTGCTGTGTTGGCACTTTGTGAAAAATAAGTGGGTTTTGGGTTGCAATTTGGGCACTCGGTCTCGAAAAGGTTAGCCATCATTAAAGTTAGTAAGGTTGTGGAGCTGGCAGAAGCTTCTTCTCCTGATAGCCTTTGCATCTGTGGCTGGCATCTTCAGAGGATCTGAAGATCTTCAGAGGATGCCAGCCACAGATGCAGGCGAAATGTCAGGAGAGAATGCTGCTAGAACACGGCCATACAGCCCGGAAACCACACAGCACCCCAGTGATTCCGGCCGTGAAAGCCTTCGACAATACATCACTGTTATAGATCAACACGTGTCCAGAGGAAGGTGAGCACTGACCTGCTATCTCTCCCTACCCCTCCTCGCCCCCATTGATTCAAAACAAACCTCAACTAACTACGAATGTGCCTTGCAACTTTCTCTCAACTGCCTGGCACATTTGTTCGGTCAACCCCTGTCAGAAATGTCAAAGCCCTAGGGGGCTGGTAACAGTGCCTCAGCAAACCAAGCAAACAAATTCATTGTCCAAATTCAAGGTCCATCGTTTATTGATTGTTGTTTGTTACTGATGTTGCCGATGTCATGACTATTGTATATGTACTGTATTGTTATCCTGTTGTGCACCACCCTGAGCCCTTCGGGGGAGGGTGGTATAGAAATTAAACATAGCATAACATAGTCCTCTAGTCCCTGCGGGGCCCCTAGGCTTCGGCCTAGTCAGCCTGATGGATAATGCAGACCAGATCGAGGGCACTTAACACATGCTCTCTTTATGGTGCTATTGGACTCATCTACCACTGAAGTGATCAGAACGAGAAACAGAAAACAAGTAGACTAAGACACTTCAGAACTTCCCAAAATCTGCATTATTTATGCCAATAAAGAAACCAAACAACAATATTTCATAGGGAAAGTAGGTGACAAATTGTCCTGGGAGGCCCAGTTAATAGTAAGAATAGACAAGACGTCTGCTTTTTTCCCTGCTCATTAAAACTGTAAACAAACTCACTTTTCAAGAGAACCAGAAATTATCTCGGAAGCTCTCTCTCAGCAACTCCCACTTTGCAGGCCATTTATTTTGCTTCCTAATTTATACCGCTTCCCCCGTGTTGCTCGGCAGGCAGAATTCACGGCCATGAGAGACCAATATATGAGAGGAGGAGAGGGCTTCATTATCTGCTATTCCATCACGGACCGCCAGTCCTTTCAAGAGGCGGCGGAATTCAAGGAGCTCATTTATCGCGTCCGACGCACCTACGACATCCCCTTGGTGTTGGTGGGCAACAAAATTGATCTCAAAGAGTTTCGGCAGGTAAGCAAGTTGTTACCTCTTAATTGAAGCTTTCACTTGCCTCTTGGACTTCGCCGTGGTCTCCTAATGTAGCTCTAGCTAAATATATGTTGAATGTGTACTTTCTGGAACCGTCACTACTGCCAGTGAGCGATGAGCGATGTCGGAAGGATGGACTGGCTGGGTGGGGTCGGTGTACTGCCACAGCCAGAGGTGAGATCCAGCAGGTTCTCACCAGTTCCCGAGAGTGGGTTACTAATTCTTTGTGTGTGCCGAGAGGAGGTTACTGATTGGGTCCGCTTTTCCGTCTCCACGCCCTCGCCTCCCCGAGAGGCATCCTGCCTTTGAACGTGAAGGTTCCATATAGCAATTGCGACTAATAATGTCACTCCCTGAACTAGGTTAATCCCTTCCAGGTACTGCAATTCATGGATTCTCGGCCTTTCGTACCTTTTATCTCACCAGTCTCTATCAAAGAACCTGTGTGTTTCACCATTGCTGTGTTCAGATTTGTGAGTTGGAGCATTTTCTATAATGGGATGATGATTTAGAAATGACCTGGTGCAAAAAAATTTTGGGGGGTCGTGGTGGGGTGGCTGCCAATGGGGGGGCATCCAACTCAGGTTTTGCCCAGGGCTCAGGTTTGCCTAGGTACGCCTCTGCCCCCTTTGCTGAGAGGGGGCTGGCGAGGGAACCTGTTACTAAAATTTTTGGATCCCACCACTGGCCACAGCATCACTACCATGGAGGAGACTCAGAGGTCAGGGGGTAGGGACAGCTGCAGCAGGACCCAAGGCAAAGAACTAGCTCCACTGCAGTCTCAATTGGTAAGCAGTAAACAGAGTTCAGACACAGATGGGGTGAGGCAGTGGGAGAGTCCAGGGTTGTTTCCGCATGGTCAAAGTATCCTGCATTAAGCAGGAAAAATATCTCCGTGCAACCAAGAATTTTGAGCGGTTCCCTTTCCGAAAGTGGGTTTGCTCCATGATATTTCCCTCATCCCATTGGAGGTTCTTTTTTTTGTTAAAAAAAAAACCCGGGGTGACCTTGCTAGAGCCTGCTACCGTGCAAACACCAATCGGGAGCAGGGCCAGTTTATTTTTCCCACCCAGCCGCCTGATCTCCCCGCCTGACGTTCATTCAAGCTGCCGCTCAAAAAACAACAGCCAATCAGAACGTGAGACACTGGGCATGCTCAGAGATATGCTTCCAAAGTAAATACAGAAGTCCTGGACTCGTGCAAAACACACTGGAGTATTTCCTCCCAGTGGTACACAGGTATAATTTTGCCTTGTGGAAGCGACCCAGGAAGCAGAGTCAAACAAGCCAGATAGTCACAGGTTGAGAAACATACCCAGTGAAGGGGAATAGCCAAAGTCAAGGTTGTAACAGTCTGAGGTCAATGAAGGGTCTCGGAACAGAGTAGTGGAGCGCAGGCAGATCCAGGAAACAGCATGTTGCTTCAGTCCACGACTTCAGTCTTTTTCCACGGCATTGATGTGTATACATATATAGTTTATAGTGTTTTAAGCCATACATACATTTAGACTCCACAAGGGATTATAAGTTAGATGCACAAAGGGTGAAGCACCTCACATAAAATTATCTTAGCTAATGAAACTGATGGAGCCTGGTACTGAACTTACTGAAAGTCTAGTAAACACACAGGAATGTAGAAGGTAGGCCTCACAAGAGATAAGGAGTTAGCAGAAGCTCACAAAAACAGATAAAGATGATGTAGAAACTTAAGTTGGCATAGAAACCAGTAGTTATA
Organism: Sphaerodactylus townsendi; assembly: GCF_021028975.2. Classification (NCBI taxonomy): domain Eukaryota; kingdom Metazoa; phylum Chordata; class Lepidosauria; order Squamata; family Sphaerodactylidae; genus Sphaerodactylus; species Sphaerodactylus townsendi. The sequence continues at coordinate 8,394,289 of NC_059431.1, read as the reverse complement.
GAAACCTTTATGTAAGGTGTTTTTAGACTCAAGTTACACTAAACGTAGGAGTGGGCAAGGTGTGGTAAAAGGTGGGATGAGATGACCAGGTCTGTACGTCTACTTGGCCCTTTCCCCACTTACCCCACGCTACTCTCCTAATGTAGCGCAGGGTCCAGCTGCACTCCCCACTTCAGGGGCGGCGAGAACGCAGCTGCCCCAAGGCTGCCTCTCTCACGCCCCCTCAGCGCGTGTAATTCCTGGTTCCTTTTCAAAGGGCACCTTTTGATGGTCGTGGGGAAGCCGGGGCGCGCACCAGGAATTGCGAGCGCTGTGAATTGCCCGCAACAACCCTCTGACGAGGGTAAGTGGGGAAAGGGCCCTTGACTCAAACCAATGAGCAAGAGGCAGGGAGGTATGTTTTTACAACTATAAATTACGTTACGCAGGCGGCAGCACTCCAAACCTGCTCTTTGTTTGATTTTTACGGAGAGTTCGGTTCCTGGCTGCGCAGCTGAGAAAGCACTAATAAATAAAACTCTGAACACTGAAGAAGCATTTGGATGGTTATTGGTAACCGGCTTTTGCTAAGGAGACAGGGCTCTGCTCTGTGCCTATCAGCTTCAGTCTTTTTATAGCCTGGGCAGATTTAGACTCTCCGGTTCCTTTGCCCTCTGAAAAATGTAGGGTTACTAACACCAGGTTGGGAAATTCCTGGAGATTTGGGGGTAGAGCCTGAGGAGGGTGGGTTGGGGGGGGCTCACTGGGGCATAATACTTTTTTTTACATAAGCCTTTATTGGCATAGTCAGAAAAAAAGTTACATGAATCGGGAACAATTGCATGGATACATGATAGATAAAAGGCCCCACGGGGAGCACAACAAATACGTTCTACTGGGAACTCTCGACTATCTCCGCAATGAAATTGGCGATCTCTTCACAAAGACCGGGGTCCGAGTTGTTTAACATTAGAGATAACCTAGTCAGATCAGGCAGCCCAGATTGGAAGAAGAAATGTAGGTTGGTATATTTAGATCTGATGTTATCAAATCTGGTGCAGTGCAAGAGTCGGTGAGTCAGGGTTTCAACCACATTAAGTTTGCAACTGCAGGGCATAATACCATAGAGTCTGCCCTTCAAAACAGCCACCTTCTCCAGGGAAACTGATATTGGCCGTCGGCAGATCAGTTGTAATTACAGGAGATCTCCAGGTCCCACCTGGAGGTTGGCAGCCTGACCTCTCATCTCTCTTGCCTTCTTTCTCGTTTAGCAGTAAGCACTTTAAATGCATGTCACACGTGGTCCTTCTAGGTAAGGTCAGAAGAAAGCCAGTAAGGAGGACTTAATTGAAAAGATCCCTGTTATTGTCAGTATATATGTGAAGAGTCGTGGTTAAAATGAGAATCATTCAACCATGAGCACCCGTTCTTGGATTTTTATAAAATAACCCAGGATAAAGTTCCACCTCATGGGGTTGAGATACTGGCCTCCACGTGGGGCCTGCAGGTGCCTGGAATTACACTTTGTTTCCAGACTACCATTATCAGTTTTTCTGGAGAAAATAGTTTGCTTGGAGGACAGTGGCGTAGCTACCACGGGAAGGCAGCAGCACTGCGCCCTAGGCGCACACCATTGGGGTCATGGGGGGGCAGAAAATTCCCCCCACACCCCTCCTCCTTTTCCTCTCATCCCGCTCCACCAGGCCCGGCAGAAACTGCTGCTGGATGGCCTTGCCCAGCCAGGTTCCTTTTTCAGCTGGTTGCAGGGGTTGCTGGGGGTGGGAGCCCACGGGGGGCAGGGCCCAGGTGCCATTTTGCCCCAGGTGCCATTCCCCCCCACACACACCACTGTTGGAGAATGGGCTCTATATCATTCTACCCCACTGAGGTCCCTGTCCTCTTCAGGCTCCACCCTCAAACTTACAGGTGTTTCCCAACTCTACAACACCACACAGACAAGAAGTTCTAGTTGCTTTACTCCTGTGGTGGCGAACCTTTGGCACTCCAGATGTTGTGGACTACAATTCCCATCAGCCCTTGCCAGCATGGCCAATTGGCTATGCTGGCAGGGGCTGATGGGAATTGTAGTCCATAACATCTGGAGTGCCAAAGGTTCACCACCACTGCGCCCCTCCTAAAGGCAGGCTTTAAAGCATTGCAAAAGGCCACCGTATGTGGATTGCGGGTAACATCTGCTTTGGTAGGTCAAAAGTTGTGCAGGACAGCATGGAGGGATGGACTTATACGAACGATAACTTTTTCAGCACATCGTAGACCTCCAGAGTTGGCAGCTAAACTAGTTGTTTAAGGAGACTTGTGGGGGGGGGGAACTCTAATTAAATTCCAGAGAAGACAAGCCGCTACTCTCTTTAGACTACCCGCGCTGGAACGTGGCCAGGGCACATCAGCTAACACATCTGCTCTTGTTGATCCCAGGCTCTTCATCCTGCAGTAGCGAATGAAGCGAGAAAATGGTGGCATATACTATATATTGCAATATTACGTACAGTGCCTGGCGGCGGGGGACGTGTAATGCCAACCCTGGCATTCCTCGGCATTGTTTCCCCGTTGAACAACCGTTCCATAACAGTCAGACAGGCTGTAGGAGTCAGGTCAGACAAAGACGCTGTTTGATATGCAGTCCCCCTACGCGGCGCAATTAATGATGTATGTCGTCTGTCTCGCGAATCTATCGGCGGCAGTACGGGAACAAGACTAATCTGCAATTAAAATGACACATTCGGGGAGACTCCGCTACAACAAGCAAGCTTATTAGTGTGAAATAGCGTTTTTGCCTTTCTGATCTCCTCCGTAAAGGGATCGCTGCTGTTTCTTTAAGTATGTCTGGTTGTTGTTTTTTTAAGTATGTCATCTTGTTATCCCCAGAAATGTGGGCTTTATCCTTTCACCTCCTTAAGACAAATTGGCATTTAATAGGCTCAGAAAGAGAGAAGAGTTCTTCCTCTGGAAGACTTGGGCCGCTGAATGAACAGTGTTTGCATGTGCCCATGTTAAACTGGCCCATGTTAAACTGGCCTCCCCTTTTTCAGCTCTTTCCAGTTTTCAGTTTGTAACCATTTAAGTTTTGTTTGCTTCTGTTGCTTCTTGTTTGTCTGAGTTTTTATTTTGCTCTGGTCTTGATTTGCAGTTGATTATCAATGATTTTGGAAGCAATGCCGTCATTCCAACCCTTGTTGATGTGTATTTAGAAGGCTGCCATTTTAGAAATTGTTAAATTTGTTGTTTCAATGGTATATTTTTGGTTGATCATCACTCTGAGCCCATTTTTTTTGGGGGGGTGTATGAGCCAAATAAATAATAATAATAATTTTCAGTTGTGCAGAAGGGAAGGAGGACTAAGTCTTGTGGGGCTGGGTCCCAAAGACCTGTTTCATTAATGACTAATCCTTCCACCAATGCATGGAGTTTTCTTTCAATGGAAAAGGTGGTCCTGCCAAAAGAAGGCTTCTCACACTGGTGGAGGACTTCATTAGAGGAATGAAGCCTTTGGAGCCAACCCACATCAATCAATATATACAATTCTCAACCCCACCTGTGGTTACCTAAATCCAGAGCTTGGGGAAAAGATAGATGCAGACAAGATGGATCTCCCCACAAACATGAAAAATCCCCAGGTTTGCCCCTAAATCTTAAAAAAAGTAGGGGGGGGTTACCACCTGAATAACAGAAGCAGCTCTGTAGTTTTTTATTTATTTATTTATTTAATTTATAATCAATCTTATATACCGACCCTCCCCCGAAGGGCTCTGGGCGGTGAACAACACAACAACAAACAATCACATTAAAACCCCATTTTGAACAGCGGATTAAACAAGATTACAGAGGCATCCAGCATAAAACTTTGTAAAACTTAATAAACCCACCCATAGAAATTAAGGACCCAGAGTGTAAAAGGGGGAGGAGGAGGGCGCACATCAGCAGTCGGCCCCTCCAAATGCCCAGTGGAACAATTTGGTCTTACAGGCCCTGCGGAACTCTCCAAGATCCCGCAGGGCCCGGATAGCTGGTGGTAATGTGTTCCACCAGCCAGGGGCCAGGGCTGTAAAGGTCCTGGCCCGGGTGGAGGCCAACTGCATCATCGAGGGGCTAGGGACAACCAGCAAGTTGGCCGCAGAGGGACATATGGGGTGAGACAGTCCCGAAGGTACGAAGGTCCCAGGCCGCGTAAGGCCTTAAAAGTAAGTACCCATACCTTATGAATGATTCAGAACTCAACCGGGAGCCAATGCAAGCGATGTAACACAGGTTGAATGTGTTCTCTAAAGGCACCACCTGTGAGCACACGTGCCACTGCATGTTGTACCAGTTTCAACTTCCGGATCAGACGTAAGGGATGGCCCGCATAGAGCGAGTTACAATAGTCTAACCTAGATTAGAAACAAATATTTGCTCAGTGGCAACAAACAATACTGCCAGCCTTCAAGCCTTGGTTTTTTGCCAGTTAAAGAGCAGGGGAAGGGGACAGGGTCCTACGCAGGGCTGTTTGGGCTATGGAGGAAAGCTTCCTTGGGGCCAAGCCTGACAGCAATCTCCAAATGACTTGCTACTATCTGACTTGCATGGTTCACAAAGGCCCAAATGCTTTCGACTGTTCAAGAGTAGTCATGCCACTCTGTTAAAGAAAATCGCTGAGTGAGGTTGTGGAAGTGGAAGCTGGAGATCTTCTAGGGTTTACAGCTGGTCTCCAGACAACAGAAATCACCTGAAGAAAATGGTTGCTCTGGAGAGTGGAATCTATGATGTTAAATCCAGCTGAGGTCCCTCCCCTCTTCAAATCCCACCCTCCTCAATTTCTACCCCAAAATCTCCAATGACTCTATCACTTGAGCTGGGAGCTCTTAACACTGCGTGACCCATTCTCACGTAACTTACATCAGGGAGAATGGTGGAATGGAGATGAAATAAAGAATCAATGGAGCTGACGAGGAGGGGGCAGGTAAATAGTAGGCTGTTTGGTGAATGGAAAGGAGAGAAGAAATCAAGGACAAAGTGAATATCCGGGACTGCCATAAGGAGGACAAGAGGAAATAGTGTAAGAAAGGGAACATGAAGTACCTCAAGCAGCTCCCACCACACAAAGGTGTCCAGCTCAGCACAGTGGGTAGAACCATGTAGAAGAAAGGGGGGAAATCTGATGACAGCTGAACAGATAAAGGTAGATTGGCTGGTGGATGGATGGGAATGTAAGAAGAAAGCAAGAAAATGTGGAAGGCTGTGGTATACACATGTGTGTTTGTGAATGTCTGTGTGTGTGTGTGTGTATGCGCGCGCGCAAACGTGCATGCGCACATAGGAGGGAAGGCAGCATGGCAGAGCTCAGTTTTGTCAGATTCAGGAGCTAAGCAGGGTTAGTACTCGGATGAGAGACTACCAAGAAAGGAGCAGCAGTGGCGTAGGAGGTTAAGAGCTCGTGTATCTAATCTGGAGGAACCGGGTTTGATTCCCAGCTCTGCCGCCTGAGCTGTGGAGGCTTATCTGGGGAATTCAGATTAGCCTGTGCACTCCCACACATGCCAGCTGGGTGACCTTGGGCTAGTCACAGCTTCTCAGAGCTCTCTCAGCCCCACCTACCTCACAGGGTGTTTGTTGTGAGGGGGGAAGGGCAAGGAGATTGTAAGCCCCTTTGAGTCTCCTGCAGGAGAGAAAGGGGGGATATAAATCCAAACTCTTTCTTCTTCTTCTTCTTCTTCTTCTTCTTCTTCTTCTTCTTCTTCTTCTTCTTCTTCTTCTTCTTCTTCTTCTTCTTCTTCTTCTTCTTCTTCTTCTTCTTCTTCTTCTTCTTCTTCTTCTTCCTCTTCCTCTTCCTCTTCCTCTTCTTCTTCTTCTTCTTCTTCTGCATAAAAAGGCAATGACAAACTACCTCCGCTTCTTGCCTTGAAAGCCCCTTGCTATGGTTAACATAAGCAGGATGGGAGAGCACTATGGGCGACTCTGCAGTGGAAGGCAATGACAAACCACCTCTGCTTCTCCATTGTCTTGAAAGCCCCTTGCTGTGGTTGATATAAGATATAAGATAGAAGCAAAGCAGGATGGGAGAACAGCACAGAAAACTCTGCAGAGGGAGGCAATGGCAAACCACTTCTGCCTGCCACTTGCCTTAAAAGGGCCCCATGATGAGGTAGCCAAGAGTAGGTCGTGACTGGATGGCACTTCACACACATGCGCATAAACACACACACACACACACACACACACTCCTCTGAGATAACATCATTCCATGTCACAGTATTGCTCAGCCAAAAGCAGGTATGAGCATTTGAATTTCTTTTAATCCTGAACGAGACAACTGGACCATTTATCCCAGTACTGACAGCTCTAACTACCGTTTCCCCGAATATAAGACATCCCCTAAAAATAAGACATAGTAGAGGTTTTGCTGAAGTGCGAAATGTAAGGCATCCCCCGAGAGTAAGACGTAGCAAAGTTTCCGCACACACAGAATAATGCGTTTTCAAACCACTTTCACAACTGTTTGCAAGTGGATTTTTGCTATTCCGCACAGCTTTCAAAGAGCACTGAAAGCAGTTTGAAAGTGCATTATTCTGCATGTGCGGAAGGAGCCATGGAAATACTGGTGCTGTCTTCAAGTCTTATTGTTACCAGCAGGAAAATAGGAAAAATATTTTCCTGAGCCTGCCACCGAACTACACTGGCTAAGGATCAGAGCAAAGAGACCAGTGTTGTCCAAAAGCCTCCACAAGTCCTGGAAAGAACATGTATATACAAATGTGCTGATATTTCACATGGTTTCCTTCTTGCCTTTGTCCCTTTTAAGGTTTAATGTAAGCCCCTCAGTGTTGGATTTATTATTTGCCAAATGTTTAGGATTATACTTTAGCTAGGTTCTCCAGTTGTTTTAAGGTTTTGTTACTGTTAATTTAGAATACTCTTGCTTAAATGTTTATATGGGCTTGTACTGTATCGGAGGTTCTTTGTTATAAGGTTAAGAGATTCTATAGAGTTACTTTAAGTGATAGACAAGAAGAGAAATGGATTGGAAATATTCCTTTTACTTTGTTGTATTAATAGAATGACCCTCTTAGGATTTTAGTAGTTTTATTTTAGCTAGGTAACAAGGAAGTAGATCAGAAAATGCAAAGTAAGGACAACTCCTTCTTACAATCTGATAAGTTTGTCAACCTCAACAAAAAGACCTTTTTTTGGACTTTACAAGGAGTGCCTTGGCTACCGCTTGGAGGACATCACCCTACTCTCTTATTGGACTATTTGAATTTTCACTTCTAGGGATCCTCAAGACCCATTGGACTATTGAAGTTTCCACTTCCTAGGATCTCAAGATTCATTGGCAGCCTTTTCTTCTGGGACTTAACTCCCTATCAGCAAAACACAAAAGACTGTCTTCCTCCCTCTTTGTTTTAGGATTGTCTGCATTATGTGGCAGGGGACTGGCCCCCTTCCCTCCCTCTCTCTCTGGATTGGGTGAAAAAACTGTATAAAAAGGGCTGTGTTTCATTCTGTACTGGGCAGTTTGGCCTGGAAAGAGCTTGAAATCACAATAAAGAACCTCTGCTCTGAAGGCAGCCTGCCTCTGCATCCACTCACTGCTGCCAAAGCTGAAATCACCATCGCTCATTGCTGACAAAGCTGAAATCACTCTGAAATCACTTTCTAGTTATCCCTGGCAGTGGGTAACATTATGGCATAGCTCCATCTTTTGAAGAACTGAGCTAGATCCCTCAGGACCCTGGTCTCGTTCGACAAAGCATTACCCCAGGCCCTGGCTGAGGATGACCAGATGGTTTTAGGACCAGGGATCTCTAGGAGGAAACACTGAAAGATAAGTGATTCTCTCTGGAAACTGGCCTTTGCAGACTTCTAAATGAGACATTATCTTACGCCTTAAATACTTCAGCATGTTGACATCCTTAATGAGGCCTAAATTAGGAACACAGGTTCCTTGAGTGCCATTACATGCATACTTAAAATGTCCATTATAAAAGGAAGGAAATGTTCTACTATTGATTAGGTTTAGGAAGTTGTGAGATGCTCAGTGTATCACTCCTAGTCGGACAGCAGAAATCTGCCCAGACCATTGCTTGACCTCTTTCCCTTTGTGTCTCTCTGTAGTCCAGTGGTGGCAACCTATGGCACGGGTGCCAAAGGTGGCACTCAGAGCCCTCTCTGTGGGCATGTGCAAACAGAGTGCCCCCCCACATCTAGGCTGGCCTGGGCCACTGGGCTCGATTATTAGCATTAAACCTAAGATCAAGTTTTGGAAAACAGTGTAGGTAACCCTGTTAAGCGCTGTTAAACCCCACTGATTTTCATGCAAAGAACAAAAGCACACTCCTTTACCTGGGAGTAAGCTCGGTTGCTGGCAATAAGGCTTGCTTTTGAGTAAACCCTCCTAGCGTCATGATTCATCCGTTGGAAGAGATGCACGGTTGCTTCAAAGCAAAGCTACCGACTACCACCAAGCTTACTCCTGAGTAACGCACGCCTCAGAGCCAACTGTTTTTTTCTAAACTATAACCTCAGTATTCAGGTTAAATTGCCGTGTGGGCACTTTGCGATAAATAAGTGGAGTTTGGGCTGCAGTTTGGGCACTCGGTCTCAAAAAGGTTCGCCATCACTTCTGTAGTCTGTACAAGCCTCCTTTCGGTGAAACAGATGTTCGAGGAAGCAAATGACATTGGGTGGGACGTGGTTAGTCATCATTCCTCCCTTGCGCATTCTGCGCTCCCTACATCACAGAGTATCACCTCTCCAAGACTGTATTATTTTTCATCTCTGAAATCTCTGCTAACTTAAGCAGTTATTTTTTTTGGCTGCCTCAGTGACATTATCTGGATAACCTCAGCTCCCTGAACATCTGGTGGAGAAATCTCTGAAATGGCAGACCCATTTCTATCAACCGAGAGAAAGGGAAAACCCCTGGAGATTCATATTGGCTTTCCCAAAATAAAGCATTGCTCTTGAATCTCCCAGCTCTCTCAATTCTGTGGTATTAATTTCCAACAAAATCCCACTGGACCAAAGAATCCCTTTCCCCCAGCCTGATTGCGTAGCCAGTAACGTTGCCTAGCTGTCAGTATCGTTTTCATTTTACGAGGAAACAGTTAAATTCTTCACAAGGGAGGTGTTTGGATGCATGCCATCAAGACCCTCTGCTGGAGTCAGGAAGGGCTCGCACAAATGGAAGGAGGTCACACATTTCCACTAACTTGGTTCAAGCAAGCAAATCTGTACCAATCCTCTCCATTCTTTGTCCTTGATTAATGGAGGGGCAGTGGGGTGATAGGGGAAGCAAAGCTGATTGGCTTCAGGATTCCATTTCTGATTTCAGGACAGGAAGGGACACCACGATGATGTAAGAATTTTCAAACCAGGAAATCCCTACAGCATAAGAACATAAGAGCCTGCTGGATCAGACCAGAGTCCATCTAGTCCAGCACTCTGCTACTCGCAGTGGCCCACCAGGTGCCTTGGAGAGCTGAAGTAATCATAAGAACATAAGAACATAAGAAAGAGCCTGCTGGATCAGACCACAGTTCATCTAGTCCAGCACTCTGCTACTCGCAGTGGCCCACCAGGTGCCTTGGGGAGCTCAAGTAATCATCATAAGAACATAAGAAAGAGCCTGCTGGATCAGACCAGAGTCCATCTAGTCCAGCACTCTGCTACTCGCAGTGGCCCACCAGGTGCCTTGGGGAGCCTGGCAAGAACATAAGAACATAAGAAAGAGCCTGCTGGATCAGACCAGAGTCCATCTAGTCCAGCACTCTGCTACTCGCAGTGGCCCACCAGGTGCCTTGGGGAGCTCAAGTAATCATCATAAGAACATAAGAAAGAGCCTGCTGGATCAGACCAGAGTCCATCTAGTCCAGCACTCTGCTACTTGCAGTGGCCCACCAGGTGCCTCGGGGAGCTCACATGCAGGAGGTGAAAGCAATGGCCTTCTGCTGCTGCTGTTCCCGAGCAACTGGTCTGCTAAGGCAGTTGCAATCTCAGATCAAGGAGAATCAAGATTAGTAGCCATAGATCGACTTCTCCTCCATAAATCTGTCCAAGCCCTTTTTAAAGCTGCCCAGGTTAGTGGCCATCACCACCTCCTGTGCCAGCATATTCCAAACACCAATCACACGTTGTGTGAAAAAATGTTTCCTTTTATTAGTCCTTTGTGGTTCTCACCACCCTACGTTGTGAGGTCACTTCCTATACTGAAACCAGAAGTGACATCAGGTCTGTTTAGGATTTTGTCAGATCTCTATGTGTGCGTTTTTATTCTTAGTGTCAGTGCATCACTTCCTGTTCCAAATCTTGAAGTGACCTCAGCCTCTGCCCTGTGTGGGTTATGTTCCATGTGCCTCCCATGATCCCTAGCACAGTGACCAAAAGGGGGCAACCTCTTCCCACTTTTGCTGGTAGAAAAGCTGGGAGGATCTGACCTTGTGTGTGGGTAGGAAAATCGATGACGAGAATGATTATGATAACATCTCACAACATGCAGCTCCATAACTGGTTATGTTTTCTGTAGGACTGCCAACTCCAGCTTGGGAAAGTCCACGAGATTTTGGAAAAGTATGGAGTTTACGAGGAGCTTACTCAGTGCTATGGTATCATAGAGGCCCTTTCTGCACATGCAGAATAATGCACTTTCAATCCACTTTCAGTGCACTTTGCAGCTGGATTTGACTGTGCGGAACAGCAAAATCCACTTGCAAACAATTGTGAAAGTGGATTGAAAGTGTATTATTCTGCCTGTGCGGAAGGGGCCAGAGTCCATCCTCTTAAGCTTTCATTCTCTTCATGGGAACTGATCCCTGTTCTCTGGAGATCACTTGTAATTTCAGGTTTAATTTCAACACCTGACCTTGAGATGGGTAACTTTATCTAAGGTAGAGGAATTCAAACAGGCTATTTTCGTCGTGCTTTGCTTTCCAACATAACCGTTCTGAGCCCTTTCATTCCATTTGCTTCTTTTGCTTGTTTGTCCATTTTGTTTGCGTGCATTTCCGTAATGGAACAGGCATCAATTTCGGTATCAATGTTGGGTATTGAATTTTGCCATTCGAGTCGCATCTCACCCCTTCCGCTAAGCCACCGTAATGGACACAGCCGGTTTTCTTTTCTTTTCCCTTTTTTTAACCGAATCTGAGTAGCTGTGGGATTTGATTACATCCCTCGTAAGAGCTGAATGCTAGAGAAAAGTGGAGTTCATCACCATCCCCCATAATATTTGTAGGGGTCTGAAGGGCACTAACAACCTGTTCATTAATGCTTTTCGTTCAGGGCATCCGTGATGTGCGTGCCGTCTTTGATATTCAAAGGTGTTTTGCTGTAATATGCAATCAGAGCTCGCAGACGTCAAAACCTCGCACCAGTTCGGAGATAACACATGCTAATTAGCCTTTAATCCGCCTACTTCCTGGCGCTGGATTATTCCTGCTCGGGTTTATCTTGTTTTCATTTGACTTCAGTTTTGACTGATAAGAGCAATATGTCTTTTGACATTTCCTTTGGTGGATCGCTCGAGTGGAACAGTTTAATCAGATGTTATAGGTAATTGTTTTGCAAATAAAAAGGGCATCGTCACTGTGGAGGAGAGTTGTTATTTCTTCAGTGTTGTGACATCCCCGTTCATAACCAGGATAATTAATGGTATTAAACGAATCTGTTGTGACAAAATATCGATTTTTCCCCCCAAGTGTTTCTACAACAGGGATGCCCAATGTTTCCCCCCCCCATGTGTTGCTACTACAGGACTCGCCAACATTGTCCCTGTGGGCTCCTTTCCTGGTGCCCCCCAAAAGTTTTTAGACAGTGGGAGAGCCCAGCGGGGGCTTTTGCTCAACAATGCTTCTGATTGACCATTGGAGGTTTCATTGGCTGTTGCCAGGGAGATAATATCTATGTGATTGAGATGCGTTCCTAATTCAATGTAACGACGTTAACCAAACTAATCAATGCTGCTAACAGATCTATGTAACCAGACTGCTATATGTAACCACTGCCATCTGGGACAGTTTTTCCTTGGTCTTTACTTTATGGCTTCACATGCTTTGTAGATAACTAGGCTTCCCCTGACGCCCTGATGCCATGAGAAAAAGAATTACATGTGTTATCTTATGGGGCTGGAAGCCAGATGGCTCTCTTCTACTATCTGCTGCCAACCTTGGGGCACCTGAGCTCCAGGGTCTGTTTTTCACAACTTCTTGGGAAAGCAGGAGGGGGAGGGGACTGGCAACGGGGATAAAGGGAATGGCAAAGGCGAGGTTTGTCAGAACTGGCTTTGCCAAGCTTTGGTACTTCGATGGCTAATCAATAAATGCTACTGGTCAACACTCCAGAGTCCATTTATTGACTTAAGGTTCTAAGACCTAACAGCTTTGCAGATGAGCCAGCGTGGTATAGTGGTGTAGTGGTGTAGTGGTCAAGAGCTGTGATTCCCCACTCCTTCACATAAGTGGCAGATTCTTAGCTCATGAACTGGATGTGTTTCCCCACTCCAACATTCCTGCTGGGTGACCTTGGACTAGTCACAGTTCTCTCTCAACCCCACCTACCTCACAACATGTTTGTCTTGGGGAGAGGAAGGGAAAAAGGATGGTAGTAAAGCAAATGGAGTATATATACCTGTGGAATGTCCAGGGCCAAAGAAAGGGCCATTTGCCTGTTTTAACAAGTGTAAAGGATGCAATGAAGAAGAAGAAGAAGAGGAGGAGGAGGAGGAGGAGGAGGAGGAGGAGGAGTTTGGATTTATATCCCCCCTTTCTCTCCTGCAGGAGACTCAAAGGGGCTTACAATCTTCTTGCCCTTCCCCCCTCACAACAAACACCCTGTGAGGTAGGTGGGGCTGAGAGAGCTCCGAGAAGCTGTGACTAGCCCAAGGTCACCCAGCTGGTGTGTGTGGGAGTGGACAGGCTAATCTCAATTCCCCAGATAAGCCTCCACAGCTCAGGCGGCAGAGCTGGGGATCAAACCCGGTTCCTCCAGATTAGATACACGAGCTCTTAACCTCCTATGCCACTGCTGCTCCAGTGGCGTTGTGAGTAACCGTGTAGACAGCATAATTTAGGAGGAATCTCTTTTTCTGCACCTTGAATCCATTCCTCCTTGTCCTCGCCACTGAAGCAGCAGAAAACAAGCTTGCTCCCACTTCAACATGACACTTCTTCAAATATCTAAACATGGCTATCGAGTCGCTCTTTCACCTTCTCTTCTCCAGACTAAACATTCGCAGCTCCCTAAGCCTCTCCTCTTGGGCATGGATTTCAGACCTTTTTACCATTTTGTCAATATATATTTCAACACACATTTCAAAAGTAATGTTCTATCCACTCTAAAGCTCAATGGGTGATGGTCCAGTTCAGTAACATCTGTCAAATTGTGTACAGGCAAAGCTAGCTTTGGGAGTTTCCTGGCTTTTAAGACCCAAACGTTGATAAACTCAGTTTTACTGTTCAAACTGACAAAATACTGACCATGTCACCCAATTGCTGCTTCAGTTCTAAATGAAAACTCAAGCTTGGCTGCATCCTACAGTGTGGTGTAGTGGTTAAGAACAGGTGGATTCTAATCTAGATACATACATACATAAGCCTTTATTGGCATAGTCAGAAAAAAAGTTACATGAATTGGGAAACTAGGGTTGGAGAATCGGACAGTCCGAATCTGGATTTTTACCGAATCTGCACAGATTCAAATAGATTCGGACGAGCAGGATCCGAATCTGAGCTGTCCGAATCCTATCAAATCCAAATCCATGGGATTCAGATCACCAGCCGAATTGCTTTTTTAGTTTTTGGCGTTTTTTCACATTTCGGCCTGCAGGGGGTGCATTTTTAAACATATTGGCACCAAAATTTCAGGGTATCATCAAGAGACTGTCCTTATAATACCCCCCAAGATTGGTGCAGTTTGGTTTAGGGGGCCAAAGTTATGGACCCCCAAAAGGGGTGCCCCTATCCCCCATTCTTTCTAATGGGAAAGAAGGAGATTAGGGCTACCCTTTTGAGGGTCCATAACTTTGCCTCCCCCTAAACCAAACTGCACCAAACTTGGAGGGTATCATAAGGACAGTCTCCTGATGGTACCCTGAAATTTTGGTACCAATACATCTACAAATGTGCCCCCAGCAGGCACCCCCAGATATTTTCACAAGATTCTTTGTTCTGCAGTGACTTAGCTGCATTGCTGTCAATGGGGAATTTCTGTGGGAGGGCTGTGGGGTGCATATTTCTCATGGTAAATCCACAAAACTTTCATGGTATCTTCAGGAGTGTCTCTAGATGACACCATCCAGGTTTGGGGAACTTTGCTTCAAGGGGCAGTGGGAGATGGGCCCTACCCTTTTTGGGTCCCATAGAATTAAGCCCCCTGAAGCAAAGTTCCCCAAACCTGGATGGTGTCATCTAGAGACTCTCCTGAAGATACCATGAAAGTTTTGTGACCATACCTTCAGAAATGTGCACCTCACAGCCCTCTACCAGAAATTCCCCATTGACAGCAATACAGCTAAGTCACTACAGAACAAAGAATCTTGAGCAAATTTCTGGGGGTGCCTGCAGGGGACGCATTTTGAGATGTATCGGCACCAAATTATCAGGGTATCATTAGGTGACTGTCCTGATGATGCCCACCAAGTTTGGTGCAATTTGGTTCAGGTATGGACCCTCAAAAGGGGTGCCCCTATCCCCCATTGTTTCCAATGGGAGCTGATAGGGGATAGGGACTACACCTTTGAGAGTCCATAACGTTGGCTCCCCTGAACCAAACTGCACCAAACTTTGGGGGTATCATCAGGACAGTCTCCTGATGATACCCTGAAATTTTGCTGTCACTAGCTTTAAAAATGCTGGTTTGCATGCTTCACCGCTCACTCACTCCAGCAGTGCAGGAGCGGTGAAACATGCAAACCGGAATTTTTAAAGCTAGTGGCACCAAATTTCAGGGTATCATCAGGAGACTGTCATGATGACACCCCCAAGTTTGGTGCAGTTTGGTTCAGGGGGGACAAAGTTATGGACCCTGATAGGGGGCCCCCTATCCCCCATTGTTTCCAATGGGAGCTAAGGAGATGGTGGCTACCATTTTGAGGGTCCATAACTTTGGCCCCCCTAAACCAAACTGTACCAAACTTGGGGGGTGTCATCAGGACAGTGTCTTCCTGATGATACCCCTGATTTTTGGCACTGATATGCAGTTCTAAAAAAATGGCACCCCTGCAGGCAACCCCTAAAAATTTGTCTCAAGATCTTTCTTTTTTTTGGCAGTGACTTCTGCATTGCTTTCAATGGGGAATTCTCTGGTGGAGGGCTGTGCAGTGCTACTATTTATCAAGACACACAGTCACAAAACGTTCAGGGTATCTTCAGGGAGAGTCTCTGGATGACACCCATCCAGGTTTGAGGAACTTTGTTTATGGGGGGCAGTGTGGAGATGGACCTCTACCCATACAATTGGAACCCCTTGAAGCAACAGTCACCAAACCTGGATGGGGGTCATGAAGAGACTCTCCTGAAGACACTCTGAACGTTTTGTGTGTTTACCATGAGAAATGTGCACTCCACAGCCCTCCCACAGAAATTTCCCATTGGCTGCAATGGAGCCAGGCACTACAGAGCACAGAATCTGGGGAAATTTCTTTGGGTGACTGTGAGGGGTGCAGTTTTAGAGCTACTGTCACCAAAATTTCAGAGTATCATACAAGTACTGTCCTTATGATACTCCCCAGGTTTGGTGAAGTTTGGTTCAGGGGGTCCAAAGTTATGGATGCTCAAAAGTGTAGCCCCCATCTTTTGTTAGCTTCCATTGGAAACAATGGGGGATGGGGCACCCCTTTTGAGGGTCCATAACTTTGCCCCCCCTGAACCAAACATCACCAAACTTGGGGAGAATCATCAGGACAGTCTCCGGATGAAAACCTGAATGTTTAGTTCCGCTATCTTTAACATTGCACCCCCTGCAGGCCAAAACGTGTAAAAACACCAAAAATTCAAAAAAATAATAAAACGGACCCGAATTTTTCGGATTTACCCGAATTTTCGGGCATATCCGAATCGGCTATGATTCGGATTCGGGCATACAAATCATTTTATGCCCCAAAATACCCAAATCCGAATTTTACCAATTTTTTTTTGTATTGACCAACCCTATTGGGAACAATTGCATGGATACATGATAGATAAAAGGCCCCACGGGGAGCACAACAAATACATTCTACTGGGAACTCTCAACTATCTCCGCAATGAAATTGGCGATCTCTTCACAAAGACCGGGGTCCGAGTTGTTTAACAATAGAGATAACCTAGTCAGATCAGGCAGCCCAGATTGGAAGAAAAAATGTAGGTTGGTATATTTAGATCTGATGTTATCAAATCTGGTGCAGTGCAAGAGTTGGTGAGTCAGGGTTTCAACCACATTAAGTTTGCAACTGCATAACCTTGCGGATTTATCTAAATTGCTGAACCTACCCTTTAATAGGGAGGTTTTTGGAACAACAGCGCATAATAGGCTGAGAGAGCTCCGAGAAGCTGTGACTAGCCCAAGGTCACCCAGCTGGCGTGTGTGGGAGTGCACAGGCTAATCTGAATTCCCCAGATAAGCCTCCACAGCTCAGGTGGCAGAGCGGGGAATCAAACCCGGTTCCTCCAGATTAGATACACGAGCTCTTAACCTCCTACGCCACTGCTGCTCCTATAGCAAGACCTAAAATCAAATCACACAGAAGAAGCTGTGATTGTGGTCTTTACTGGGGAGGGGAATGAACAACTTGGGAAAGAGAACAGTTTATTTTGGGTTGTGCAACGGCCACTAGGCCCTTTTCCAAGATAGTTCTTGACTGTGCTATGTCAGTATAGGGTTGGGTTTTTTTGTCTGTCACTTCTTCAACAAGGCAGCCGTGAAGTTGTTAATCAGCAGCTGCTGTCATATAAAGTAGAACTTGGAGCTTGTCTTTACTCGCCATCTGTTCTTCTCTGCTTCCTTCATTCCTACAGCCGAAGATCCAGCCTGGGTGTTTGCCAGAAGTGGTATGGCTGGATCTTGCCAAACTTTGCGGTATTTTTTTAAATCATCAGCTTCAGAACAATCTAGAGCCACTCTTCAAAAAAATAGCTTCACCTCCTCGGGGGAAGTAAAAGGACCATCAGTCTTTTGGCAGACTTGAAAATGCTCCGGGGACCGTTCACTTATGAGAATCTACAACATGCCAAACAAAAATGTCTCTGAGCCGGCCAAGAAGATGTTGATGGGAGAAACTTTTTAGAATTTAAACTTTGGGGGGAAATGTTCATGACAACATTTCCGCACGGGCAACATGTTCACGTCTGTTTGGTGGGGGTAAGGAAAACACGGAGGTCATCCTTGGGATTCCTAAGGAATGTTTTCAATGGAATTTTACAAAATCTCCCTCCAAGTCTGTACGTTTTGAATACATTGGATGTCATTCGCTTTTTTATACTTCACAACGAGTAGAGATAGAGATAATCCTAAAGATCAATCATGTGGGAGAGTATTCAAAAATGCACTTCCCTCTCACCTGCAGTTGGAAAGGAAGAAGAAGAAGGAGAAGGAGAAGGGGAGGAGGAGGAGGAGGAGGAGGAGGAGGAGGAGGAGGAGGAGGAGAAGCAGGAGAAGGAGAAGGAGAAGGAGAAGGAGAGGGAGAAGGAGAAGGAGAAGGAGAAGGAGAGGGAGAAGGAGGAGGAGGAGGAGGAGAAGGAGAAGGAGAAGGAGAAGGAGGAGGAGGAGAAGCAGGAGAAGAAGAAGGAGGAGGAGAAGGAGGAGGAGGAGGAGGAGGAGAAGAAGGAGGAGAAGAAGAAGAAGAAGAAGAAGAAGAAGAAGAAGAAGAAGAAGAAGAAGAAGAAGAAGAAGAAGAAGAAGAAGAAGAAGAAGAAGAAGAAGAAGAAGAAGAAGAAGAAGAGAGATGGGATGTGACTCAGTGGTTGAGCACCTACTCAACATGTAGAAGGTCCCAGGTTTAATCCCCAGCATCTCCAATTAAAAGAACCAGGTAGAACGTGATGAGAAAGATCTCAGTGGTTCAGTGGTAGAGCATATGTTTGACATGCTGAAGATCCCAGGTTCAATCCCCATCATCTCCAGTTACAGAGATCAGATAGTAGGTGATGTGAAAGACCTTTGCCTGAGTCCCTGTGTTAAGCAGACAGAATTGGTCAAGGACCTGAATCTGGGTAAGTCAACTTCATGTAATCGCTAATATATATATGGATGGATGGATGGATGGATGGATGGATGGATGGATGGATGGATGGATGGATGGATGGATGGATGGATGGATGGATGGATGGATGGATGGATGGATGGATGGATGGATGGATGGATGGATGGATGGATGGATGGATGGATGGAAGGAAGGAAGGAAGGAAGGAAGGAAGGAAGGAAGGAAGGAAGGAAGGAAGGAAGGAAGGAAGGAAGGAAGGAAGGAAGGAAGGAAGGAAGGAAGGTAGATGAAAGATAGATGAAAGATAGATAGATAGATAGATAGATAGATAGATAGATAGATAGATAGATAGATAGATAGATAGATAGATAGATAGATAGAAAGAAAGAAAGAAAGAAAGAAAGAAAGAAAGAAAGAAAGAAAGAAAGAAAGAAAGAAAGAAAGAAAGAAAGAAAGAAAATAAAAGATATGGAGGCAGAATTTTGTTCACCTTGCTGGGCTGTACCAACCCATCCTGTGAACATCTCTTCAGGGTCACAGGAATGGAAGGGGCTGTGGCTCGGTGGTAGAGCATCTTCTTGGCTTGAGGAAGGTCCCAGTCCAATGCCTGGTATCTCCAGTAAGATAATGGGAGAGATCCATAGTCAGTCTCAATGGATAAAACTGATCTTGATGGACCAAATATTTTGATGCAGTCAATTCGAATTGATTATTTGGTGTGTTCATGAGAGGTATCTCCCTGTGGATCATGACTCTTTCACCTCCTAATGAAGTAATCAATACAAACACATCAAAATAACTTTTTTGCAGGGTTATCACTGCACATATATGCAGCATTAATGTGTGTGTTTTGTGCAGGAGATAAAGTTTCAAGCAAACTGATGGAGGAGAAAACATAATCCCAAAATTATAGAAATTCTAAGAAAGCCGGATTGAAGGGGAGAGTAAGTAGTAAGTCCAGAACAATGCAGACACTCAGTTTTGTGTATAGATGTATTTTCCTTCCTTCCTTCCTTCCTTCCTTCCTTCCTTCCTTCCTTCCTTCCTTCCTTCCTTCCTTCCTTCCTTCCTTCCTTCCTTCCTTCCTTCCTTCCTTCCTTCCTTCCTTCCTTCCTTCCTTCCTTCCTTCCTTCCTTCCTTCCACTCTATTAACCTGGGGAAAAAGTCAACATTATAAGATACAAATTAAACAAAGATAAAAGCAAACTGAAGAAAATAAAATGCATAAGAAGTAAACACAATATGAAATAGCAACTACAGAGTCAGAAAGAGAGAAAAAATCACTCCATATTGGGAACCGTCAGCAGATGCCTAGATTTCACCACTGCTGAGAGGAATTTTGGCACTGATATAATCTTAGTGTTTTTATGTCCTAGAAGAACCCTGACAAAATGGCCTGAAGACTAGTATGTCCTTGTCTTCAATATTCTCACTTGCGGCTCCCTTGTATGCAATTAACACATGAAAAGAATATGTGCTTCATTTTTATTACCGGGAAGGAGCCTTTGATGGTGAGGAAGTCCCTAAAACCTTCTATGGGGGTTTTAAAGAGAGGCTGGATGGCCATCTGTCAGGAGTGCTTTGATGGTGTGTTCCTGCATTGCAGGGGGTTGGACTTAATGGCCCTCGGGGTCTCTTCCAACTATGATTCTATATCAGATGACAGGATGAGATACATGGGATAAAGTTGAGCCAGGTGACCTAAAGTTCTCATGAAAATGCTAAATTCTCCTCCTCCTCTGCTTCAACTCCAACCTCTTTTTAAATATGCACTGCATGATCTGGATTTTACATGTTTTGTATAAACTGGGAAGAAGCTAAAATGATGGAATAGACGATGCGTTTTTGCTTTTCTGTAAACGAATATAAAAGGTAGAAACTGGTTTTTGCTCATTGCTTCTGACCTTCTGAATTGCTAAGGTTCAGTTATTTTGCTGCAGCTAAATAAACCTTATATTTATTCATACCTCTCACATCTTGAGTTTTTATTGGCAATGGAACTTCAGGTTCCAGTATCTGATATTACAAATGTGCTGTATTGATCTGGGCTCCTACTTAGTGGAGCAGCAGGAGCAAAAATAAGGAAGAAGAAGAAGAAGAAGAAGAAGAAGAAGAAGAAGAAGAAGAAGAAGAAGAAGAAGAAGAAGAAGAAGAAGAAGAAGAAGAAGAAGAAGAAGAAGAAGAAGAAGAAGAAAAAGAAAAAGAAAAAGGAAAAGGAAAAGGAAAAGGAAAAGGAGGAGGAGGAGGAGGAGGAGGAGGAGTAGTTTGGATTTATATCCCCCCTTTCTCTCCTGCAGGAGACTCAAAGGGGCTTACAATCTCCTTGCCCTTCCCCCCTCACAACAAACACCCCGCGAGGTGGGTGGGGCTGAGAGAGCTCTGAAGAACTGTGGCTAGCCCAAGGTCACCCAGCTGGTGTGTGTGGGAGTGCACAAGCTAATCTGAATTCCCCAGATAAGCCTCCACAGCTCAGGTGGCAGAGCGGGGAATCAAACCCGGTTCCTCCAGATAAGAGTGCACCTGCTCTTAGCCACTACGCCACTGCTGCTCCTACACCACTACGTTGCTCTCCTAACCTTCCCACATTCTGAAAGGGATTTTCTCTCCCTCTTTTGGTACCACTACCACCAGCTTGCCATTTTAAGAATCACCCACTATGACAGAAACTCCTTTTGTTTTATTTATTTACTTCCTCACCAATAGCCATTATCACTCCAGAGACTGATGACTCGTCCCCGGTTGTTTTTGTGTTCCATCTTCATACCATAATACCTTGATTGCATATGAAAATCTGATCCAGGTAGAGATCACCTGGGTACTTTGGGTGGAGAAGCAAAAGGTCAGATCTCAGAAGCTAAGCAAGATCAACCATGGTCATTACTTGGATGGGAGACCACCAAGGAAGAGTAGGGTTGCTACGCAGAGGAAGGCTATGGCAAGCTACCTCTGCTCACGTATTGCCTTGAAAACCCCATGATCTTGGGGTCACCATAAGTTTATTTATTTATTTATTTATTTATTTATTTGTCTGTCTGTCTGTCTGTCTGTCTGTCTGTCTGTCTATTTATTTATTTATTTATTTATTTATTTATTTATTTATTTATTTATTTATTTATTTATTTATTTATTTATTTATTTATTCAATTTATATACCGCCCCGATCCCCGAAGGGCTCCGGGCGGTAAACAACATTATCTAAATATCAGACAGGAGCGGTCATACAAAATATAAATACATAGGCTCCATCCCATAAAATAACTTAAAACTCATAAAACAGTGAATGACAGTAATACATAAATGAGCAAGAGGCGTCCAACCCCAATTTAAAACCTACCCCCATGAGGGGAGAGACGGTGGGGCCCCTCAATATGAGGGGACCCTGATATAACTGGCCCAAGGCACAGAGCAGTAAGGGAGCACTGGTCACTTGACAACCTACTACTACTACTACTACTACTACTACTACTACTACTACTACTACTACTACTACAGCTGACATAGAATCAACAGTCTGTGTTAACCCTCACTATTTGCATGGTTTCAGGATTAAAAGCTCTTTCTGCCACTTGGCAAGCTGCCTGGATCCGAGCCACCCATTTAAATCTCAGTGAGGGCTCGTTCGAGGGCTTCAAGCAGTTCAGCTAAGTGCCTCTTCTCTATTTTTCATTTTAATGGTCTCTCGTGCATCATTATTTACCTATCGCTACGAGTGTTAATGGTGCTGAACACCAGACCATTTTCGCTGGACAAATAGCGCTATTCACAGTCGAGAGGCACCGCGTGAGAATGATACAGTGCGACTTCCTCTCGGAACAGATGCAGAATGGTGCACGGTCAGCCGGGTGCAAATGAGGCGTGAGGGGGACGTGGTTCAAAAATGGATTTTTTAAAAGAAACACAACAAATGGGTTTCTTTTATTTGCCGAGAAGAGAACTTGGTGTGGCTGAGCCGACAGCGGTGTGACAGTCGATGGCCCATGCTTGGGAACAAAAAAAAAGACATTCACTCATTTCCATAGAGAGTGAATAGACCAGAGGTGGAGGGTGAGATGAAGAGTGGTTGAAGACTAACAGGATTGATGCACAAATTTCCAGGTTTTGAAACCTCTGTAAATCCAAGAAGACATCCATACACAAGGTAGCATCTATAGGGCCCCTTCCGCACGTGCAGAATAATGCATTTTCAATCCACTTTCACAACTGTTTGCAAGAGGATTTTGAACCACTGTACCAGGAATGGCCATGGCGTAATGCCAAGGGGAAAGATGGGTGCGCAACACACTGGGCACGCACTGGTACGGGGGTGTGGCAGGGGTGTTCCGGGGTGGGGGCATGGCAGAGGCTCAGGGCGCACTCACACCCCGAGCGCAGTACCCCCTCGGTCCTGAGGAATGGTCAAGGTTAGCAGAGTCCACCCAACTCAACTAAGCTGAATTGTTTTAAATATTTTCCT
The DNA here is from genome assembly GCF_021028975.2 of Sphaerodactylus townsendi. NCBI lineage: Eukaryota > Metazoa > Chordata > Lepidosauria > Squamata > Sphaerodactylidae > Sphaerodactylus > Sphaerodactylus townsendi. Next base: position 8,371,691 of record NC_059431.1, on the reverse strand, counting down.
TCTTAAGTACAAAAGCCCAACTTATTGTATCCTGGCGGCTGGCAAGCATATTTTTGTCCAAACAGCAGGAGATTTCTAATGTAGGATATCTGCAGGAAGAAAATAATTGCTTATCATAGAACAACTGACAGTAAGGAGAAGAGGATGTTATTAAAATCAGCACATGTAGAGGACAACGGGAGACCTCTAATAGTAGTCTTTGATATTTCCTGCCTTTCACTTAAATTAGAGTGCTAGATATAATTTTTTTTGTAATATTGTGCAAAAACCAATTTCATTGTCATAATTTAATTAGCAGGTTTCAGAGTCATACAGATAGAGTGTCCAAAGCTTTTGTTTCATGAAGTGTGTGGCACCAAGGGAGAATGGGATGGGAATGAGTTGTGGTCATTTTCATTTGAGGATCAAAGGACAGAATGACTGCTCAGGGACCATCAAGCCCTGATAGCCCGGCCTGAAATCCGTAGGAAGAGCATATTGCTAGCAAAAGAAATATCCTCGTGTATGTTAAACAAATTAATGCAAAGCAGTTGGAAAGGGGAAACTATGCTAAGCCTTGTTTCAGTAGCCCATCACTTTAAATGTTAAGCATAGAGTTGGGATGCCAGAGTGGCGATGACCGAGTTGAAGGGCAACCAATGTGATTAAGGGTTTGGAACCTGAGTTGTCAGCACTGGGATCTGGGCGTCTTAGTTGATAGTTCCATGGGAATGTCAACTCAATTCATGGCAGCTGTGAAAAAGGCAAACTCTATGCTGGGGATCAGTAGGAAAGGAATTGAGAATAAAACTGCAAGGATTGTCATGCCCTTATATAAAGCCGTGGTGCGACCGCACTTGGAGTACTGTGTTCAGTTCTGGTCACCACATCTCAAAAAGGATATTGAAGAGATAGAAAAAGTGCAGAGAAGGGCAACGAGGATGATTGAAGGATTGGAGCACCTTCCCTATGAGGAGAGGCTGCAGCGTTTGGGACTCTTTCATTTGGAGAGGAGACGTCTGAGGGGGGATATGATTGAAGTCTATAAAATTATGCATGGGGTAGAAAATGTTGACAGAGAGAAATTTTTCTCTCTTTCTCACAATACTAGAACCAGGGGGCATCCATTGAAAATGCTGGGGGGAAGAATGAGGACTAATAAAAGGAAACACTTCTTCACGCAACGGGTGATTGGTGTTTGGAATATGCTGCCACAGGAGGTGGTGATGGCCACTAACCTGGATAGCTTTAAAAAGGGGCTTGGATAGATTTATGGAAGAGAAGTCGATTGATGGCTACCAATCTTGATCCTCCTCGATCTGAGATTGCAAATGCCTTAGCAGACCAGGTGCTCAGGAGCAACAGCCGGAGAAGGCCATTGCTTTCACATCCTGCACGTGAGCTCCGAATGGCACCTGGTGGGCCACTGCGAGTAGCAGAGAGCTGGACTAGATGGACTCTGGTCTGATCCAGTTGGCTTGTTCTTGGGCTAGTCACAGTTCTTTGGAGCTCTCTCAGTCACAGTTCTTTGGAGCTCTCTCAGTCCCACCCACCTCACAGGGTTTTTGTTGTGGGGGGTTGGAGGGAAAGGAGATTGTAAGTGACTCTCCTTATAGAAGAGAAAATAGGGGTATAAATCCAAACTCTTCTTCTTCAAGTTTCCATGGTATGAGGAGCCGTTTGAACCTGGTTTGCACAGGTCTTAGCCGGACACCTTCACCATTACACCATGCCCGCTCTTCATCTAATCTAATTTGCAATGACACAAACAGGTTTACACGAGTAACTGTTTTGGATTGCGCCATCCAATTTTTCAAAATTACTTTAACTGGCTTGCTTTTATCGACTCGTTACAGAATTAACTGATTGAAAGAATGTGATATCTTAATATGGATGTTCTTTTTTTATGCTTAGCAAAATCACCACTGCTCTTCACAAGCTAGCACAGATAAATCACTTATCATTTGGGGAAAAAAAACTATCAATACTCCGCTGCTTGGATTAGAATGTATATATTGATTCTTTTGGACAGATCCTCTGCAATTAAAAAAAAAACCTCCATCGGTTTTTAGGGGCAATCACAATGATGAAAATCTGATTAAAAACACTTTTTGAGCGGTGATTAATGAACTCATTAATTCCCACAATCCGCTAATGAATTGCTTTCTGCACTTAGTAATGTCAGGTGAAAAGCAAATTCTGAATCTGCAGAAAATCCTATATTGTGGAATGGAAGGGAGATGTATAGATTTGGAAAAGATGAATCCATAGAAACATAGAGTTGGAAAGGAGTTCACGGCTCATCTAGCCCAATGAAATTCATTAGTACATTTTCTTCCGCTTCTTAAGTGACCCCTGCTCTATATCCAAAGGAAGGCAACAAAAAAAATCCCCTCCAGGATTCGTGGCCAATCGGAACTGGAGAAAAATTCCATCCTGACCCCAAAGTGGTGACCTGCATTATCCTGGGCATGTAAGAAAGGGCTATAAAAGCTGAACTTTGACTCATCCCTTCCTCCCCCACCCCACCCCCTCACAATCTGGGGGCCAGTGTGGTGTAGCAGTTAAGAGCAGGTGGATTCTAACCTGGAGAACTGGGTTTGATTCCCCACTTCTCCACCTGAGTGGCAGAGGCTTATCTGGTGAACCAGATGTGTTTCTGCACTCCTACATTCCTGCTGGGTGATCTTGGGCTGGTCACAGTTCTCTCAGGACTCTCTCAGCCCCAACTGTCTCACAAACTGTCTGTTGTGGGGAGAGGAAGGGAAATGGGCTTGTAAGCTACCTTGAGACTCCTTACAGGAGAGAAAGGTGGGGTATAAATCCAAACTCCTCCTCCTCCTCCTCCTCCTCCTCCTCCTCCTCCTCCTCCTCCTCCTTAAGTTCACAGAGGGCGATTCCCCACTGACAGATTTCAGCTAGGTTCGACCTGGTTCCTGTAAACTAGGTCGACTACAGTCACTCCCCACAGCCGCTGTGCTCGACTCAGTTCTTCTATAACTGAGCTCAAGAGGGCGGGATCGTCTTTGGTACCGGTTTTGCTCCTCGTTTCCCATTGGCTCCCGTTTTACGGTGGGAAACGTGAGCATGCGTCCTTTTTTTAATGTTTTCGTACGTCGCAGCTACGTGAGCTACGTAGAATTTCCGCCGAAATGCAATAAAAACTTATTTTTAGGGTGATCGAAGCTTTTACATTTTTAGAGTGATCAAAGCTTTTAAACTACCGACAACACAGAAAAAAATTAAAATAAAATAAAATAACATGAAAACAGTGCCCGGACAAGGCATGCTTTTTCCCTCCGAGACTCTCCCGCTCTGCGCATACACAAACCACGGGCCTTTGGCTGGATGGCAGTTTCGTTGTCGTAGCAACGTAGCTTTGAAAATGGCAGTTTTTTTTAAAAAGGCGCATTTTTCCCCTTCGCAACCCCCCGTTCTGCACATGCTCACAAACCAGTATTTGATTGGCTAAACGGGAGAGTCGCCTCACCGATGATTCCCCACTGAGTTTTTACAACTGAGTCCAACCTAGTTTCAGGGAAGAAGCTGTACTTCATAACTGGAATCAGAAATTCCAGTTCTGAGGGGGACAAAACTGAGACAGAACAAGGACGAACTCAGTGGCAGTGGGGAGTTGCTGGGTCAAACCTAGTACTAAACTGAGTTGACTCTGCCAGTGGGGAATCAACCAGAATCAGCATTGCTGTCAGATAGCCATCCAGGCACTGCTTAAAAACTTCCAAAGAAGGGAAGCCCATCACCTCACAAGAAAGCCTGTTTTGCTGAGGAATTGCTGTAACTGTCAGGAAGTTCTTGATATTTAATCAAAACCCTTCTTGATTTAATTTCAACTCATTGGTTCTGGTTCGACCTTCTGGGGCCACAGAAACCAGCTTTGTCCGCAGCCTTTAATTTGACCCTGTCCCTGTTCTGATAAGACGTGAGCTCGGGATTTGCTGTAATAAATCTTAGTCATCCAATGGGAAGGTAGACCCAATGGCATTAGACACACTGAACCACACCGTCCCCAGGCTCCACCCACAAAATCTCCAGGCATTTCCCACCCCAGAGCTGACAATCCTCGTAATAGAAGGAGATGCTGTTGAAACAGCCACAGGGAACGGAATTTAAAATCATTCTAGGTGTAGCAGAAAATACTTGCTTGTATTCTCCCTCACTGATTCATCTCGAAAGGAAGGGAAAAGGAATGATACGTAGCCAGGTTCCCTGATGAGACTGAACACAACCTTTCCCTCTGGTTATCATATTTTCCACCATTTAAATTGCTGCATGGCCCTAATGGAAAATTCATCTGGATGTGACTGATAAAACCTAGTGTGGAACCCTTCCCCTGATGTACTAGCTTTCTAAATGCAGGAAAGTGGAGTGTTAGTATGTGAACATTTCCCCTTTGACTCATCCCTTCCTGCCCCACCCCCCAATCTGGGGGCAGCAGTGGCATAGGAGGTTAAGAGCTCGTGTATCTAATCTGGAGGAACCGGGTTTGATTCCCCGCTCTGCCACCTGAGCTGTGGAGGCTTATCTGGGGAATTCAGATTAGCTGTACACTCCTACACATGCCAGCTGGGTGACCTTGGGCTAGTCACAGCTTCTCGGAGCTCTCTCAGCCCCACCTACCTCACAGGGTGTTTGTTGTGAGGGGGGAAGGGCAAGGAGATTGTAAGCCCCATTGAGTCTCCTACAGGAGAGAAAGGGGGGATATAAATCCAAACTCCTCCTCCTCCTCCTCCTCCTCCTCCTCCTCCTCCTCCTCCTCCTCCTCCTCCTCCTCCTCCTCCTCTTCTTCTTCTTCTTCTTCTTCCTCTTCTTCTTTATTATTACATTTTCTAATTCAAACGATTTTATTGAAAATTATAACAAGACAAAAGATAAACAAAATACAACGTTGAAAAGTGTACAATAGTAACTTATTCCATGAAGAAAGGAAAGTTCAATTTTGTTACCAATAGACAAAAATTTCTACCTTTCAACTTTTTTCCTGTAGTATTTCCACCCTTCCCAAATTGTTTAAAGGACTTCCCCTTCATTTATTAAATCCTTGTCTATCTCTTAATTTCCTGCAAAAAATAATTAGAAAGGAAAAAGAAGATTATACTAACTAATAATGGCCTATTGCCTGATCTGCAAGTTTTCATAGTTATCAAATTTTGCTGATAATCTATCATAATTTCTAAACATTATAACACATCTTATTTCCAATATGCATACAGTATATAATTAACCATTCCTAAATATACATATTTTTATCAGTATTCAACTGGTTCAATATTATCACATTTTCAGTATACATACATCAATATGTCATATTCATTAAGAGACAAAATACATTACCATTACACTTATGATTCCTTCCAATAGGATATATATATAAAAATACTTCACAAATCTGTCTTTATTTTGCAGCAATGCATCAGCTTCACCAAAAATACCTCTGTCCATTTTTCATACCCCAATCTGTTAAAGTTAGTACAGATGCTTTCTGTTTCCCCAAAGCACAGCTAGACTTATTTGAACAGCTGCTAGGAAAGAAGCAATTAGCTTAAGATCATCGTTTGTGGTCGCATTCTTCAAATATCCCAGTAAGGTTATAGTTTGTAGAATATTATCACCCTAATTTTCTCTAATAACTTCTAAAATTGCTATAACAACCACCACAACAATATTAGCAAATATTTATTTCCTACCTAATTGACATGGAATGAAGAAAGAATCTTCATTTTGTGAATGATAGCCAATACAGAGAGACCCAAATAGGTCAGCGTCCAGAGATGCTCACAGATAAAGATGGAAAAACACAAGGGAAAGAATTGCATTATCTAGAACCTCACAGGTTAGATCTCACACTGATGGGTTGCATGCTTCCTGTTTACATGTGTGGTGTTTTCAGAGTCCTAGACTTTTTCCCCACGCTGTAGAAATGGGAGGGGAAGGGCCTACTTGGGCCCCGGGGGTTGCTGTAGATTCTCCACCAATCAGAAGCGTTCCTTAGCAGAGGGTGGGAACTGGCGGAAGGGGGATATGGTGATGGAACAGCCAATCAGCAAGCAGGAAAAATGGGATAAGCCTCCACACCTCAGGCGGCAGAGCTGGGAATCAAACCTGGTTCCTCCAGATTAGATACACGAGCTCTTAATTTCCTATGCCACTGCTGCTCCAGATGAATCTCCATAGGGAAGGAGTGTCAAAGATTTGGTGCCACTTTGAATGCTTTGGGCTGTGGGCGCTCACGCACAGATGTCAAGTGATGAGAATCTGCCCTCTCCCTAATCTGATTTCCTCGGTTGTTTCAATGACTGGATAATTTCCCATTCTGGACTAGTGGCTCATTAAACCATTCTTTTATGGCATGACCATAAACGGGAATGGCAGCAAATAGTTAATACTAATCAAATGGCAGGCAGAGGAACGACATGATCCCATTTGCCTGTGATAGCAAGCGACGAATTGGAACCTGAAGGCTATTTTCCAGAAAATATAATACCCCCTCCCCCAAGCAGTGAAAAACGAAAGTGTTTGTACTGAGCGAAAAGGTTCAAAATGAAATGTCACATGAATTATATGCAGGTCTAGCTGCTGGACTGGCTGCTGGCAAAACATACATAATCTTTCAGAAATATTGTAATAACTTTGTGTTTGGGATACACGTATGCAAACTGGTAAAAAACAGGAAGTACAGTCTCTTCTGATATCACTATTATAAATCCACTAGCGGGCCCGGCCACGCGTTGCTGTGGCTGAGTCTGGTGAAGTGGAAAAGAAAGAAAAGGGGAAGCGAACGGTTCGGACATGTGTCTTTGCACAATGATTGCAAGGGAGGGGAGGGGCAAGGGGCCCCTCGCTCCCCTCCCTCTCTCCAGTTCCTTTGCATGGCAACCTGGCCGGTCCCTCCCTAACGTTCCCCTTCCTCTGCTAGGGTGGGTGGGCCATGTGCAGGTGGCTGGTCCTGTCACTTTCACTCCCTTCTCTTGCAGGCGAATTATCTAGTGTAAAACACGCTGGGATGCATGAGCTACGCTGTGTTCAAATTTCAGAGCGTTTGGTGCAGCAAACCCCCGGACCCTCCCTCCCCTTCCCCTTCCTCTGCTAGGGTGGGTGGCCCGCCCCATCCCTTTCACTCCATAAGGCAGTGGTTTTCAAGGAAGGCATGGTTGGTTCCCTTGTATCAGAGGGTGTTGCTTTCATGGCCAGCAGATGGCCCTGTTGCGGAACAGAACTGTGGTTCCAACTGTCACAGGTGTGGCATGTACACAATAACTGGCACAGTTGTGACATGTACACAACAGGAGGTGTGGAAACAGTATGGAAACCTGGCCGCGTGCAAATGCGACGTTGTGTGAAAATTTCAAAGCAATCAGTCCAGTAGTTTGGGAGATTACCTGCCAGCAGAAAAACGCACTGATAGATTTTTATATATATAGATTTTAATTAATGTATTGTTGATGTTTTTCACAAGCAGAATCAGCTGGCTTTTGTGGACTTTTCAGGTTGTGTAGCCATTGTCTTGTAGGGTGTTGTGTGGTTTCCAGGCTGTATGGTTGTGTTCTAGTAGCCCGGAAACCACACAACCCCCCAGTGATTCTGGCCAAGAAAGCCTTCGGCAATACGTTGTCTGATAGTTTTTGCTTCTAAAGGGCAAAACGGCAGTAGCAAAAACTACCAGACCACAGCCACATAGCCCAGAAAAACCACAATAATCAATTGAAATTACCTGTTATCAATTTTGTCTTTTTCATTTAATTTGCTTATTGTCCACCTTCCTTGTTGAGACTCAAAGGTGGATTACAGAATAAAGCAGTGTGATTAGACAGCATTAGGCAATCAATGTAGATTTGGAAGTACAGAATTAGAGAATTACTTGACCAACAAACTATCTCAGGCCAGGTATACTATAAACAATACAAAAACTCCTTCACAGGGCATAAGACAGTAAAAACAAGGTTATATCTACAATAATGTATGCTACAGACTATACTCCTGTTCCAATATGAGGGTGCTCTCCTGGATTTTTCAATTCTGTTACAGCTCTTAGCTCTCTCTCTTTTAAAAAGCCCTGTTGAATATTACTCTTTTCCACATTCTACAGAAAACAGCTATACCTCAGCGTTATATCGCGAATATGTAAATGCATTGACAATGGATGGATTGTCAATGCATCTGATGAAGTGAGCTCTGATTTCTAAAATTTTATGCTGGAGCAAATTTTTTAGCCTTCAGGTTGCCACTGCACTTCTGGTTTATTTTGCTGCTACTAACTCCCAAGGTGACCTACCTGGAGTTAAACTGGTCCGGCCCGTCTCGTCCGTCCAGATCCGTCAATTCCGTCCTGGTCCGTCTGGTCTGGCTCCGGCTCCTGTCCGTTCAATCCGTCAATCGGATCCGTCCGTCACGTCCTGTCTGGTCTGGGTCTCAACTCTGTCTATCTATCTATCTATCTATCTATCTATCTATCTATCTATCTATCTATCTATCTATCTATCTATCTATCTATCTATCTATCTATCTATCTATCTATCTATCTATCATCTAATCATCTGCCCCAACTATCTAATATTGCTGTGGGAGAAAGTCTCTGCTTTGTTTCTAACCCACCCAGGTAAAATCCTTTCCAAGGGACACTGGAGAAACACTGCCAATCATCTTGACAATACTAGCTCAGATGAACCTAGGGCCTTTCCCCACTCTCTTCGATCCCCCTATGCCGCGCGCTGCTCTCAGCGCGCGCGGCATCCCTGGTGCGCGTCCAGGCGTCCCCACGACCCCGCGCTCTGTGCGGGGTCATCAAAAGGCGCCATTAAGAAGAGCGCCAGGGATGCCACACGCTGAGGGGGCGCGACAGTGGCAGCGTCGGGGTGGCTGCGCTGTCGCCGCCCCTGTTGTGGGGAGTGCTGGGGGACCCCGCACTACTGTCCTAAAGTAGTGCGGGGCTTAAGGTTAGGTAAGTGGGGAAAGGCCCTCAGTTTTCGTTTTAGCTCAGTTGGTAGACTTACAAGACCAGCCAGCTAGATGATGTCATTTTAACACCAGTTCGAGAGAACAACACAACCCTCTATGGACCACAGGCGTTTCCCAAAACGTCCCACCCTTTGCTTTGTCTTCAGCACTGGAGAGGCCAATCCTCGGAGTAATTTGAGTGCCTGACATATTTTGCCCATTCCCAGGTATGAATTCCAGTCTGAAATTCAGATCGTATTAGTGATGTCCAAAAGAGAGCTTGCAGTGTGCAATTGACCGAGCTCACAGTTGGTTAGTTTCCAATCCATTAGTTTCCCCACTCACATTTTTCACTTCATTACTTCACAGTTTGTTGGTTCATAATTTTCTGTCTGTTACAATCAGCTGAGGTGTTACATTCAGGAGAGGTTAAACAAAGGCCGCGGAGGTGTAATTAAGCTATTGGTTGGGGGGAAAAAGGGTACAACGGTACAAGGAAGGTAAAAAATGGTGGTTGCTCTTTACCTGTTTAACGCATGGAAATATAGTATTAAGTAGAAGATTGGAAGGTGCCTCCCTCAGTCAAGTTGCTCCTTATCATAAAAAGTCTGGACTCCATGCCCTACGAGGAGAGACTTAGGGAGCTGGGTATGTTTAGTTTGGTGAAGAGAATGTTAAGAGATGACATGATAGCCATGTTTAGATATTTGAAGGGATGTCGTGTTGGTGAGGGAGCAAGAAGAGAAGAAGAAGAGTTTGGATTTATATCCCCCCTTTCTCTCCTGCAGGAGACTCAAAGGGGCTGACAATCTCCTTGCCCTTCCCCCCTCACAACAAACACCCTGTGAGGTAGGTGGGGCTGAGAGAGCTCCGAAGAACTGTGACTAGCCCAAGGTCACCCAGCTGGCATGTGTGGGAGTGTACAGGCTAATCTGAATTCCCCAGATAAGCCTCCACAGCTCAGGTGGCAGAGTGGAGAATCAAACCCGGTTCCTCCAGATTAGATACATGAGCTCAACCTCCTACGCCACTGCTGCTTCCTCCTACGCCACTGCAAGCTTGTTTTCTGCGGCTCCAGAGACTAGGACCAAGAGTCATGGGTTCAAGGTGAAGGAAAAGAGATTCCATCTAAACAGCAGGAAAAACTTCCTGACAGTAAGAACTGTTTGACAGTGGAATTCACTGCCTCGGAGTGTGGCGGAGTCTCCTTCTTTGAAGGTTTTTAAAGAGAGGCTGGATGGCCATCTGTCAAGAGTGCTTTGATTGTGTGTTCCTGCATTGCAGGGGGTTGGACTTGATGGCCCTTGGGGTCTCTCCCAACTCTATGATTCTATGATTCATTTATTTAAAATACCTGTATGCCACCATTCCACAACTGTCTTTCTGAGCTGGTTCACAGCCCTGCCAAGCCAATTTAAAATTGTAAGCCAATTCCATAACCAAATGAGCACCAGAATATTTTCTCCTCCCTTGAATTTCCTTGATGGGAGAAGAGACCTTCCTCCCCCAAATCTCCAGGTATTTATAACCAGGAGTTGGCAAATCTAGCTTCTTCTGCTCTTATTTTGTCATCAGAACCACCTTGGGAGGTGGACGACTAAGGACAGAGTGGCTCCACCGAGCCAAATCCGTTGCTAAATAGAAATTTAAATCCAGATAGGCTCAATCACGTCCCCATCTTCTATTAATGACCTAGTTTAACAACGTTTTTATGACACTCGCCACAGCAAACTCGGAAGGAGGAATAGCCCTTTCCCACGAAACCTCCACTTCAGAGACAGGTGAAAACCAATGTTATTTGTGTCACAAAATACGCATTCGAGCGGCGGAACTTTCAGCCGACTCCGTAAGTCTAAACATTACAGGATGGAAAGGTGGTGGGAGCATTACTTTTATCCCTTCGCATGGGGTGCAATCTTCAATTAAATTATGATATTAAGTCGGCTGCAACAAGAGTCCATTAAAGATTTAGTTACCTTCTGCGGTGAACATTAAGAAGCTATTACTCAAATTCTATTTAAACAGTTACGAGGAATTAGAATGTATAGGAAAGATCATTACATATCGGGAGCTAATTTCCCAGCGCAAGCTTAGCGACTGATGGATGGCTTAAGCCTCTCCCAGGTTTTAGTTTCCCACTCAATAATTTAGAGGCAGGAGACTGTGTGTGTGTGTGTGTGGGGGGGGTGTTATGTTGATTTATAATTTGTTATCATCAGTCTCTTTTGCAGAGGGAGGAAGTCCCAGTTGTAGTCACAGGCCTGATCTCTCTTTATTTGAAGGCACGCTCTCCTCGGTTTCAGCTTGATAACTACCAGAGAGAAAACAGCATCAGTTTAGCGGACTTCAGGTGGCTTGCATTCCCCTGTGATTTTTTCCCCCGCCCTTTCAGGAAAAAAAGGAGAAATCCTTTGGGCTGTTTTTTTCTCTCTGTCTGCTTCCAGCATGGTGTAGCGGAGAGCCAGAATGGTAGGCTCCTTCCGCACACGCAAAATAATGCGTTTTCAAACCACTTTCACAACTGTTTGCAAGTGGATTTTGCCATTCCACACAGCTCACAAAATATTAACGGAAAGCAGTTTCAAAGTGCAATACCTGCATAAAGCGGAATGATTTCAGCTATAGTGGTTAAGCCAGGATTCTAATCTGGAGAACCGGTTTGATCTCCACTTCTCCACCTGAGTGGTAGAGTTTATCTGGTGAACCAGATGTGCTTCACGACTTAGTCCTTCCGCACACGCAAAATAATGCGTTTTCAAACCACTTTCACAACTGTTTGCAAGTGGATTTTGCCATTCCACACAGCTTCAAAGAGCACTGAAAGCAGTTTCAAAGTGCATTATTCTGCATGTGCGGAATGAGCCATATAGTGGTTAAGAGCTGGTGGATTCTAATCTGGAGAACCGGGTTTGATCCCCCACTTCTCCACCTGAGTGGCAGAGGCTTATCTGGTGAACCAGATGCGTTTCCACACTCCTAGGCCCCTTCCGCACACGCAAAATAATGCGTTTTCAAACCACTTTCACAACTGTTTGCAAGTGGATTTTGCCATTCCGCACAGCTTCAAAGAGCATTGAAAGCAGTTTGAAAGTGCATTATTCTGCATGTGCGGAATGAGCCATATAGTGGTTAAGAGCTGGTGGATTCTAATCTGGAGAACCGGGTTTGATCCCCCACTTTCCACCTTGAGTGGTAGAGGCTTATCTGGTGAACCAGATGCTTTCTTCATACCTTAGTACTTCTTCCTCAAGACACGCAGTCATCGTTTTCAAACCACTTTCACAACTGTTTGCAAGTGGATTTTGCCATTCCGCACAGCTTCAAAGAGCATTGAAAGCAGTTTGAAAGTGCATTATTCTGCATGTGCGGAATGAGCCCTACATTCCTGCTGGGTGACCTTGGGTTAGTCACAGTTCTCTCAGGACTCCCAGCCCCACCTACCTCACAAGGTGTCTTTTGTGGGGAGAGGAAAGGAAAGGAGTTTGTAAGCCACCTTGAGTCTCATCACAGGAGAGAAAGATGGTATATAAATCCAAACTCTTGTTCTTCTTCAACCCTTTTAAAACATTTTGGGGCAGGAAATAAAACATTCCCTCTATGGAGTTCCACATTGTTCCCCCCCCCCTTTGATTCTGAAAACATTTTATTAGTAGCTTCAAAACATTTTCAGTGAATTCCATTTAAGAATGATTTTTTAGACTGTAACGTTTTCAAAATGGCTTCCCTGCTGTGCAGTGTCTTTAAGACATTTTCCACCCCTTTCTGCCTTTCCCTGACTTTCCTCCTCTGCCCCATTTTCTGAACTCTCTCTCCATTTCCCCTCACCTGTTTTTTGAGAATGTATCTGAGTTCTTTGTGGGGAGGGTGTGGGGAGGGGTCAGTGGTGGGATCCAAAAATTTTAGTAACAGGTTCCCATGGTGGTGGGATTCAAACTGTGGCGTAGCGTCAATGGGGCTGGGTGGGGCACGATGGGGCGTGGCCGGGCATTCCGGGGGTGGGGCATTCCTGGGCGGGGCTGTGGAAAGGACGCAGCCGCTGCGCTGGTCCTTGGGCGGGAAACAAATGCACGCAGGCGCAGGCTGCCACGCACGCCGGTGCACCTCCTGCTAGACTGTTTAAGTTCTAAGGCTAGCTTACTGGGCGCTTGAGAGGAGAGGGCGAATCAAGGCAAAAATCACGTGGCAAAATCACCAATTAGTAACCCCCTCTCAACACACACAAATAATTAGTAACCTACTCTCGAGAACCGGTGAGAACCTGCTGGATCCCACCTCTGGGAGGGGTAATCTTCAAGACATCGATTATACAAGGTTCGGAGAATTAGAGCACGAAGCTGTGCAGTGTGGAAGCATCGATTCCTCGACTAACTTTTTAAAAATGGGGGGGGGGATGTGTAGTGACCATGAATCTTTTGACGGGGTGAGTGCAGACATACATCATGGTAAAGGGGGGATTAAAAACATTTTAGGAGTTTTGTGCAGAAAGGAGCGCTGTTTACTTAGATCGGCAGTGACCCTTCAAAATCTCAGATTTTGGTGAAGATGGTGAAGACTGAGCCCATGACCTTCCTCATACAAAGCAGAGTCACAATCCTTCCCCTCTATCTATGCAAATTGTACAGCAATAATGCAAGAGATCCAACCCAGGAACGTACAGTCCAGGGGGATATATGGGGTCATATGGGGTCATTTAGTCACGTGGAGGGCAGAAAATTGCCCCCACACCCCTCCTCTTTCCCCCCAGGTCCAGTGATGGGATTCAAATAAATTAACAACTGGTTGTTTACAAGCACCATTTTAACAACCGGTTAAGAACATAAGAACATAAGAACTTGCCTGCTGGATCAGACCAGAGTCCATCTAGTCCAGCACTCTGCTACTCGCAGTGGCCCACCAGGTGCCTTTGGGAGCTCACCTGCAGGATGTGAAAGCAATGGCCTTCTGCTGCTGCTGCTGCTCCCGAGCACCTGGTCTGCTAAGGCATTTGCAATCTGAGATCAAGGAGGATCAAGATTGGTAGCCAGAGATCGACTTCTCCTCCATCAATCTGTCCAAGCCCTTTTTAAAGCTATCCAGGTTAGTGGCCATCACCACCTCCCGTGGCAGCATATTCCAAACACCAATCACACGTTGCGTGAAGAAGTGTTTCCTTTTATTAGTCCTAATTCTTCCCCCCAGCATTTTCAATGGATGCCCCTTGGTTCTTGTATTGTGAGAAAGAGAGAAAAATGTCTCTCTCTCAACATTTTCTACCCCGTGCATAATTTTATAGGCTTCAATCATATCCCCCCTCAGACGTCTCCTCTCTAAACTAAAGAGTCCCAAACGCTGCAGCCTCTCCTCCTAAGGAAGGTGCTCCAATCCTTCAGTCATCCTTGTTGCCCTTCTCTGCACTTTTTCTATCTCTTCGAAGTGGTTCTGCCGAAGTGGTGCGAACCTGCTGTATCCCACCACTGCCCAGGCCCATACATTGACTTCAAGACTTGGTGCAAAAAAAGTTGTTTGGTCATGGTGGGGGAGGGCAGCTGCCAATACGGGGGTGGGAGGAACTCAGAGTTTGCACCAGGCTACATTTGTCCTAGATATGCCTCTGATTCAACTGGCTGTATTTATCAGGCAGCTCGTCGGGTGCATTACTCTTCTTAGTTCTTCGTCTTTCCTTCTTAGTACTTTCGAATACAAAAGGTTGTAAAGCTGGCTCATCTTTCAAAGGTGGGGCAAGCTAATGGGATTTTCAGTTTGCTTTTCAGCTCTGCCCTCTTTTTCCCCATATCGTGCGGCTCGATAATTGAAAAAAAAGTTTTGCATATTACAAATCCCAACGAACCCTCAGTGTGCAGTAATCAGTGAATTATTCAAAGCCTTGTAGCACCGTTATTGTCAATACCGTAATTGGAATTTCTTTGCGCTCGCTCAGTGTTCAGTGATTATATTTCAGAATGGAGGGAGGAGAGAAAACACTCAGCTGATTAGAAGGGTGGGGGGCGGCGGCTTTCTTCCCCTCGTATTGACGCAAAAAAAAATTAGCTGGAATCCCATAAAAAAAGATTTTACAGGAGCGAAAGCTCCCAGTCAGTCGAAACTTTTTTTTCCTATTAAAAATAACACTTGATCGAAATCACAGGCTGGCTAGCGTGGAAGGATGCTGCGTCAAAATTAGGCACTTTCAACCCAATCCCTATGCACTTTGCTGCGCGAAACTTCAAAATCCTCTCGCAAACGATCTCTGAAGTGCACTGAGAGTGGATTGAAAGTGCCTGATTTAGTATGTGGCAAAGTGCCCTTAAAGAAAGAGCGGCCGTGCCTGAAACGCGGCCACCATTGCAGGAGTTAATGGGGGCCTGGTAAGGGCTTCAAAGCCCGTATTGCGCATGCACGGCCGATCCGCGCATGTGCAGAGGGCCGGGCGGCCTCAGTCCCGATCGGCGCACGTGCGGAGGGCCAGGCCACTGAGAGACGCGCTCTTGCGAGATGCGGGAGCGTGTCATCAGAGTGGGCCCAAGGCAGAGCCCTTAAAAGGCCCTGCCTCGTGGCTCAGGGCCCACTCTGCTGCAGGACGACGAGGGATTTTCCCACCCACCCGATCCCTGTTTCCTGGAAATATTTTAAGGTTAAGTTATTGTCATAGCCTTTTGCAGATGGGGGGTGATCCGCTGGCAAGGGGAGCTGGGGGAGCTCCCCTGTTGATTACACCTCCTTAAGATAAGGTGGCCAGATGGTCACCTTTGTGATCCGGGACGGGGAGGCGGCCGAGCGCACGGGCTTCTGGGGCTTGCCGTTTGCCGCCCTGTGACAGAAATTATTGTATACATACAAGTAAAAGTACTGGGGCCCCTAAAGCTGTGTGAGTGACATATGCAACCATTCTTGTGTAGCTTGCCTGGAGAAATTCTCGTTGACAGGTGTGTAAAGAAATATTCCGAAGCCTTTTTTTAAAAGTGAATTAAGGCATGCAAGGAATGTCTCCCCCCCCCCCATTTAAATAAAGAAATAAATAACCACCCTCCACTTCCGGGTTTCGTGAGAAATGACATCATCATCTACCAGACAACTCCTTTAACCTTGATCCCGATGTGTTTCCTGAGTGAACTATCAGACAACTGGGTTTTCCCACTTATTGCTGAGTAACTTTTTTGGGGATTACGTTACTGGGCAGTCAATAAAGTCAATATTTCATGGCTGTCTTTTGAGGTAATGTCTCTAATTTGGAGGAGTCATGCAGGTAAATACGAAGGGGCCTCAACTATTTAATGAGATTCCCTCATTATGGGAATGACAGACAAATTGACAATAACTTTTTTTTCCCCTCTGTGTCAAACGGGGGTAGGGAGAAAGGCAGCAGCAAACGCTGACTGCGGTGGTAATTTGATGAGCAAATAATATTCTAATGGAGACACTGCGGTTGATAATGCAAGACGCAAGAACATTACATTTTGCAATGGCATGCTTGAGGGGTTTCTGTGTACATACCTTTATGCAGGAGCAGCAGTGGCGTAGGAGGTTATCTGGAGGAACCGGGTTTGATTCCCAGCTCTGCCGCCTGAGCTGTGGAGGCTTATCTGGGAAATTCAGATTAGCCTGTACACTCCCACACACGCCAGCTGGGTGACCTTGGGCTAGTCACAGCTTCTCGGAGCTCTCTCAGTCCCACCTACCTCCCAGGGTGTTTGTTGTGAGGGGGGAAGGGCAAGGAGATTGTCAGCCCCTTTGAGTCTCCTGCAGGAGAGAAAGGGGGGATATAAATCCAAACTCTTCTTCTTCTTCTTTACAGGTCTCCCCAACCCCCTCCCAGTCTCTCTGGTCTCATATTGCAATACAGTCTTGTCCTTGACCTTTATTCTTCCATCTGCACCACCCTTTCTCCAACAGCTCTCTCATTTCTCCAGTCCTGCTCTTGTATTCTGCAAATCCCATGCACGCTGCTGGTGCTAAATCAATAATCAATAGTGGTAACCTATCAGACATGTTCTGGAAACCAATTAGAGACAATCCACTTTAAAAGTTGGACATGTTTGTTTAAACACATTCAGTTGAAGAACAAATCTGTTCTTGCCTTGGGTTCTGGATGACCTGGATGCAAATTTCTTTCTTTCTTTCTTTCTTTCTTTCTTTCTTTCTTTCTTTCTTTCTTTCTTTCTTTCTTTCTTTCTTTCTTTCTTTCTTCCTTCCTTTCTTTCTTTCTTTCTTTCTTTCTTTCTTTCTTTCTTTCTTTCTTTCTTTCTTTCTTTCTTTCTTTCTTTCTTTCTTTCTTTCTTTCTTTCTTTCTTTCTTTCTTTCTTCCTTTCTTCCTTCCTTCCTTCCTTCCTTCCTTTCCTTCCTTCCTTCCTTCCTTCCTTTCTCTGGTTCCATCCCCAAATCTCCAGGCGTTTTCCAGCCTGATCAATAGAGTTGGGGTAGTATGTATAGATATACCCCAAATACTAACGTCTGGGAATACAGTTTAAAAATGTTTTACAGAGGGTATATTACTCCACTTATATTAGCTAAAATTGATGAATCTAATGGCCCGCTATGCTGGAAATGTAAGAAAGAAATAGGTACGTTTCATCATGTATGGTGGTCTTGTGACAGGGTATTGGGTCCAGCCTTGTTTGCGTATCAGGCATTGAGGCCACATATGCACGTGTTAGTACACAGGATGATGGCAGCAAAGGTGGTATTGGCGCAGATGTGGAAGTCACACTGCTTTCCCAAGGGAACAAACTTACAGTACAGAACAGTTGCTTACATACATTGTTGAGCCAATCACTGTAAAGGTCACTTTGATCTAGTTTGGACCAGTCTAGCTGCTGTTGCCAGCTGTCAGATCACTCCCTTTTTGCTGACTCGTGATTCTGCTGGATAGGATATGATCTTCATGATCTACATGTCATGACATAATCAAGCTTCACATACTATTTTATTTACAACAATACATTTTAATCTTTTGTTTAAAAAAATACAACTGTTCTCCAGAATACAGAGAGATCAGTTTCCCTGGAGAATTATGACAGTTTTGGAGGGTGGTTCTCCTAGAGAGATTGTTACTTGGGAAATTCATACAAAAAAAACTACCAACCTGTTCAGCTATCCAAGGTCTATCGTTTTCAGAGCAGCCAACATCTGGCAGCACTGAATTTTAAAATGAAACAAAATAAATGGCTCCTCTTTTTTCGCAACAAACACAAGTGGCTGAGAAACCCCTGAAGCATTTTGATTATAGATTCTGAGCGACACTTAGTTGTTCACCTCTGAGGCAATGAGAACTTGGATGACTAACTTTTATGAGTTACATGATGTCCCCTTTTGGTTCTATTAATTAAAACCCACATTGGGGGAGTGTGGGTTGTTTAGGGCTCTATACAGCCTCTGTCTGCATCATAATTTAGAGCCGAAGCCCAGGCCTAACACTGGGTGATACTTGGTGCACTCTCTCTTGGCCCAAAGTAGCACATTGTAGGACATATCCTACATTTTCCCTAGATACACTTCTGCATCTGGCAACCCTAGCTTCTGCTGTGTGTGTATGAGTGAAAGAGAGACAGAGACCCCTTCCGCACATGCAAAATAATGCACTTTCAATCCACTTTCAAAATTGTTTGCAAGTAGATTTTGCTATTCCGCACAGTTGCGAAGTGCATTGAAAGTGGATTGAAAGTGCATTATTCTGCAGGTGCGGAAGGGGCCAGAGACTGACCCTCTATTTGAACTCCATTTCCCAAGGTTCCAATCCAACCTAACCACTGTGCTACATTTCTTACTGGAATCTGGAAAATGAGAACACTAGTGATAGGAATAAAAGAAATTTTCTGTAGAGTCGTAATCTCTTGCAAACTACAGATGCGAAGCCAGATGCTCACAGCGATGTGATGCCGGCAAGCTCTTCGAGCGTCGAAAGGTGCTGAAAAAGAGGGATACAGCATCCTTGAAAATAAATAGAATATCTGCCTTATTACCCCAAGGGCCACCTTTTGCCCAGCATCTATATCCACCCACTCCCTACGAGTCCTCCACGGGAGTCTAATTCCCCAAGAAAATGGAAGTGGTATCATTTCTTCGGGGTATTGATGCTTTAATGTAATACATGTCAGGAAAGGTTACATTTCCTCTCCATATTTTCCTCCAAATTATGTCAACTCTCATCACATAATGTGCTGTCAGCACACGGAACAGCGATAGCCAATTTGATGCAACGTGACATGCGGTGGCAGAGGTCGTTCCGCGGCTTCCAGGCACGCTTCCCCCCCCCCTCCCCAGAGTTTTCCCACCTAGCGTTCCGAAGCTCTTATAACCAACATATCCAGTTTCTGCCGCGCAGTATGAAGGGCTTCACTTGGGGAAGGCAATAAAGAGAATCCCAAACGCAGTAAACCTGGAGTAGCTCTTTGCGATGACCAGCCACAATATTATATACCAAAAAACATGTTTTTGAGTTCTCCTGTGAGGTTCATGAGGCAGGATGTTCAGGGTTTTTTTTAATGGTGTTGAAGAGAGTGTTTGGATTTATATCCCCCCTTTCTCACCTGCAGGAGACTCAAAGGGGCCGACAATCTCCTTGCCCTTCCCCCCTCACAACAAACACCCTGTGAGGTGGGTGGGGCTGAGAGAGCTCTGAGAAGCTGTGACTAGCCCAAGGTCACCCAGCTGGCATGTGTGGGAGTGTACAGGCTAACCTGAATTCCCCAGATAAGCCTCCACAGCTCAGGCAGCAGAGCAGGGAATCAAACCCGGTTCCTCCAGATTCGATACATGAGCTCTTAACCTCCTACGCCACTGCTGCTCCTTGTTTTTGAGGAAAAAGATATCCAAATGCAGGCCTTGTCAGTGTTTCTTTAGCTTTAAGACTACAGTTGCCAATTCTGGGTTGGGAAATTCCTGAAGATTTTTTTTTCATCATCTTTTTATTTGTCACAGCAGCACAATAATACCTATATAAAAGCGGGGGGTGGGGGGGAAACTTGGAGATTTGGAAGTGGAACTTAGGAAGGGTGGGATTCGGGGACGGGACGGGAGAGAGGCCCTTTCTGCAAGGGACATTTATCCTGGCAGGCAGCCGGGATAAATGGTCCGGTACTGCCCTGGGCTGTTCACACGAGGCTACTGTGGGTTGCCACCACAGCGTTGCATGGAACCACGGCTGCCGCCTGAGCTCCACCTTCCCAAACCCTGGGGCATGTGACCACAGGCTGGCATCACATTGGTGACCAGCTGGCCACTCCATGCCATTCCAAGCAGACCTGGAGGGAGGGGGAGGAAAGTGTCCTGATATATAAAAAAGCGAGAACGGTTCACAAAAAGGTCATTTCTAGTCCGCAGAAGTTCAACCCAGAGGCTGGAGACAGTCAGTCTAGGGCCAAGCTACAGTTAACCTTTAACATGATTGGCGAGTTCAACTGTGACTCTAGACCAATGAGAGGCTGTTGCCAGGGTGGGGGGAAAAGTATCCAGTTGGATGTATAAGCAGTGCATGGTATATGCTAAGAGTCTGAGATTGAGACTGAGTTAAGTTCTGTGTATGTTGAACTTTGTTCTTGCTGAAGAGTTCTGTATAGTCTTATAGTCTTGTATAGAATAGACTTGTGTAACCTTGCAACTGCTAAAGTAAACCTTCCTATGGAAAGAACATCTTGAGTGGAGAATATTCTTTTCCAAGTGTGGTAGGAGGCTGCAGTGAGTGCAAGAAGACTATAGACCTTCTCATCTTACCAGAGTAACTCCACTTTAAACTCTGCTGATATAAAGGAGATGACGCAGCGACCACAACCTGCCTTCCTGCCAGGGCCATTCGCTCAGCCCCAGCACCAAGGCAGGATATTTGAAATATCCCGCCTTGGGGGGGGTTAAAGCAGGATTGACCCAGTTTAGGGACAGGAACCATGCAAAGTTCCCACCCAAACCAGGTTTAATCCGGCCCCCACCCTGGGAAACACTTCTTCACGCAACGTGTGATTGGTGTTTGGAATATGCTGCCACAGGAAGTGGTGATGGCCACTAACCTGGATAGCTTTAAAAGGGGCTTGGACAGATTTATGGAGGAGAAGTCGATCTCTGGCTACCAATCTTGATCCTTCTTGATCTGAGGTTGCAAATGCCTTAGCAGACCAGGTGCTCAGGAGCAGCAGCAGCAGCCGCAGAAGGCCATTGCTTTCACATCCTGCACGTGAGCTCCCAAAGGCACCTGGTGGGCCACTGCGAGTAGCAGAGAGCTGGACTAGATGGACTCTGGTCTGATCCAGCTGGCCCGTTCTTATGTTCTTATGTTCTTATGATAATTGACCCGTGTGGAAAGACCCAGAGCCAGGGTATAAGGCCATACCCTCCTACCTGGGTTCTCCAAAAAGATGGCTAGTAAAACCCAGGGTGAGGGAAATATAATGGACTGAAACCATTTGGGGGAAGAGCCCTGTGTGAACTTCTTCCCCAAAACGGGATAGATCACTTCCTCAACCCATTATATTTGAGGTGCTGTGTGGTTTCCGGGCTGTATGGCCGTGTTCTAGCAGCATTCTCTGCTGACGTTTCACCTGCATCTGAAGGATCTGAAGATGCCAGCCACAGATGCAGGCAAAACGTCAGCAGAGAATGCTGCTAGAACACGGCCATACAGCCCGGAAACCACACAGCACCCCAGTGATTCCAGCCGTGAAAGCCTTCGACAATACATTATAACCCTCTAGTGGCAGGAGAGGATGTAGCAACTTCAGCAACCGACCTTCACAGGAGTATAGCACAGTCCACGAGGACGGTTGCCATTTTCTGGTTGTGGGGTGAGTTGTGCTGTTTCCAATGTCAGTGGTGGGGAGAAGCCACCAGCAGGAACAAACTCAGCATGGTGTGTCCAGGGCCGATTTGGACCTTTCTCATAAACTGCAAAAGTTTATGAGTGCAAAAGTAATGATGTTCAAAAGTAATGGTGCCAGATCCACCATTAACTGTTAGCCAGTAACTTCTCTTAAGAAGCCAAATAATGACTCTTTCCTGGCTCGCTTTCTCCCTTCAAATCCCTCAACCTCACAGAAACCTCGAAACAGTCCCAAAATTCCAGGAGATACCTTTGTGTACAACCAAATCCAATCTCTTAGGGACTGAATCTACAACCCTTCCATGTGATTACCGAATGAGTGGGTTAATTCCCGGCTGTAACTCTTCTCTTTCGCTGCGCCGCCATCTTACCAGATATAGTCTGTGTCAGGTGAATAAATGAACTTGCCCAATTTTCCGTTCTCATTATGGGTTTTGTCACGAGACGTGAATTATCGTGGGATTTTATCGCCTGATATATGGGCTGAATTATGAAAGTAGCAAGGACGTTTCAGTTCTTATTTGCGATGATGGGATTTTCCTGACTTTTCTTTTTAACCTTCCCTCCCACCCCTTCCCACCCTCGTGTATTTAAGACTTAACAAGGTAAAAATTATTGCTTCAGATTTTAATTCAGAGGTTATGGTCTTTGCAAGAAGATTAGACTATGATGGTACGTACAATGACATTTCGAGATGGAACATCAATGCCGTGACTTAGGTTACGTAGGCATGTTCTGCAAAGAGTATCACCTATTTCAGGTTGCCATCCCCCAGGGGGTGGCTGGAGATCTGCTATTACAGCTGATCTTCTGGTGATGGAGACCAGTTCAGCCAGAGAAAATGGCTGCTCTAGAAGGCGGCATTATACTCATCCCTCTTCAAACCACACCCTCATCAGGCTCCACCCCCAACTCTCCAAATGTCACCCCCAATGTCCTCAAATTCCATACACGCTACAGGGGTCGGTGCTATCAGTCACAGACCAGGAAAGGGATTTGGGCGTCTTAGTGGATAGTTCCATGGGAATGTCAACTCAATGCATGGCAGCTGTGAAAAAGGCAAACTCTATGCTGGGGATCATTAGGAAAGGAGTTGATAATAAAACTGCAAGGATTGTCATGCCCTTATATAAAGCCGTGGTGCGACCGCACTTGGAGTACTGTGTTCAGTTCTGGTCGCCACATCTCAAAAAGGATATCGAAGAGATAGAAAAAGTGCAGAGAAGGGCAACGAGGGATGATTGAAGGCGATTGGAGCACCTTCCTTATGAGGAGAGGGACTGCATGCGTTTGGGACTCTTTAGTTTGGAGAGAGAGACATCTGAGGGGATAATGATTGAAGTCTATAAAATTATGCATGGGGTAGAAAATGTTGACAGAGAGAAACATGTTTCTCTCTTTCTCCACAATAACTAAGAACCAGGGGCATACATTGAAAAATGCTGGGGAAGAATGAGGATCTAATCAAAAAGGAAACACTTCTTCACACTAACGTTGTGATTGGTACGTTTGGAATTCTTAGTGCTGCCACAGGAGGTGGTGATGGCCACTAACCTGGATAGCTTTAAAAAGGGCTTGGACAGATTGATGGAGGAGAAGTCGATTTATGGCTACCAATCTTGATCCTCCTTGATCTCAGATTGCAAATGCCTTAGCAGACCAGGTGCTCAGGAGCAGCAGCAGCAGCAGAAGGCCATTGCTTTCACATCCTGCATGTGAACTCCCAAAGGCACCTGGTGGGCCACTGCGAGTAGCAGAATGCTGGACTAGATGGACTCTGGTCTGATCCAGCAGGCTAGTTCTTATGTTCTTATGTTCTTATGTTCTCCAGGTATTTTCCTATGCAGATCTGGCAACCCTGCATCTACTCCAAACCAGAGTGTCAATGTCCTCAAATCCATAGTTGGCTGATGAGAATCAGAGGCCGATTATGCTGTGTGGTGAGGGCAAATGTTCATCGCAGCAAAATTTCTTGTACAATTTCTTCAAGCCCCACTTTCACTTTTCATTTTCTCCACAGCAAGCGAGACCATTTGTAGCATGATTTTAATTTTGCTTCACCACCAGAACAGGCAGCTTTGTCAGTGAGCACAGCTTTGCCCCAGACATGTTCCCACCACCCACAGCCAGTCTTCCCACTTTCTCCCACTGCCATCCACACCTTCCCCCTCACCTTTCTTCCATGTTGTTGGCATCTTCAAGTGAAATAAAAGAAGCTCACTCACATTCTGCATTGATATACCAATATCTCCACATAATAAGGACAAAGAGTACTTGGAAATAACAAGCCTCTCTGTACTCCAACAGCAGCAGCAGAAAGTAGGGGGGAATATTGGCTCTAGCACAACATCCTCTTCTTTGGCAGTGTCCGATCCAGGGAATTCTGCTGTTCTTTTATGGGGGAGGGTATTTTTGGAAGAGAAATATCTGTAAAAGTGCACTTTAAAGACTAAGCCAACAGTCTTGACTACTGAGTGTAATGAGTTCTGTGCCTTTAAGAAAAATGCAAGGAGAGCCCATTGCAAGTATACTGCACAGAGAAGAGACCCAAGGAAAGGGTTCCATGCATAATGGGACAGAAACACTGTGATGAGCTGCAAGATTCAAGAATCCAGTTAAAATTATCAAACCGGGCATTATAAAATACAGATTGGGGACAAAATACCAAAAACAAAGAAGAGGAAAACTTCAAAGGGAAAAATGTGAAAACAAGATTTAGGAAATGCCCAGTGTGCAGACAATCAATGAAAACGTGACAGGAGTAGAGGAAGAATAATTTTTCTCATCTCTGCTGGGATTCAGCCAGCATATAACCCATCTGTACCTAAGATCTTGTATTTGTAACGCATGAGTCCCTTGCAAAGTAAATAGTGGAAACAAAGGAACTAAAAACAGTACTGTCCGATGTCTGGACTACATTCCCATTCAGTTTTTTCTTATTCCTTTCTTCACCACAACACTGTCCAGTTTTGCTTTGTCCTTTCTCCTTTTCACTACAAAAAACAACAGGATTTTTTTTGCTGTCAAGGCAGATGATTTATGGTGACCTCATAGGGTTTTCAAGGCAAGAGGTGGTTTGCCATTGCCTGCCTCCCATGTTATTCCCCTGGCATTCCGTGGAGGTCTCCCAATCAAATATTTTCCAAGGTTGAGGCAGAGGGTCTGTGACTTGGCCCATTTATTACACATGAAGCATTAGGATACATATATTGAGCATGAGTGATTAACATATTCTTTAAGTTTCATTATTTAGCTACAATACAAAAGCATTCAAACATAAAAACGTGATTATAAACTACTACATCACCACATCACCTCTTATTCCCCTCTAACCCTTGACCTTTCTTCTTCTGCTAGCTCATTATTTTAAAGCAGGTGTGCTTTTAATTGGGAGATGATCAGAAATACAGAAGTCAAATGGGATATACTAAGCATCATACTCCCATCTCTCTTTGGATTCCATCCAACTTAACAGGCTTTCAACTTCATTATATTCAAGTGTAGATGCTATATATGGACTTTATATTCAGAGTTTACCTACTAAATCTTGTGATTCTGTGAAAAGTGTGTTCTTTGTGACTTTTAAATCCCATATTTGTGCACTAAAATATGTTTATGTGTGTACATAACTCAATATAATTTTACACCTTATGAAAACACCTAAAGATACCTTCTTTTTTAACTTATAAGGCAATCATTGTCATTGTCCCATGTATATTTATGTTTATAAAAGTAACACCTCTTTGGTATATGTGAAAGCAACATGTTCACCTCTCACACAAGGTTACCCAGAAAGTTTCCATGGCAGAATGGGGATTCAAACCTGGGTTTCCTGGATACCAGTCCAACACTTTAACCACTACACTACACTGGCTCTTAGAGAGGATATACACAGTATCTTTTGTTAAAGAAGAAAAAGACGAGGATGAAGAAGATGAAGAAAATGATGAAGAGTTGGTTTTTGTACCTTGTTTTTATCTACCTTTAAGCCAGTGGTTCTCAACCTGGGGGTCGGGACCCCTTTGGGGTTGAATGACCCTTTCACAGGGGTCGCCTAAGACTCTCTACATCAGTGTTCTCCATCTGTAAAATGGATAAACGTTAGGGTTGGGAGCAGAGGTGGGATTCAGCAGGTTCTCACAGGTTCCCGAGATTAGGTTACTCATTATTTGTGTGTGCCGAGAGGGGGTTACTAATTGGCAATTTTGCCACGTGATTTTTGCCTTAGTTACGCCCCCTCCTCTCAGCAATAGCGTGCAGAACTTGAAGCAGTCTAGCAGGAGGTGCACCGGTGTGCGTGGCAGCCTGTGCCTGCATGCATTCGTTTCCCGCCCAAGGACCGGCACAGTGACTGCGTCCTTGCCACAGCCCCGCCCAGGAATGCCCTGCCCCCGGAATGCCCGTTGGTGCCACGCCACAGTTTGAATCCCACCACCATGGGAACCTGTTACAATTTTTTTTGGATCCCACCACTGGTTGGGAGTCACCACAACATGAGGAACTGTATTAAAGGGTCGTGGCATTAGAAAGGTTGAGAACCACTGCTTTAAGCAGACTCAGACCACCCTCCTTTCCACTCCCCACAACAGACACCTTGTGAGATAGGTGGGGCTGAGAGAGTGCAGAGAGAAATATGACTAGCCCAAGGTTGCCCAGTAGACATCATGTGAAGGAATGGGGATACAAGCCTGGTTCACCAGATTAGAGTCCACCACTCTTAACCACCACACCATGCAGGCTCCAAAGGTGGAAATTAACCAGGGGTGATTTTTTTCTGCCTTCCTGTTCTGTACCAGAAGACTTGTTTTCTGCAGACAACATTTGAATCCAGTAGCACCTTAGAGACGAACAAGATTTTTGGGGAAACATGAACTTTCAGACCTGATAATTTTGCCCAGATAGCTCTTTCTCTGCTCCCTTCCAGATGATGATGATGATGATGATGATCATTATCATTATTATTATTATTATTATCATTATTATTATTATCATTATTATTATCATCATCATTATCATCATCATCATCATCATCATCATCATCATCATCATCATCATCATCATCATTATTATTGATACAAAAACAGTTTTACCCAGCAAACAAGATCAATATGCAGGATCATCATCATCATCATCATCATCATCATCATCATCATCATCATCATCATCATCATCATCATCATCATCATCATCATCATCATCATCATCATCATCATCATTTATTTATTTATTGAATTTAGTATACTTTAGAATTCTGCAGAACTCAAAAACCTTTGTGGCATACTACCTGATCTTGACCAAAGAGTCATCTATTGTCCTTTCCACCAGATCTGTCCTACCTCTAAAGGTGTTTTCAAAAGGGGAGGCCCAGAAGCTAAACTCCTTCACCCCAGATAGCAATTTGAAGGCCTGGGTGGGGGTGGGTTTTTTGAGCATGTAAACAATCCCCTCTCATAATAAGTGAAATAATTGATCTCTCGGGGTTTTGACCGACCTACATTGAGTGACAGGATCCGCTGGAGACAGCACAATCTTAAGATTTCTGCCTCTGGCGGGCGTGGGTTAGCTGGAGCCTGAGAGATTGATTAGGTGACCTTTCATACTTGTAAGCTTTGCTGAGACTTAGTGGAAAGGCAAGCAGGAGATGAGATTAGAAGATTGTCTTATCACTTCTGTGGCCCTTCAGGCACGCTTCACATTAGCCCAGCTTGCTACTTCCGAGACTGCTGGCGGAACGGGTTTGGGGAAAAAGGTTTTGGTATCCCCACGGTTGTCTCTGGACTGTTTCTCAGCAAGGTCGCTGCAGAGACCAAAGCTAGGATTAGCAATTTGCAATGATTACAGTTCAAAAAGATTCCGTATACAGGAGGTTTACTGCAAGGTGAGTGCAGCACAAGAACAGGGTTGTGTATGTGTTTATTTTACTGATTTACAAAAAATGTATCCCGCCTTTCCACCCTTACAAGGAACACCAAGGCACCTAGAATCATAAGCCCTTTCCACACGGGCCAAATACAGGGCCCTGGGGACGGCAAAAACGCTGTCCCCAGGGAGCTGTTCGCATGGGGGGAGCAGCTGCTTCGCAGCTGCGCCGCCCTTGCGCCTCCCCAGCGGCGTAAAGCCACTGTTTCCCAATCTCGCTCCCCGAGCAAGGTTGTTGGGAAACAGCAGCTTCCAACTGCTGCCATGTGAACGGCAGCGGCTGGAAGGCGCCATCCCTCCCCCCTGTCCCATTTGCCTTACTGTCCCTATGACCGTCTGGTGTGTCGCTGAGGCCGAGGGACAAGCCCTTCCTGCCCTGTGACTCTGGAGCGGTCGTGCAGGGCAGGGGGCGTGTCCCCTGGCCTCGGCGATGGGCCGGACGGTCGCAGGGAAGGTACGTTGATCGGGCGACGGCGCAGCGTGGCGGCGGCGTCCTGGTAGTTTCTGGGACCGTTCATGTGAACGGTCCCAGAGGGGTTTGGTCAGCATCATGTACGCCGACCCAACCCCCACCGTGGCCGTGCTGAAACGGCCATAGAGTTGGAAGACACCACAAGGACCATCCAGTCCAACCCCCTGACATGAAGGAAGACCCAGTTAAAGTATTCCTGACAGATAGCCAGCCAGCCTCTGCTTAAAAGCCTCCAAAGAAGGAGACTCCACCACACTCCAAGGCAGGGTGTTCCATTGTCTAACAGTCCTTACTGCCAGGAAGTGCTTCCTGATGTTTAGGTGGAATCTCTTTTCCTGTTCCTTGAATCAATTCGTCCTAGAAAACAAGCCTGTGGAACCCCACTAGTCACTTCTCTTGAGAATGAAGATGAGCCATTGGTGACCATCCTTTGAGTTGTGTCAGTCAGCCAAATACAAACCCATCTAATAGTTGCACTGTCTGGCCCACATTTTCCTAGCTTGCTTGCAAGAATATCAGGGGGCAGTTTTTCAAAAAGCCTTAGTAAAAGCGAGGTATGCTACATCCACAGCATTCCCGTCATCTACTAAGCTTGTCACTCTATCAAAAAAGAGATTACTTGCTGTTGACTTTTAGTGATCACAGTATTCCCTCCTAAGTGCTTACAGACTGTCAGCTTAATGATCTGCTCCAGAAACCTTCCTGGTCCTAATGTCAGGCTGACTGGGGGGGATAATTGTTTGGTCCTCTTTTTCCCGCTTTTTGAAGCTGGGAACAACATTAGCCCTCCTCCAGTCTGCTTGGACTTCTCCTGTTCTCCAGGAGTTCTCAAAGGTTATAACAAATGGTTCTGAGATTACTTCTGCCAGTTCTTTTAATACCCTGGGATCAGGCCCTGGAGATTTGAATTCATGTAAAGTAGCCAGCTATTCTTGTACTACCTCTTTTTTTTTCTGAGTGGGTACTGTTTTCCTTTTGCGCAAAGACCAAGGCAAAGGAGGTATTGGGTAATTTTGCCTTTTCTCTGTCCCCTGTTCGCATTTTGCCATCTTTTCTATGCAATGACCCTACCGCATCCTTTTTCTACCTTTTGCTATGGACGTAACCCCTCCCCCTCCAAACTCTTCTTCTCCTTGAGGTTGGTAACACTGTTCTTCAGAGAGTGGCTACACTGGCTAGCAACAACAGCTGTAATTCTGGCCTCACACCATATCAGACCGGAGAGTCTGAGCGGCTTCGGATGCCATGGGAAGTGGAGCTACGTTCTTCTAAGCTCAATGGAGCTTGCTGAGGTTGCTACTGGAAGTGAGTCATCTCCCCCTGCCTGTCTCCAACCAGAAAGCATGGATGGAAATGTCAACAGGTGTTAATCAAAACTCACAACCGGCCCACTCCAACCCAGCCTTTGTCTGTGTCCGACAGCAGGCCCCAATTACGCCCGGCCTACTGTTACAAACAAATGGCGCGTAAAGGCCATTATCACGTCTATTAGGAAACGGGAAGCCCTGCAACCAGATTTATGTCTAGTCGGGGCATTATTTCTTACAATATCATCCATTAGTTGTGCACCAACATGCTCAAGCAATTTAGATAATGTAGGTAATGGTGGGACGGAGCGATATGAATCCCCAGGGGGCTAATTATCCAGAAATGGGTACCATTCTGCTCCGCGTGTCCAGATGCAAACCGACGGGCTGCAAAAACAAATTAATCACTGACAGGCTTTAAACAGATGGGAAGGGCATGGGCAGAAATTATAGTTATGTTGAAGACTCCGCACTGTCAAGTGGAAGAGGGAGTGACGTGTTCAGCCAGATACCTTGACCGATCGTTGATTATGGTATGGTGCTGAGTAATGTGTCTTTTTTAAAAAAACTTACTTATCATGATGTTAAGTGTTATAACTCACCATGAGATCGTCTGAGAGAGCGCCAACTAAGAAATCTAGTCACTAAAAATTAAATAAATAATACTCAACTGTGTTTGGGTGTTTATAAGTTGGTCACCTACATCTTCACTCTCCTACAAGCAGAAGGCCATTGCTTTCCCATCCTGCACGTGAGCTCCCAAAGTCACCTGGTGGGCCACTGCGAGTAGCAGAGTGCTGGACTAGATGGACTCTGGTCTGATCCAGCTGGCTTGTTCTTATGTTCTTATGTTCTTACAATGATTGTCTCTCGTTTTCATGTGTTTATAAGTTAGCCACCTAGAGCTAGTTTGGTGTAGTGGTAAAGAGCGGGTTCACTCTCATCTGGAGAACCGGGTTTGATTCCCTGCTCTGCCACTTGAGCTGTGGAGGTTTATCTGGTGAACCAGATAAGCTTGTGCTCTCCAACACATCCCAGATGGGTGACCTTGGGCTAGTCACAGGTCACAGTTGGACCACTTTGGAGCTTTCTCAGTTCTACTCACCTCACAGGGTGTTTGTTAAGAACATAAGAACATAAGAACTACCCTGCTGGATCAGACCAGAGTCCATCTAGTCCAGCACTCCTCTACTTGTGTGATGGGTGGGTGGGAAAGGAGATTGTAAGCACCTTTGGGTCTCCTTATAGGAGAAAAAAGGGGATATAAATCCAAACTCTTCTTCTTCTTCTTCTTCTTCTACATCGTCAGTCCCCTACAAGGACTGTCTGTTCATGTGTTTATAAGTGGTTTGCCATTTACTGACTCTGGTTAGGCCGAGAGAGTTTTGAGAGAACTGTAACTGGCCCAAGGTCACCTTCCAAAATTCATGTGGAGGTATGGAGAACTGATCCAGATTAGAGTCCGCTACTGCACTACATCATGCTGGATAGTCTTTTTCACAAAATGGAGAGGCTAAGGCAGAAGATAACTAGAAGCCAGACTGACGACAAAAGCATTACGAGAGACAGAGTTCAGACTGTTGATGTAGGGTGGCCAATTTATGATGTAGATGTAGGGTGGCCATGCAGCATTAGAACTGAATAGTCCAGTAACAGTTATTGGTGGGTATGCCAAATGAAACATTAACAACAAAAAATCTTCACCTGCTGGTGGAAGACACAGATAGAGGGGATATCTTGTGAGGTTCGTGGGGATGAGAGAGTTCTGAAGAACTGTGACTAACCTAAGGTCACCCAGCCGGTTCATGTAAAGGAGTGGGGAATCTAATCTGGTTCTCTAGACAACAGTCCATTATTCATAAGAACACGCCAGCTGGATCAGACCAGAGTCCATCCAGTCCATCACTCTGCTACTCGCAGTGGCCCACCAGGTGCCTTTGGGAGCTCATGTGCAGGATGTGAAAGCAATGGCCTTCTGCTGCTGTTGCTGCTCCCGAGCACCTGGTCTGCTAAGGCATTTGCAATCTGAGATCAAGGAGGATCAAGATTGGCAGCCATAGATCGACTTCTTCATAAATCTGTCCAAGCCCTTTTTAAAGCAATCCAGGTTAGTGGCCATCACCCCCTCCTGTGGCATCATATTCCTAACACCAATCACACATTGCGTGAAGAAGTGTTTCCTTTTATTAGTCCTAATTCTTCCCCCCAGCATTTTCAATGAATGCCCCCTGGTTCTAGTATTGTGAGAAAGAGAAAGGCTAAGGCAGATGGAGGAGTGGGGAATCCAACCCGGTTCTCCAGATTAAAGTCCACTGCTCTGAACCACTACACTGTGTTAGCTCTGAGAAGGAGCACCAAGGTTTTCTTGGGAGGAAAGGTAAATGGGTCACAGTAGAAGGGGGAGCAGTCCCACCCTACTAGTACGGCTGCATCGATGCTACTTTGGATCCAACAGAGAGCTCTTTTCCATCTTGCTTTCCATTTTAGACTCTAATGTTTATTGATTGCTTTTTTTCTTTTATCACTTTCCATTGATTACTTGTGTCCATAGTTATTCATAAGGCTTATTGATCATGTTGTAATTACCCTCTAATGGGGGTCAGCTAAGGTCAATAGAATGGCCTTGCCCTTCTCGATTTTTGTTAATTTGGTTTATTGGGATTTTGTTGTTGTTTTTCTCATTTTCAGTTTTGGAATTGATTTTTTCCCCTTTTTAATTTTCACATAGGTCACTTTTATAAGCCGGGGGATATTAAAGTTGTTTACAAACGTCATCCGCTGCAATATTTCTGAGATGATATCAAGCCTAATGGCTGTTACGTGTTGGACCACTGGACTAGATGATTTGTTCTCTGGTTAGCTATTTTACAAGACGGATTGCCGCAGAAATTACATCTGAACAGACACAGTGTGTTGGATGAGTTTTAAAGGGAGCTAAAAACTATCCAGGAACATTGTAAAGAGCAACAACATATCCAGGAGTAAACTAAGAAGAAGGAGGAGGAGGAGGAGGAGGAGGAGGAGGAGGAGGAGGTTTGGATTGATATCCCCCTTTTCTCTCTTTGTAGGAGACTCAAAGGGGCTTACAATCTCCTTGCCCTTCCCCCCTCACAACAAACACCCTGTGAGGTAGGTGGGGCTGAGAGAGCTCCGAGAAGCTGTGACTAGCCCAAGGTCACCCAGCTGGCATGTGTGGGAGTGTACAGGCTAATCTGAATTCCCCAGATAAGCCTCCACAGATCAGGCAGCAGAGCTGGGAATCAAACCCGGTTCCTCCAGATTAGATACACGAGCTCTTAACCTCCTACGCCACCACTTTGGAGCATTAAGCTCCCTTGTTCAGACACTGGGCAAAAATATCTGATAAAGGGAACTTTAAATCTTGGAAACGAACAGCCTAGAGATCTTGGTGGTTTTTAAGATGCAACTGAATCTTGCTTAATCTGTATTATATTTCTGTATTTCTTGCTTAATCTGTATTTTAATGTAAGGTGGTTTTGTGATGACATAAGCCACCTCAAACCAAGATAGTAGGGAAAAAAGTAAGATATAAATAAGGTATCAATAGAAATTAGAAGGAGACTGAGACTGGAAAGGGCAGCCCTGAAGGAGCTAGAAAATATCATGTAAATATGTGTTGCTAGTGACCAAAGTCAAGATAACTCATATCATAGTATTCCCTGTAACTATGCATGGGTTTAAAAGCAAAGGCGGTTTCTGCACAGCCAAGGGAGAGACCTTGCATCGGCATTAATCATGCTGATGCAGGCTGTGGGACCGTTCGCACAAACGGCCCCATGGGATGCACAGCTGTGGGAGCAAGGTCCGCACAGCCGCGTATTCCCCTCCCCGGCCCCAAATGCCTCGTTACCTTCTGCTGGCAGCCGCGTCATTCTGGGGAGGGAAGGGGACACGCCCCCATGGCCACAGCGACAGCTGAAGCACCGGAGACCAGGGGACGTGTCCCCTTCCCTCCTCAGAGTGATGATAGAGGCGGCTGCCAGCAGAAGGTAACGAGGCATTTGGGGCCAGGGAGGGGAGGGGAAAACGCCGGCTTCCACCTGCTGCCGTTCGCATGGCAGCGGATGGAAGCCGGCGTTTGCAGGAAAACTCGCTCCCCAAGCGAGTTTTGAATACACCGTTTTGGTGGGCACAGAGTGCTGCTGCATCGATTTGGCAGCGGCGCCTGTGCGAAGGGTCCCCACCAAACCGGTGTTTTACCGGGCTGAAGCCGTTGCTTTCAGCCTGTGCAGAAACCGCCTAAAACAAATTGAAGAAAACTGAAAAGAAGAAAATTAATTTAAAATGTGGCATTGGAAGAAAGTTTTGGATGACCAAAAATACAAATATGTGAGTTCGGTCCCACCCCTCAAAGCTTCTCAGATATTTTCCAGAAGAGGAACGTATAAGTCTATCTAAAAATGTATCCTTATGTCAAATTTAGGTTTGGCTGGTCCTCCTCACTTAACTGGCAAGAGGCTTGCCTTTCCCAGGGGCCTTTGCCCGCAACATGCTACATCACTTCCTATGTATCCAGAGGTAATGTCAGGGCATCACCAATAGGGTTCCCAGGCAGTGGTTGAACTCATATAATTTAACAACCGGTTCTGGTGGTGGGATATCCAAAGAATTTAACAACTGATTGTTTCCAAGCACCATTTTAACAACCGGTTCTGCTGAAGTGGTGCGAACCTGCTGAATCCCACCACTGTTCCCAGCCCTCCCCTCCCCTGGCCACTGGTGGGGGATGTGGGGGGTAGGGTTGACGGATCCAGTTTAGGAAACTCTTGGAGATTTGGCCGTGGAGCCTAAGGAGGATGAGAACCTCAGTGGAGTTCAATGCAATACAGTCCACACTCCAAAACACCCATTGTCTCTAGATCTCTGTGGTCTGGAGATGAGCCATATTTCTGGAGGATTCCTCAGGTCCCACCAGAAGGCAGGCAAGGGGCACCAGGGGTTCTCTAGCATTTCGAGAAACTCTGTGGTTTAGAACTTTGTTCAAATGCCAGTGTACATTTCCCCTACCCAACAACATGCTGACATTAATTCTAGGCTCAGGGAGTGATGCCAGAAATGGTTTTCCCACCATTCCCCCACCCGCAATGGTCAACTGAGCAGCAGTGAGGAGCAACAGCTAGCAACAGGGTATCCCCCACTTCCAGCAGAAGCTTGAGAAGCTTAGGCCCTTTCCACACAGGCTGAATACAGCGCCCTGGGGACGGCAAAATGCCGTCCCCAGGGAGCTGTTCGCATGGGGGGCGCAGCTGCTTCACAGCCGCGCCGCCCTCGCTCCTCCCCAGCGGCGCGAAGCCACTGTTTCCCAACCTTGCTCCCCGAGCGAGGTTTTTGGGAAACAGCGGCTTCCAACAGCTGCCGTGCGAACAGCAGCAGCTGGAAGGCACCATCCCTCCACCCTTTCTCAATCGACTTACTTTCCCTGCGACCGTCCGGCACGTCGCCAAGGCCTGGGGACATGCCCCCCCTGCCCTGTGACTCCGGAGCGGTCATGCAGAGCAGGGGAGGCATGTCCCCAAACCTCGGCAACGCGCTGGACGGTCGCAGGGAAGGTAAGCCGATCAGGCGACAGTGCAGCGCGGCGCCATCTCCCCGGTAGTTTCCGGGACCGTTCATGCGAACAGTCCCGGGGGGTTGGGTCGGCATCATGTACACCGACCCAAACCCCAGTGTGGCCATGCAGAAACGGCCTTAGTCAAATTTAACACTTATTATCCCAATTTCCATTGTCCTGGTGATGCGTCAACTTGTCATGAAGCCATGGTGCAGCCCAACAGGTGTGATTCAACCAGCAACTTTGATCAGAGCACAACGGCTCGGGGACCTCAGAGAACTTCAAAGAATGAAGGATGGACCCCTCGGTTTGGACCGCTCGGTTCTGCTTGGCTGAGAAGAATAATGCTGTGTGCTTCTCTCCCCGTCATAATTCTTCTCCCGCCTTCACTGGCTGATGGGAAAAGGACAGCTAGAGGACTCTTATCAGGCCAGCTCATTCAGCAATATTAAGTGAACTTTGTTTTATGTTCAGACAGTTTAGTGATGATGCCTTTTAGATGACTAATTTATGTCGAACATGTCACAAGCCTTTTTTTCCCCAGAGTCTTCGCATTTGCGACAGCGTCAGCAGACTTCCTTCCCCTTCAGTGGTCAGGGACGTCTTTAACTGGACATGAGGATACCACACAGCAGGCATCATTAAGAAAAAAACCTACTGCAGGAACTGTCTCAAAATGAAGCACATTCTTTAGGAATTACGTCAACAGTAGGAAGTCTCTCTTGCAGCTTTGCCGTTCTCATGATCAGTTCAGAGGTGGGAACCAGCAGGTTCTCACCGGTTCCCGAGGGTAGGTTACTAATTATTTGTGTGTGCCGAGAGGGGGTTACTAATTGGTGATTTTGCCATGTGATTTTTGCCTTAGTTACGCCCCTCCTCTCAGCAGTAGCGAGTAGAACTTGAAGCAGTCTAGCAAGAGGTGCACCGGCGTGCGTGGCAGCCTGCGCCTGCGTGCATTTGTTTCCCGCCCAAGGACTGGCGCAGTGGCTGCGTCCTTGCCACAGCCCCGCCCAGGAACGCCCCACCCCCAGAATGCCCGGCCATGCCTCCATCGTGCCCCACCCAGCCCCATTGGTGCTACGCCACAGTTTGAATCCCACCACCATGGGAACCTGTTACTAAAATTTTTGGATCCCACCACTGGATCAGTTCATGGCTTTGCTCAGGGGTGTATCTAAAGAACATGAGATCCAGGGCATGTACCAAATTGTGTTCCCTCCATTCCAAATAATTGTACCCGCCATGAAATATCCTTGCCCCATCCCGCTGGACAGTGTTTCCTTTAAGTTTCCTTTAAGTTTCATGACCAGGGCTTGGACTGGATGGCCCTTGTAGTCTCCTCCAACTGTATGATTTTATGAGTCATAGTAATGAAAGGGAACAATCTCCACAGAGACAGCAAACCTTGGATTGTGAATGCTAGGAAATGAGGCTTTTGGGCTTTATGCCCAGTTTGTTGGCCCTCCAGTGCAACTAGTCACCCACTGGTTGGACACGGGATGCTGGAGTAAATAAATCACTGGCAGATGTGGGATCCAGCAGGTTCTCACAGGTTCCTGAGAGTAGGTTACTAATTATTTGTGTGTGCCGAGAGGGGGTTACGAATTGGTGATTTTGCCATGTGATTTTTGCCTTAGTTACACCCCCCCTCTCAGCAGTAGTGCGCAGAACTTGAAGCAGTCTAGCAGGAGGTCCACCGGCGTGCGTGGCAGCCTGTGCCTGCGTGCATTCGTTTCCTGCCCAAGGACCGGTGCAGTGGCTGCGTCCTTGCCACAGTCCCACCCATGAATGCCCCGCCCCCGGAATGTTCGGCCACGCCCCCATTGCACCCCACTCAGCCCCATTGGCGCTACACTACAGTTTGAATCCCACCACCACAGGAACCTGTTACTAAAATTTTTGGATCCCACCACTAATCACTGGTCCAATTCAGGAGGGCTATTCTTGTGTCCATCACAACTTCCCTCCCAGATTGTTCCCCCCCCCCCAAGAAGAAGTACTCAAAAAGATTTGGCGTGATTCACTTTCTTTTCCTTCATTTGATTTCTCTCTGTATCTTTCTCTCTAATGAAAAAGAAAATGTACAACTTAAAAATAGCTTTAGCTGGAAGTTAGCCCTGGAAAGTAATTTAATCTGAATATCATTATGAAAATCCTGCTGCTTCCAGTGGGTTTTCCAGATGAACAAACCTGCAGAGATATAACATGACTTGATTTATAACTATATATTGGTCGATTGAAATGTCAGTTATTATCTCCCTCTGCTCAAGTGCCTTGGATTTGTCATATAATTTTATGCATCCTCTAGAACAGAATCAAAAGTATTGTGAATGAGAATCTTTTAGCAAATGTAAGAATTAGTGAGGCCCTCAACCTGGAGGGGATAACAGCCCCAGAGCTTCTATTCACGGGGCTCAAGTAAGATATCACCACTTTAATAATCAGTAGGCCAAATACCTTCATTTACAAAAGTCATTTCTTGGTTAATGGAGCTTGATGACTGGGAAGCGTGGGATGAATTTGCAATATTTTTGTAAAGTGAATAGGTCACATGTAAGACAAAATGGACAACCAGTACAACAACTTCTTTTTTTAAATAAAATGATGGTTGTGTATGTGGGTGGCCCACTTTCCCAACAATTTGGTAAGACACTAAAGTTGTTGGAGTCAGGAAATCATAAGAACATAAGAACTAGCCTGCTGGATCAGACCAGAGTCCATCTAGTCCAGCACTCTGCTACTCGCAGTGGCCCACCAGGTGCCTTTGGGAGCTCACGTGCAGGATGTGAAAGCAATGGCCTTCTGCTGCTGCTGCTGCTCCTGAGCACCTGGTCTGCTAAGGCTTTTGCAATCTGAGATCAAGGAGGATCAAGATTGGTAGCCATAGATTGACTTCTCCTCCATAAATCTGTCCAAGCCCTTTTTAAAGCTATCCAGGTTAGTGGCCATCACCACCTCCTGTGGCAGCATATTTCAAATCCCAATCACACACATCTCTCTCTCTCTCTCTCTCTCTCTCTCTCTCTCTCTCTCTCTCTCGATCGATCGATCGATCGATCGATCGATCGATCGATCGATCGATCTCTATCTCTATCTCTATCTCTATCTCTATCCCTATCCCTATCTCTGTCTCATCTATCTATC
This sequence comes from Sphaerodactylus townsendi, assembly GCF_021028975.2. Taxonomy (NCBI): domain Eukaryota; kingdom Metazoa; phylum Chordata; class Lepidosauria; order Squamata; family Sphaerodactylidae; genus Sphaerodactylus; species Sphaerodactylus townsendi. The sequence continues at coordinate 8,333,565 of NC_059431.1, read as the reverse complement.
TATCTATCTATCTATCTATCTATCTATCTATCTATCTATCTATCTATCTATCTATCTATCTATCTATCTATCTATCTATCTATCTATCTATCTATCTATCTATCTATCTATCTATCTATCTATCTATCTATCTATCTATCTATCTATCTATCTATCTATCTATCTATCTATCTATCTATCTATCTATGTAGACAGACAGACAGACAGACAGACAGATAGATAAGGTAGGTAGGCAGGCAGGCAGATTGATAGATAGATAGATAGATAGATAGATAGATAGATTTTATGCGGCAACTGCTCAAATAATCATTTGGAATGGCAGTTTATTGCCGCCAGTCGGCTCACTTCTGCCCAATAATTGTTTGCAAATATTTTATACATCAGCATAAAGCCAATTAGCACATTTCAGTTATCTATCGTGTACGTTCCCAATTCAGCAAGAGTGTTTTCTTTAACCTCAATGGTTTGGGAACTGTTTGAGGGACATTGGTCAATTCTGAGGTCACACATACACACACACACACACACACACACACACACATACAAAGGCATCCTGGGAAGGCACTCCACACCGCCTTTTCCCCAAGACATTCACAGGAAACCTTATTTCTTCTCAAGATATTTTTTTAAAAATGGTTGAAAGTGTACCTTCTCCCCCTAATCTGCTTACAACCTACCTCCCCCTAATCTGCCTACAAAGTGGTGGCGAACCTTTGGCACTCCATATGTTATGGACTACAATTCCCATCAGCCCCTGCCAGCATGGCCAATTGGAGTGCCAGCATGGCCGATTGGAGTGCCAGCATGGCCAATTGGCAATGCTGGCAGGGGCTGATGGGAATTGTAGTCCATAACATTTGGAGTGCCAAAGGTTCGCCACCACTGGCCTACAAGATATCTCTTGCCTGGTTGTGCGGAATGCAGAGCTCAGGAGGTATCTTCTGTTTCCCTCTTGACCATTTTGTTCTCTGGTCAGCTTCACCCTCTGCTTGTGTAAAACATTTTGTGTGCTGCTGAAGGGATTCTCCCTGCTACCATTTGCTGAACATTGTCCCAGGATGTTTGCTCTGCAGGCTCTGATCCTGGGTACCTTTTCAGCCTGAAAAGTATGTAGTTCGCATTTGTTCATATTTGCCCAGATTCCAGCCGAATATGGTATCTGTTTCATCTGAATTTCCCTCAAAAGTGATGCTGTTTCAGGGTGGGGGAGAATCCACCCCCAAACAGCATCACTTTCCATTTTGTTTTAACCGGGGACCCCAGATTCTCCCTTTAAGGTGGATTTGAAAGAAGAATCTGAGCTCCCCAGTTTAAACACCATTGAAAGTGATGGTGTTTGGGGGTGGATTCCACTGGAGGTGTTTTGTGAGAGATGATGCTGACATTTGTTTGGTAAATGTTTTGCTGGGGGTGATTTGTGAGAGATTTACATGCTTAATACCGACTTGCACTGGCTTGGAGTTGTTTCTCAGGCTAACAACCTACCTCATAGGGTTGTTGTGATTAGGAAATTAGGAAAAGAGTTGGTGGGGAGAGAGCCATATATGTTTTGCTGGGAGTGGGAGGTGTTTTGTGAGCTGGTACAAAAAAACATTGTTTGGTCATAGTGGGGGAGGGTGGCCGCCCATACGCCGGGGGGGGGGGCGCCAAACTCAGGTTTTGTCCCTGGGCACCAGTTTGCCTAGGTACACCCCTGGTAGTTGTACTCAGGTGGTCCTGCCGATTCTGGCTATGTATTTTCTTTCTCGAGGAGCTATCTTCATAGCTATGCAGACACAGAGAAGAGAATCTTGGTCGCTTGGACAATGGGCCTGCTGTCCATTGAAAAGCATTGGGTTGACCTGCCCTCCATGTAACAGCTTAGGTTTTTCCATGCAGTAAGAAAAGCACAGCAAAATGAGCCATCTTGAATTATGAGCAATTTGCTCTAGGGATGGTAGTTTGTATAGATCTCAGGAAGCCTAGAAATTAGGACCATTTATTAGCTCTTCCTGCATGGCCAATTGGCTTTATGTCTGTAGTTCCTGAACATCTGAGAGCCGCAGGTTCCTACTCCTGGTCTAGGGCAGGGGTAGGGAACCTGCGGCTCTCAGATGTTCAGGAACTACAATTCCCATCAGCCCCTTCCTGCATGGCCAATTGGCCATGCAGGAAGAAGGCTGATGAGTTCCCTAGGCTGTCTGAAGCTGCACCTTCTGAGCTCTAAAGGGAGACTAGTTCTCCCACTATGGGAAGAGACTTCCAAACATCTCTTCTGTTACCTGCCAGTGCCTTAAGGGCTTGTAGGGGGGGCGTGGGATGGGGGGGGTGAGTAGTGTATTAGCCCGCAACAAAAACCAGAAGTGATGTCATGCTTCTTGGGACAACTCTCTGGGATTTGCCAAAAACTCTATGGTTTAACTCTATTGTGAATCCGAGAGCTGGGAGAACTAAGTTCTTTAGAGGCTGATGAAAGGGAAAATGGTGCCAGTATAGATGAGGAACCTTCAAAGTTGCTCTCCTTTCTAACCTGACAGTTTTCTAACTAGATATGCCTGAACTCATGCCAGTTTGGCTCACTACTGGCCTGTCACTGCTCATTGGGAGGCAGTTGTTCATAACCAGGTTGTGTATATTCAAAGGAACTGGCTACTTCCAGCTATGAAAAGCCTTATGTCATGTGGAGTTGGCTTAGCAAATTTCCCAGCAGATCAGCTGGAAGTTGGATTCATCTGCCTTCCCATCCTGGAAACTTTGTGACAGCAAATTTAGGGGCAGGAGTGATCGGAAGCATCAATGATTTGCTGTTCTCCTCTGGACTGCAGAGAAAAGGAAATGAATGAGCTCTTTAAAAGCCCTGCATCTCTACCAGTCCAGTGTGTGTGAAGGGCTCTTTCTACCCTTTTTCTGCTAGGCAGACATTGAAACATAAAAACATAAGAACTAGCCTGCTGGATCAGACCAGAGTCCATCTAGACCAGCACTCTGCTACTCGCAGTGGCCCACCAGGTGCCTTTGGGAGCTCACATGCAGGATGTGAAAGCAATGGCCTTCTGCTGCTGCTGCTCCCGAGCACCTGGTCTGCTAAGGCATTTGCAATCTGCGATCAAGGAGGATCAAGATTGGTAGCTAGAGATCGACTTCTCCTCCATCAATCTGTCCAAGCCCCTTTTAAAGTTATCCAGGTTAGTGGCCATCACCACCTCCTGGGGCAGCATATTCCAAACACCAATCACACGCTGCATGAAGAAGTGTTTCCTTTTATTAGTCCTAATTCTTCCCCCCAGCATTTTCAATGAATGCCCCCTGGTTCTAGTATTGTGAGAAAGAGAGAAAGTATTTTGCCTCCACCAAGTTTGAATGGAAGGTTGTGGGGGCAGCAGCGGGGGTGAGGGGTGGGCAGGGCAGGGGACCTCCAAGCAATTGGCACTCAGGGAAAGACACCCCCCCTCCACTCTCATTGCACCCCTGATAGGAAGGAAGAGAGGAGGAAAGTTCTTTTTCTCCCATTTGCAACACAGAAATAAAAAAAGCTTTGACTTTGTCCCTGACCAGTTTGGACAGGAAAGAACAACTCCCTATTTTGTATAATTATTTTTGCAGCAGTGGCGTAGGAGGTTAAGAGCTCATGTATCTAATCTGGAGGAACCGGGTTTGTTTCCCAGCTCTGCCGCCTGAGCTGTGGAGGCTTATCTGGGGAATTCAGATTAGCCTGTGCACTCCCACACACGCCAGCTGGGTGACCTTGGGCTAGTCACAGCTTCTCAGAGCTCTCTCAGCCCCACCCACCTCACAGGGTGTTTGTTGTGAGGGGGGAAGGGAAAGGAGATTGTAAGCCCCTTTGAGTCTCCTGCAGGAGAGAAAGGGGGGATAGAAATCCAAACTCTTCTTCTTCTTATGTGATGAAATAGATAAGAACTCCACTTCTAGCTGTATCTCAACAGCCAACTGCAAACTGGTCAGGCAGGTTTCAAGTTGACAGTACAATCTAACTGGCTCTCAATTTGATCTTAAGTGAAAAACAAGGCATTCCTAACTCAAGGAGGGGGAGGAGCAGGAGGAGCAGGAGGAGTTTGGATTTATACCCACCTTTCTCTCCTGCAAGGAGACTCAAGGTGGCTTACAAGCTCCTTTCCTTTCCTCTCCCCACAATAGACACCTTGTGAGGTAGGTTGGGCTGAGGGAGTTCCAAAGAACTGTGACTAGCCCAAGGTCACCCAGCAGGAATGTAGGAGTGCGGAAACACATCTGGTTCATCAGATAAGCCTCTTCAACTCAGGTAGAAGAGTGGGGAATCAAACCTGGTGTTCCAGATTAGAATCCACCTGCTGTCAACCACTGTGCCACACTGGCTCTCTAGCATGCTTGAGGGGGGGGATGTTTTTCCCCCAAACAAGACAGTAATAAAGCAGGTTTCATAAAGAGCATGCAAATGGTGGACATTAGGTGTCGAGGCTCCTAAAATAGTGCTCCATTTTGGATACAAAGGTGCAGAAAAATATCAATGTGGATTTAATTATCTTTCCATGTTATTGAGCCCTAGAAGGATATGTGAGACCATAAGAACATAAGAACATAAGAACATAAGAACAAGCCAGCTGGATCAGACCAGAGTCCATCTAGTCCAGCTCTCTGCTACTCGCAGTGGCCCACCAGGTGCCTTTGGGAGTTCACATGTAGGATGTGAAAGCAATGGCCTTCTGTGGCTGTTGCTCCCGAGCACCTGGACTGTTAAGGCATTTGCAATCTCAGATCAAAGAGGATCAAGATTGGTAGCCATAAATCGACTTCTCCTCCATAAATCTGTCCAAGCCCCTTTTAAAGCTATCCAGGTTAGTGGCCATCACCACCTCCTGTGGCAGCATATTCCAAACACCAATCACACGTTGCGTGAAGAAGTGTTTCCTTTTATTAGTTCTAATTCTTCCCCCCAGCATTTTCAATGAATGCCCCTGGTTCTAGTATTGTGAGAAAGAGAGAAAAAGTGCTCTCTGTCAACATTTTCTACCCCATGCATAATTTTATAGACTTCAATCATATCCCCTCAGACGTCTTCCTCTCCAAACTAAAGAGTCCCAAACGCTGCAGCCTTTTCCTCATAAGGAAGGTGCTGCAGTCCCTCAATCATCCTGCATTACGCCCTTCTCTGCACTTTTTTCTATCTCTTCTTCAATATCCTTTGAGATGTGGCGACCAAGGAACTGAACTGAACAGTACTCCAAGTAAAGCGGTCGCATCTCACAGCTTTATATAAGCGGCATGACAATCTTTGCAGTTTTATTCTCAATTCCTAACTTTCCTAATTATCCCCAGCATAGAGTTTGCCTTTTCACAGCTGCCATACATTGAGTTGACATTCCCATGGAACTACTTCAACTGAGACGCCCAAATCCCTTTCCTGGTCTGTGACTGATAGCACTGCCCCCTGTAGCATGTATGTGAAGTTTGTATTTTTTTTTGCCCCTATGTGCATCACTTGTCATTTTGCTACATTGAACTGCATTTTGCCATTTTCTTAGCCCACTCCACCTAATTTATCAAGGTCCGCTTTGGAGCTCCTCGCAATCCTTTGTGGTTCTCACCACCCTACATAATTTGGTATCATCTGCAAATCCTTGGCCACCACGCTTACTCCACCTGCCCTACTTCCAGGTCATTTATGAATAGGTTAAAGAGCACTGGTCCCAATACGGATCCTTGGGGGACACCACTCCCTACATCTCTCCATTGTGAGAATTTCCCATTTACACCCACTCTTTGCTTCCTGTTTCTCAACCAGTTTTTAATCCATAGGAGGACTTCCCCTCTTATTCCTTCATTGCTGAGTTTTCTCAATAGTCTCTGGTGAGGAACTTTGTCAAAAGCCTTTTGGAAATCCAAGTAGACAATGTCCATCGGCTTGTATTGACATTCAGCATTCAGCAGCATTAGAAAATCATTTAAATGATCAGGCTGGCCTCGACAAGGGGCAGGGCCTTTTCAGCCCTGGCCCCTACCTGGTGGAACAGGCTCCCTAGGGAGATCAGGGCCCTGCGGGACTTACAGAGTTTCCGCAGGGCCTGAAGACGGACCTGTTCTGCCAGGCGTTTTACCAGCCTGGTAAAAAAAAATACATCTACCATGTCATCTGGCCTCCCGTGGGCACAAGGGGGGGAGGGGAGTAGTCAGACACCATCCACATTTTAAAATGGGTTCTTTTTTATATAATTGATATTAAATTATGTTTTAATGTTTGTTTTAACCTGTTGTGAACCGCCTTGAGCCCTCAGGGTGAGGGCGGTATATAAAACTAATAATAAATAAATAAATAAAACAAAATAAATGATCACCACATGCAGTCGATTCCCAGGAGGGTGGACTCTTTAGTTTGTTGTGCTCTGTCCTGAAACATTTGTTTCAAGGGAGTGAACGCCCTTGAAACAATGTTTAAAGACAGAAAACAACAAAGATTCCCCCCTTCCCCCGGGAATTGGTTGCATTTGGGTGTCCCTTTAAATGATCCCCTCGTGTAGCTGATTCCCGGGGGAAGGAGGGGGTGGAATCTTTAGTTGTTTGTGTTCTGTCCTTAAACATTGTTTCAAGGGAATGAACTCTTCAGTCCATTTTGAGCAAAAATAAAATGTCTTCCAAACATTTTGGTGGGAAAACTGCAGAATTCCATCCCAAAACATGTTTTTACTGTCCTGAGGACGTTTTGTTTGTGTTGAGCGGAATAGGCACAACTTAAGTCTATTACCAATATTGACCATTTTTAAGGTACATTGCAATACCTTTTGGGGTTCCCTGAGGGGGGTCGGTTTCAGTTCTCGGATACTGACTGTATTGCTGTTATTGGTTTTCATAAGGAGACAGGGCTTGTATTATATTTGTACTGGTTTTTAACTTTCCCGTCTGCATATATTTATTTGTACACCGCCCTGATCCCTCCGGGGGAGGACAGTATAAAAATCTGATTATATATATATATATAAATAAATAAATAAATAAATAATACCCTAAGAAATATTAATAAGAAATCCCTGATATTTAATTACTGTTGTATAGATAAAACTCAGATTGTCAAATTATGGCCATCTTGTATAATTAGCCTTTCACCTTTCCCCCTTTAGCTCACAAAATAAAACTCATGTTGTCAAATTATGACCATCTTTCTATAATGTAACCTTGTGGACAGTACTACAGAGAAACAGGTATTGCAACTGGCTGAATGCTGGCTAAATTTAGTAAAAACAATACATCCTCTTTTTTAAAAGATTGTAGTAATTTGTGAACAATTCTTTTTAATCCATACATTTTTCTCTTTTATTAAACAAGCTGCCTGTATCAATAAAATTAAATTGTAATCAATAAAATTAAATTGTAACGGAAGAGCTTGCTTCCAGCCACTCCTTCATAAGAAACGTGGGTTGGGATTTTGTTATTAAGCATGCAAAAAATCACTGAAAACAAAACGGTTCTTAGAAAAATATATTTTGATGTTTATTGAGTTCTGCACCTGCTCAATAAACTGAGAATGCAAAAGTAAAAGTTAAAACAATAGCTTAAAATTTCCAGTAGCGCAGCTTCGTTACAACAAAATGCAAGCAGAGACTAAACACTTAACTATAACTAAAAATATCCACTGGCAGAGACTAACGACCAAAAACATAGATAAACAACAGGCAGAATTTACAAACGGAGCAACAGCAAGAATAAAGAAAGATAGAAAGGTGGGCTAATGAAATGCTGAAAGGCAAATTATACAGAAATTATGTTTCAGCTGATGTAAACGGACCAATAATTCTTTCCTGATAATTAGCTGAGTCAGCTTGGCAAAAGTCAAAAGTTGCTAACAGGTGTTAATCATTTGAGTCCCAACTAAAAGGAACATGCTCTACAGCTGGGGCTCTACACTTAGCCAAAAAACCCTACAAAATAGAGAAATTTAAAAGGATAGACTCAATTTCTCCACAGGCCACTTTATTCATTTTAACCACCTCTCAAAAATATAACTTTGCTTTTCTAATGACGTTCATGAAAAATGAATAAGGGGGATCTCTTTATGGGATCCTTGTATTTAACTACAGAAACTCTGTGACATTCCTGTCTCATCATGGTATGTTCATACGGTGGACCTGTAGGTCATGGCTGGGTCTGGGGAAGAAGAGATTATGGTGCTGTTCTTTCAGGAGTAAAGCCAGTCACGAATCTTCTAGGCAGACATTGCTCCACCAGCTGAACGTTTTGCTGAGCAACCTTTCATTTGCAAGTATTAGGGTTGAGCAGTACCGAAAATATTCGGTAAAATTCGGATTCGGCTTTATTTGCGTGTAAATTTATCGCAATACCCAAATAAGTTGAATTCCACTTCTGATATATCCGAATATATTCTTTTCTGACTGTTTAAAGAGAGAAAACAACAAACTAAAGAAAGATCCCCCCCCCCTTCCCCTGGCAAGCAACTGCATTCGGGGATCATTTAAATGATCCTCGAATGCCACCGAATCCCGAATATCAATACAAGCGGTTCGGCTCATATTTGGGGCCACTGTATTTGGGCCGAATGTGGCAATTCGGCAATTCGGGCTACCCGAATTACCAAATCTAGTGGTGATTTTGGACAACGTTTGGGACTCTTTAGTTTGGAGAGGAGACATCTGAGGAGGGATATGATTGAAGTCTATAAAATTAAGCATGGGATAGAAAATGTTAACGGAGAGACATTTTTCTCTCTTTCTCACAATACTAAAACCAGAGGGCATCCATTGAAAATGCTGGGGGGAAGAATTAGGACTAATAAAAGGAAACATTGTATTGTCGAAGGCTTTCACGGCCGGAATCACTTGGGTGCTGTGTGGTTTCCGGGCTGTATGGCCGTGTTCTAGCAGCATTCTCTCCTGACATTTTTTCACGCAACGCGTGATTGGTGTTTGGAATATGCTGCCACAGGAGGTGGTGATGGTTGCTAACCCGGACAGCTTTAAAAAGGGCTTGGACAGATTAATGGAGGAGAAGTCGATCTATGGCTACCAATCCTGATCCTCCTTGATCTGAGATTGCAAGTGCCTTAGCAGACCAGGTGCCAGTCTTTCTCCTTCAGCTTAATCCTCCTGGTGGTGAGGGTACAGTGGAGCAGAGGAGAGACCAAAATATCACCTGCCCTCCTGAAAGGAAGGGATAAAAATGTACCAAACAAGCACGATACAAGAATTTTAGGAATGGAAATCATGTCCAGCTGCATGTGGGTGGATGAACAGATCCGATCTGCAGCTGCCTTTCATTTTCAGAAATAATTACAGATAGTAATGATAATGATCACACTGGGTTTTCTGGCCCTTTCCCTTCCCCTTTTCCCTTCCCCTTCCTCTTCCCCTTTCACTTTCCCCTCCCCTTTTCCCTTTCACTTTCCCCTCCCCTTTCCCCTCCCCTTTCCCCTTTCCCCTTTCCGCATTCCCCTTTCCTTTCCCTTCCCTTCCTGCTGTATAGATTATTGTCCAGTAAATACTATTGTTGGGAAGAGGTCATGGCTCAGTAATACAGCATCTGCTTGGAATGCAGAGGATCTCAGGTTCAATTCCCGGCATCTCCAGTTAAAAGGACCAGGCAGTAGGTGATGTGAAAGAAGACCCTGGAGAACATCTCACAGTCTGAGTGGTCAATACTGATCATGATGGACCCAGGCTCTGATTCATGTGTGTTCAATCAATAGACAGAAGCAGATAGTGGGCACGTATTGGAGTGTGCTTGCATGTCTCGTGCACATACATTTTACACATAGTCCAGTCCCCATTGACATTTCTGTAGCAGTGGCACAGAATTTAGCGCTGCCATGGCCAGTGCGGAAGGGTGGTAATTCAAAGGTTGCTGTAGCAACCCCTCTTAATTTTCTGCAGTCAGACAAAACAAAGGATGGTTTATAGGACAATTAATATGGGCCAGACTGTGCCGTCTTCTGGTCTTTTCCACTGCCTGAGGTGCCGGCTATTAGCTGAGCCATAAACCATGCCACGATCTGCATCGCTGGGTCTCAAATGAAGACGTTTGTTTTAAAATTTCATTTAAGACAATTCAATTTTTCACCAAAAAAAAAAAGGAGAACGGAAGAAAGAAATGATCTGTCAGGCACACGATTCAGGGGCTGATGAACTGTTGTGATAAATAAGGAAGTCATCAATGGGCAATGACGGTTCCATTGTCTTTGGTGTACTTGGAAGAGCAGTAGAAACTGTTTCGGAATTTTCCCCTGGTCGTCACAGAATACATTGCTCTGAGTTGTTTAGAAGAAGAAGTGTTTGGATTTATACCCAATTTTTCTCAACTGTAAGGAGTCCCAGAGTGACTGACAAACCTCTTCCCTTCCTCTCCCCCAACAGACACCTTGAGAGGTAGGTGAGGCTGAGAGAGAGTTCTGAGAGAACTGTGACTAGCCCAAGGTCACCCAGCAAGCTTCATGTATAGCAGCAGAGAACCAAACCAGATTAGAGTCTGTCACTCTTGTGGAAGGGTGTGGAGTCAAACCCAGTTCTCCAGATTAGAATCTACTGCTCATATATAGGGGTGGGGAAGTCAAACCCAGTTCTCCAGATTAAAGTCCACCATTCATGTGGAGGAGTAGAGAGACAAACTCAGTTCCTTAGATTAGAATCTGCCTCTCATGAATAGGGGCGGGGAATCAAACCTAATTTTCCAGATTAGAGTCCTCACTCTTAACCACCACACCACGCTGGTTCCTGCAATTATACTGGAATTACTTGTTTCCTTTCACTCATTTTCCATTGATGTGTTCCAGATTTTTTTTTCCAGGAGCGGGGGAGACATTTAGATATATTTATTCATTTATTTAATGCATTTTATAACACCGCCTCTCCACCTTGTCAGGGTCCCCATGGCGGCGAACACGTCAATGTGAAACCATATGAACGATGAAAAACATTTTAATCATGAAATAATTTGGTGAATACACGTGTATAACACCATAATAACATAAGAACTAGCCTGCTGGATCAGACCAGAGTCCATCTAGTCCAGCACTCTGCTACTCGCAGTGGCCCACCTGGTGCCTTTGGGAGCTCACATGCAGGATGTGAAAGCAATGGCCTTCTGCTGCTGCTGCTCCTGAGCACCTGGTCTGCTAAGACATTTGCAAACTGAGATCAAGGAGGATCAAGATTGGTAGCCATAGATCGACTTCTCCATAAATCTGTCCAAGCCCTTTTTAAAGTTATCCATGTTAGTGGCCATCACCACCTCCTGTGGCAGCATATTCCAAACACCAATCACACGTTGAATGAAGAAGTGTTTCCTTTTATTAGTCCTAATTCTTCCCCCCAGCATTTTCAATGAATGCCCCCTGGCCACCAGGATCAGAAAGGACAGCTAATAACCATCATTGGGAGTATTCTGAATGAGATAAGATTTCTTCATCTGATGGTGGAAGACACTAATAGAGGGAGAGAAAGTAATCTTCTTGGGGAGGTTTCAAAGTTTTGGTGCTGTGACTGAGGTCACTTTCTCACTGATCAATAAACCCAGGATATGGACGATTTTGTGGGGGAACTTCGCACGTGTCCCGCCCCTAAAACAAGGCTGTCCCGTGTTAAGTTCTCCGAACCGGATTTTTTGAGAACCATACTATCAGCAATTATTTTGTTTAAACCCAGGTTCCAGTTGCTGCCAATGTCTTGATTAAATGACAAAAACTGACAGACATTATTTAATATAAAGGTGAGGGGGAGAGGAGAGTGAGCTCACAAAATGGTGTCAAGAAGTAAATTCACAGAAGGCAGAGAGGCAAGGAAAACGACTTAAAGAGATTGCACAGGAGTGAAGCTATTTTGAAAATGTTTTAGCCTAAAGAATTGTTTTTAAAGGGGATTCGCTGAAAACATTTTGAGGCTGGAAATAAAACGTTTTCAGAACCATGGGGGGGGAGGGAATACAATGTGGAACTCCATGGAGGAAACATTTTATTTACTGCCTCAAAATGTTTTAAAAGATTTGTGTGGAAATGTATTAAAAAGTGTCAAATGCATATCCAAATATATTTCCATGTGTTATAAAATCCCCCACACCATGAACATACAATACAAACAAGTCTACAAAACCACTGACCAAAAAAGGAAGAGTCAATAACATACATGTAAACACCGGCACACTCCTACCTATCTACTGTCTACTGCATGGTATAGTGGTTAAGAGCAGGTGGATTCTAATCTGGAGAACCGGGTTTGATTCCCCACTCCTCCACCTGAGTGGCAGAGGTTTATCTGGTGAACCAGATGTGTTTCTCGACTCCTACATTCCTGCTGGGTGACTTTGGGCTAGTCACAGTTCTCTCAGAACTCCCTCAGCCTCACATACCTCTCACAAGGTGTCTGTTGTGGGATGAAGAAGAGAAAGGAGCTTGTAAGTCACCTTGAGTCTCCTTACAGGAGAGAAAGGTAGGATATAAATCCAAACTCTTCTTCTACATCTAACAATAAGTATTGGGAGAACCTACCATGAAACTAATAAGCAAGACTTGCCAGGGAAATGGAATGTTGCCCGAAGATGCCACATTTATGTAAAGCAGACAAAGAGAGATTTAGGACAGTGATGGCGAACCTTTTTGAGACCGAGTGCCCAAATTGCAACCCAAACCCCACTCAATTATCGCAAAGTGCCAACCCGGCAATTTAACCTGAATACTGAGGTTTAGTTTAGAAAAAAACGGTTGGCTCCCTCTTCCTCCGCCCCACCTGCCTGAGCAGGGGCCAGCCTGCTCTAGCCTCCAGCAAGTCCTGCGCACATCGCTCTGTGTCTCTCTGTGTCTCTCCAGCATCTCTGCCTCCTCTGTGCCCACCCACCCCCCTCAGGCAGCAGCTACCCAGAGCACAGACACCAGGTCCACCAGCCGAGTCCTCCCTGCTCACCGCGGTATGCGCACGTTGTGCTCAGCAGCCCAGGCCAGCCTAGATGTGTGTGTGTGGGGGGTGTGTGATTTTCCGCTCCCCACATGACAAACTCTGTGCACGTGCCCATAGAGAAGGCTCCGAGTGCCACCTCTGGCACCCGTGCCATAGGTTCGCCATCACTGATTTAGGAGGTATGCCTGAAAGTGATAGCAAAAGGAAGAAAAAAACAAATCTCAGAATTGACCTAACTGGGATAAATTGCAGCGTCCCACAGTCGATGCACAGATAAAAATGGATTATCTAAGAGGAAAGCAATAATGCAGAAGAGATTCTTATTTAATAAACTTTCAGAGCTCAGCTTAGTATTTTTGTACTAAATAACAATAACAAACGACCAAGAGAATAGTCCCCGTCTTTAGATCTTTGTAAATGTCAGCGCATGATTTAGTCTCCATTTCACTTTTCTTTATTAATTTTCCCTTCCATTATTAATACAGACACTTTGTGGTCGTCCGCAGGCGTCCTCAGCAGGGAAATACAGGCGTCGGGGGCAGCGCATCCATCGCTCTTCCGTAGTGGCATTTTAAATCAGATGATGTCCTAGGGAATGGATAGACCTCACTGCTCACGCCTTTCGGCCCCTGGATTCTACAACATTGAGAGCAGAACTCTCCCCAGGACAAGCGACAACCAGCCAAACAAACCCTTTGGAAGGGAAGGCATTTGGGGCTCCATTAATCCTGACCTGAAAGCAGTAGCTTATAACTAGCACTCTACAACTGCATTTGAAGCCTTCCTCCGACCCAAGCAGGCCTTTTTCATTGCACCTCTTCTCTAAGAGGACATCTGCTTGGTGTAGAACAGAGGTCTCCAAGATGGTACCCGGGGGTGCTGTGGGGTCCACAGCCATCTTTCCTGTTGCCTGCCCAGTACTTTGAGAAAGTGGGTGGGGGATTGGAATGGCTTTTGGCCCAGCAGGGTTTCTGTTGGGTCGCACAGATTAAACAGCATCCTATTGAACAAAGCTGCTGCCCAAAATAAGAACATAAGAACAAGCCAGCTGAATCAGACCACAGTCCATCTAGTCCAGCACTCTGTTACTCGCAGTGGCCCACCAGGTGCCTTTGGGAGCTCACAGGGAGGATGTGAAAGCAATGGCCTTCTGCGGCTGCTGCTGCTCCCGAGCACCAGGACTGTTAAGGCATTTGCAATCTCAGATCAAAGAGGATCAAGATTGGGAGCCATAAATCGACTTCTCCATAAATCTGTCCAAGCCCCTTTTAAAGCTATCCAGGTTAGTGGCCATCACCCCCTCCTGTGGCAGCATATTCCAAACACCAATCACACATTGCGTGAAGAAGTGTTTCCTTTTATTAGTCCTAATTCTGCCCCCCCCCCAGCATTTTCAATGAATGCCCCCTGGTTCTAGTATTGTGAGAAAGAGAGAAAAATTTCTCTCTGTCAACATTTTCTACCCCATGCATAATTTTATAGACGTCAATCATATCTCCCCTCAGACGTCTCCTCTCCAAACTAAAGAGTCCCAAACTCTGCAGTCTCTCCTCATAAGGAAGGTGCTCCAGTCCCTCAATCATCCTCGTTGCCCTTCTCTATACTTTTTCTATCTCTTCGATATCCTTTTTGAATGTGGCGACCAGAACTGAACACAGTACCTGGGCAAGTGCGAGTCCACCACCACTGCTTTATATAAGGGCATGACAATCTTTGCAGTTTTATTCTCAATTCCTTTCCTAATGATCCCCAGCATAGAGTTTGCCTTTTTCACAGCTGCCATGCCTTGAGTTGACATTCCCATGGAACTATCAACTAAGACGCCCAAATCCCTTTCCTGGTCTGTGACTGATAGCACTGACCCCTGTAGCGTGTATGTGAAGTTTGGATTTTTTGCCCCTATGTGCATCACTTTACATTTTGCTACATTGAACTGCATTTGCCATTTCTTAGCCCACTCACCTAATTTATCAAGGTCCTCTTGGATCTCTTCGCAATCCTTTGCAGTTCTCACCATACTACGTAATTTGGTAAATGATCAAAAGATATTCTAAGGTCATTTCTGCATGGGCCAAAAAAAGACGGTAAAAACAGCATAATAGGCAGGGAGTTCACATGGCCATCGCTGTAGAAACGAAGCTGCAGTGATGCGGCAACGCTCCAGTGGGCCCACAGTGGTTTATTCAAAAGTCGCTCACTGAGTGTGACTTTTCAACAATGGCACTCCACGGTTGGCGTCCTGCAAAGCGCCTGTCAGGAATCAGTGGTGCAGAGCCCGCCCCCCACAATGGCAGCCCACACTGGCCAATCCTCAGTGCCGACTGCCTGTGACATCTACCCTGGGGGGGAAAGCTGATGCGCTACCTGTCTACAGAGTATCCACCCATGTGAACGCTCCATTGCTGCAGCTGGATTTGGGGGTGTGGGGGACCTTGCTGGGGGGGGCCACCTGAATCCCACGTGGCAGCACCAACCTTGGAGTCAAGGCTGGACGCCGCCCCAGGAGAACATGATTATGAATCCACAGCCCTCTAGTAGCCATATTTTAATTATTTTCTACTACTAGAAAAGAGCAGCAGTGGCATAGTGGCTAGGAGCAGTGGCTAAGAGCAGGTGCACTCTGATCTGGAGGAACCGGGTTTGATTCCCAGCTCTGCCGCCTGAGCTGTGGAGGCTTATCTGGGGAATTCAGATTAGCCGTGTGCACTCCCACACACGCCAACTGGGTGACCTTGGGCTAGTCACAGCTTCTCGGAGCTCTCTCAGCCCCACTACCTCACAGGGCGTTTGTTGTGAGGGGGGAAGGGCAAGGAGATTGTAAGCTCCTTTGAGTCTCCTACAGGAGAGAAAGGGGGGATATAAATCCAAACTCTTCTTCTTCTCTTCTTCTACTATACCTTCCATGGAGGAATGCATATGAAGTGAATTACCTGACTGATGATGATTCATTCTCTTACCACACAGTATAGTGTGCTTTTGCAATATTTCTTAGTTCTGAATATTGGAGAGTCGTTATTTAATTACTCATTCGAATCAAGTAGATTGAAATCAATACGGGCAAATCTTCCCAATTTGCAATGGAGCAGCCTTAGATGGCTAATTCAAGGGCTAATTGAAAGAGAAGCAAATGATCATTTGTGATTCTATATTTCCGTTGCCCATTTGAATAGTCTGTCTTGGATCAGACACTCAGCTCAGACATCATTTTCTGGTGAAAAAAGCAGTACACCACAACTGAAAATCCACATGCATTTTTCTGGAGAGAATCCAGAAAGAATCTTACGATTCTTTTCTGACATGGTCTTTTAGAGATTTCATTAGTTGGCTAGCTAGCCAGCTAGCAACCTAGTTGCTCAGTAACCAGTGGTGGGATCCAAAAATTTTAGTAACAGGTTCCCATGGTGGTGGGATTCAAACTGTGGCGTAGCGCCAATGGGACTGGGCGGGGCACGACAGGGGCGTGGGAGGACATTCCGGGGGTGGCGCATTCCTGGCTGGGGCTGTGGCAAGGATGCAGCCGCTGTGCCGGTCTTTGGGCAGGAAACGAATGCACGCAGGCGCAGGCTGCCATGCACGCCGGTGCACCTCCTGCTAGATTGCTTCAAGTTTTGCGTGCTACTGCTGAGAGGAGGGGCGTAACTTAGGCAAAAATCACGTGGCAAAATCACCAATTAGTAATCCCCTCTCGGCACGCACAAATAATTAGTAACCTACTCTCGGGAACCTGTGAGAACCTGCTGGATCCCACCTCTGTTAGTAACTATATTTTTATATCACATCCTTTCTCCAAAAAACTCAGATATATCTTGATGGTTATCAAATGGTACCTCAGTACATGAATAAAGAAGAGCCCTGCTGGATCACACCAGTGGTCCTTCTAGTATAGCTTTGTGTCTTGCACTGTGGTCAACCAGTTTCTCTAGAGATACAACAGGACATAGAGGCTGAGACCTTCCCCTAATAAGAGCATCAAAAGCATCCTGCTGGATCGGACAAATGGTCCCCTAATAAGAACCCCCAGCATTCTATCTCACAGTGGCCAAGCAGTTATTTGGAGGTCCAACAATAGGACATAGAGGATGAGTACTTTCCCAGATAAGAACCTCAAGAGAGCCCTGCTGAATCAGACCAGTGATTCAACTAGTCCAGGACCCTGTTTCACATAGTGGCCAATCAGTGTCTGTGGAGGGCCAACAATGGGCATAGAAGCTGAGACTTTCAAATAACATCAGTCGGACCAATCGTCTGATCTATCAGAACTCTTCTGATGTTCTTTGGAGGCCTCAGCCTCCATGCCCTGTTGTTGTATCTCCAGAGGAACTGATGGACCACTGCATGAGACAGGATGCTGGACTAGTTGGACCACTGATCTGATCCATCATGACTGGTCTGATATTCTTTGAAGGTCTCAGCCTTCAGGTAGCGCCACCTGGGAACACATCCAGCCTGTACTGCGTCAGCTGCATTGGCTCCCAGTAGAGTTCTGGATCGTCTTCAAGGTGTTGGTGTTGACCTTTAAGGCCTTACACAGCCTGGGACCATCGTATCTTCGAGACTGCATCATCCCATACATCCCTGTACGGCCTCTTCGATCAGTTGAGGCCAATCTACTAGTGGTCCCTGGCCCTTCAGCGATGCGGCTGGCCTCCACGCGGGCCAGGGCCTTTACAGCCCTGGCCCCGGCCTGGTGGAATGCTCTCCCTCCAACTGTCCATGCCCTGCGGGACCTTGGCGAGTTCCGCAGGGCCTGTAAGACGGAGCTGTTCCGCCGGGCCTTTGGAGGAACCGGCCGCTGATGGTGCCCCCCCTTCCTTGGCCCCTGACATCTGGGTCATTTGTCACCCAATGAGACTCGCCATTCCTCCCTTTTGGGGGGAGGGAATTAGTTCTTATGGTTTTTATCGCTGCTTTTAAATGTTTTAGCTATCTTATATTGTTATTTTTACATGTTGTACACCACCCGGAGCCCTTCGGGGATAGGGCGGTATAAAAGTCAAATAAGTAAATAAATAAATAAATAAATAAATAAATACATACATACATACATACATACATACATACATACATACATACATACATACATACATACATACATACATACATACATACATACATACACAAAGAAAGAAAGAAAGAAAGAAAGAAAGAAAGAAAGAAAGAAAGAAAGAAAGAAAGAAAGAAAGAAAGAAAGAAAGAAAGAAAGAAAGAAAGAAAGAAAGAAAGAAAGAAAGAAAGAAAGAATGAATGAATGAATGAATGAATGAAAGAATGAATGAATGAATGAATGAATGAATGAATATGGGGAAGTACTCATCCTCTATGTCCTATTGTTGGACCTCCAAATAACTGGTTGGCCACTGTGAGATAGAATGCTGGACTAGGTAAACCACTGCTCTGACCCAGTATGGCTCTTTGGATGTTCTTATACATTTATTTATTCATTTATTTTTATTTATTAGATTTTTATACCGCCCTATCCCCGAGGGGCTCCGGGGCTAATTCAAGGGCTAATTGAAAGAGAAGCAAATGGGGGGGGGGGGGCTGCATTCTGAAGTTTTCTATGCGTTTGCAATTATTTTTGAATTTATCATCTTCTCTGTCTTAACCTATCCCATCTTCTCTGTCTTAACCTATCTTGATGTTGCTTCTTCCTTCAGCAAATTTATCGAGTGACACTTTCATATCATGCCATGTTCCAGCTCCTCATTTTCCCTGTAGAAATCTACACATCACCTGCATTTATTTATGCGTTACCAAAACAACATAATAGAAATATGTGCATCAAAGATGTACATTTTTGCTTTAAAATACCACATACATTGGGTAGAAATGTGTATTAATATCTATGCACAATAGAAAGAAACAAGGCTGCTTGTAAACTCCTTTCCCTTCTTCCCCCCTCAAGTGACCCCTTGTGAGGTAGGTAAGGCTGAGAGAGTTCTGAGAGAACTAGGACTGGCCCAAGGTCACCCAGCAGACTTCATGTATAGGAGCAGGGAAACAAATCCAGTTCACCAGAGAAAGCGTCCGTCACTCTTAACCGCTAGACCAGTGATGGCGAACCTTTTCGAGACCGAGTGCCCAAATTGCAACCCAAAACCCGCTTATTTATTGCAAAGTGCCAACACGGCAATTTAACCTGAATACTGAGCTTTTCATTTAGAAAAAAAACAGTTGGCTCCGAGGCACGCGTTTCTCGGGAGTAAGCTTGGTGGTAGTCGATGGCTTTGCTTTGAAGCAACCATGCAACTCTTCCAATGGGTGAATCACGACCCTAGGAGGGTTTAATCAGAAGCAAGCCCCATTGCCAGCAACCTAGCTTACTTCCAGGTAAAGGATTGCGCTTTAGTTCTTCGCATGAAAATCAGTGAGGTTTAACAGCGCTTAACAGGGTTACCTACACTGCTTCCTCAAAACTGGGTCTTTCGTTTAATGCTAATAATCAAGCCCAGCGGCCCAGGCCAGCTTAGATGTGTTGAGGGGGGACACACTCTGTTTGCGCGTGCCCACAGAGAGGGCTCTGAGTGCCACCTCTGGCACCCGTGCCATAGGATCGCCATCACTGCGCTAGACCATGCTGGTTCATGCTTCCTTTGAAATAGCAACCATACCCCACTTCAATAAGCTAGAAAAAAGTTCAGAATAGCATATCTAGACCTATTCAAAACTCTTTCTGGCCTTTACAAAATGTCATCCCAAACTGAGAATTACTGTTGTACAGATGTCTTCCGGTAGAAACCCATCAAGGTATCATATTTTTCACAACGTATCATTTGTAAGTGACTCGACAATTATTTCCCTCTGTTATTATTTATCCTGCCTTACTTCTCATAATGTTGAGAGAAGGTCTTTTTGTCAGTTAACAAGGTATAACAGCAAGATGTTTTCTTGACAAATGACAGGAGATAAATCAGTTTATATAGCACGCTCTGAAACGCTTTTCCCTAATAAAAGGGTAACAAATAATAATGCCAGATGCTTTATTGGATTTCAGTTGTTACCGGAGTTGTTTGCATTAATATGTGACCGTGAATGTTTCTCAGTAGCACTGGAAATCAGAGATGCTGTAAACTACAAGTCCCCAATCTCCCATCCAGCGTTGGGCACAAAAGAAGCCGTGTCTGTTATTTCCTTCAACAAATCATGTCAAGCAAAGAATACATCTACAATGCGTATGGATACCCTTGGCGATAAAAGTATAAAGTTTGGGTCAGATGATTGTCCACGACTCTTTCCGCACAAATCTCCAGAAACATCTCTAAAACATTTTCAGTCCCCCCTGCCTGTATAAGGATTTAAGTCAACCACCCCTCCAAACAATTCCATGCCGTCATTTTGTGATTTTGCCTTTTATTTTGAGTTTGTCATGTGGGATCACTGTTTCAGTACTTCACAGCTCAGTGCCATAATTCTTAGAAGAAGAAGAAGAAGAAGAAGAAGAAGAAGAAGAAGAAGAAGAAGAAGAAGAAGAAGAAGAAGAAGAAGAAGAAGAAAAAGAGGAGGAGGAGGAGGAGGAGGAGGAGTTTGGATTTATATCCCCCCTTTCTCTCCTGTAAGAGACTCAAAGGGGCTTACAATCTCCTTGCCCTTCCCCCCTTACAACAAACACCCTGTGAGGTGGGTGGGGCTGAGAGAGCTCCGAGAAGCTGTGACTAGCCCAAGGTCACCCAGCTGGCGTTTGTTGGAGTACACAGGCTAATCTGAATTCCCCAGATAAGCCTCCACAGCTCAGGTGGCAGAGCTGGGAATCAGACCCGGTTCCTCCAGATTAGATACACGAGCTCTTAACCTCCTACGCCACTGCACCTTCTACACTCCCTCCTTCGAAAAATAGCCCACCAAATCTGAACAAACTCTACTCAAATGCTCCAAAAAGAGTAAGGAGTCAGGTCATAAAATGGCGTCAATGAAGAAGTGCAGGGAAAGCAGAGAGGCATGGGCAACATTTTAAAGGGAGCCAGGGACAAAGTGAGGGGGAACTGCACCTGGGGTGCGTCTGCACCCCGTGCCCCTGTCACGCCGTCACCTCCCCCCACCCAGAACACCCCCGGAATGCCCCACCACACTCAGGCCATGGCCCCACACAGGGGCACACCCGGGACATCACGCCCCCCCTCCCCGGTGCTACAGGCAAATGAAGCCATTTTTAAACTGTTTCAGCCAGGTAACCACTTCAAAGGGGATACATTTAGAATGTTTTGAGGCTACAAATAAAAGGTTTTGGGTAAAAACAATGCAGAATTCCTTAGAGGAAATGTTTTATTTCCTGCCTCAGAATGTTTTAAAGGCAGGGCACATCTTCAACCCGGATTGGGGGAAAAGATTGCTTGTTTAGACATTTTTGGAAAACCCAGGTAGAGATGAATATAATGGGCTGAATTCATTTTGGGGAAGAGAGCTGTGTGAAGTTCTTCCCCAAAACACTTTGGGGGGGGGACATCCTAAAGATGTTATACTTGTGCTATGGGGAATCCACCAGAGATTGTCGAAGGCTTTCACAGCCGGATTCAACTGGTTCTGGTGGGTTTTCCGGGCTTCGTGGATTCACCAGACCACAACCACACAGCCCGGAAAACCCACCAGAACCACCAGAGATTGGTTTTTTGCCTCCTTCCTTCTTGGGTTCTGTGTGTTTCATTATATTCAAGGTAAAATAAAAAGGAGGCATCAAAAACAGATTGCTGTGGAGCACGTTGCAGAGAGGACACAAAGGGATCAAAAGGTTGGGGTGAGGATGAAATGCTTTTTCGATAAAAGAGTGCGACAATAAAGCTATCTAATTAGTTTTGGAATTTCTAACGCACATGCATGAAAATCACCATTAATGTATAAATTCCTGCAATTAGTGCCTCGATGTTATGGGAGAATGCTCTACTCAAAGGAAGGTACTGTACTCCCGCCAGTAAAGTGGTGTTCAGTGCAGGTAGTGTGATGTAGCAACAAAAATGGCTAATGCAATCTTGGGTTGTACCCCCCCAGAGGGATAACATCTAACGATGCCCTAGTCCAGTGATGGCGAACCTTTTCGAGACCGAGTGCCCAAATTGCAACCCCAAACTTGCTTATTTATCGCAAAGTGCTAACACGGCAATTTAACCTGAATACTGAGGTTTTAGTTTAGAAAAACGGTTGGCTCTGAGGAATATGTTACTTAGGAGTAAGCTTGGTGGTAGTTGGTGGCTTGGCTTTGAAGCAACTGTGCAACACTTCCAATGGGTGAATCACGAACATAGGAGGGTTTCCTCAGAAGCGAGCCCCATTGCCAGCAATCGAACTTACTCCCAGGTAAAGGATTGTGCTTTAGTTCCTCGCATGAAAATCGATGGGGTTTAACAGTGCTTAACACAGCTTCCCCAAAACTAGGTCTTAGGTTTAATGCTAATAATCAAGCCCAGCAGGCCAGCCTAGATGTGTGTGGGGGGCACTCTGTTTGCGTGTGCCCACAGAGAGGGCTCTGGGTGCCACCTCTGGCACCCGTGCCATAGGTTCACCACCACTGCCCTAGTTCCTTTGTACACTGCCTTGGTTAGGTCTCCCCTGGAGTATTGTGCACAGTTCTGGAAGGCTCACTTCGAAAAGGATGGATATTAAGGGGAAAAAATCTTTACCTCTGCCCAAAACCCACCTTAAACAGACAGAGGTGAGTGACCTCAACAGGATATAATAGGACCCGCCTGCCAAAACAGCCATTTTGTCAAAGGGAGCTGATCAATATATTCTGAAGATCTGTTGTAATTTCAGGAGCCCTATTATTATGATGCTGCATACCATTTTTCTGCTATCTATTTGTTTTGTAATAGGATATAATGTTAGTCAGATACAACTCTGTGGGATACAAGCCACTAACCTGGATAGCTTTAAAAGGGGCTTGGACAGATTTATGGAGGATAAGTTGATGTGTGGCTACCAATCTTGATCCTCGTTGATCTGAGATTGCAAATGCCTTAGCAGACCAGGTGCTTGGGAGCAGCAGCAGCAGAAGGCCATTGCTCTCACATCCTGCACGTGAGCTCCCAAAGGCACCTGGTGGGCCACTGCGAGTAGCAGAGAGCTGGACTAGATGGACTCTGGTCTGATCCAGCAGGCTAGTTCTTATGTTCTTAATGTCATAGTTTGCCCTCCAAAACAGCCAAGGGGACTGATTTCAAGGAATTCTCCAGTACAGAGGTGGCGACTGTACATAATACAGTTCCCATAGTCATATGAGAGATGGCACTCTCACATATTGATGACATGGCCCTGTTAAAATGCTCAGTTTATTTCTGGGGGAAACGAGAGCAGTGATGCTGGAAATTGTGCCAACCTGGTTTCTGACAGATTGCCCTGAGCAGCTCTGTAATCTCTCTAACCGAGACTGTGGCGGCTGAGACGGAGATGCTGAGAAGACTGCTAGAGTTTGGCAGGTGGTGACGCGAAATGAACCAACAACGTCTTGTCGTTCACAGTTTTCCGCCCGTCTCCTCAGATTCTCATGTGTCCAAGACAATTTTTTCTCTCACAACTGTAAGATCAGAGGTGGGATCCAGCAGGTTCTCACCAGTTCCCGAGAGGGGGTTACTAATTATTTGTGTGTGCCGAGAGGGGGTTACTCATTGGGTCTGCTTTTCCGTTAGAAATTCCATTAGGTCCAGAAATCATAAAGTCCTGTGGTTTCCTATGTGGCTGGCTAGCGAAGGTAGAAAACGGGATCATTCTCCCTGTTGGGCTGTTTTAAAAACATGTTTTAGTAATATGGTAAAGTTCCTTGTTTAAGGAAAGTATCCTTTTGATTTCTAGAAACAAAATTAAGTATTTGAAAGCATTAAGTATTTGACAGGCAGTCAATTAGAGGAGGAGGAGTTGTTTCTGTTGGCAGTAGACGATAGGACTTGCTATCATGAGTTTAAATTATGGACAGAAAGATACCAGCTGGAAATGAGGAACTTTTTTTTACAGTAAGAGTTTTTTACAGTAACAGAGAAATTATTAATGCCCCGCCCCCGGAATGCCCGGCCACGCCCCCGTTGTGCCCCACCCAGCCCCATTGGCACTACACCACTGTTTGAATCCCACCACCATGGGAACCTGTTACTAAAATTTTTGGATCCCACCACTCTGTAAGATCAAATATTTTCCCATCTCTCTGGCCTGGCCAAATGATCCTGTCTGCCACACTGTGCGACTTCCATTTGTGCCAAAGGAATATGTGCTGAAATTCAAAACCCTGGATCAGAGTGAGCGTTCACATGATCCCACTTTTAATTAAGGGGAGAGAGGAATCGTGTACATTTCTGAGGGCCTCCTCAGATGACGTGCCCGAGAAAATTCAAATGTTTCAGAAGGATTAATTGTATTTATAAGGAAGTTTCTGAACACCCCGAGGCTGATGTGAAAAACTAACTGAAGCAAGTGGGTTTGCACAGTGGTGGGATCCAAAAATTTTGGTAACAGGTTCCCATGGTGGTGGGATTCAAACTGGAGTAGCACCAATGGGGCTGGGCGGGGCATGATGGGTGTGTGGCTGGGTATTCCGGGGGCGGGGCATTCCTGGGCGGGGCTGTGGCAAGGACACAGCTGCTACGCCGGTCCTTGGGTGGGAAACGAATGCACGCAGGCGCAGGCTGCCACGCACGCCGGTGCACCTCCTGCTAGACTGCTTCAAGTTCTGCGCACTACTGCTGAGAGGAGGGGCGTAACTAAGGCAAAAATCACATGGCAAAATCACCAGTTAGTAACCCCCTCTTGGCATACACAAATAATTAGTAACCTACTCTCGGGAACCTGTGAGAACCTGCTGGATCCCACCTCTGGGTTTGCAGATTCTTCCTCAAGTGAAACATCTGAAGCAATATAAATAAAATCAAGAATTTTGATAGGCCTTAAAAACTTTCTTGGGCTGCTTTGTTCATTGCTAGCATAAAATGGATTTTGTATTTGGAGGTGAGGGGGTGGGGTGGGGCTTCTCTGTAGTGGCCCCTACACTGTGCAATGCCCTCCCTCCAGGGGTTCGTCAAGAGCCTACTCTCTTGGAGTTTCGGCACTTGGCAAAGTCCGTCCTCCTCACCCGGGCATTTGACTGTCATTGTGACAAGAAAGTTGGCTTTTGCTCCTACCCCCTCTATTGGAAAGACATGGCTCGGGATGGGCCAGGGGGTGGGACACTTTTGAGGGTTTTATTTGCACCCCGGTCTGCCACTAGTTCTGCCACATAGTTCTGGGTCTCTGAACAAGGGAAGTTGACACAATGCAAATGGGGTTGTGCTCTGTTTTTGGTAACAGATGATCAAGTTTTGTGAAGGCCTTTTTTCAAAAAAAGGAATCTTCTTTCAAACATCAAACGAAACATAGTCACACTTGTCTCTGAATGACTGCAGCTTTACAGACAATGGGGCCTGTTGCAGCCTTCCGCCTCTGGGATAGATTATTTTCGCCTTCCCTCCAAGGTCTTTCCACCCTGCAGAAAAGGATCCTAAGAAGGATAACCTCTCCGAGCTCCCTCGTTCATCTTCCTCTGTCAATACTTATCTTCCCAGTGTGTGACATTCTGCCTTAACTGGTAGCGTCACAGCGGGGATCGATGACATTAGCTTAATGAAGATACTACTCGAATGTTGTACTTAATGAGATGGTCTAGCCTTCTCAGTTAGCACTGACATTAAAAAAATAGTCTGGTAATTTTTTTAAAAAAATCATACTTCTTAAATAATCTCTCTCCAAAGGCAAGATCTCCACTTTCTAAAGACATATGGTGGATTCTAGGAAAGACGTCAGTGGGTGCCATGTTGTGTCTCCCTGTAGTTGTTCTTGGGTTGGAAACCAGCACCTTGAAGTGACATATGAACATAAGAACATAAGAACTAGCCTGCTGGATCAGACCAGAGTCCATCTAGTCCAGCACTCTGCTGCTCGCAGTGGCCCACCAGGTGCCTTTGGGAGCTCACATGCAGAATGTGAAAGCAACGGCCTTCTGCTGCTGCTGCTCCTGAGCACCTGGTCTGCTAAGGCATTTGCAATCTGAGATCAAGAAGGATCAAGATTGGTAGCCATAGATTGACTTCTCCTCCATAAATCCTCCATAAATGACACTAGAGATCCACAAGATTTTTGACGGTTTCAGCTTTCAAGAGCTAAAGCTCCCTTCCTCATAAAGGGATTGGTTTTCACATATTTTTTATTCATGAAATTTTGCATAATGCTGTTGACATCCCCATTGGTATCCGTGCAAAAAATGCCTTTCTTTACAGAAAATGCCTCTCTCACTCCTATAAATCAATCTGTCTATCTATTTATCTATCTCAATAAATTAATCAATAATGACAGCAAAGGCATTGCAAACAGTGCAGCTTCATACATTACAGATAATTTTGAAAATGCACAAAATGCTTGGGGGAAAAATATCGACCCTTAATCACTCTCCCCGATGATGGATGCCAATAGCTTCACAGCCCGTGTTAGACACAGAGTTGCCCAGGAACACCGCCAGGTGATCAGAGTGTCTTATGTGTTCAAGGCCCGAGGCTCTTGTCTTTGAAACTCCCCCCCCCCCAGTATAATGTTGCCTTAACACCCCCATCAATCCTGGCCACGACAAGACAAGCTTTGAGGAATGCAATGCCAAGAACCAGAGTGTCACTTCCGCGCCGATTCAGCCGGCTTCTCTAATCTTGGCGGTGCTAAATTGCAGATTGATTTAGTGGTTTCGACGCCTAATCAGGATAAGCAGTGTGAAGTCCGCGACCGTTGCTTTGTGTAGCTGATGTTTGGAGCGAGAGCGGTTTTCTTGGCTTGCGGATAAAAATGAGAAAATTGTACACCGGAGTGGTGGTTTATGGATTGTCCTCTGTTATGACACCGCTATTAGCCTCTATTAGTTGAAGGGCTTCTCTTGTCAAAGGGCACATGGTTCAATTGTTGTGGGGGCCCGGTCCCCTCCAGAGAGAGCCCAAAAAGTTGAGATATAAGAGTCTGGGTGAACTATGGCTGGGATGCAGCTGTCTGTGTGTGTAAGTAGAGAGAAGGATCTCACACCTCTTCAGCTGTTTGTCCCTTTCCTTCCTTGGAAGAAGAACGAGGAGGAGGAGAAGGATTTATATCCCACCTTTCTCTCTTGTAAGGAGACTCAAGGTGGCTTACAAGCTCCTTTCCCTTCCTCTCTCTACAACAGACACCTTGTGAGGTGGGGGGGGGCTGAGAGAGTTCCGAAGAACTGTGACTAACCCAAGGTCACCCAGCAGGAATGTAGAAGTGCGGAAACTCATCTTGTTAACCAGATGAGCCTCTGCTACTCAGGTGAAGTAGTGGGGAATCAAATCCGGTTCTCCAGGTTAGAATACACCTGCTCTTAACCACTATACCACCTGCTCTTAACCACTACAACATGCTGCAAGACAATCGATGTCTATGTGTGTGACTGATATACAGACTTTTTGAGCTTATGGGCAGTTTGAGAATGTTGACACAGGTCGATTCCGCAGTTGAGTTATCGACCTATGTTCGAGCTGCATTCGACCTAAGTGCTCTGCACAACCACTGGGATCAATGTGGTTTTGTACCAGCTTCGCCCCGTGTAACAGTCAAATTTCTGACTCCAGTTGGGAACTACTATTTTTTCAGGGAACCACGCTTGAACTCAGCTCGATTCTAGTAAAGTGCGGAATCTCTGGTGCCAGGAGTCCCCCATTCAGCCAATCACAGCTGAGTGTTTCGGGCATGCGTACAGCTGGCCAATCAAAAACCCCACCTTCGTCCCTCCATTCCTGTGGCAGTTTTTTTTATAACATGTGTGGGGATAGACGGAACATGGCCGTAGAACAGTAGCCAATCGGAACGGAGCGGCGAAGAGGCACAGGATGATACCGCCCTCCGATCTGGGATCAAGCTGGTTGCAGTGGGAGACAACAATGGCTTCGACCTAGGTCAGTACCCTTCTCAGGGAACTGGGTCGAACCTATTTTACTCATGTGCGGAATCGCCCACAGTGTGGGGAATGGGCTGTCACCAAATGGCATCTTCAAGAGGAGGAGCCAGCCACACTGGCTGTTGCAAATTACATTCCATCAACACAGTGAAGTTACATCTGCTGTGGTAACCGATGCTACCAAATGAATATTTTTTTTAAAAAAAGAGCACAGCTAATCAAGTCTGAAGTGGACAGTCGGAAGCCTGACTCTACCTAGCCCCACCCACTTTCTAAAAACACTTGACAGATGCCGAGAAAGACACCAGTAGGCCCTAGGACACCCACAGATATCATGTTGGAAGGGGCCTAAGTAATATAAATAAACAGATCTGGTTTCCAGTCCATGTAGCCCAGAACTAACTATTCTCATTTACTGTAGCCCCCTCAGGCACCAGTGCAGTATAATTTACAAGACCCAGGTAACATAAGCAAATAATGAATATACTGCAGCAACAATCTGATACCATGTAAACATTTAATGCAGTATAAAGGTACAATCCAAAGGTGCCCTGAGCAAGAAATACAATACTAGAAAACAACAACCGTTCAGAGCGACCTTTTGCAACCATATACCGAACAGCAGTGTAGAGCAACCACATACAGTGAAACAGGTAATAATCCAACTGGTAGAACAATGAAATGTCCGAAAGGAATATTCGAAGTAGAAACAGCTCAAATAAATACAAAAGGATAGGCTTTCTGGATAACAACAATTCCTGTTTTGTAAGGGAATAAGAACCCTTTTCTTTCTCAGCAACAGAGCAGTATATTTTTAACGTCGCCTTTAAGGAACTGTGTAATGTTGTTTTTGTCAACAACTTCTGTCTCCTTTGAGTACTGTGCTGTCCAAAAAGATGCTCCACAGGGAATGAATCTGCATTCTAAAATATATTTAAAAATCTCTATATCAAAAGGATTTCTTTACAAAATTTGAACAATTAGACAAATAAGAGAAAAGCATTTGTCTTATCAGTAATCTGCAGTACTAAACCCCAGAAAACTCTAGATAGACACAGCCCAGCTTCCAAGTCACAGCGCATGTGATTATTATTTTGTTGCTACCCCTTTTAAAATAAGATCAGGCAAAAAGTACAGCTGGCATCACTTATAAGCAATAATGATGCTGACTTAAGTAAACCATAATTTTGCAGAAAATACACAAGACAGGAGAACTGGGAGTTTTATTTAGTGGTCAAGGATGAAGGTGGAATAGAAGTGAGACTTCCCCACAGGTGACCATAAATAAAGGGAAGGGAATATATTAAGGCTTTGTGTATTACACGTGATGGATGGGGGGGTAGGTGGCGGCCAAGATTGCATTTTCTGACGGTTCTGGGGGCTTGCTGTTTCCGCCCTGTGACAGGGCGGGAAGCCCGGCAAGCCCCCCTGAGAAGGCCGCGCTCCTGGGGCTTGCAAGTCAGAAGTGAGAGAGGGCTGTCAGCACTGCCTTGCACCCCAGAAGGCAGTGCGGCAGCCTCCCAAAAATCGGGACAATTTAAATAAACCGCGGGATGCAGGACAAGTTGTTTGAAGGCAGGACTGTCCTGCCAAAAGCAGGACGTCTGGTCAGCCTGGAATATATCTTCTGGGTGAAGAAGAATTCCTAAACCAGTTGGAATGGGAATTATATACACAGGTGGATTCCCAGTCTGGAGTATTAATATTCTCCTAAAGTTACCTCAGGAGGGAGATTTGTGTGAAGTGGGTTGTTAAGAGTGTCAAGGCTGTGTGTGTACTGTATGAAATGGTACCAGCCTATTAGAACCTAAAGTCAGCATGAATCGATTAACCAGTGACATCTAATTGAACCATCTTCAAGTAAAAAACCTCTCATAATATATAAGCAACTGAGGAATCTTATAAAGCTGAATTAAGAGCTGTGCCAAATACTGATATTTGCATATACTTATCCCTTGCCTGATTTTCATCCTTTTGAAATATCTCCTGATTCCGTTTAATTTGTTTAATAAATTTCACTGCTGTTGGATGAATTTGTCTCAGTGCCTTGAGCAGGGGAATTGGTCATAAGGGAAAAACCTTTCTGGAGTTCAATGTATTGTCGAAGGCTTTCACGGCCGGAATCACTGGGGTGCTGTGTGGTTTCCGGGCTGTATGGCCGTGATCTAGCAGCCAGGAGAGAATGCTGCTAGAACACGGCCATACAGCCTGGAAACCACACAGCACCCCCCTTTCTGGAGTTTCCAAGGAGGAGCAAATAAGCTTTAGAAGAAGAAGAAGAAGAAGAAGAAGAAGAAGAAGAAGAAGAAGAAGAAGAAGAAGAAGAAGAAGAAGAAGAAGAAGAAGAAGAAGAAGAAGAAGAAGAAGAAGAAGAAGAAGAAGAAGAAGAAGAAGAAGAAGCGGAGTTTGGATTTATATCCCCCCTTTCTTTCCTGTAAGAGACTCAAAGGGGCTGACTATCTCCTTTCCCTCCCCCCCTCACAACAAACACCCTGTGAGGTGGGTGGGGCTGAGAG
The DNA here is from genome assembly GCF_021028975.2 of Sphaerodactylus townsendi. Lineage (NCBI taxonomy): Eukaryota > Metazoa > Chordata > Lepidosauria > Squamata > Sphaerodactylidae > Sphaerodactylus > Sphaerodactylus townsendi. Next base: position 8,303,290 of record NC_059431.1, on the reverse strand, counting down.
TGCTCCGAGAAGCTGTGACTAGCCCAAGGTCACCCAGCTGGCATGTGTGGGAGTGTACAGGCTAATCTGAATTCCCCAGATAAGCCTCCACAGCTCAGGCAGCAGAGCTGGGAATCAAACCCGGTTCCTCCAGATTAGATACACGAGCTCTTAACCTTCTACGCCACTGCTGCTCCTCAAATGCTCCCATCAAAGCAGCTGTCATGGAAAAGGCAGGAAAACCTGTCCAGCATAATTAGGAGGCTGTCTATGCCTGCCACAAACAGTTAAGGGCATGAAGAGACCTGCCACGCCATGCTCCAGTTCTTCAGAAGAACCCTTTCTCTCTCAAGGAGATGGCTATCAACTGGCTATTAACCGGAAGATGGCGACCAAAAGGGTATCAACCGGGTAGCCATGCCAGTCTGCAGTGGAAGGACAAAATTTGAATCCAGTGCACCTTAAAGAGCAACAAAATGTCCAAGGTAAGCTGTCAGATGTTTTTGTCATATCTTTGACTCTCTAACGTTTATACCTTGGACATCTTGTTGGCCTTCAAGGTGACAGTGGACCCCAATCTCGCTCCCACCCCCGTGAGGGTGCCACCTGACACCCTCCCCCACCATGACCAAACGAAGGGGAGGAGGAGGGGAGTGTGTGTGTGGGGGGGTGATTTTTCACCACCACATGATTAAATGGCCACAGCCCGGGAACTTTTGACCCCATATGTCCCCCTGGGTGGTACACCCTTGTTGGACTGCCATAGGGATGACTCCTGATCTCTGAGCCTCCTCAGGGCTGGTGTTGCCATGGCAACATTCCAGCCCCGCCCAGCCTGCACGACCAGTCTCTTTTCTGCTGTCTGCCTACCATCCATTGGCTTCCCGAATCTTGACCGAATCTCGCCCAACCTCCCCTCCATTTTCTGACCCCGGACATAGCCCAACAGAGATCTCAAGAATAAACGGAAGTTACTTAACCCACCTGGTTTATACAAGTAACGCAGGGCAGCCAGGCCGAAAGCGTACCTCGAAGAGAAGTTTTGTCCCAATTATCATTCCACCTGCGGCCTGCTCAACCTCTCCATGGCAACCCTCTGCCTCTAATGACTGGCAGGCTGTCTCGGGCCAAGAGCGCTGATTGCCACAGCGGCAGGTGTGGGGTGCGCAGGGAGATATTTATCGCCTGCCTGCCTTGGAGGCCCACCTCCAGATCTGCCAAGCTGATTTAGCTACATTAGCCGATGACAACCCTCTGAGCAAAACACACACTTAAGATCCGAGTTGGATGCCAGACTGACAAAGTTTGAAGGAGAGGTAAACACAGTCGGGGGCCACTCCAGATTGGAAAAGGTTTTCTCGGTAATAATATCCCAAAGGCACAGTTAGGCTATTGATTTGTTGGCTGGCTCGCTTCTTCCCCAGGTGATGGAGAAAAACGAAAATCCCAGTCAGGTGGGGCTCGGAGATTGGTGACGCCTGCCCGACTGCCCCCCACTCTTGGCAATTCCCCCCCTCCTCTGTGTCCTTTTGGTGTGCGGCAGCTGACCTTAGCATGGCACGAGCTGTCTTTAACGATGGCAGGCCATCCATCACTGCCTCTGCACGCTGTCAGCGTTCCGTTTAATCTCACTTGTAATTTTCTGAGGGGAGGCTGGCAAAAGCCACAACCGGAATTTTAATGGGGTGAAAAAATGCGGCTCGGGAGCCAATAAATATTTCTCGGCTTTATGAGGTCACGGGGCTGCCCAAAGTACCTGCTAGCAGAAACATTCCCGCAAGTTTTGAAAGTCGGCCTCTTTTTATAGCGCAATTGCTTTGAAAAGGCAAGGATAACCTCAGCGTGCTGCTACAAGTTGGCGAGCAGCTAAGGCGAGGAGGGTTTGGAAAGAATTGTGGCTGGCTAGACGGCGCTTTCAAGAGGGACGTGTGATGCTGCCTTGCTCAAAATCAGACTGTCTAGCTCTCCAACCCTGTGTGTGTGTGTGTGTGTGTGTGTGTGTGTGTGTGTGTGTGTGTGTGTGTGTGTGTGTGTGTGAAGTGCTCTCAAATTGCTTCTGACTCATGGTGACCTTTTGCATCCATGTCCTCCAACACATCCTGTTGTTAACAGCCTTGTTCAGGTCTTGCAGACTGAGGGCCATGGCTTCCTTGATAGACTCAATCCATCTCATGTTGGGGCTTCCTCTTTTCTTGTTGCCTTTAACTTTCCCTAGCATTATTGTCTTTTCCAGTCTTCTCAAGATGTGGCCAAAGTGTGATAGCCACCATTTATTTATTTTATTTATTTATATACTAGATTTTAAACCGCCCATCCCCGAAGGTCTCTGGGCGGTTTGCAGAAGGCCGGCAACACAATAACATAATAACATTAAACACAGCAGGCCAAAAACAACATTTGGCACAATAATAACTAAGTTAATTTAAAACAATTTATAAATCTATAAAACCATAAAAACACAGCAGCAGTAATATTATATTATATGGCGCCCGATCCCAAGGCCGGGAGGGGACAGTAGTGCTAACTAGATGTTATATCAGGCGTGCCAATGATGGAATGGCACGCAACACAGGGGCATCCTGGAGGGGGAATCCGTGGCTGGCCTCACCAAAGGCCCGGTGGAACAAAACTGTTTTACAGGCCCTGCGGAATTCACCAAGATCCCACAGGGCCCACACCTCTAATGGAAGAGTGTTCCACCAAGCAGGGGCCAGGGCCGTAAAAGCTCTGGCCCAGGTAGAGGCCAGCCGCATCATGGAGGGGCCGGGGGCCACCAGTAAATTGGCCTCTGCCAATTGCAGAGGCCTACCTGGGACATATGGGGTGAGACGGCCACGAAGGTATGAGGGTCCCAAGCCGCAATGACAACTTAGTCATTTTAGCTTCTAGGAACAGTCCAGTCTTGATTTTATTGGAGGTAGGGGGTTGAGGGATCCACAGTATATGTGACACTCTTCTCCAACATCACATTTCAAAGGAATCTACTGTCTTCCTGTCAGTTTTCTTCATTGCCCAACCTTCACACCCATACAAAGTAATAGGGAATACTATGGCATGGATTAACTTGATCTTGGTTTCTAGCGACACATCCTTACACTTAAGATTCTTTTCTAGCTTCCCAGTCTCAATCTTTTTCTGATTTCTTGCTTGCATTCTCCCTGTTGGTTGATGATGGAGTCAAGGAATAGAAAGTCTTCAAAGATGTAAGTTTCCTCATTGTCCACTCTACAGCTGAGCACAAAATGGAGACTGACACATAGAATGTTGTGAGGACAATAATTTGCTGATTGAAAATACATGTTTCAGGCAACCAGACAGACATAGGTATACATGGACATCTCCAAATAGCCAGTGTAGAAATCAAGTAGATTACATAATTGAATGAAGATGATAGAAAAGCTCTATTCTCTCTGCTAAAACTAGAGCAGGAGCCAACTGTGCTGCACATCATGAATCATTAATACTGAAGATTAAACTAAAGCTGAAGAAAAAACACCAGAAAATTCGTAGTGCCAAAATACAATCTAAGCAACATTCATGAACTGTTTAAAGACCATGTAAAGAACAGAGTTGCACTACTAAGTTCAAGTAAATGTAAACCAGAAGAACTGTGGGTTGAAATTAGAAATATTGTCAGGAAGACTGCACAAAGACTGTTCCTGTAGCCAAAAGAAATGAAAAGTCTTGATGGATTATTAAGACAAGTTGGGGGGGGGGCGGGCACAACCACTAAATGAGCACCCCAGAAGTGCTGCCTGGGGCTCATAACCCCCTGCCCCCTTAGATATGCTACTGCAAATGATAGACCATATTCAAAGTAATGAACCACACCTAAACATATCTGATACATGCCTAAAAGTTAAGATGTCCAAAACTGACAATGTTTTTGGCATAAAACAATAGGGAAGCTGCCATATATTTTTTCAGTGAACTAGTGCAACTATTCAACTTGCCATATTTGAAGGGGGCACTCACCCTGTTAGTTTGGTTTGTGCTGATCAGCTGCAAACACGTGCCAGACCAGGTTGTATTGTGTTTTCCCCAAAACTGTGCATGGACAAAGATGTCTGTCAGTGGCCATTGGCACTACTAGGGAACCAAAACCGAACCATGCTACTGGCACTTAATATCGAAAAGGTGATGGAGCAGCTTTTAAATTAAACCCAGGAGGAAAGCTGATGGGAGCCAAAGAGTGTCTGGTCTGGGATAACCCCCTCTATTGTACAGACATCTGCTTTTTAATATATATTTTGATTGGGAAAGCAAAAAAACCAGTTCTAGCCCTCTTGAATTATCACTAGAAAACCTAAGTGGCAGCAATTGCCAATGAAACATCTTCATTGGAATATGGTGTCTGTATCTTAACAACACTTTCTGCTTCAAGGGTTTGGGCTCCAGTGGTGGGACCCAAAAATTTTAATGTGGGGACTACATGGTGGGTGGGATTCAAACAGTGAAAAATGGCGCCAGTGGGAGCTGGAGTGAAGAGTATAACGTGGCCAGGCATTCCGGGGGCAGGGCATTAATAATTTCTCTGTTTCTGTAAAAAACTCTTACTGTTAAAAAAAGTTCCTAATTTCCAGCTGGTATCTTACTGTCCATAATTTAAACTCATTATAGCAAGTCCTATCGTATACTGCCAACAGAAACAACTACTTCTCCTCTAATTGACTGCCTGTCAAATACTTAATACTTTCAAATACTTAATTTTGTTTCTAGAAATCAAAAGAAGGATACTTTCCTTAAACAAGGAACTGTACCATATTTCTAAAACATGTTTTTAAAACAGCCCAACAGGGAGAATTATCCCATTTTCTACCTTCGCTAACCAGCCACTTAGGAAACAACAGGACTTTCTGATTTTTGGACCTAATGGAATTTCTAATGGAAAAGCAGACCCAATTAGTAACCCCCTCTCTACACACACAAATAATTAGTAACCCACTCTCAGGAACTGGTGAGAACCTGCTGGATCCCACCTCTGGTTGGGCTGCATGGTCTCCAACAGCTGGAACATCAGAACAGCCTTCAAGGGCTGGTCCCGCATGCAGCCTGAAAATCGGTCTGAAATGTTACCACTGGGCATCAAGGATGGTAGCAGCAACTGTTTTTAAAAGAAAGACAGAGATACCTCCCAGCATCCCCAACTGTCTTTGCACGTCACAGCAATAGAGCTATCATGCTGCACTTTCATTTCTATTTATGTTCGGGGATGTAATAAATCATTGCTGGCTTTGAATTATGAATAAATCGGATAGCTGCTCTTCAATTTTTCACAGATGTATTCTGACTGAATCTGTATCATTTGATGATCACTGCAGAACTGCCACCTTTTAACCTGGTGAATTATAGATTATCTGGCCAATCACGGCTCCGGCAGGAACAAATGAGTGATATAATTAAAAAAATACTTTTAAGCACAGTATTTAGATTAGCATCTAGCTCCATAATTGTGTCTGTTTACAGGGAAAGCTGTCTGGTATTAATAAGAACTGGATTCAACTCCCCAATCTGTCTATTTTGTTTTTCACATGGAAATAATTTGATCATCAACATATAAGCATGATATATGCCTCTTCATGGTGTAGTGGCTAAGACCGATGGCAAAAACGCCGTCCCCAGCGAGCCATTCGCACAGGAGGCGCAGCTGCTTTGCAGCCGTGCTGCCCTCGCACCGCCTGACCGGTATGAAGCGCGGGTTTTAAGTACAAAAGCAAGGTTTTCGGCACGGTGACTTGGAGCTGCCGCATTCCTGCCGGCAGTGGCTCCAAAGCGCCCTCCCCCCTTCCACCCTTCACTTACCTTGTCTCCGGCCGTCCGGCGCGTCGCCGAGGCCTGGGGACAGGCCCCCTGCCCTGCAACGCTGGAGCAGTCGCACAGGGCCGGGGGGCATGTCTCCAGGCCTCGGCGATGTGCTGGATGGCCAGAGACATGCCAGGTCGGCCGTCTTCTCGGCTGTTTCTGGGACCGGTCGTGTGAACGGTCCCAGGGGGGTTGGGTCAGCGTGGAATGCGCCGACCCAACCCCCATCGACGCCGTGCGGAAACGGCCTCAGTGCTTACAATTAATAACTACATTTGTTTCACTTTTAGTCCTTCTTATAAAGTTGTCTTAATCCAATATTCTGCTTTCATTTAAGTCTCGAATCCCGCTGTTGTTTCTCTGTTTGTCTATGCTTTCAATAAGTAGTCCGCAACGTATTTCCAGTCTTTCAGAAAACTGTCATATTCTTGTCATATTCTTTCAGAAAACTATCATATTCTTGTCTCTTTTGATGCAGGTGTCCAGAGAGGAAGGCATGAACTTGGCCAGACAATATGGCTGCCCTTTCTTTGAGACCTCTGCAGCCTTTCATTTCTACATCGATGACGTCTTTTACAGACTCGTGAGGGAAATCCGGAAGAGGGAGATGTCTCTGCCTCTAGCCGAGGGGAAGTTGAAGAGCAAAGGAAGTCTATGGCAGAAACTGAAAAGGTCTTTGAAGAAGAAGAAAGAGAGTCCTTCTTGATCACTTTTTTCCGTCTGGTTAGCTGCATCACTTGGAAACTGCCTGGAACCCATTCTCTGACACAATTCCAAAAGGCATCATCTTCTGCGGTCTTCTTTTCAGGAACCCCGCCACGAAGGGCAAGTTGTCTAACTTTGGGAGAGCTATGCACACGGTGGAAAATGTACCCCTTCTGGTTCATGATTTAAAAAAGCAGGAAATATATGTAATAGGTAGCTTCTGAAAAAACAGCACTTGAATGTATTTTATTTGAGCATGATGTTCAAAGCTCATCAACAATGACATGAAAAATAGTCAGAATGCAAACAATTTTTTTAAAAAAACCACTCAAAAGGCACAAGGGGTTTGCTTCATTGTTTTGGTATGTATGTATTTTTTTTATAATTCATCTTCATTTAAGAATGTGTAGCTGTTCCTGTAAACTTCCTGTCCTTTGAAAAAAAATATATTGGCTTGCATCCAAAGAGTCCCAGGTAAGGCAACAAAACATTTTCACTCCTGTTGCGGTGCGGAGCGGTCTCCACCAATTCTGGTCTCCGAAAACTGCTTTTTACTTCATCGTGGTGGACTCGACAGAATGGATTTTCATGCGACTTGAGAGCTGCACCAGGAACAGGGACAAATCTTAGGAATGTGTGTCTGAAACTCAATCTACCGTTCTTTGGATCCAAACACACTGTGTTTCATGTGATGTCAAGTGACTTGAAAACTCTAGGGATAAGATAATGTCCTTCATTTGTTTTATGTGTTTCCGCTCTGCCCGCTGCTCCACTCCTCTGAAACATTTTTAAAAAATAATTCCAAAATCAGAGCCATGTGCAGATTTTGATAGGTTTCATTTCCTTCTGTCAAAGGCTTTCACGGCCGAAACCAACTGGCTGTTGTGGGTTTTGTTAGATTTAGTTTAGTTTAGAGTCATGGATCTGCCCAGTAGTGTGTGTGAGTGCAGTTTATAGAAACTTCCCAAGAGATAAATGTAAAAGGTAAAACTTACATTGATCCAAGCATCTCCAGTTCACAGCTTTGTTCCAGGAAAAAGGTAGATAGAAAGAAACCCTAGTCTAAAGAGATTACTTTCCCTACGACAAGTGGGCACAACTAACACGCCGTCACGTGTGTGCAGGTGAGAGGACGTTCCAGTGGGAAAGCCCCACTGAGCAGGCTGCCATTGACCATGCGCTCAGGTCATGACTCTAAACTAAACTAAATCTAACAGGTTTTCCAGGCTGTGTGGCCAGGGTGTGGTAGTTTCTGCTGCTAACATGTTGGCTGCATCTACGGCTAGAATCTTCAAAGGCAGGTCACAGTAAGATGCATTTCTCTCCATGCCGTGGAGAGAAACACATCTTCCTGTGACATGATTCTGAAGATACCAGCCATAGGTGAAGGAGAACATTAGGACCAACACAACTAGAAGAAGAAGAAGAAGAGTTTGGATTTATATCCCCCCTTTCTCTCCTGCAGGAGACTCAAAGGGGCTGACAATCTCCTTGCCCTTCTCCCCTCACTACAAACATCCTGTGAGGTAGGTGGGGCTGAGAGAGCTCTGGGAAGCTGTGACTAGCCCAAGGTCACCCAGCTGGCGTGTGTGGGAGTGCACACGGCTAATCTGAATTCCCCAGATAAGCCTCCACAGCTCAGGTGGCAGAGCTGGGAATCAATCCCGGTTCCTCCAGATTAGATACACGAGCTCTTAACCTCCTACGCCACTGCTGCTCCTAGAAAGACCACAGCACTCAGTTCATTTCTTTCTGTTCATTGGCCTAATTTTTCCCTTTCTGATGTGCCTGTGAGCAGTGAGAAAACAGGAAAAAGTAGATTTAGTGTGATCATGCATCTAGAAGAAGCAAAGTTTGGATTTATACCCCTCCTTTCTGTCTTGTAAGGAATCTCAAAGCAGCTTACAACTCCTTCCTCTCCCCACAAAAAACACCTTGTGAGACTTGTGGGGCTGAGAGAATTCTGAGAGAATCACCCAGCAGGCTTCATGTGTCGGAGTGTGGAAACAAATCACCCAGCAGGCTTCATGTGTCGGAGTGAAGAAACAAATCCAGTTTGCAAGATAAGAGTTCCCTGCTTTAATAGCTTTAAGATCCTTGTGTGCGTGATGATTTCTGCTTCACCGACATGGACTGGAAAAACATCCCATGAATCTGAATGCAGTTGTAAATGTGGTCACATTGTTGGCATCATTACTACGAACGCACATGTACATCTGCAAACCACTAGTAATGTTGGTAATTTTTTGCTAATGCAAATATACGGAGTGAGCACAAGGCAAAAATGAACTGGCAAACAGAACGAAAAAAATGAAATAATTGAGAATTCCTAGCACTGCCTCAAAAGAAGTTTGAGTATGGAAAGCCCAGCAGCTTATTAACAAAATCCATTAAAATATCTTTGGCTTGGTCAATACCCTAAAAATTTGGTAAAATTCAGATTCGGATTTATTTGGGCATAAAATTATCTGTATGCACAAATAAGACAAATAACCTATTCGGGTCCATCTGATTTTATTGTATTTTTGGTGGGTTTTGTGTTTTGGCCTGCAGGGGGCGCATTTTTCAAGCTACTGGCACCAAAATTTCAGGGTTTTATCCAGAGACTGTCCTTATGATACCATTCAAGTTTGGTGACGTTTGGTTTAGGGAGACCAAAGTTATGGACCCCCAAAAGGGGTGCTTCTATTCCCCATTGTTTCCAATGGCAACTAACAGGAGAAGGAGCTACCCCTTTGAGGGTTCATAATTTTGGAACCCCTGAACCTAACTTCACCAAACTTGGATGAAACCCTGAAATTTTGGTGCCACTAGTTTGAAAAATGCACCCCCTGCCGGCTAAAACACAAAAAACTCAAAAAAAACCCCCAAAAAATCAGACCTGAATTTTTTGGGTATACCCAAATATTCGGGTTTATTCGAATATGTTATTTGTCTTATTCGTGCATACAGATAATGTTATGCCCAAATAAATCCGAATCTGAATTTTACCGAATTTCTTGGGTACTGACCAAGCCTAATCCCGGGTTTAGCCATTTAACCGAGGGCAGGGCCAAATTAGAGCAGGAGCCATGCGGAGTTCCCACCCAAAACGCTGTAAATCCTGCCCTTGCCCCGGGTTAAATGTCCCATGCGGAAAGGGCCTTAGAAAAGACCAAAGGGTGTGTTTTTCCCGTTACTGCAGGTAATTGTAACTTGTATGCAAATTCAAGATGGCCCCTTCTTTTTCTTGATGCCACATGGGGGAAAAGAACCTTCCAGTCTGGAGAGACCATTGTGGCATATGCTGCTTTCGGATAGGGTTGCCAACTCTGGCCTGAGAAATCCCTGGAGATTTTGAGGGCGGAGCCTGCGGAGGCTGGTTTGGGTAAGGGACCAATGGGTATCATACCATGGAGCCCACTCACCAAAGCAGGCTTTTTCCCCCCTCCAGTGGGAACTAGCCTCTGTAATCTGGCATCAGTTTCAATCCCAGGGGATCTCCAGCAGTTACTCAATTGCAGAAGACCAGATGCCATTTCTATTTCTGCATCCTCAGCAGCCATTGCAAGCAACCTGGCCTGGATTTAGAAGCTTCTAAAAATCTATAACTCTTAACCACAGCTAATTGGGTACTGCAGACAAAGATTATAGACAGCCGGTCTGTCTGAATTTATAACCAAGTGGGAGAGCTCTTCCTGTCGCTGTGGCTTAATCAACCAAGATGTCTCCACTACACAGGAAGGGGAATTCCTATGTAGCTTTCAGACAAAATAGAAATAGACACGCTCTGTCTCTTTCTGTCTCTGTCTCTTCCATAACACCAGAACTCAAAGGCATCCAACAGTAGATTCAGGAGGGACAAAAGAAAATATTTCTTTACACAGTGAATGTAGAAAGGGGAATGTGCTGCCCTAGGGTGTAGTGATGGTCACAGGGGTATTATTGTTCAATTTTGTTTTGTATCACAGCTGCCAGTTCTTTGGCTTTCATTACAATTCCAGCCCCGCCCAGAGGCTTAGGATGTTGTAATGTATCGACGTAGTACCGTGTTTCCCCGAAAATAAGACAGCGTCTTATATTAATTTTTGCTCCCAAAGATGCGCTATGTTTTATTTTCAGGGGATGTCTTGTTTTTCTGTGTTCTGTTCATCGGGCATGCTTCCAAACAAAAAACTTTGCTACGTCTTACTTTCGGGGGATGCCTTATATTTCACACTTCAGCAAAACCTCTGCTACGTCTTATTTTCAAGGGATGTCTTATATTCAGGGGAAACAGGGTATTTGTGCGAATCCAAACAGGAGTACCTTTTGAATCCAATTTAAAGATGGAAAGGGGGGAGTGGGTAAGAGAGCAGCCAACTAGACAACTAAGCGTAGATAGATTTAAAAGGGGTTTAGAAAGATTCATGGAGGACAGGTCTATTACTGGCTACTAGCAATAGTCCCACTAACCGTGGTAGGGAGCTACAGAGAATTTCCCAGCTCTGCATGTAACTGACTCATATTGGGAGATCCTCCTGCTGGTAGCCACCCGAACTGCCTGGCACCAATATGGTGTCCACGCTGCTTACAAAAAAGGTGGGCTACTAGCCATGGTGACTAAAGGGAACCTCCATGTTTAGAGGCAGAAAATCTCTCAATCCCAGGAGGCAACATAAGGGGAAGGCCTCGATTTCTGTGCTCTGTTGAGGGATCTCTAGGAATAGTGCATGGCAGCTGTGAAAAAGGCAAACTCTATGCTGGGGATAATTAGGAAAGGAATTGAGAATAAAACTGCAAAGATTGTCATGCCCTTATATAAAGCCGTGGTGCGACCGCACTTGGAGTACTGTGTTCAGTTCTGGTCGCCATATCTCAAAAAGGATATCGAAGAGATAGAAAAAGTGCAGAGAAGGGCAACGAGGATGATTGAGGGACTAGACGATTCCTTATGAGGAGCGGCTGCAGCGTTTGGGACTCTTTAGTTTGGAGAGGAGACGGCTGAGGGGGAATATGATTGAAGTCTATAACATGATGCATGGGGTAGAAAATGTTGACAGAGAGACATTTTTCTCTCTTTCTCACAATACTAGAACCAGGGGGCATACATTGAAAATGCTGGGGGGAAGAATTAGGACTAATAAAAGGAAACACTTCTTCACGCAACGTGTGATTGGTGTTTGGAATATGCTGCCACAGGAGGTGGTGATGGCCACTAACCTGGATAACTTTAAAAGGGGCTTGGACAGATTTATGGAGGAGAAGTCGATTTATGGCTACCAATCTTGATCCTCTTTGATCTGAAATTGAAAATGCCTTAACAGTCCAGGTGCTCGGGAGCAATAGCCGCAGAAGGCCATTGCTTTCACATCCTGCAGGTGAGCTCCCAAAGGCACCTGGTGGGCCACTGCGAGTAGCAGAGAGCTGGACTAGATGGACTCTGGTCTGATCCAGCTGGCTTGTTCTTGTGTTCTTATGTTCTTAACAGTGTAACTTCAAAAACTCTAGAGGATGCTGGACTGGATAGACCACTGGTCTGATCTAGAAGGGCTCTTATTTTTGGTCTCTCTCTCTCTCTCTGTGTGTGTGTCTGTGTGTGTCTGTGTGTGTGTGTGTGTGTGTATGTGTGTGACTTTTTTATATATATGTGGCTTTTCCCTCCAATCACCAAATCTCAAGACAGCACATATGGTTCTATTACTGTCTTGGTCTGTCAAAGACAAGATATATAATTCACTTTGCTGTCAATCACGATGAAATCTGCATTTGTTGCGGAATAATTCAGCGTAAGTGGGTAGAGCTCATGCAAGTACACACAGAGAGAGACAATTGGCTATATATCCCACTTCAAATGGATCCGCCGTATCTGGTATAAATATTTAATATATGAGCCGGGGTAACCTTCCTCTCTAGCCCTGGCAGATTTGATTATTATCTCACTATGAAATCATTATCTCTGAAGGCAGTCATAAAACAGGATGGGATATATGCCCAATTAAGGCATTCCTTTAAATCTAGCCATGATATTTATATTACCCCTATTATCACAGTGTCAGGGCGCTTGAAAGTCTTGTTAATCTCATTCACTGGAGCTGAACACAAGAAGTATTTGAGAAGTGAGGGCTGAGCTTGGAACCCTGTTGGGAGGCAGGTAGGATAAAAGCTTCAAGATAAATACAAAATACATCTATTGGTTTATCATTATCATCATGAATGGCAGGGGGTGGGAGGAGGCAGGGCTTGTGTACTTTGGGACTTTGGGAGGTAAGTTATGAGTTGCACTCCATAGATACTGTTGGTATAAACTAGGCCATCTGGCATTGAGGGCTGACATAAGGTTCCAGCTGTCATATGGAGATCTCCAGGAATTGTAACTCAGGCCCCTTCTGCACATGCAAAATAATGCACTTTCATTCCACTTTCAATGCACTTTGACGCTGGATTTTACAGTGTGGAATAGCAAAATCCACTTGCAAACGATTGTGAAAGTGAATGGAATGTGCGTTATTCTGCATGTGCGGAAGGGTCCTGATCTCCAGATGACGGAGATCGGTTCTTTTTAGACAAAACGGCTCCAGACAGATTTTAAGGCCTTTAGGTCCTTTCCCCGCAAGTCACCCTTGAACATTTGCAAAATGTTTGCACAATGTTTTTTGATTCTCCCCTCCCCCTGTTTGTTCACACTAACTCCCTTGAAACGTTTCATGGCTACCATGAGAGGATTCTTCTCTCTTTTTCAGCTCATTGTAGAATTGACGCTTGCTGGGTGTAATTGATTCTTCAAAGATTTAACCATTTAAAAAAACCCCACAAAACTCACAAAAATAAAGAGGGGAGGGGGAACGAAATGAGCTCAGTGGCGCAATATAATGATGCCGAGGAGAAGGTTCAGGGAGAGGAAGCGAAGGAGTTTGTGAGCTGCTTTGAGACTCCTTATCAGAGGCTGATTCCGCATGGGCCAAAAACAGTGGTGTGAAAACACTGTGAAAACAGCATAAACCCTTTTTACACCATTTAAAACCCTTTTACACCATTTTCACACTGTTTTCACACTGCTGTTTTTGGCCCATGCGGAATCAGCCAGAGAGAAAAGCAGGGTATAAATCCAAACAGTTCTTCTTCCCCTGAAAGACCAACAAAATAAGCTTTTGAAAGTCAAAACATTATATTTGACTAGGGGTGCTGGGTACCACTTGACAACCAGTGCGGCTGGGAGGGGGAGGAAGTACCAGGAGCAAAGAGAGACCTAGACCAGCAATGCTATGATGTTGCCAGTAACTAAGGTCTTAGGCCCCCTTTTTGCTTCCAGTAAGCCCCCCCACCAGTCAGATGATTGGCTCTGGTGAAGTGGAGCCCTGGAGCGGAGACCTGGGAAGAAGCCTACAACAGACAGAGAGAGCTTTGACTCTGTGGCTCCTTCCGCACGTGCAGAATAAAGCACTTTCAATCCACTTTCACAATTGTTTGCAAGTGGATGTTGCTGTTCCGCACAGTAAAACCCAGCTACAAAATTCATTGAAAGTGGATTGAAAGTGCATTATTCTGCAGGTGCGGAAGTGCCTCGGACACTTGTAATTTAAAAATCTTTCTGGCCTCTAAGGTGTTAATTGAATCTACCTGAGTTATTGCCAGTATTCTAGTGGTGCTGACTGACCAGGCAGAAAGGTAGCTACCCTGCTAACCATCAGCCAATTGCAAAGCTAGACGGGACGCTGAAAGAGGAGAAAAAATCTCTACTCTGGCTACCCCCATGCCTTTTAAATGTCAGGGCTTCTGAGGACCCCTTATTCCCAGATACACCAAAATGCAACACCTTCTACACTGCCTGTGTCTATTAGTAAAACAACACACACACACAAATCTTAATGCTGCAAACATACACGCAAACACATCAAGATGTGCACGTGTGTCCTGTTTTATCAAAACACAAAAGTGCATTAGTAAAACAAAGGGGAATGGGAGCCCATTCCGACAACTTCAAGGCAAACTGAACACAATTTTTTTTGTTGGGGTTGTTATGTTTTGGTTCTACTAGCTCCATCTGAGTTCTGGAAGTTTTCTGGACAGTGTGGCCAAATGGACCCGAAAAGGGAAAACGTTACTTATCCCTAGCTGTGTCAGATTGTTTTTGTCTCGTATTTTTGGTGCTTTGGGCAATATAGAAAAGAAGCTTGAATAAACAGTGCATGGATGTGAGTAATGTAGCAAAAGGAAATTCAGACTAGCAGAATGTATTGTATTCTTGTTGAAAAAAAGCTTATGTAAATAAAATGAAATCATGTCCCATTGTAAAATGAGCTTGCAGTTCATTAGCTGGAAAGAGCGAATTGACATTAGCTGGAAAGAGCGAATTGACATTAGCTGGAAAGAGCGAATTGACAATTGCAAAGACGTTTGTTGGGAGGCTGGTGGATTATATATAAATTTCATTGTATCTGAAGGACCATTTTTTATTTATTTATTTATTTATTTATTTTTTCAATTTATTATACCGCCCCATCCCCGTAGGGCTCTGGGCGGTGTACAATACAATGCACATATACAGATAAAAATGCACGTATACAAGTAAAATAACTAAAACCATTAAAAGCAGCAGTAAAATAAAAACTAGTAGAAAGATTAAAACTAACACGCAATGGCGTCCGACAGATCCATTTCCAAACCCTCTTTCAGGGGGAAGATCAGCAAACCCCAGATAGCCGAGGCACTGATGTAAAAGGCCACCGTGGGGCACCATCAACGGCTGGATCCTCCAAAGGCTTGGCGGGTGTAGATCTTACAGGCCCCTGCGGAATTCAGTAAAGGTCCCGCAGGTGTGGACAGCTGGTGGGAGAGTGTTCCACCAGGCTGGAGACCAGAGCTGTAAAAGCCCCGGCCCGTGTGGAGAGGCCAGCATTATCATCGAGGGGCCAGGGACCACCAGTAGATTGGCCTCCGCAGAGCGAAGAGGTCGTATAGGAGGACATGTGGGGCGTCGCGGTCCCGAATCTGAAAGGTCCCAGGCCGCGTAAGGCCTTAAAAAAGGTCAGCACCAACACCCTATGAAGATGATTGAGGAACTCTACAGGAGCCAATGCAGCTGGCGCAGCTTTACAGGCTGGATATGATCCCAGGTGGCACTGCCTGTAAGCAGACGCAGCAGCTGCATTTTGGACCAGTTTTAACCTCAGATCCAGACGCATGAGGCCAGCGTGAAGCTGAGGATTACAATAGTCCCTAGTCTGGAGATGGCCGTTGCATGGATCACTGTGGCCAGATGGGTCTGGGAGAGAAAGGGGGCCAGCCGCAGGGCCTGGCGAAGGTGGAAAAGAAAGCAACCCGGGTTATATGGGCCACCTGGGTCTCCATTGATAGAGACGAATCCAGGTGGACCCCCAGGAACTAGCGTCATCTTGAGGAGAATGCGGTGCCAATGTGACCCCCTCCCACACCAGCGGCTGAAACATCCCCCTACTCCCCTCCGCGGCCCAGCCAGAGGATGCCGATCTTCGATGGATTCAGTTTTAACCTACTTTCCTGTAGCAACCAGCCAGCGACCGCCTCCAAACAATGCTGCAGAGCTGCAGAGTAGGTGGCTGATTTCCCCATCCATCAGCAGAATGAGCTGAGTGTCATCTGCATACTGACCGACAGAACAGCCCAAAACTCCGTACCAGCTGAGCAAGGGGTCGCATGTAAGATGTTAAACAACAGCGAAGGGATAATAATGCCCCCTGGGGTACACCGCAATCAAGCGGGCACTTCCGGGAGGCCTCATCCCTGCACCGCGCACTTGCTGAGTCCGCCCCCGGAGAACCGAGGCAATCCACCGAAGGAGCCGGTGCCCCGCACTCCAGAGGCAGCCAGGCGGTGGGTCAAAAGGTCATGATGCGACCACATCAAGCGCTGCGGTAAAGATCTAGCTTAATACCAGCAGCGCCCGTTGCGCGGGTCAAGCTTTGCATCACCGGGTATTTCTTCTATCTGTGACGGCGACGAGAACAGTCTCCGTCCCATGCCCAGCACGGAAGCCGGACTGGAAGGGGTCGAAAGCCGATGTGTCATCCAGGAAGCCATCATCTCCCATACACTCCTGCTGAAGAAATGAGGACCCATGAGACAGAGGCCCCTTCCACACGTGCAGAATAATGCACTTTCAATCCACTTTCACAATTGTTTGCAAGTGGGTTTTGCTATTCCGCACAGAAAAATCCAGCAGCAAAGTGCATTGAAATGGTATTAAAAGTGCATTATTCTGCATGTGCGGAAGGAGCCAAAGTGGTTCCTGTTCTGTTCCCCAAGCAAACTAAAATCAGGTCCCTTGCACTTGGCCAGAAACAGAGTATTGAAAGTTGAGGATTCTGTCTCCTCCCATGAAGTCTATCTAATAAAGAATACTTGCGATGCTGGAAACGATTGGAGATGGTTTGAAGAACTTGCAGACACCAACTTTTCCTTAACTGCTTCTAAGGAAGTCTGCGCTGCTTGTGCCGCTTCTGAGACCTCCTGGTGTCCTCTATTTGAACTCTGTTTCCTTGCAATTCTGTTGAAACTTGGCTGCTCAAATATCATGGATCTCTAAAACCTTAAATGCCTGAGATATTGCTGTCTCCAGCCTTCCTCAGACACCTGAAAAACAGACTGTAAATGAAGAACTGTTAACTAATAACAATGCTATAGTGCTTTGCCTCTAGATGGCTTCTTAAAGGGACAGGGTCTAATTAAGGTTCCCTCCCACAGAATACTGTACAAAAGGCAACTAAACCCATTCTAACTAAGGGTACAATGGAGGCTTAATTAAGGAAAATAGTGAGGGTGTCTTTGGGGCCATGACAGTTCCACTAAGCTTATGGCTGAGTGCAGCAATGGGGATTTCTCCATCTTAGCTGGCCTTCCACCCTTCTATTCCTTCTCTCTGTTTTCCCACCTTGGTTTTCCTTTTTCAGTATGGATGCGTGGGGCCGGATATGTGTTCTAGATAATACCACTCTTCGCTGGATATTATATTAGGGTGCCATGTTGTGTGTCTACTGGTTTTATTGGATTTATCAGATGCTTTTAAGACGCTCAAAGCCTGTTGCAAAACAGGGAGAGTGATTAAGAAATCCAAGAAATAAAAAAGTAAGGTCAAGGGAGAGGCACTTTTGACTGTCCCAGTAACCAAAGAAGCCCATTTGGGGTGTACATGAGAGAGAGTCTTATCAGTGGCGGCCCCTCAATTATGGAACAAGCTTCCCACGGAAGTGGGCCTTCCCCCCTCTCTTTATTTAGGAGGCAACTGGTAATTATTTTATTAATGACAGCCTTTGATTAGTTCTTCTGCCTTCTGACAATTTAGTTATTGATTTTGACTTGCAGTTTTTTTAATATAGTGTATTGCATTTTATTATTATTTACCTTATACGCCACCTTGAGTTCTTATAAGGCAAAATAGAGGCTACTAGCTGTTTGAAATCAATGAAATGTCCCAAATAATGCAAAGGGTTTCCAAATCAGTTTCCAAATCAGGCGTGTCAAGGTTTAGCCTTGACATGCACATCTGCCAGAATTTTGCTGCTTTGTTCATTAAACTGTATTCTGTTTTTCAGCCACTCTTGGAGGACACAAATCCGGGAGCCTCCTGATTTGCCAAGCTCCCCACATCCCCATCTGACTTGCTGAGGATGCCAAATTTTATCCTGGTTTTAATTGGACCTGGTTTAGATGGTTGTTATTTTGAGATATTTTGTGTTGGAGAAACTCAACATTTTTAGCAACTCTTTTGTTGACGCACAACTTGGTTTTTCAAGCTAGTTTAGTTTCTTGCACTTTAAGAAGAAGAAGAAGAGTTGGATTTATATCCCCCCTTTCTCTCCTGTAGGAGACTCTAAGGGGCTTACAATCTCCTTGCCCTTCCCCCCTCACAACAAACACCCTGTGAGGTGGGTGGGGCTGAGAGAGCTCTGAGAAGCTGTGACTAGCCCAAGGTCACCCAGCTGGCATGTGTGGGAGTGTACAGGCTAATCTGAATTCACCAGATAAGCCTCCACAGCTCAGGCGGCAGAGCGGAGAATCAAACCCGGTTCCTCCAGATTAGATACACGAGCTCTTAACCTCCTATGCCACTGCTGGTCCAGTTTATGTCCTTCTCCAAGCTCACTAACTTACCAGCAGTTGCTACTGTGGTTTTTTAAAATTAAAATTCATTTAACTGGATTATGACTGCTTTTTATTTTTATTTTAGCCCTCTGTATTGTACCTGCTCTTTGCCTTGCCCATTTGGCTAAGAAGTGCCAAAAACATAAATAGGACAATAATGCCAGTGCCAAAAGATAGGACAATAATGCCAGTGTGCCACTTTGAGATGATTTGATTGGATGAGCAAGGGTATTTTTCTCAATAGCGGGCAATGCCGCTAAGCTGATGTGGGAATGTCAGTTTCCCTTTTGCTTTGGCAAAGGTAAATGTGCGCAATAAATTAAGCAAATTGGGGTGAGCATCGTGAATTCCAGATTACATTAATGCAAATCCAATTAGGGAGAATTAAACTGTTATCAAATGAGGCTCTGTTCAGAAGTGTCACTCTCGAAGTGGGTGAAGTTGGCTGTTGCAGCGAAATCGTTGCTGGCTGGTTTCCTCTGTTGTCATTCAGGAAATGTCAAGTCTGAATTCAGCTTGCAGTCCCAGCTGTACAACTTCTTGGATAACCTCATCTGCAAATAGGGTTACCAATTATAGCGGATCTTTAGACTGCAGAAATCAGTTTTTTATCATCATCATCATTTATTATTAATTACTGATAATTAATTAATTAATAACAGGGCCACACTTGAAACATCTTCAAATCAACAAAATCAACATCGGTCAGATTCAAAAGACAGCCCTGCTGGGATCCTCACAAATAGTACGACGACATAGTGGGACATCCTAGGCCATTGGGTGAGGCTCGAGTTGTAATGAAAGGCCAGCTAAACAACTGGCAGCTGTGAGATTAAACACAATATAACAACAACAACCACACTAATAAATAACGCTGATACATTACAACTTCCTAGGCCTCTGGGTGTGGCTTGAATTGTAATGAAAGGCCACCAACCAGCTAAAGAACTGGCAGCTGTGAAATCTACCATACTACTACTACTACTACTACTACTACTACTACTACTACTACTACTACTACTACTACTACTAATAATAATAATAATAATAATAATAATAATAATAATAATAATAATAATAATAATAATAATAATAATAATAATAATAGAGATCCGCATGAATACTATGCCAATACATTATAACTTCCTAGGCCTCCGGGTGTGGCTTGAATTGTAATGGAAGGCCAACAACCAGTTAAAGATCTGGCAGTTGTGAAATCTATCATCATCATCATCATCATCATCATCATCATCATCATCATCATCATCATCATAACTGAGATCCGCACGAATACTATGCCAATACATTGCAACTTCCTAGGCCTCTGGGTGTGGCTTGAATTGTAATGAAAGGCCACCAGCCAGCTAAAGAACTGGCAGCTGTGAAATCTACCATAGTAATAATAATTCAGTTTGTGAGACCCTCTTCCCCATGTGGGCTCAGGGCATCATACAACATAAAAACATAATAAATACAACAAAATCACATTAAGATTCATATAATCATCAATACGGTACCATGACCTCTAAGGGGAGGGATAATAAAAACCGTACTCACGAACTCCCTTCAAATTGGACTTGAAGAAAGGAAAGACAGGAAGAGTTTGAATTTATACCCCACCTTTCTCTCCTGTAAAAAGACTCAAGGTGGCTTGGATTATATTATTGTGTGATTCTTGCTTATTTCTTCCACCCTGAGCAACTTGGACCACCTTTACCGTCCTCCCCTTTCAGATTCTTTTCAGTCGAAAAATCTCCCCGGAGCCCTATGTGATATCTGCACAGCACAATGATTTGCATTGTGCAGTGTTGTAACTGCTAGGAAAGTCATCCCACAGGCTCTCCCCCAGCCTTCCGGTTTGATTTATAGCCTCCTCTGCGCTTCCGAATCGGAGCCTCCTCTTTTGTTCAAAAGATCCCATTTTGCTGCAACCGCTCTGAATTATGAGGTTGTTTTCATGATAGGGCCAACCGTCCACTCAAGAGCGCCGGGCTCCTGCGGCTATTTGAATCTCTCCCTCCAGAGATAATAAAGATCAGTTTCCGATGCCGCTGTCTTGCCGACTGTATGTCTTCTGTCATTAGACAATTAATGTTACAACAAAAATTTCCCAGCCCAGCATTTTGTCACACATCAATATGTCTTTTTCCCCCCTCTTGGTCGGGCTCGGAGCCTCGCAACTGTTTCAACAAGTTGTAAGGCCAAACTGAAACGCAGGTTATTGATCACCACCTCCACAGGAGTAGAGGACAAGGAATCAAGAAAGAGATACCACGCTTGTTCTTCGGTTGAACCCCTTTGAACATCTCTTGACAAGTGTCGTGGCCGGGGGGAAAGCACGCAGAGATTAAAGTAGGCAATGGCAACAGGAAATCTCCAAAATGTACTCTTCAGAACTCTGAAAGTGGATTCTCACAGAGCTGTCAGTAAATTTCACCTCAGAAAGTTCCAGGGATGGAAAATAATATATACTTTTTGAAACTAGCCAAAATTCTCGTGGAACGGGAGGAAGAAGTAGAGCTCAAGCTTGTCACTCATTTTTGCTTGTCATTTTAAAGAGGAGAAGAAGAAGAAGAAGAAGAAGAAGAAGAAGAAGAAGTAGTAGTAGTAGTAGTAGTAGTAGTAGTAGTAGTAGTAGTAGTAGTAGTAGTAGTAGTAGTAGTAGTAGTAGTAGTAGTGGAGGAGGAGGAGGAGGAGGAGAAGGAGTTTGGATTTACATCCCCCCTTTCTCTCCGGTAGGAGACTCAAAGGGGCTTTTAATCTCCTTGCCCTTCCCCCCTCACAACAAACACCCTGAGAGGTGGGTGGGGCTGAGAGAGATCTGTAGAGCTGTGACTAGCCCAAGGTCACCCAGCTGGTGTGTGTGGGAGTGCACAGGCTAATCTGAATTCCCCAGATAAGCCTCCACAGCTCAGGTGGCAGAGCGGGGAATCAAACCCAGTTCCTCCAGATTAGAATGCACCTGCTTTTAACCACTACGCCACTGCTGCTCCCTGAGATGAGCTTTCTTCAATAAGAAGAGCATCCAAAGAATTTTAAAAGAAACCAAGTTTTTGTTATATATATATATACATCATAGAATCATGGAGCTGGAAGAGACCCCAAGGGCCATCAAGTCCAACCCCTGCAATGCACTCCTGACAGATGGCCACCCAGACTCTCTTTAAAAACCTCCAAAGAAGGAGACTCCACCACACTCCGAGGGAGTTCATTCCACTGTCGAACAGCCCTGACTGTCAGGAAGTTTTTTTTTCTGATGTTCAGGTGGAATCTCCTTTCCTTCACCTTGAACCCATCACTCCTGGTTCCGTAAGGAGCGGTGAGAGGCAAGGTGATGTGGCATAGTCCGATCTTGTTAGTCTTGAAAGATAAGCAGGATTGGTATTTGGAAGGGGGACCACCAAGGAAGACTGCAGAGGAAGACAGTGGCAAATCGGCTTTCCTTCTCACTTGCCTTGAAAGCCCCTTGCTGGAGTCAACACAGGTGGCGTGAAACTTGTTGTCAAGCCTCTGAGCCCCAGCACCACCCAGGGTGCTCCTCTCAAGGATCTGAGAATCCTTTGGCCTCACACAGGGTGGCTGGGTGCAGCTGCACCTCAGCAGCCCTTTCCCAAGGCTAACAGGTCCTGGAGTCGAGCCAGAGCCCCCAAGGGAGCATCCCATCCCTTTTTATTCCCTTCCACCAATCTGGGGTCTACCCCAGATCTTCCCTTGCTCTTTCCCTTCCTTCCTGGCCAGGCTGGGCTCCACCTGCACCCTGTTACTGCTGCAAAAGAAGTAGTAACAGGGAGCACTGGGGCATGTCTTGGTGTGGCCTGGCTTGCCACACCCGTTTCAATGGCGGCAGACACGTCTTCCAAGAAATTAAGGTCGATTCCGTTATCGACCTAAGTTCGAGCTGCGTTCGACCTAAGTGCTCCGCACAACCACTGGGATCGACGTGGTTTTGTACCAGCTTCGCCCTGTGTAACGGTCAAATTTCCGACTCCGGTGGGGAACTACTACTTTTTCAGGGAACCAAGCTCGAAATCAGCTCGATTCCAGTAAAGTGTGGAATCTCTGGTGCCAGGAGTCCCCCATTCAGCCAATCACAGGTGAGTGTTTCGGGCATGCGTACAGCTGGCCAATCAAAAAATGCCACCTTCGTCCCTCCACTCCTGTGGCAGTTTTTTTTATAACGTGTGTGGGGATAGACAGAACATGACTGTGGAACAGTAGCCAATGGGAACGGAGCGGTGAAGAGGCACAGGATGATTCCGGCCTCTGAGCTGGGATCAAGCTGGTTGCAGTGGGGAACAACAGTGGCTTCGACCTAGGTCAGTACCCTTCTCAGGGAACTGGGTCGAACCTATTTTACTCATGTGCGGAATCGCCCTAAGATTCTCGTATTGTGTCTGCATGGCTGCAAAGATAGCTCCTTGAAAATAATAATAAAAAAGAATAGGAAAACAATATATTGCCAGAGTCAGCCAGACCAGCTGAGTACAATTGCATACTTTTTAGGCTAAAAGGCACTCAGGGTTGGAGCCTGCAGAGCAAACATCCTGGGGCTACCTCCAGCAAATGGCAGGAGGGAGACACCCTTCATTCAGCTGTACACAAAATGGATGGATGAGAAGCATAAGATGTCTCCTGAGCTCTGCATTCTGTACAGCCAGGCAGAATAGATCTTGCAAGCAGCATAGGGGGGGAATGTGCACTTTGAAGCATTTTTTGAAAGACCTCTTGAGTAGTAACAATGATGTAGATAAGGGGGGGTTTCTTGGGTTTAACCCCCCATTACATGTCCAAAGCTCCGGCCCCCCTCCCCAATTGTGGGTTTTTTTATTTTTAAAGTGTTTTTTTCAGTTTTTGGCCTGCAGAGGGTGCAGTTTTTAGGCTAGCAGCACCAAAATGTCAAGGATTTTTTGGGAGACTCTCCTGATGATGCCACCCAGGTTTGGTGAGGTTTGGTTCAGGGGGTCCAAAGTTATGGATTCCCAAAGGGAATGGGAGCTAATAGGAGATGGGGGCTACACCTTTGAGGGCCCATAACTTTGGACCCCCTGAACCAAACTTCACCGAACCTGAGTGGTATCATCAGGAGTGTCTCCTAAAGATACCTTGACAGTTTGGTGTGGCTAGCTTAACAATTGCACCCCTGACAGCAGGCACCCCCAAATTTCACCAAATTCTCCTATTAAATCTACCCGCTTTGGCATGGATTTAAAGGGAGAATGTGAGGTCCCCAGTTTAAACATTGAAAGTGATGCTGTTTCAGGGTGGGGGATAATCCACCCCCAAACAGCATCACTTTCAATGTTGTTTTAACTGGGGACCCCAGATTCTCCCTTTTAAGGTGGATTTTAAAGGAGAATCTGGGCTCCCACGTTTAAACACCATTGAAAGTGATGGATTCCAGCATCACTGTGGCTGCCCGGGGGGGGGGGCGCGGGGGTGCAAAACTCAGATTTTGCACCAGGCTCCATTTCCCCTAATGACAGGGGACTCTGCCGTCCCTAGCCTCGGAGAGCTGCTTTTATAAGCACTGAGGCTGGGCCCGGGGCTTGGGGAGGCGTGGCCATGCCCCCATGGGTGGGTGGGAATGTGGCCCTGCCCCCGATCCCACCCCATAAAAATTCTACACCTACGTCATTGAGTAGTAATAAGGTGTCCTAAGGACGTCTTGGGAAATAGGCTGTGCAGAGTGTCTTCCCAGGATGGCTAGGAGGTTAAGAGCTCATGTATCTAATCTGGAGGAACTGGGTTTGATTCCCAGCTCTGCTGCCTGAGCTGTGGAGGCTTATCTGGGGAATTTCAGATTAGCCTGTGCACTCCCACACACGCCAGCTGGGTGACCTTGGGCTAGTCACAGCTTCTCGGAGCTCTCCCAGCCCCACCCACCTCACAGGGTGTTTGTTGTGAGAGGGAAAGGGCAAGGAGATTGTAAGCCCCTTTGAGTCTCCTGCAGGAGAGAAAGGGGGGTATCAAGCCAAACTCTTCTTCTTCTTCTTCTTCTTCTTCTTCTTCTTCTTCTTCTTCTTCTTCTTCTTCTTCTTCTTCTTCTTCTTCTTCTTCTTCTTCTTCTTCTTCTTCTTCTTCTTCTTCTTCTTCTTCTTCTTCTTCTTTTGCATCCTCAGGATGTTTTATTTCAGCTGTGTGGGACAGACTACGGAGATTTTGCAGAGGGGAGGGGAGCCTGGGGAGGGCAGCATTTGGGGAGAGAAGGTATCTCAGGATATAATGGCATACAGTTCACTTTTCCCAGCAGCCGTTTTCTCCGTGAGAATTGATTTATGTTGTCTGGAAAATCAGTGGTAAGTCAGGGACGTCTCCAGCTCCCACCTGGGGGTTGGCAACCCCATTAATATAAATTAGGATTTCAAACAGCA
The DNA here is from genome assembly GCF_021028975.2 of Sphaerodactylus townsendi. NCBI lineage: Eukaryota > Metazoa > Chordata > Lepidosauria > Squamata > Sphaerodactylidae > Sphaerodactylus > Sphaerodactylus townsendi. Next base: position 8,278,355 of record NC_059431.1, on the reverse strand, counting down.
TTTCGTAAATGCTTTTTTGTTGTTGTTGGAAACTGGGGGAAGCAACATAAATCCAGCCCTTCCCTTTTGCTGCTCCGCTGCCTCGCGCTTCCCAGCCAGATGTTAATGTAAAATGCAAGAGGCGGTACCTTTCCGCTGTTTTCTAATCAAGTGCTTTTGGAGCCTTTTCCGAGACTGAAGCAGGTACGTCTGGAAGAGGCCCAAACGCTCAGCAAAATTCAGCAGGGATTTCTGGAGGGAGGCAGACGTGCGGAGAAGGAGCCCGAAGAGTTCTTCAGCCCACACAAAAAATTGATTGGATTGTTTGGGGAAATGACAAGCTTTCGGGGAGAGGGGGGGCTAACCGCTCCTGGAAAATGGGATGATTTGTTCTATTTGCTGCCAGCCCGTTAAGATGGAAGACGAGAGAGGCCAACTAATCTGAGGAACTTCAAGGGGGAGAAAAAAAGATTTTAAAATTTTTGTTCCCAGTTGGAATTTTAATCTGAGTCTGAGGGGAAAAATGTCTCATGTTCTTGGGCTAGTCATCGTTCTCTCAGAACTCTCAGCCCCTCCTACCTCACAAGGTGTGTGTTGTGGGGAGAGGAAGGGAAAGGAGCTTGTAGGCCACCTTGAGTCGCCTTAAAGGACAGAAAGGTGGGGTATAAATCCTCCTCCTCCTCTTCTTCGTCTTTTTATTCTCCTCTTTAAATGTTGCCTAGGGATGGACATATATGGGGCACAGTGTCCGTGGCTTGGAAATAGGGTGGACAACTTCCAAGTGAAACCTCGAGATTTCCTGCTATTACAACTGATCTCCAGGCAATAGAGATCAGTCATCATGGAGAAAACTGCTTTGAAAGGTAGACTCTATGTCTATGGGATTGTACCCTGCTGAGGTACCTTCCCTTTCCTTTCTAGACTCCACCCACCCCCCACCCCCCAAAAAAAGCCACCAGGTATTTTCCAACCCAGATCTGGCAACTCCACTCAGGAACATCTGTGCTTTTGGTCATTGAGGGTGTAGTCCAGGAACATTTCTAAATTTGGTACTGTTTGAAGGCTGGTTTGGTGGAAAATTCATTTCCAAATGCTGATACCGAATTTCTGCTAAACCTTAGTTAATTTCTTCTTGTGTTGTGGCTCTATTTAGCAATTGTTTCAGGTCATGTTCTTATGACTTCTTAGAACAGAACATTGTTGGCCCATGACTCTATATACAAATGACTGGAATACTGTGTACAGTTCTAGGCACCACAATTCAAGAAGGATATTGACAAGCTGGAACAGGTCTAGAGGTCTACAGCTTCAACAGAAAAGGATATTCATTCATTCATTCATTCATTCATTCATTCATTCTTTTATGTGAAGCCCAACCTTTCCCCAGGAGTTCCAGATGAGTCATGCATGGGGTAGAATGGGGTAGAAAATGTTGGGATAGAAAATGTTGACAGAGAGAAATTTTTCTCTCTTCCTCACAATACTAGAACCAGGGGGCATTCATTGAAAATGCTGGGGGGAAGAATTAGGACTAATAAAAGGAAACACTTCTTCACACAACCTGTGATTGGTGTTTGGAATATGCTGCCACAGGAGGTGGTGATGGCCACTAACCTGGATAGCTTTAAAAGGGGCTTGGACACATTTATGGAGGAGAAGTCGATTTATGGCTACCAATCTTGATCCTCCTTGATCTGAGATTGCAAATGCCTTAACAGTCCAGGTGATCGGGAGCAACAGCCGCAGAAGGCCATTGCTTTTACCTCCGGCATGTGAGCTGCCAAAGGCACCTGGTGGGCCACTGCGAGTAGCAGAGAGCTGGACTAGATGGACTCTGGTCTGATCCAGCTGGCTTGTTCTTATGTTCTTATGTTCTTATGTTCTTATGGAATCTGTGCCCTATGAAGAGAGACTTAGGGAGCTGGGGATGTCTAGTTTGGTGAAGAGAAGGTTAAGAGGCAACATGATAGCCATGTTTAGATATTTGAAGGGATGTCATGTTGGTGAGGGAGCAAGCTTGTTTTCTGCTGCTCCACCGACTAGGACCAGGAGTCATGGGTTCATGGTGAAGGAAAAGAGACTCCAACTAAACATCAGGCAAAACCTCCTGATAGCAAGGGCTTTTCAACAGTGGAATGCACTACCTTGGAGAGTGGTGGAGTCTCCTTCTTTGGAGGTTGTTAAAGAGAGGCTGGATGGCCATCTAACAAGTGTGCTTTGCTTGTCTGTTCCTGCATCATGAGATTGGATTTGATGGCCCTTGGGGTCTCTTCCAGCTTTATGATTCTGTGATTGTAAAATTTCCCCTTGCATGTCCATACATGTGTGGTTAATATCTTCCCTACAAGAACATTAAATCCAGCTTGAAGAAGGAAAAGAGTTTTGATTTATACCCTGCCTTTCTCTCCTATAAGGAGACCGAAGGTGGCTTACAAACTCCTTTTCCCACCACAGACACCCTGTGAGGTAGGTGGGACTGAGAAACTTACTGTAACTGGTCCAAGGTCACCCAGCAGGAATGTAGGAGTGGGGAAACAAATCTGGTTCACTGTTCATGTGGAGGAGTAGGGAATCAAGCACGATCCTCCGGATTCCAGTCCGCTGCTCTTAACCACTACACCAGGGGTCTGCAACCTGCGGCTCTGCAGATGTTATGGACTACAATTCCCATCAGCCCCAATTGGCCATGCTGGCAGGGGCTGATGGGAATTGTAGTCCATGAACGTCTGGAGCGCCGCAGGTTGCAGACCCCTGCACTACACCACGCTGGCTTTCGTTCAACATATTTTGAGAAATGGTGAGCGGATCATTTTCTCCCTTACCTCTCAGATGTCGCCATCTTGTTAAAGGCAGAGGTTTGAGGTTGGCTTTACCCCACACCTGTTTTGCTTTCTTCCCTTGGCACAGCATAACAAATTGGAAATCAAGAAGGGCATGGCGCTGCAACACAGCCTGCCATTTGGGAGACTAAATGAGAAAGCAGAGATGGCTCGATATAGCAGAGATCACCTGCTATTTGACTCAAAATGTAAATGCTCGCCCGCCTACCAGAAATCCATTAATTCAGCTTGACAAATTACTGGAAGACCCCCTGTGCTTCACAGCTTAACTAAGAAAACACATTTTGAATCGTTTGTCAGCTTACAGCAGGATGGCCTTGCTTTGAGTCTGGGTTTACTAATCCTTCAATGCAGTCGGTTGCCGTTTACTATCCTGAAAGGGGGAGGGGAAATAGTTTAAATGATCCATCCCCGCTATTGCCCTCCCCCCCCAAATCCCAACGTCCGCTTCCTTGATTTTGATGGTCATTTTAGTCCAGTGGTCCCCAACCATTTTGAGCCTGCTGACACCTTTGGGATTCTGTATGATTAACATGGGAAGTCTGCTGGACTTTAAAGACATTTCCTTGAGTGATTGTCCAACTATTTCAGCAAATAAATGTCTATAGCATTTTAAAAGAGGGAGTGGATCCTCCCTGAAGGGCAGAGGTCAGTTGCCAACGGGACCCTGGAAATCCTGCATAAGGTTTCAAGCAATGGGCTGGCAACTGGCAGGGGTCTGGGGAGTGAAAAATGGGTAGCATCATTGGTATGATGGCATTATGTCACTCCCATGTTTTCCACAGAAGTGGTGCCAGTCCACTCTAGGAATGTATTGTCAAAGGCTTTCGCGGCTGGAATCACTGGGGTGCTGTGTGGTTTCCGGGCTGTATGGCCGTGCTCTAGCAGCATTCTCTCCTGACGTTTCGCCTGCATCTGTGGCTGGCATCTTCGGAGGATCTGATAGTAGGAATGGAAAGCAAGTGGAGTATATATACCGTGAGGTCAAAAGGTGAGGCCCTCTGAATAGAGTAGCCTGGCATGTGAGTCACAAAGAAGTCTGTAGCATGTGAGTAACAATGAAGATAGCAAGGTCAATAGGTGAATGCATCTATAGAACAAAGACCAGGATACTTCTATTTAGATGTAGCCCTTTCTACAGTGGACAGGGAAAACCTGGGAGTGACATAATGCCATCACACCAATGATGCTATCCATTTTTCACTCCCCAATCTTGCCAATTACCAGCCAATTGCTAGCAATCTTACGCAGCGTGAGACTCCAAAACCTGGACTGAGGATTTTCAGGGCCGTGTCTGCAACCGGGTTCTGGCTTTTAGTATCCACTCCCTCTTCTAAAACGTTACAGACATTTATTTGCCGAAACAGTTGGATAATCACTCGAGGAAATTTCTTTATAGTCCAGCAGACTTCCCATGTTAATCTTATAGAGTCCTTGAGATGTTATGGGCGATACATCTTGACGGAGGCAGTAATTGACTCTCCAGATGTTATCCACAAGAAGTCTAGGCCAATGAGGCCTTACCTTAGACCTCGGAAATCCCATTTAGTAAACTGAATTTATCTCTGCTGAGAAGGAGCCAGCTGTTTAATTATGATAAAAGGTTCTGGGACAAAATAAACCACCCGACTGGGCAAGAGATATATTTTCGAGAAGAAGATTTTGCGCAAAATATAGAGCCCTCAGAAGGCTCGCACACAGAGCAACACCTTCATACCAAATGTCTATGTTTTATCTGCCAGCGACGGGTGAATATTCCTCTGCTTGATCTGCACACACCCACACACACCCACACACACACACACTCTGAAACAATGTTTACCTTTTACTAAGCTCTCTCCCCTAATAATTTTTCCTGCAAAGTTTTTGTGCAGGTATATTCTCGTATCACTTCCCTTTGGCTGTACCTATTTCCCTTCCCCACCCAATCAGCCCACCTAACTCTGAAATAACAGGTGCGCATCACATCAGGGAGGTGGAACATTATGTTCCCCTTTGCTCTAGTTCTGGGTGATGGGGTGTTTTGGAATCTCATCGAGATATAATATGGTAGATTCTGCTCAGGGCAAATATACCCGGTATAGGATGCAATACAAGGAGGAGGAGGAAGAGGAGGAAGAGGAGGAGATATAATATGGTAGATTCTGCTCAGGGCAAATATATCCGGTATAGGATGCAATACAAGGAGGAGGAGGAGGAGGAGGAGGAGGAGGGAAAGGAGGAGGAGGGAAAGGAGGAGGAGGAGGAGGAGGAGGAGGAGGAGGAGGAGGAGGTATAATATGGTAGATTCTGATCAGGCAAAAATATTCAGTATAGGATGCAATACAAGGAGGAGGAGGAGGAGGAGGAGGAAGAGGAGGAGGAGGAGGGGGAAGAGGAGGAGGAGGAGGTATAATGATAGGTCTGCTCAGAACAAATATATCTGGTATAGGATGCAATACAAAGGAGGAGGAGGGAGGAGGAGGGAAGGAGGAGGAGGAGGAGGAGGAGGAGGAGGAAAAGGAGGAGGAGGAGGAGGAGGAGGAGGAAGAGGAGGAGGTATAATATGGTAGATTCTGATCAGGCAAAAATATTCAGTATAGGATGCAATACAAGGAGGAGGAGGAGGAGGAAGAGGAGGAGGAGGAGGAAGAAGAGGAGGAGGAGGAGGAGGTATAATATGGTAGATTCTGCTCAGGGCAAATATATCTGGTATAGGATGCAATACAAGGAGAAGGAGGAGGAGGAAGAGGAGGAGGAGGAAGAAGAGGAAGAGGAGGAGGAGATATAATATGGTAGATTCTGCTCAGGGCAAATATATCTGGTATAGGATGCAATACAAGGAGGAGGAGGAGGAGGAGGAGGAGGAGGGAAAGGAGGAGGAGGGAAAGGAGGAGGAGGAGGAGGAGGAGGAGGAGGAGGAGGAGGTATAATATGGTAGATTCTGATCAGGCAAAAATATTCAGTATAGGATGCAATACAAGGAGGAGGAGGAGGAGGAGGAGGAAGAGGAGGAGGAGGAGGGGGAAGAGGAGGAGGAGGAGGTATAATGTGGTAGATTCTGCTCAGGGCAAATATATCTGGTATAGGATGCAATACAAGGAGGAGGAGGAGGAGGAGGAGGAGGAGGAGGAGGAGGAGGAAAAGGAGGAGGAGGAGGAGGAGGAGGAGGAAGAGGAGGAGGTATAATATGGTAGATTCTGATCAGGCAAAAATATTCAGTATAGGATGCAATACAAGGAGGAGGAGGAGGAGGAAGAGGAGGAGGAGGAGGGGGAAGAGGAGGAGGAGGAGGTATAATGTGGTAGATTCTGCTCAGGGCAAATATATCTGGTATAGGATGCAATACAAGGAGGAGGAGGAAGAAGAGGAAGAGGAGGAGGAGATATAATATGGTAGATTCTGCTCAGGGCAAATATATCTGGTATAGGATGCAATACAAGGAGGAGGAGGAGGAGGAGGAGGAGGACAAGGAGGAAGAGGAGGAGGAGGAGGAGGAGGAGGAAGAGGGAGTAGTAGTAGTAGTTTGGATTTATACCCCACCTTTCTCTCCTGTAAGGAGACTCAGGGTGGCTTACAAGCTCCTTTCCCTTCCTCTCCCCACAACAGATACCTTGTGAGGTAAGTGGGGCTGAGAGATTTCCAAAGAACTGTGACTAGCCCAACGTCACCCAGCAAAAATGTAGGAGTGCGGAAACACATCTGGTTCACCAGGTAAGCCTCTGCTGCTCAGGTGGAGGAGTGGGAAATCAAGCCCAGTTCTCAAGGTTAGAATCCACCTGCTCTTAATCGCTATGCCATTGGGCGGGGGGAGGACTTTGCACAGGTCCCGTCCCCAAAATGAGTCTCCTTCATTTTATTTCCCTCAATCCTGGATTTCCAAAAAAATGCTAAACCAGTTATTCTTTTGCAAAACCTCAGGTTGGAGTTGCTCCCATGTGAATGACCCTTCGGGGGTGGGCGGTTTAGAAATTTGATAAGTAAGTAAGTAAGTAAGTAAGTAAGTAAGTAAGTAAGTAAGTAAGTAAGTAAGTAAGTAAGTAAGTAAGTAAATAAATAAATAAATAAATAAATAAAGCAACCCAGATTTTTTCCATGGGCTCCAATCGCTGCCTGCACATCACGCATGTGAACAGGAAAAAGGCAAACAGGTTCGTTTCTATCAACTGCAATCCATTAAACATTGGCTGTGCAGAATCGACCTGTGTGATGATGCTCCATTGAGAATGATGTAGTGCTGATTGACATCTGCACTCAGATATGCATCTTGCATGCATAAGAACTGGTGCATCTGGATTCTGATTAATACCTCCCAATGGGAAAATTGGCACAAATTAGCTTCTGGAGTTAATAGAATGCAAGCTGAGTGGGATAGAAGGAAGGTGTGAAATAACAAGACAAATAGCTTCGGCTTTGTCCTTAAGGAAACTCGTACTCTGCATTTTTACCAAGACAAAACAACAACAAAGGAATAAAATAACAGACATCATGAATGCATGATGACAACTAGATGCTGTTCGGATTACAGCCTAGGCTCCAATTAATTGATAAGGGCCAAGGTCATGGTAAAAAAAGGGGAGATTAATTCCAAAAACTTTTTATTTGCCAACCAACTCCAAAACGTTTTTGGATGATTACGACATTGCTAAGAATCCCTAAGACATTGCTTGAATTGATACCCCATTTTGGTGTCCAAGGACACATTAGGTAGTAAGAACAGGAACCAGAGATTTCCTGGTGCGGGCACATGGAGGGAAGCAATTCCAGGGAACACCAGCAGACGACGGAATCCCAAGTGGACATTAGTACTTCAAAGTTCTTTTGCTTGTTTATTCTACACTCCAGTTATCTTGTGGCATCGTTTCATAAAGTTAGCAACAGCAAATATTTCATAGCTGCAAAAGAAAGAAAAAACTCAACAGAAATTGCAAAGCAAAGAAAAACTCAATAAATAGAAATTGTGAAGCAAACTGCGAAGCACAGTTTGATTACTTAAGTAACCCCAACTCTGACCCGGATGGCCCCAGGAAAGACTGACCTGGTCTTATCTCAGAAGCTCAGTGACACAACCCCAGACTTGTCCAATCAAGGAATCAGTACTTTGAAAGCAGTACTTTTTCATTTATTGATGGCAAGGATAGAAAAGCTATTGACTTATATGGTCAGAACTGAGTACATTAAAACAAGCAAAACGTTATAGAAGAAGAAGAGTTTGGATTTATACCCCCCCTTTCTTTCCTGCAGGAGACTCGAAGGGGCTTACAATCTCCTTGCCCTTCCCCCCTCACAACAAACACCCTGTGAGGTAGGTGGGGCTGAGAGAGCTCCGAGAAGCTGTGACTAGCCCAAGGTCACCCAGCTGGCGTGTGTGGAAGTGCACAGGCTAATCTGAATTCCCCAGATAAGCCTCCACAGCTCAGGTAGCAGAGCGGAGAATCAAACCCGGTTCCTCCAGATTAGATACACGAGTTCTTAACCTCCTACGCCACTGCTGCTCCTCCAGCATAGATACATCAGGCCCACAGCTCCTCCCCCCAACCTCTCCTGTGGCAGGAAAGTACTGTCACAAACTCACATGCACACACATTCTTCAGACGGTGAGAACTGAGATGAAGACACTCATCCACTCCACTGCAGCTACACAAGTAGATAAGGGCAGACTGGTACAGAGGGAGATAAACATTCCCGGGGGAAATATTGCCAGGGCTGCTTGAGCAGTAAGGGTTCAGCAGAAAGAAATATGGCAGGACCCAGGCTGAGATGTTAGAGGGGCATGGAACTAAGCAAGGTGGGGCCTGGGCAGTATTTGGATGGGACACCACCAAGGAATATCAGGGCTGCAAAGCAGGGGAAGGCAATGACAAACCACTTTCGTTAATCTCTTAGCTTGAAAGCCCTGCTGAATTCTCATAACTCAGCTATGGTACTTTGGTACTTTGCACAAACATGAAATAAGGCTGAAGCAGAGGTGAGATCCAGCAGGTTCTCACAGGTTCCCGAGAGTAGGTTACTAATTATTTGTGTGTGCCGAGAGGGGGTGACTAATTGGTGATTTTGCCACGTGATTTTTGCCTTAGTTCCGCCCCTCCTCTCAGCAGTAGCGCACAGAACTTGAAGCAGTCTAGCAGGAGGTGCACCGGCATGCATGGCAACCTGCACCTGCGTGCATTCATTTCTCACCCAAGGACCAGCGCAGCGGCTGCGTCCTTGCCACAGCCCCGAACAGGAATGCCCCGCCCCTGGAATGCCTGGTCATGTCCCCGTCATGCCCCACCCAGCCCCATTGGCGCTATGCCAAAGTTTGAATCCCACCACAGTCCCGCCCAGGAATGCCCCGCCCCCGGAATGCCCGGCCACGCCCCCGTCGTGCCCCACCCAGCCCCATTGGCGCTATGCCAAAGTTTGAATCCCACCACAGCCCCGCCCCGGAATGCCTGGCCACGCCCCCGTTGTGCCCCACCCAGCCCCATTGGCGCTACGCCACAGTTTGAATCCCACCTGTTATTAAAATTTTGGGATCCCACCACTGGTCTAAAGGAATGAGGGTTGTCAGCTCCAGGTTGGGAAATACCTGGAGATGTTGAGGGTGGAGCCCAGGAAGGGCAGGGTTTGGAGAGGGGAGGGATTTCAATGCCAGAGCAGCCAATTTCTCCACAGGAACTGATTTGTCCCCTGGAGATAGGATATAATAGTGGGAGATCTCCCACTAGGGCCTTTTCCGCACGAGCCAATAAACCCAGGATTACAACGGTAAAAAACCCATTGTGGGCAGGAGCTTCGCACGGTTCCCACCCCTAACACGGGTCTGCCCCGTTTAATTCCCCCAAAACAGGTTATACAAGAATTGCACTATCCATGATTCCTTTTTAAAATCCTGAGTTGCAGCCGCTTGCAAGCAAACATCCGGGTGGGGAGGTGCTTTTTTTGGCCACGCATTCCTTTTTTAAAAAAAATTCCCAGTGGCCATCTGTGCAGGCACACAGGCACAAAGGGTTGTAATATATAAAGCCGTGGTGCGACCGCACTTGGAGTACTGTGTTCAGTTCTGATCGCCACATCTCAAAAAGGATATTGAGGAGCTAGAAAAAGTGCAGAGAAGGGCAACGAGGATGATTGAGGGACTGGAGTACCTTCCTTATTAGGAGAGGCTGCAGCGTTTGGGACTCTTTAGTTTGGAGAGGAGACATCTGAGGGGGGATATGATTGAAGTCTATAAAATTATGCATGGGGTAGAAAATGTTGACAGAGAGAATTTTTTCTCTCTTTCTCACAATACTAGAACCAGGGGGCATCCATTGAAAATGCTGGGGGGAAGAATTAGGACTAATAAAAGGAAACACTTCTTCATGCAACGTGTGATTGGGCTTTGGAATATGCTGCCACAGGAGGGGGTGATGGTCACTAACCTGGATAGCTTTAAAAGGGGCTTGGACAGATTTATGGAGGAGAAGTCGATTTATGGCTACCAATCTTGATCCTCCTTGATCTGAGATTGCAAATGCCTGAACAGACCAGGTGCTTGGGAGCAGCAGCAGCAGCAGCAGCAGAAGGCCATTGCTTTCACATCCTGCCTGTGAGCCCCCAAAGGCACCTGGTGGGCCACTGTGAGTAGCAGAGTGCTGGACTAGAGGGACTCTGGTCTGATCCAGCAGGCTAGTTCTTATGTTCTTAATGTGAGACATTTCCCAGGAGACCTTGGGGCTCCTACCAGGGCGCTTTTTGCAGCCTGAACTGAATGGGCCGGTTTCTCAGCCTGAACTTTTTCAGGCTGAACTAAGGTAAGTGGGGGGTGAGGGGGGCAGGGTGCCATGGGGGGAGGGGGCGATTTTCTACACCAGGGATGCGCCCAATGTGCAGCGCACCCCCTATCCCCTTATAGCTTTGCCAGTGCATCAGTCCCATTAAGGCCAATATCATCTACTCAAACCGGCATTGGGTTTCCATAGTCTCCAGTGCCACACACTATCTCCGTGGTGGCGAACCTTTGGCACACCAGATGTTATGGACTACAATTCCCATCAGCCCCTGCCAGCATGGCCAATTGGCAGGGGCTGATGGGAATTGTAGTCCATAACATTTGGAGTACCAAAGGTTCGCCACCACTGCACTATCTGGTTATTTTAAGTAGAGTTGGCAGAGATTGAACCCGTGACCTTACATATGCCAAGCATATGGTCGACCCTCCCCAGCCATATCAACTCAAAAAGAACAATCTCATGAAAGAAATGTGTTTGTGTGTGCTTTTCCCTGCGGAGACTACGGGACTGCTTTTTTCAGGTGTTCCAGCTAATTGCCTGAAATAACTAGATGCTGTTTGGATTGCAGACGAGGTTCCAATTAATTGATAAGGGCCAAGGTCACGGGAACAAAGGAGAGATTAATTCCGGAAACCTGCTATTTGCCGACCGGCTCCAAAAGGTGATTGGATGTTTAACCCTTTCCCTCGACCCCCACGGTTTGATTTATTAATTGCTAAGAAGAACAGATATCTTGGTTGTGGGTGGGTAGGAACCCTATTCTCCTAACTTAAGGTAGAAATTGTTGGGACAGCAGAACTTTGCTCTGTTAGGAGTGCTTTGATTATGTGTTCCTGCATTGCAGGGGGTGGACTCAGTGGTGGGATCCAGCAGGTTCTCACAGGTTCCCAAGAGTAGGTTACTAATTATTTGTGTGTGCCGAGAGGGGGTTACTTATTGGTGAGTTCGCCACAGGATTTTTGCCTTAGTTACGCCCCTCCTCTGCTCCTCAGCAGTAGCGCGCAGAACTTGAAGCAGTCTAGCAGGAGGTGCACCGGTGTGCGTGGCAGCCTGCACCTGCATGCATTCGTTTCCCACCCAAGGACAGGCGCAGTGGCTGCGTCCTTGCCACAGCCCTGCCCAGCAATGCCCCGCCTCCGGAATGCCCGGTCAAGCCCCCATCATGCCCCGCCCAGCCCCATTGGCACTACGCCACTGTTTGAATTCCACCACCAGGGGAACCTGTTACTAAAATGTTTGGCTCCCACCACTGGTTGGACTTGATGACCTTTGGGGGTCTCTTCCAACTACGATTCTATGTTTTTGAAGGCATCATGAGAGTCATGAAGATTTCTGCCATTTTTTTGGCCACCGGAGGAACCTTCTGAAAGATTTACTTGCTCGAATGACTTAAGCGGATTTCTCAGGGGTCAAAAACAGTGGTGCGGAATGTTTTAAACGCTTTTTCACTGTTTTCACATCGCTGCTTTTGGCCCCTGGGGAATCCGCTTTAGGTGTTTGCAAACTACCTGAGCAAATATGATGGCTGCAGGTAGCACAAACTTTTACGGTACTGTCTTATATTCTGTAATCCACTTTTTATATGGTTTGTAGTACGGTATATCTTGCTTTAATTTACTTGCATTATTTTCTCATTCTTTATGCCTAGTCCTATTGTAGTGTTTACTAGCTATCTTATGCTATCTGGTGACACTGTTTTTACATCCCCTAATCATCTTGGGTCTCAGCAAGAAAGGTAGACTATAAATAAAGTGAATTTAAAAATCAGTTTTATGAGTCTGGCAGTATTTAATTGGTGTCTGTGACAATTAAATGCTCCATTCCTCCAACCCCCTGCTTGATAACCTAACTGAAAACAGGGCTTTGAGTTGCAGAACATAGAACAGCAACATTGCAGAAGCAAATCAAAACTGAGTTGGGTCAGTGCTGGGGAGCCAGTGTGGTGTAGTGGTTAAGAGCAGGTGGACTCTGATCTGGAGAACTGGGTTTGATTCCCCGCTCCTCCACATGAGTGGCGAACTCGTTTAAATTCCCATTCCTACATTTTTGCTGGGTGACCTTCGGCTAGTCACAGTTCTCTTGGAACTCTCTCAGTCCCACCTACCTCACAAGGCATCTGTTGTGGAGAGAGGAAGGGAAAGAAGCTTGTAAGCCACCTTGAGTCTCCTTATAGCAGAGAAAGGGGGATATAAATCCAACTCTTCCTCTTCTTCTTCTTCCTCCATACTGACATCACCCACCATGGATCTTATTGGTCAAATAAGCTGGGTGACCTTTGGCTAGTCACAGTTCTCTCAGAACTCTCCCAACCCCACCTATCTCACAAGGCATCTGTTGTGGGGAGAGGAAGGGAAAGGAGTTTGTAAGTTCCTCTGTGTCTCCTTACAGGAGAGAAAAGCAGGGCATAAATCCAAATTCTTATCTTCTGCTAGGATCTGGGGAAGTGAGGACATAGGGGTTGCCATCAGTGCAACATCGTCACATCAGTTCCGGAGGAAATCTGGAAGTGACATCACACTGCTCTAGAAACAGTTGGAAACACCACAGGAAGACTATAAAGTTTCTATTGATTCATAGAATGTCATGATATCCTGTAGGTTTTCTCCAAAACTGACAAACTGAGAGCAGCAGTGGCGTAGTGGTCAAGAGCAGGTGCATTCTAATCTGGAGGAACCAGGTTTGATTCCCCACTCTGCCGTCTGAGCTGTGGAGGTTTTTCTGGGGAATTCAGAATAGCCTGTGCACACCCACACATGCCAGCTGAGTGCCCCTGGGCTAGTCACAGCTTTTAGGAGCTCTCTCAACCCCACCCCTCTCACAGGGTGCTTGTTGTGAGGGGGGAAGGGTAAGGAGATTGTAAGCCCCTTTGAGTCTCCTACAGGAGAGAAAGGGGGGATATAAATCCAAACACTTCTTCTTCTCTCCCCTGAACTGAATTTTTAAAAAAATAATGTTTCCGGGCAAAAGTGCAAAAGCAGCCTGATTTGTTTCTATGGGCTCCAATCGCTGCCTGAATGGGTGAAGGGCACACATGCGAATGGGAAAAAGGAAAATGGGTTCCTTTATAATGTTAGCAACCCATTATAAATGTGCTGTGTGGAATTCCCTCTTGTGTTAAAAAAATGGTTCCCCCTCACGTGATATTTGAAGGGAACATTTCAACCATTTTTCCCCCTCTGGGCAGGAGAATTCCAGCCCCGCCCAACCATCTTTAGAAATGCTAATACAGGTGATGAGAGACAATAGGATGGGTTAAGCCCCCCTCTTTTCCAAGCAGGTAACACAGATTTGGAGGTCTTAAAAAGGGAAAGGACGGCTTCAGGAAGAGGCTATCTGGAGCCAGAGGGAGAAGATTCCTTGAGCCAGACTTACCAGGTCAAGGAGGTTGGAAGCAGGGACTGATAAATCTCAAGGGGGGAGCAGAGAGGAAGCTCTTGGAGGCAGAGCTTGCACCTGCATTCTAGAGGTGGCAGCCATTTTGACCACGTGCTCACCCAAGGAGCTCAAGGATTTCTTGCAGGTAATGGAGAATCTATAGGCAGCTGAAACATCCTAAGCTTAAGAGTCTGCCCTATTTTAACTGATAGGGTGTATATAGAGTATGGTGACCAGACATCCCGCTTTTGGCAGGACAGTCCCGCCTTAAAACAATTTGTCCCGCGTCCCACGGGTTTTTTGAACCGTCCCGATTTTTGGAAGACTGCCGCACTGCCTTCTGGGGCCCGCCCCAAAAGACAGTGTGGCAGCCTCCCACACACGCGGCTGCAGGAGCGCACTGCCTTCTGGGGCGCTCCTGTTTCCCGCCCTGTCACTGGGGAAGGGACAGAGGAAGGGACAGAGGAATTGCATTTCTCCCTCATTTTCTTTTAATCCCCTGCTTAATCAGGTGCTGTGCTAAAAGCATGCTTGTACACATTTTCTTTTTAAAAAAATAAATGCTTTTTTAACATTGGATAATGGTAGCAGTTCTCTGTACCACGTGACCTCCACCATCTTGGACACACTATTTTAAAAGGAGAGTGCCAAGAGGAAGGCTGGTAGTTGGCAAGCAGCTATTCCTCCAGGGATGCACCAGGGTGTAAACCATTCCTGTGGTGCCCAGGAGCAGGGAAATGGGAGACAAAGAGGCAAGGCCTCAGATTTGGACCCTCCCCAATGGGAAATTCCTGCAAAAGTCAGGTCATGACTGCAGTAACTGTACAGAGAGTTAAAGCCCCTTCCAGGTCAAAGCAGGCCTGTTCCACAACAGTTTGCTTAATTGGTTACTAGGCGCCTTTGGAACATTCACCTACCAGGATCATTCCTGGAAGGTTCTACAGTAAGTCGGGCTTGGACTAGTGGCCCCTAGCATAAGAACATAAGAACATAAGAACAAGCCAGCTAGATCAGACCAGAGTCCATCTAGTCCAGCTCTCTGCTACTCGCAGTGGCCCACCAGGTGCCTTTGGGAGCTCACCTGCAGGATGGGAAAGCAATGGTCTTCTGCTGCTTCTGCTCCTGAGCACCTGGTCTGCTAAGGCATTTGCAACCTCAGATCAAGGAGGATCAAGATTGGTAGCCAGAGATCGACTTCTCCTCCATAAATCTGTCCAAGCCCTTTTTAAGGCTATCCAGGTTAGTGGCCATCACCACCTCCTGTGGCAGCATATTCCAAACACCAATCACACGTTCCGTGAAGAAGTGTTTCCTTTTATTAGTCATAATTCTTCCCCCCAGCATTTTCAATGAATGCCCCCTGGTTCTAGTATTGTGAGAAAGAGAGAAAAATTGCTCTCGGTCAACATGTTCTACCCCAACATTTTCTACCCCATTCTACCCCATGCATGACTCATCTGGAACTCCTGGGGAAAGGTTGGGCTTCAAATAAACAAACAAACAAACAAACAAACAAACAAATAAATGAATGAATGAATGAATGAATGAATAATGAATTCGAAACAGTTCGTTCTGGTACGAATGAATATGAATGAATGGAAGTTCTGAATGAATGAAATTAATGAAGTAAACAAAATAAGATGAAGATAGATAAGATAGGATAGATAGGATAGGATAGATAGATAGATAGATAGATAGATAGATAGATAAGATAGGATAGATAGATAGATAGATGGAGAATAGATAGGATAGATAGATAGATGAATAGGATAGATAGGATAGGATAGGATTAGGATAGGATAGATGATGCGGATAGATAGGAGACAGGATAGATAGATAGATAGATAGATAGATAGATAGATAGATAGATAGATAGATAGATAGATAGATAGATAGATGAGAATAAGCAAAACAAAATAATATCCTTTTCCGTTGAAGCTGTAGAAAAGGTACTGCCAATAAAACTGGGGTTTTCTCCCTCTTACTGGGAATATGGCCAAGCATGCCTTGAGGCCAAAGGCAGCCGGTGGGGGTGGGGAGAGAGACTCAGCCATCTCGAAGTTTAAATCAAAGTCAAGCCATCATATCTTTCAGTGCTGGGAAATGGAGCTTTTCATTAGCGTGACTGTTTACAGACCAAAAGACGCACAGCATCTTGGAGTTTTGCACCAATCGAAGATGAAAATTCCTGGAAGGTTTCCTATCTCTGGGTGCAGAAGTGTGTGTGTGTGTGTGTGTGTGTGTGTGTGTGTTTTTTACAAAGCTACTAGTAGCTGGCTTGTTAAAGCTGGCACATACTTTTGGGTGACGAGCATTTCATCAAGCGGTACTGGATCCGACTCAAGACAGTCTGGGAAAACGTCCAGTGAGCCTTTCCAAGCGTCAACCTTTGCGGGGCTTTACTCTTGACGGCATCGCCATCATTCAAGAGGTTATCGTGCATGGCAGACCCCAAAATGCTGTTGGAATTTTTAAAGACTAGGGCCATGCAAAAATCACATTCGCACTCTGTTTAGGTTTTGGCAGTCTTCCCAACGTAGGCAACTTTTAACCGACGCACCGTAATCCTGCTCCCATTTTTTTCCCCGTTTCCTTTTGGCTGTTGTAAGGACATTATATCTGTTTACAGCAGAGCCGGGCCACTTCCTCTAGTAAGTTGCTACTTGGTGGGGCAATCAGGCTACCTAATAAAACTTCCCAGTCGCAGCCTGACCTTTCTAGCAGAACTCCCACTGAGCAGAAGCCAGACTGACTGGCTCAGTTCAGACAGCACAAAAAGGTACAATTTATTTTAGCTACTGCTAGTTCATGAAACTGGGATCAGGTTTTTTTGACAGACTTTCAAATCTTGGCTTGCCTGGATAAGTGTTGGGTTCATCTCTGTCAGTATATTCTCCAGAAGTGTGCAGCAACAGCAATGCCTGCGAGTATACCTGGAATGGCCCCATATGAATAGAAAAAACAGAGCTGGAAGGGACCTCGAGGACCATCTAGTCTAACCCTCTGCACAATGCATGAAATGTACAACCACCCCCATTCCCACAGTGACCCTTGTTGGCAAAAAACCTCTAGGATCCCTGGCCACCCTGGCCTGGAGGAAAATTCCTTTCTGAGCCACAAGTGGCAATTGAAATTACCCTGGACATGTCAGAAAGGGCCACGAGAGCCAACTGCTGATTCGTCCTTTCCTGCCTTCCCTCTCCTGGTCTGCCTATGTTCACAGAATCAGCCCTGCTGTCAGATGACCATCACACCTCATACAAAACCACAACTAAGGGGCTTTCCCCACTACAGAAGAGAGCAACTGAGTTGGCCCCCTGGAACCGAGCTAAGTGGGCGGGATCATCTTGGTGCCTGTTTCTCTTCTCGATAGTGATTGGCGCTTGTGTTACGGCGGGAAACAGGAGTGTTCTTTTTTTAACAGTTTATACAGTTTACAGTTTACAGTTACATGCGCTTTCTGCCCTCCACGACTCTCCTGTTCTGCACATGCCACAAAAGTGGCTCGTGATTGGTTGAACGGATGAGGTGTCGTTTCGATGCTTCCCCACTTCGAAGCTTCGAAGTGGTATCGCTCTTGTTCCGGCAGAAAAGTGTAGTTCATAACTCCGACAAGGATGTCGCAGTTCTGATTGGGGGGGGGGAAACTGAGACAAAACAATGTTGAGCTCGGTGGCAGTGGGGATTCACTGAGGCGAACCTACGTAGAAACCAGTTCAACTCTGTCAGTGGGGAAAGCCCATGTGATCAAATGGAGGAGGAGGAGTTTGGATTTATACGCCACCTTACTCCCCTGCAAAGAAACTCAAGGTGGCTTACAAGCTTCTTTCCTTTCCTCTCACTACAACAGACACCTTGTAGGGTAGGTGGAGCTGAGAGAGTTCTGAAGAACTGTAGCTAGCCCAGGGTCACCCAGCAGCAATGTAGGAATGCAGAAACATATCCGGTTCACCAGATAAGCCTTTGCCACTCAGATGAAGGAGTGGGGAAACAAACCCAGTTCTCCAGATTAGAATCCACCTGCTCCTAACCACTATACCACACAGGTTTTGTTGAGAGGTCCACATTCAGATGATTGGGCAAACAATTGTTAGATTAATTATACCTTAATTTTGCACAAAATCTCATTGCTGCCTTGACAGAATTAATGAGTACCTGTTCCCGCAATATCCTTCTCCTTGTGACCCCAGCATCACAGGAGAACTGTGGACAGACTACTCCAAGGAATTCAACAGAGGCATTTTCCCCACAGCCAATACATCCTGGGATAAGGAAGTGAACCGTCCCAGCTTGGGCATGAATTCTGCACGGCTTCCGGGTCTAACTCGGGCCTGCCCTGCGAGATTTCCCTTATCTCATGCCTTTCAAAAAACGATGAAATTGGGGGTTCTTTTAAAAAGACTGTGCTGCTCCCACTAACATGCAAACATCGCAGGAGACAGACCGGTTTATTTTTCCCACCTCGTCAGCTACAGCCAATCAGAACGGCGGGAAAACGGGACAGTTCGCACATGTGCAGCAACACTGGCGAGGAAAATGAAACTAAACCGGGGGCTATGCACGTTCTTCCTCCTGGACTGAATGAGCTGCCGGGCTGCTGCGTGGAGGAGGAACTGAGATGGAAACATCTTGGTATGTATGATCCTGGTTTTTCCCCAGGATATTTTGGCCAGGGGGGAAACACCAGAGTGAACTAGTTTTATGATTCTCCAATAAGTTGGGGTTTTTTTTCTCTCTCTCTCTGAGAAAATTTAATTTTCCAAGGCCCCAGCTTGGCCGCTTGATCAGATATTACCCAGTTTAGCATTTATGCCGTGCTTCCTGCCGGTATGGGAAAATCACAAAGAACAGATGGTGAGAAGCCGGGCCCGAAAACAGCTCTGAACGCATTCTCTGCATGGCCTTACAGCACACGGAACTTTGATGCTTAATATCAACTGTTAAACCGGCCCTTGTGTGTTGTCAGAGTCTGGGAAAAGAGAAAAGCGGAGTACTAATGGTCGAACGCCACAGATGTTAAATCACGAACCATCCAATAAATCTCGGAAAAGGAGTTTTATCCTTTGGCACGGCACAGCAGTGGTGCATATTTTTTTCGGGCTAATTTATCGCAAGAAGCTGGCATCCATTGGATGAAAAAAAATTAAATGAATGACAGATTTGGTTAGAGCAAAACGCTCTTGCAATTAACCATAAATTGGGGAAACGGCAAATCTGTACCTTTTCATTATCAGGAAAGTTGCGCTAATAGAATTGCAACCACCCCCCCGCCCCCCGAGATCATTCCACTCATAACAGCAAAGTTAATCCTAAGTGGAGATGATGACTCACCTTTTATTTCACTTGTATTTGGTTTATTTCAGTATTGTAACATTTTGTATCTTTTATATTACACCTGTTTGGGTCATTATATTCAGATTTGACTGTTTTCTTTCAATGGAAAAGAAATTTCTGCCATGTTTTTCCTCCTCTCAAACCACTGGGATGGTATTCTCACCCGTGGAGTCATCTCTGCCAATCTTTAACTAAATGGTTCCCAGTTTTAGATAAATTTAACATTCTTACTTGCATTGCAGAGAGGCTTTAGCATGTGAGAGAGAGTTTTCATCCTCCCCTGAGATCCCCATACAGGACTCTGTGTGGATGATTATAATCCAGTAACTGTTACAGTCCTTTGAAATGTGGTGTTGGAGGAGAGTGTTATGCACACTGTGCACCCCCCTCCCAAAAAAACCCCCCCAAATAAGTGGGTTCTAGATCAAATGGACAACACTGTCCCTTGAAGCAAAAATGACTAAACCGAGGCTAACGTACTTTTGTCACATAACGGCCCTTTCCACATAATTCATTTAAAGCACACGTGTCAAACTCATGGCCCTCCAGATGTTATGGACTACAGTTCCCATCATCCCCTGCCAGTATCATGCTGGCAGGGGATGATGGGAACTGCTGTCCATAACATCTGGAGGGCCGTGAGTTTGACACCTGTGATTTAAAGCATTTTGCAGCAGGAAATAAAATGTTTCCTCCAAGGAGTTCTATATTGTTTTAACCTCCAAACATTTTAGTTCCCGCCTCAAAACATTTTAAGTGAATTTCCTTTTAAAACGATCCTCTAGCGGAAATGTTTGGAAAACATCTTCAGCTGCTGTGCAATCTACTATGTTTCCCCCTGTCCTGCACCCTGGGCGGGGCCCCCGTCGTCATGGCGACGAGACGCCCCTCGTGCTGCAGGGTGCCCCCGTCCCTTGTCGACGCGGTAACCGGCCTCCCCCCGCAGTGCCGCAGGCTGGGGCACAAGTCTGGGGAGGGGGTGGGGGCTACCCCTGCTCCCGGACACCGCCGCTTCTCTGCTTTCCTGAACTTTCTCCTCAGTGCCATTTTCTGCGCTCACTCCGTTCCCCCTCACCTGTTTATTTGCTGCATTTCTTTGTTTGTTCTTTTATTCGGTGGGGGGGGGCACTCTTCAAAGCAGCAACTATACAAAGAGCATAGAAAGCAGCAAAAGGCTAGGAAGTTCTGAAGCATCGATTCGACACAGAACTTCACCAAAAAAGGGAAAAATAATGTATTGGCGGCCAGGGATTGTTTTGTGGGATGAGTGCAGACAAAACAGAGGATTGAAAATGTTTTACAAATGTTTTATAAAGGTTTTGGGAGATTTCTGTGGAAGGTCCAAATGAGAAGGCCCGAGTCCCTGGAAAAGACAATGATGCTAGGAGAAGCTGAAAGCAGCAAGGAAAGAGGGAGACCCAACATGAGATGGAGTGACTCTGCAAGGCTGTTGTTATCAATAAGATGTTTTGGTGAACATTGATTCAGGGGGTCTCCATGAGTTGGAAGCAACTTGGGCCCCGTCCGCACATGCAGAGTAATGCACTTTTTTTTAATATATGTCTTTATTGCTTTTCCAGAAAGTTGAGAGATTTATACATCGATACATCAAAGTTTGAGAGCGCAAAATTGTCGCACTTAAGAAAAAACAATAAGAATGTGTAATATAAACTGAACTAATACATTTGCTTTGCTACTCATCTAGTATGATTTCCCCTCCTTTCTCCTCCACCTTTCCTCCCCTCCCTCCCTCCCCCCAAAACTGTTTTCCCCCTGACTTCCCCTCTACATTTCTTTCGTTGATTCATAAAGTAACTAATTTTTCTAATTCTTACATCTAAGAACAATGGTCAGGAAAAAATGCAACACATAAAACTACAATTAAGAAGACAATTAAATTACCGAAGCCTATAGTAAGTGGGATGACATTTTATATACTTTAATAACATAATTAATCCATGGCTGCCAAGTTTGGTAATATTCATCAGTTGACTTTCCTTTAAGGTTAAAGGATATTTTGTCCATTATATATAGTCTTTGGACTTTATTTCTCCCGTCTTCCAGATCCGGTATCTTCTCTGACTTCCATTGCTGTGCTAGGACTGCTCTTGCTGCGGAGAGCATATGGAATATCAAATATTTACAGTGAAAAGGAAAACTTACTTTCGACATAGCTGGACCCAGCAGATAAGTCCCCAGAGTAATGCACTTTCAATCCACTTTCAACCCGCTTTGCAGCTGGATTTCACTGAGCGGAATAGCAAAACTCACTTGCAAACAATTGTGAAAGTGGATTCAAAATGCACTATTCTGCATGTGCGGAAGGGGCCACAGAAAAATGACCGCCTGCAGCCCTACCAATCATCCCACAATACAATCAGCTGCACCTGTGTAGCTGCGCAGGTGCCAATTGCGAAAGGGACCTCCCTGCAACGGCCAGGCGATAATGGACGAGTTGCTGCAGATCAGTCACACTTGCTGCCAAGTGGAGAAAATGTGGTTGGGGAACTATGTACCCTGTTGGGGGCTCAGAGAATCTGTCCACAACCTGTTGGGCAACCTGTACAGAATGGTAGGTGGTCAGATTCTCCCTGACAGCGGATGGCGTGAAACTTACCATGAACAAGTGGAAGGGAGGGACATGAAGCATCTCCTGTCTGGCCGTTCCTGCGGGAGCCGGTCCCACCCAGGATTCTGCCAAAGAATCACTGGTTTAGCGATTTTTGGAAATCCCAGGTGAAGGGAAATAAAACGGGGCAAACTCATTTTGGGGATGGGACCTGTCAGTGGTGTAACGCCAACGGGGCGGTGTGTGCGCGATGCCGTGGGTGGTGCCATGGCAGGAGCAAGGCCAGGCCATGGAAGGGGAGTTCTGCTGCGTTCCGGGGGCGTTCCAGGGTGGGGCGGGTGCCGCCGCTGCAGGGGCACCGGGCGCGCACGTGTCCCGGGCACAGTTCCCTCTTGCTCCACCTCTGGGACCTGTTCCCTCAAAAAATTGGTTTGTAGTGCTCTCCCGTTATATCTGCCCTGTGCAGAATCCACCTCTGCCAATCTCTTAAAGCATCAAAGAGTGCGATCAGTGCTCAGGAGCAGCAGTGGCGTAGGAGGTTAAGAGCTCATGTATCTAATCTGGAGGAACTGGGTTTGATTCCCCGCTCTGCCGCCTGAGCTGTAGAGGCTTATCTGGGGAATTCAAATTAGCCTGTGCACGCCCACACACGCCAGCTGGGTGACCTTGGGCTAGTCACAGCTCTTCTGAGCTCTCTCAGCCCCACCTACCTCACAGGGTGTTTGTTGAGAGGGGGGAAGGGCAAGGAGATTGTAAGCCCCTTTGAGTCTCCTGCAGGAGAGAAAGGGGGGATGTAAATCCAAACTCCTCCTCCTCCTCCTCTCCTCCTCCTCCTCCTCCTCCTCTTCTTCTTCTCCTCCTCCTCCTCCTCCTCTTCTTCTTCTTCTTCTTCTTCTTCTCCTCCTCCTCCTCCTCCTCCTCCTCCTCCTCCTCCTCCTCCTCCTCCTCCTCCTCCTCTGAGTGGAAGATGGAAATGCCGTGCACTAGAATCACTCTGAGGACGATCCTCTTTAGCAGGCACATCTGCTGACTGTTCTGATTGGAAGATTGTGAGTTAGATTATCTGTTGAGACACGGTCTCCCCTGACTGCCCTTGCCACATGCAACGGTGGAAAGAAGGCAACTTTGCTCCAGAATAATAATCACAGTATCCCAAGATTTCTGGAGAGGACTGCCTGCCATTATGCTTAGCGATTGGAGTACTTGAATTAAAGATGTTGAAGAGTCAAGCAGATCCGGGCTGGGTTTTGCTGCGCTGATTTGTTCAACGTACACCACGACTCTCAAGCAAGGATGCTCGATTGCCCTCCAGTTCAGCTCACTGGCTACAATCAAGCACAGCTCGCCAAACTGTCTTGTTTCATCACGTGCAAAAGAGCTGATTGCTCATGCACAATATTGTACTGCTTTCCCATAGTTTTTTTCTCTACCCAGCCACTGTTGCCGTTCCCCACTGGCTGGCAGTTCCCCAAGAAGAAGGAGGAGGAGGAGGAGGAGGAGGAGGAGGAGGAGGAGGAGGAGGAGGAGGAGTTTGGATTTATATCCCCCCCTTTCTCTCCTGCAGGAGACTCAAAGGGGTTTACAATCTCCTTGCCCTTCCCCCCTCACCACAAACACCCTGTGAGGTGGGTGGGGCTGAGAGAGCTCCGAGAAGCTGTGACTAGCCCAAGGTCACCCAGCTGGCGTGTGGGAGTGCACGGGCTAATCTGAATTCCCCAGATAAGCCTCCACAGCTCAGGCGGCAGAGCTGGGAATCAAACCCGGTTCCTCCAGATTAGATACACGAGCTCTTAACCTCCTACGCCACTGCTGCTCATGCACAATATTGTACTGCTTTCCCATAGTTTTTTCTCTACCAAGCCACTGTTGCTGGCAGTTCCCCTAACACAATCCTAATGCAATCCTAAATCACTTTCTAGAGAGTCAGTCCAGTGGTGGGATTCAGCAGGTTTGCACCACTTTGGCAGAAACAGTTGTTAAAATAGTGCTTGTAAACAACCAGTTGTTTTTTTTTAATTAGCAAGCCTTTATTGGCATAGACAACATAGTACAACAATAATAAAAACGGATTAAAAAGCATATACAATACAGGAAATAAATGTTAGGTAGAAGGAAATCTATTGGCGTTTAGTAATTTCCAGGAGAAAGTCTGCCACTATCTTACAGAGAGAAGGATCAGGATTGTCCAACAAATAGTGTAATCTAATTAAATCGGGGAGATGGGGTAAATGTAAAGGAGTAAGATTCATATACTTGGATCTGATTTCCTTGAATCTGAGACAGTGTAGTAATTGGTGGGCCAGAGATTCAACTGAGCCATCGTTGCATGGGCACAATCTTTTAGCCTTTTCTTGCTTATTAAATCTGCCATGTAACAAGGCAGAAGGCATAACATTAAACCTGGCGAGCATTTTGGCTCTCCTTTGAGCAGGGTTTATTAAGTATTACAGGTAGTGTGCCAAGTGGCCCCGTTCAAATGGGAGAGAAAAATACAGGGGGGAGCACGTTTTCTTGGCAACAACCAGTTGTTAAATTATTTGAATCCCACCACTGAGTCAGTCTCTTTGCGAAGAACTTAAACGTATTCTGGGGAGTACTGCTTAGAGCGGCTGTCTTCTTGTCCTTAATAGGGTTGGAGATTCGGACAGTCCAAATCCGAATTTTTACCGAATCTGCACGGATTCGGACGGATTCGGACGAGCAGGAGCCGAATCTGAGCTGTCCGAATCCTAACAGATCCGAATCCATGGGATTCGGATTACCAGCCGAATTGCGTTTTTATTTTTTGGTGTTTTTTTCACATTTCGGCCTGCAGGGGAGACATTTTTAAACATATCAGCACCAGAATTTTTCAGGGGGAGGTATCATCAGGAGACTGTCCTGATGATACCCCTCCAAAGTTCAATGCATTTTGGACAGTTAAGGGGGGGCCAAAGTTATGGACCCCCAAAAGTGGTGTCCCTATCCCCCATTCTTTCCAATGGGAACTAAGGAGATGAGGGCTACCCTTTTCAGGGGTCCCAGCAACTTTGGCCCCCCACAGACAGAAACTGCACCAAACTTGGAGGGCTATCATCAGGACAGTCTCCTGATAATGCACTAAATATTGATACCGACTCACATCTACAAATGCACCCTGCAGGCACCCCCAGAACTTTAAAGCCCCACTGAATTCTTTGTTTCTGCAGTGACTTAGCTGCATTGCTGTCAATAGGGAATTTCTGAGGGGGCTGTGGAGTGCACATTTTTCATGAGTAAACCCACAGGAAACTTTCCAAGGAATATCTTCAGGAGAGTCTCTGGATGACACCATCCAGAGTTTCGGAAGATTACTTCCGGTGGAAGTTGGAGGTGGGCCCTACCCTTTTTTGGGTACCCATGAAGATTAAAGCCCCTGAGCAAAATTCCCTGAAACCTGGATGGTGCTTCATCGACTCTGAAAACCACCCCTGAAAAGACACTGTGACTTTCCTTACCTTCAGAAGTATGTGCACCTCCACAGCCCTCCACCAGAAATTCCCCATTGACTATTTCAATACAGCTGAGTCACTGCAGAAAAAAGACAAAATCTTGGGCAACATTCTGGGGGAGCCACTACAGGGGATGCATTTGAGATGTATCGGCATAATATTATCAGAGTATCATCGGGTGACTGTCCTGATATTTTGCTTACCAAGTTTGGTGCGGTTTGCTTGGTTCAGGTATGGACCCATAGAAAGGGTTGCAACTATCCCCTATTGTTTCCAATGGGGAGCTGATAGAGGATGGGGGCTACACCTTTGAGAGTCCATAACTTTGGCTCCCCTGAACCAAACTGCACCAAACTTTGAAGGGTATCATCAGGACAGTCTCCACAATATTACCCTGAAAGTTTGGTGTCACTAGCTTTCAAAATACTTTGGTTTTCGTGTTTCACACATCACTCCCACTCCAGCAGGCTTCATGTGCAGGTAATGATTGAAACATGAAAGCCGGAATTTTTAAAGCTAGTGGCACCAAATTTCAGGGTATCATCAGGAGACTTGTCCTGATGACACGGTACCCCAAGTTTGGTGCAGTTTGGTTCAGGGGAGCCAAAGTTATGGACCCTCAAAGGGGAACCTCTATCCCCCATTGTTTCCAATGACAGCTAAGGAGATGGTGGCTACCATTTTGAGGGTCCATGCTTTAGCCCCCCTAAGCCAAACTACACCAAGCTGATGAAGAGGTGTCATCAGGACAGTCTCCTGATGATACCCTGCTATGACTAGCCCAAGGTCACCCAGCTGGCGTGTGTGGGAGTGCACAGACTAATCTGAATTCCCCAGATAAGCCTCCACAGCTCAGGCGGCAGAGCTGGGAATCAAACCCGGTTCCTCCAGATTAGATACACGAGCTCTTAACCTCCCATGCCACTGCTGCTCATGCACAATATTGTACTGCTTTCCCATAGTTTTTTCTCTACCAAGCCACTGTTGCTGGCAGTTCCCCTAACACAATCCTAATGCAATCCTAAATCACTTTCTAGAGAGTCAGTCCAGTGGTGGGATTCAGCAGGTTCGCACCACTTTGGCAGAAACGGTTGTTAAAATGGTGCTTGTAAACAACCAGTTGTTGTTTTTTTAATTAGCAAGCCTTTATTGGCATAGACAACATAGTACAACAATAATAAAAACGGATTAAAAAGCATATACAATACAGGAAATAAATGTTAGGTCGAAGGAAATCTATTGGCGTTTAGTAATTTCCAGGAGAAAGTCTGCCACTATCTTACAGAGAGAAGGATCAGGATTGTCCAACAAATAGTGTAATCTAATTACATCGGGGAGATGGGGTAAATGTAAAGGAGTAAGATTCACATACTTGGATCTGATTTCCTTGAATCTGAAACAGTGTAGTAATTGGTGGGCCAGAGATTCAACTGAGCCATCGTTACATGGGCACAATCTTTTAGCCTTTTCTTGCTTATTAAATCTGCCATGTAACAAGGCAGAAGGCATAACATTAAACCTGGCGAGCATTATGGCTCTCCTTTGAGCGGGGTTTATTAAGCAATACAGGTAGTGTGCCAAGTGGCCCCGTTCAAATGGGAGAGAAAAATACAGGGGGGGAGCATGTTTTCTTGGCAACAACCAGTTGCTAAATTATTTGAATCCCACCAGTGAGTCAGTCCTGTTGCGAAGAACTTAAACATATTCTGGGGAGTCCTGCTTAGGGCGGCTGTCCTCTTGTCCTTAGTGATCAAGACTTCAGAACTGTGATTCTGTTGCATTGCTACGATGGAAGCTACTGAATGTTGGAAGCTTGGTGATTTGGTTGAAACATCTCCATTTTGACTTTCCTCCTCCTTTCAGAGCCCAGCAAGCTGCTAATATTTTTTATGCTGTTTTCTGCTTCCTCGAGCTACATTTTCCATAAAATGCAACAAACGTTTCACCTGTTTGGGCATACAAATGCATATAAGGAATGCCTGATTCGTGTGTGCCAGTGATGAAAATGAGCAGCTGGGGTGGACATTCAGAACTGGGGAGGGGGACCCTGAAAAATAACTTTTTTTGTATTGGGGAGAGATTTTTCACCCCCTAAAAATCATCAATGAATGGGAGCCAAAACATTGGATCCCCCCCAAAGGCAGATTTTTCCTGCATTTTTGGGGCCCATTCAGCCCACCACCATTAAAAAAAAGAAAATCCTCTCCCTTACGTGCAACCTGGCTGGGTCCAGAGTTCAACTGCCACCAACACCTCCTAAGGTCATATGGAGTTTGGAGGTCATGCATGCATTCAACAATGGCCTTGGTCTCGACAGGTCCGGCTTTAAACTGCAGGCTCTCCTTCAGAAGATCACATGAACTTCCAAGGTTCCGTTCTCCATCGCCTGCTGTCCCCCAGGCCCACGGTGGATTCTGTTGGGATAAGTGCTCCTGGTAGTTGGAGATTATCCCTATTCGTAGTTAGCAGAGCGGCACGGGTGGCTTGAACACAGCAGAAGCCTGACCTTGTGTGCGTGCATGCACGTGTGATGGATCCCAACGTGCGGCAAGCTTACACAACAGAAAGTCGGAGTCAGTTGTAGTTTCTAATCTAATAAAAAGAGTATTTATTAGTGAACTCCATTCTGGATAGAAAGGTAGATAGATAGAGTCACTGTGCTATCCTAATCTAGCTGGATGGAGATGGATGCGTGGAGCATCCATCCTTTCTCTAGGCATGGTAGCAATAAGAATGGAGAAGGGGTCGAGGAAGAAGCCGGAAGGAAGGAAGTTCCTGAGAGTATCAGTCTAACATCAAAGGGATAGAACCAGCATGATAGAGTAAAGGTGTCAAATCCCTAGGTCCCTATCTAGCCACTAGCTCTCTAGTAAAACCCCCTCTGTAGGTTGAGGCAGGAAACAGCGTAACAGTGTAAAGTCCTTCACTTCCCACAGATTCCACATTGAGAGCCAGCATGGTGTAGTGGTTAAGAGCAGATGGATTCTAATCTGGAGAACTGGTTTTGATTCCCCACTCCTCCACCTGAGAGGTAGAGGTTTATCTGGCCACCTAGATGTGTTTCCACACTCCTACATTCCTGCTGGGTGACCTTGGGCTAGTCACAGTTTTCTCAGAACTCTCTCAGCCCCACCTACCTCTCAAGGTGTCTGTTGTGGGGAGAGGAAGGGAAAGGAGCTTGTAAGCCACCTTGAGTCTCTTGACAGGAGAGAAAGGTGGGATATAGATCCAAACTCTTTTTCTTCTGGGTCTTGCTGATCTCTGAAGATCCCTCCTCCTAAGGAATCTGATGTTGGCTAGCGCTGCCTCTAACCCCAGCCATCAGTTTCAATTCCTTCTGCTCTGAAGAAAGGGAAGCAAAAATAACTATCTGGGTTGCTAAGGAGGCCGGGTCTTTTTCTGTCTCTATCAGCTCCCACAAGTAATTATAACACAAGCTGGATATATAAGTTTACCACGCTGCAGAGATGTGTTGATGAATGTGCTCAGAGCTGCCTCTACATTTAAGGTGTTCTTTTTTTTCTCCTCTTCTTTTTTTCTTCCCAGTGTCTTTGCAACTTGGCAATTTATTTGCTGAAGCAAACAATTGCAAGCATAGGCACAGATTCCCCATCCTCTTCCGCTCTAGCAAAGATGTTCCCTTCAATGAATTTACTCTTCGTTTACCCAGAGAGGGGATCAGGGTTAGGGGGCGAAAAGATGTTCTTGAGAGAGCTATTGTCCCAGTGGGGGGGCCGCTCGTGTTTCCATTCCAGGGCCGTGAAGGGACGCAAGCACTGATTTCAAAAGTAATATAGTTTTCTAATTATGCTGTGTCTAAAATTACCTTTGGGAAAGCCAACGAGACATAAAAGTTTCCTTTTAATTACAGGAATAAGACGGAGAGTGTGTACTCTCTGATTACATGGCTCCAAATACATTTTTTTTGCTTTCCAGCTTTTCCGTGGTTAGCATTGGAAGCATTCAGCGCAAATAGGCCAACATTGTCTTTATGAACCCAGCAAACCATAGTGCTTTAAACATCCCATAAATGCCCATCTGGGATTGCTATGAGCCACCTCCACACACATCTCGTGTCAGTAGTGCACAGACGCAGCAAAATGAAATTGAACAGGGGCAGAGGTAAAATGCTGCACGTAAGACAGACGTCTCAAATAAACACAGAGAATGCGATATTGCCGCCTGAAATACACATGGCCAGCTCTGCTGGATCAAACCAATGGCCCATCTAAAGCACTGGCATCTATCTATCTATCTATCTATCTATCTATCTATCTATCTATCTATCTATCTATCTATCTATCTATCTATCTATCTATCTATCTATCTATCTATCTATCTATCTATCTATCTATCTATCTATCTATCTATCTATCTATCTATCTATCTATCTATCTATCTATCTATCTATCTATCTATCTATCTATCTATCTATCTACCTACCTACCTACCTACCTACCTACCTACCCATCATCCATCTACCTACCTACCTACCTACCTACCTACCTACCTACCTACCTACCTACCTACCTACCTACCTACCTACCTACCTACCTACCTACCTACCTACCTACCTACCTACCTACTTACTTACTTACTTACTTACTTACTGGTATGTAATTGTAATTGCTATTTAAGTTTTTAAAGTTTTAAGCTTTTAATGAATTAAGCTGTATTTGTATTTGAAATGTTTTGTTGATTGTTGTTTAAAGTGCAGCCTTTTTGTGAGCCGCCTCGAGCCCTTCGGGGGTGAGGCGATTATAAATCTATAAATAAATACATACATACATACATACATACATACATACATACATACATACATACATACATACATACATACATACATACATACTTATTTATTTATTTACTTACTTACTTACTTACTTACTTACTTACTTACTTATTATATTTATATACCGCCTCCCCCGGAGGGCTCAGGGCAGTGAACAAAGAAACATATAGATAGAGCACAATAAAATCAATAAATCTCAAAATAATTAAATAAATCAATAAGAAAAGGCTCTACACACATTAAAATCAAACCCCATTAAAAGCAGCGTGGTAATACCGAAGTACAACAGATGGCAACCTACTAACTAATCCCCTAAAAAGGAGGAGGGACGGCAGGCTCCACAGATGTTAAAAGGGATGGGGGAAGAAATTACTCATGTTACAATTCACAGACCCAGATACTGTGGTTTGGGTCCACTCACTCACTGGCACTGGCTAAATGACAGGGATGGCACCTAGGTGACAGAGGTACATTCCTAACTCCAGGTCATGGCTACATAAAACATAGATGGTGATTGTATCTATGTGATGGAGATGCATCTCTGTCAATCAACACATAATGCAGGAATCAGTACAATCTATAAATAATACAGTCTATACATAGTACAATAAGCAAGGTAAATAATGTAAATCAGAACAATAAATACATTAACAAAATATTCATACTTTCTTTCTTTCTTTCTTTCTTTCTTTCTTTCTTTATTTATTTATTTATTTATTTATTTATTTATTTATTTATTTATTTATTTATTTATTTATTTATTTATATTTTTATACCGCCCTATCCCCGAGGTGCTCCGGGCGGTGTACAACAAAATTAATACAAACAAGTTAGGGACAAACCATACAACTAAAACAACAACAGCCCATAAAAACTCCAACATTAAAACATGCTAAATTTCATTAAAACAGTGGTGATATCATAATAAAAGGCACCCGGAGAATCCTTTCCTTTAAAACCCTCCCCTAGGGAGCAGTCGGACTCCTCCATAGGAGGATAATCTTGATGGAATCGAACAGGGAAGCCAAACTCAGCGGCTGGTTGCTCCAAAGGCTCGGCGGAACAACTCGATCTTACAGGCCCTGCGGAACTCACCAAGATCCCGCAGGGCCCAGACAGCTGGAGGGAGAGTGTTCCACCAGGCAGGGGCCAGGGCCGTAAAGGCCCTGGCCCACGTGGAGGCCAGCCGCATCACGGAGGGGCCAGGGACTACCAGTAAATTCACCTCAGCTGAGTGCAGAGGGCAACTAGGGACATATGGGGTAATGCGGACTTAAGCACCTTTTCCTTTTCCATTTCCATCGGCAACAGTGGATAACTTTTCCGAACAAATCTATCAATAAATAAGAAATCATAAAATAAGAGTTCCCACTAAAACCTACTACACCTGCCCACCCACCTCCTTTCTCCAAGCGTACCAAGTCAGGCCAAAAATGAAAAGGAGGTAACCCGACCAGTGGTGGGATCCAAAAATTTAGTAACAGGTTTCCATGGTGGGGGGATTCAAACAGCGGCGTAGCGCCAATGGGGATGGGCGGGGCATGACAGGGGCGTGACCGGGCATTCCGGGGGCAGGGCATTAATAACTTCTCTGTTACTGTAAAAAAACTCTTACTGTAAAAAGAAAGTTCCTAATTTCCAGCTGGTATCTTTCTGTCCATAATTTAAACTCATTCTAGCAAGTCCTATCGTCTACTGCCAACAGAAACAACTACTTCTCCTCTCATTGACTGCCTGTCAAATACTTCATACTTTCAAATACTTCATTTTGTTTCTAGAAATCAAAAGAAGGAGACTTTCCTTAAACAAGGAACTTGACCATATTTCCAAAACATGTTTTTAAAACAGCCCCAAAGGGAGAATTATCCCGTTTTCTACCTTCGCTAACCAGCCACATAGGAAACAACAGGACTTCATGATTTTTTGGACCCAATGGAATTTCTAACGGAAAAGCAGACCCAATTAGTAACCCCCTCTCGGCACACACAAATAATTAGTAACCCACTCTCGGGAACTGGTGAGAACCTGCTGGATCCTACCTCTGAACCTGCCCTGCCCCCAAACAGTCCCCAATTGAGCAGCACCCTTATGTCACCACCCAAGGCCACTGTGTTGGGTTGCTGCTGCTCCTTAAGTGGCTGCCCAGCCCCACCTTCTCCAGGTGTTGCAAATGGGTTGGAGGGGGACTCACAAGCACTCTGGGAGCAGGCCGCAGTTCCACAGGTCTTGCAAGCTGATCTTCCACACAGGCAGCAAGATGGACCAGTCTGGCAGGCAGGCAAGCACTGTTTCATCAAGGGTGGGAACAGTGCCCTCCATAGTGAGCAGCAGGCAGTCAAGAGAGCTGGACAGGCAGGTGCAGTGGTGGGATCCAAAAATTTTAGTAACAGGTTCCCTCGCCAGCCCCCACTCAGCAAAGGGGGCAGAGACGTACCTAGGCAAACCTGAGCCCTGGGCAAAACCTGAGTTGGATGCCCCCCATGGGCAGCCACCCCACCACGACCCCCCCCATTTTTTGCACCAGGTCATTTCTAAATCATCACCACATTATAGAAAATGCCCCAACTCACAAATCTGAACACAGCAATGGTGAAACACACAGGTTCTTTGATAGAGACTAAGATAAAAGGTGAGATAAAAGGGACGAAAGGCTGAGAATCCATGAATTGCAGTACCTGAAAGGGATTAACCCAGTTCAGGGAGTTACATTATTAGTCGCAATTGCTATATGGAACCTTCACGTTCAAAGGCAGGATGCCACTCGGGGAGGTGAGGGCGTGGAGATGGAGAAGCGGGCCCAATTAGAAACCCCCTCTCGGCACACACAAATAATTAGTAACCCACTCTCGGGAACTGGTGAGAACCTGCTGGATCCCACCTCTGGGCAGGTGAGTGGCACAAGCAGGGAAGGTGAGGCAAGTGGGTGGTCTCCTTGGGAAGGGGTGGGAGGCCAAAAGGAACCCCCATGTGACCTAGGTGAATGGTGCCGGGGTCATATGCCCCCTCTCTCCCCCTTGATCCGTGGTGGCGAACCTTTGGCACTCCAGATGTTATGGACTACAATTCCCATCAGCCCCTGCCCGCATGGCCAATTGGTCATGCTGGCAGAGGCTGATGGGAATTGTAGTCCATAACATCTGGAGTGCCAAAGGTTCACCACCACTGCCCTAGATGCACCACTGGAGTCTGAGGAAGTCTCTGGAGTGTTGCTCAACACGGTGATGTCACTTCCAGGTATTCATTTGGAAATTACATCACTTCCTCTCCCATCCCCTGCCCCAAGCTATTGGGAATGCCAGTCACAGTCCTGGAAACATCTACCAAGGAAAACACATAGAGAAATCTGCCATTGTGCATTGATCCAAAACAGGGCCATGAAGCGTGCGCACAACTTTGGCCAGGGGGGGAAAAAACCATCTAAAGAAAAGCAATTATTTTCTATTAGATTGGAAATGTTTATTCATAAAACCCAAAGTCCCACAAATATTAAACCAAAACGCATCATTTTTTCGCTTGCAGGATTAAGTGTTCGGAACGTTCTGTATTCATTTCAGCAGCCATCTACCGCCATCAATTTCAAAGTAAACACTGTAAATCTGTACAAAGGTAAATCTTGTTTTTTTCTCTTGTAACTAATGGAAGACTATTTCTTTTTAAAAAACTTTGAAGTTTGGATAGCTGCAAAACCATATTGTGCTGCTTGGAAATTTGAATGCGCAATCAACATCAGCATGACTGGCGAGGTTTTCATTTTGGGAGATTTTTTTCAAAATATTGGACAAGTAAGAGGGGGGTCTGTTAAAATATATTCTCCCCTCACCAGCTTTCTCTGTGTGTGTGTGTGGGGGGGGGGCGCTGCCTAAACTTCTTTTGAATGAGATCTAGTTTGGAGTAATGAAATACATCTGGGGAGACTCCAGAGGTGGGATCCAGCAGGTTCTCACCAGTTCCCGAGAGTGGGTTACTAATTATTTGTGTGTGCCGAGAGAGGGTTACTATTTGGGTCTGCTTTTCCGTTAGAAATCCCATTAGGTCCAAAAATAATCAAGTCCTGTTGTTTCCTATGTGGCTGGTTGGCAAAGGTAGAAAACGGGATCATTCTCCCTGTTGGGCTGTTTTAAAAACATGTTTTAGAAATATGGTCAAGTTCCTTGTTGAAGGAAAGTCTCCTTCTTTTGATTTCTAGAAACAAAATGAAGTATTTGAAAGTATGAAGTATTTGACAGGCAGTCAATTAGAGGAGAAGTAGTTGTTTCTGTTGGCAGTAGACGATAGGACTTGCTATAATGAGTTTAAATTATGGACAGAAAGATACCAGCTGGAAATTAGGAACTTTGTTTTTTACAGTGAGAGTTTTTTACAGTAGCAGAGAAATGGTTAATGCCCCGCCCCTGGAATGCCCGGCCACGCCACCATTGTGCCCTGCCCAACCCCATTGGCGCTACGCCACTGTTTGAATCCCACCACCATGGGAACCTGTTATTAAAAATTTTGGATCCCACCACTGGGATACTGCCTCCACCCAGGACATTATCAAGCTTTGAGCTGTCCTAGAAATAGAAGGTGGAGCAGGAAAGAGTATAAAAAATGAAGCTATCAGCAAAGCAGGAGAAATAGGCCGGCCAATGGGGGTGGGGACCACAACCTCTTGGTCCTGCTGCCACCCCAAGTAGTGGCTGAAAAAAAAATACTTTTAAAGGTGATATTGCCAGTGATAGCGGGCAGCTCTAGGATTAGTGGAGAACTCTGTGGTTCCATAGGTTCGTTCTGCACAGCACAAATAAGATGTCCTGAGGACACAAAAAGAGGCATCTTGGGGAGGAACTCTGTACTGCTTTTTCCCAAAAACATCCTCAGGATGCGTGATATAGAGTCTGCATGGTGTAGTGGTTAAGAGCAGGTGCACTCTAATCTGGGAAACCGGGTTTGCTTCCTTGCTCTGCCACTTGAACTGTGGAGGCTTATCTGGTGAACTAGATTGCTCTGTGGACTCCAACACATGCCAGCTGGGTGACCTTGGGCTAGACATCGTTCTGTGGTGCTCTCTCAGCCCCACCTACCTCACAGAGTGTTTTGCAGGGAGAGCAAAGAGAAACAGGGAGGGCAAGGAGAAACAAATTTGGACAGCTGGAGATAGATAGAAATATAGAAAAAATTAGATAGATAGATAGATAGATAGATAGATAGATAGATAGATAGATAGATAGATAGATAGATAGATAGATAGATAGATAGATAGATAGATAGATAGATAGATAGATAGATAGATAGATAGATAGATAGATAGATAGATAGATAGATAGATAGATAGATAGATAGATAGATAGATAGATAGTGTAAGGAATTCCATAGAAGCAGAAATAAAAGGCTTTTGGGAGTAAAAGTCCATTTATTAAGACATCTTAGAAAGCTCAAGTACACGCAGTGGCAGGAATGGCACTTCCCGCCAGAAGCACAGGTTATAACACCATTCACCCCATCCCCCCTTCCTGCTTCCCATGGGAACGGAGTCTTCATCTCCCGCGCAAAGATAAAGTCTCCGCCGATGCATCTGGCCCATCGCCCGGGCTGTGGAATGCACTCAAGGTTACTTCACCATCAACACCATTGAATCCTTTACACTCTGCTCCCCTAAAGAAGACCTTCCTGGTGGCTTGCGCCGGTAGTTAAGCGGTGGAAAGCAGAAATAAGGGTGGGGCTTCAATATTTTCGAATAAACCCATTGATTAAGGTACCCAGAGGAATATCCCCACCCAAGAGACTAAATATTGCAAGCGCTTATGACAAAGCGAGAGTCCAGATAAGCGTCAATTTCAGAGTGCTTGTGGCCATCAATAATAGTCGGTGGGCCTCTCCAGTGGTCGCAAGCAGGCATCGAAGCCGGGCCTCCTTGAGCAAGCTGGAATGGAAGACAGGATGGATGTTACTAAGAGAGTTAGGCAACTAAGCGGCAGTGACATCATTAATCACTTTAGTAATCTGAAAAGGTCCCACAAATCTCTTGCCAAGTTTGGAATATTTATGCACGCCTCTGAGATTTTTTGGTGTAGATAAATACACTCCAGGAGCCCACACGCAGAGGAAAACCGAAGGTGTTTATCCGCTTTGCAGTTTTTGGGAGTCCTTTGCTTGTTGTAAGGCTGTTCTGACCGACTTCCATCCCTCGCTAGGATGAAATCCATTGTTGAAATTCTGGGGGTCCAAAGCTGCAGCCGGTAGTTGTGGCAACGGCGGCAACGAGCGACCAGACCCAATTTCAAAGGGGTTTTCTTTGTACTACTATGAACCGCATTGTTGTATGCGTCTGCGAACGAATAAGCTCGCACTCAATTGTCTTGGTGGTAGTTGGTGTAACAACGTAAATACTGCTCTAGGGTTCTGTTAGCTCTTCCGCCTCTTTGAACGTGGTAGGGCGGCGACGTCGGGCGGCCCCCAACAACCCCAAAAAAACGCTTTCCAGAACTTTGAGATGAATTAGTCATGTCGGAGACCACCTTAACGGGCGTGGAGACGGTAAACATGTTGAATAAACAGCCGTGCCAACTTAGGAGCGAGGGATGGAAGCACATGGAATAAAATGGGCTTGCTTAGAGAATAAGTCTACCACCACCCATAAAACCGTGCTGCTACGACTTCGGCAAATCTGTAATAAAATCCATGGAGATGACTTCCCAAGGGCGGAGGCTACCGAGAGGTTTCAATAGTCCATGGGGCTTTCCCCCGGGATGGTTTTGGCTTCTGCACAAACCGAGCAGCCTTTAATGTATGCCTCAATGTCTTTATACATTGCGCTACCACCAGAACTGCCGCTGGCTAAATGCAGAGTTTTCAAAAGCCAAAATGTCCAGCCGAACGGGCATGCGGGTAAGCTTCAAGAACCTGCTTATGGAGGGGGGGAGGCATCGCATTAACATTCCCCCTCCGCCCAAACTCCATTCTCCAAACGCACTGGGAGTCTCCTTCGCCGCTGGAGGTTTCAGGTAGCCCTCGGCCTCCTCCAGTTCCCGCAGGGAAAGGAGAGAGACGAGACTGGGAATGGGGGGTGAGGAGAAGGGACGCTTGAGATCGGTGACAGCCAACCCCAACTGGGAGGGGAAAGAACAGTGCGCGGAATGTCTTCGTAAGGCAGCTCCACCCTCCCCGGTAGGGCTGAGAGCGCATCAGCCAGTTTGTTGGTTTTCCCAGGGAAAAATGTGGACTGTAAAGAGAAACGAGAAAGAAATCGGCCCA
Source organism: Sphaerodactylus townsendi (assembly GCF_021028975.2). Lineage (NCBI taxonomy): Eukaryota > Metazoa > Chordata > Lepidosauria > Squamata > Sphaerodactylidae > Sphaerodactylus > Sphaerodactylus townsendi. Next base: position 8,241,030 of record NC_059431.1, on the reverse strand, counting down.
ACGGCTAAGCTGACATCTTGAGGGGTGGAAAGAGCTGCCAGGTTTTATGATCCTACCTCAAACTTGAAAGGGGTGCTTAGCCCCCCTCCAGCCAGTGGCTTCTGCTGAGAGTGCTACTTTGATGGCTGCAGTCTCTTTGTCTCCCACAGTCCAGTTGAGTTCGCACCAGAGAATTTTTTTAGACAAATAAGCACACGAACCAGCCTACCATCTTTATTTTTCTGCAACAGGGCAGCCCTGGGCAGCTTTGTCTGAGGCATCCACGTGAACCACAAACGGAGATCTGGGGGTCCAGGGAGTGCTTTTAGGATAGGTTCCGGTGGTTCAAAAGCGCATGAATTTTAATAGTTGAAAGGCTGTTTGGCATTCCCTCAAAGGACCAGGAAAGGGGGCCCGGGCTTGGCCATGACAGTGGATCTTTACCCTTAGTGCGCATTAAAGAGGTCTGTGGAGAGGAGAGAGTCAGTTCAGCTTAATCAGTATAAAAGTCAATATACGAAATTTAAAGCAAAACCAAGAAACCACTGGAGTTCTTTATGTTGGGTGGGGAACTAGGCCATTTGGAGGATCAAGGCCAATTTTAGCAGGATCCATTTTACTTGTGTATTGTATTATTGTGTGAGCCCTCGAGCTAGGATCCATTAACCCAAATAGTCAATGGAGGTCTGATGAAAACAGCATTTGGAGAGTTGGGCAAAGAGAGAGTTGTCAAGCAAGTTGTTTTGAATACCTCTCAAACCAATATTTCATGCTCTTCTATATGGTTTGTGAGTAAATTAAAGCGGTCATCTAGAGTATGCACAACAACTCCCTTGTACAGTAAATCATGGAGAACTTCGTTGATAAAGGGCGCATAAAAAGCCTCGGGGCCCCACTTAACCCGAATGGCATTATTAAATATTCAAACTGTCCAAATCCTTTGTGTTAAAAGCGCAGTCAGGTGTTCATAGCCTTCCAGCAATTCTGACTCTGTAGTAAAGCTTCTCTCAAAGTCAACCTCAGTAAAAAATGCGTCCCTTTTGCCCGAAAGTGCATCTAAAAGGTCCTTGATCAAAGAGCAAAAGGATATTTATTGGACAGGGAGACCGCATTGAGACTCCTCACATAATCTGTGCAAAGCCCGTAAAGACCCATCTTTCTTTTTGACCGTCAAACAAAAGCGGGGAGCAGCGCAGGTGTTTGGTAGCCCGCCCGTGATGAACCCGCCAGGAAAAGGTTCTTGTCCAAGAAGGCACGAAAGCTCCTTCTCCTCATTGGGACTCATCGCGGTAGATTCTACTCCTTTGGGTAGTTGTGCCCCTGGTTGTATAGACACCCATTTACAGTCCCAGTGTCTCTGTGGGGTGGCAACTGATCGCACTCCTGTTCTCCTGGAAAACTCTTGGCTAGATCATGATATGCAAGGTGGGATGCCAATAGAATCGGGAGCAATCACTGAAGAGGAAGCCAGGGAGGTGTGTGTGTCAGGAGACGCGTTGGGTTTTTCTCTCCCAATTCATGTGTTCACCTCCGCAGGGAGGGAAGCCAGTGAATTCTAGGATCCGCTCTTTCCACCGTGAACTTTTGGTTCATGTAACAATAACTGCTGCATGCCCTTTAAAGCACTATATATATATGGAGTGTTTGATTACTTGGCGCCAAAATGGAAGGAAACTAATTTTTTCTCCCAATGGTCGGTACGAACGAGGAGAACCGGGCTGTGTTTTGTACTGGGTCGGTCCTTCGCTGCTCCTCGAGGGGGGCTGCTGTCCATTTGGAGTGAAACGTGGGTATGGAAGCTTAGCCAGGGAATTCCGGTCCAGACCTGGCTCCTCTCTGCCACCCAGCCGTGATTAAGCGAGTGGAGCAGGCCCGGAATCCCACAAGGGCCGAGGCTATAATGCGAAAGTGTGTTTAGCGGGGTTGGCCAGAAATGCTTGAACCCTTGGTAATGGGAGCGCTGCCTTCACTCCACCCAGCATCAGGAGTCGGAGAACCCATGTCCATGGGGGGCTGAAGAAATAGGCAAAACAGCTGCTTCCCCCTCACTCTGGGTCGCCTTCAACTCTTTAGAAACCGCAGCCTCTGTGGAGGCGTGCCCTGACCTGCGTGGTGGTTTGGCAGACGGAGGCGCGGAGCTGAGCCGGTTGGTTTTGCTTCTTGGGGACAGTTGGCTGCCAGAATGACCTGGCCCTCGCGAGCGCCATTATCACAATCGATGCAGTACGGCGCACGCATGCTCAGAGTGGTGGTTTCGGTAGGGGCGGCTGGGCTTTGACTTGGTGGACGGCGTAGTGGTTTTGGTAGCGGGCGCCTCCCTTTGACGGTGCCGTGATTCTCCTGCAAACGAGACGCCACTTGGGACCCCAACTGGATCCAATCTTTCTGCCAGTACCAGGAACCCTAATTAAAACACCGCTTCACGAAGCTTGCCGCCCACAGCATCCGGAAGTATTCGCATTTCATCGCGTTCAAGGCCACTTCAGGAGGAAGTCGAAAGCAGCCGCATCTAAATTCACGGGCAAATTCTGCAAACGGGCGATGATTTGCCTTGCTGGATGGTTTGATAGGTGCGGATAGCTTCATTCTCGGCGCCCTTGATCTTGTGCAGCGCTTCTTAAAGGCTTGGAGGAATGCGGGCATCTTCAGCGAGAGTCCTCATCCTGCAACCAAATCAGAGTCACTTAACTGGTCAAGCTGTTGCCCCATCCAGACTGAGCCGATGTCCACATTTTTTCGCTGGCCAGACCGGGTATAAATCATCATAGCCTTCAAGTGCGTACTGAGTTGCAAGATGAAGTAGAGGGGAGTTTGAAGCCGTCCCATCAAAAGCGGCTGGGCACAGTATCGGGGCCGATAGTAGCCTGCTCGGGACGGCTCTGGCTTCTGCTGGGGAGGTGGATTTGGCGGGTTGGCGAGCTGGTTAGCAGGCAGCTGTTATGCGGTAAGTCGGGGCGCTGAATCTGGGGCAGCTGGCGGTGTCACATGCTGCAGTGGCAGGACCCAGGTACGATAGCCCCTGGCACCCGGCATGATCAGTAACAAGCATAGACTCCAACTCTGGGGCTTCCTGGTCTGCTGCCTCCTTAGTTCTCCTCTCTCCAACGCAGATCCCTCTCCTTGCGGTCGAAATAATGCATCCTGGTGCGCATGCAAAGCAGCTTTTTTCTCGCTCCAATTTAGCCAGTTCGCCCGCTTAAGAGGCTTCAGTGAGCTCACTTGGCGCGGCGCGCAGAGCCCTCAACGCCAGCGCTGTCGCTTGTAAATCCAGTCTGGAAACCTTCATGACTTTATCATGGACTGACAGATTCTTGGGCATATTGTCGCTAGTAGCTGGTCTTTGCGCACGGTCCAACTTTCGGGAGCTGAACTTCTTTGGCGCTGCTGTTCCCGGTCCCTCTGCGGAGGTTTCGCTCTTGCTGCGTAATTGTGCCCGCCCTCCTCCTCCATAGCTACGCTTCACGGTTCCATGCCGCTGGCATCTCAAGAGTCGCCTTAATTCTCATCCCAGTCCTTCTCTCGATGGGAGAGGAAACCGGTCCGCTGGGAATGGTGGCTTTCTTGGACTCTGGCCGATACCGTGGAAGCCAGACATCGGATACATCGGTGAAGCCGCCTGTGAGCCACCGGTGGTTCTCGAGGCACCTCTTGCGGTGCGGTCATTTCAGCCATCCGATTAAGGGGTCCGGTGGACAAGCGATGCGTACGATCACCCTCCTAACAATTCCAGGTTTAGTCCCCGGTGTCGCTGGGTATTGGACGGCCCCAGTGCTGTGCCACGGTGGTTCCCTTTGGGAGCATCACCAAAATACGAATCCAGGAATGCGCTCAATGGATTCCTGGGTTTGCCGATGAAAGGTGGTCAAGCCCGCCTCCTCCATGACAGGTTGCATCTGAGGTTTGTAATCCACATAGAAAACGGGTAGAATCCGACCACAGGCGCTTCGATCCATAGACGAAAGCTCTAAACGACTCATGGAAGTCCCCATGGTCGCTGCGTCACGTCCCTCGCTCCAACGGAGTAAAGGAAGATCGCGGTTGATTAACGAAAGGATCGGAAAAGAGCCACCAGCGAGGCTCCGCTTCTCCTGCCGGGTTCCTTCCAGATCCAGAAGGGAAAGGTCGGGAGCCCTCTTTAGGGCTACCGCATCTTCCTAGTAACATTCAACCTCTCCGCCTATCGCAAGACAAGAGAGGTCCACTGCACAGGAATATAGGATAGCGAATTAGGATTCCTGCTACAATGTAAGGAATTCCATAGCTATAGCGAAAATAAAAGGCTTTGGGAGTAAAGTCCATTTATTACATTATCTTAGAAAGCCTTGGTACACGAGTGGCAGGAATGGCACTTCGGCCAGAAGCACAGGTTATAACACTATCTTCACCCTATCCCTTCCTTCCCATGGGGAACGAGTCTTCATCTCCCCGCCAAGAAAGATAAAGTCTCCTACGATGCATCTGCCTTATCGCCTCGGCTGTGAATGCACTCTGCTGCTTCACCATCAACACCATTGAATCCTTTACAGATAGATAGATAGATAGATAGATAGATAGATAGATAGATAGATAGATAGATAGATAGATAGATAGATAGATAGATAGATAGATAGATAGATAGATAGATAGATAGATAGATAGATAGATAGATAGATAGATAGATAGATAGATAGATAGATAGATACCTATGATGGGAGGGAGGGAGGGAGGGAGAGAGAGAGAGAGATGGATCTTAGCCAAGATAGCAAATATTTTGATGAATTGATAAAAGCAGGATTTCCTTGTTTGTTTTTTTGTGCTAAATTGGGAACATTCTTCTGTGTTGATCTGAGCTTGTGTAATTTGATTATTTAATGTTTCCTTTGTGGATGCCAGCCAATAAAAAATGGAGGCCGGAACTGTGTTCCTAACACTTGCTTGCGAAAATCATTTGCAAAAGTCATGAATATTTCAGACACTTGTCATTTTCAGGAAAACGGCGCCGTTAAGGCAGCATGACACGCGACTTTCCTAGAACTCATGGCGGAGTCTCTCTAAATTGCTCTACTGGGTGTGGACAGCTATGAACCCGGCCATGGAAGATCTGAAATCTTCCCTCGAGCCTTTTAGCTGGCAAGTTGAGCCGGTCCAAAAGTCCAAACCGTAAAAGAGCAGGTGATGTCGTCTGCCTGAATTTTTCACAAGGAAAGATGGACATCTGCTCCAAGCCGAGTAACTGGTCCCAAAACAAAGGGCAGGAAGAATAACAACCGCTCTAATCCTCCAACAGAGTAAAATTACAAGCCACACCGACAATGGCCGGAGAACAGCTCGTGAATTTTATGTGTCCTTTACTACTGAACATCAAAAAAGTGACCTCCAAAGTGAGAAAGAACATGTTCCCATTACTTGAGTTATAGCACTGTGGGGTTTTGTCGGGCAGAGGACGCTGATTCTAAATAGGCATGTCGCAAACATTCTCTTCCATTGCATTTCTCTGTAATTCGTCACTAGGAAGAGTGAAACTTTTGACTTCTTCTGTCTGGATGGTTCCTTGCTTTCTGACTGTTTTTTACATTGTACAGGAAGGAGGGGAGGGTCAAAGAGTCAAAGAGTCATGCAGGTATCCTTGAAGGTCAGCCATGCAGATACATTAAACCAGTGGTGGGATCCAAAAATTTTAGTAACAGGTTCCCATGGTGGTGGGATTCAAACAGTGGCGTAGTGCCAATGGGGCTGGGCGGAGCACGACGGGGGCATGGCTGGGCATTCCAGGGGCAGGGCATTGCTGAGTGGGGCGGTGGCAAGGACGCAGCCGCTGCGCCGGTCCTTGGGCGTGAAACGAATGCACGCAGGCGCAGGCTGCCACGCACGCCGGTGCACCTCCTGCTAGACTGCTTCAAGTTCTGCGTGCTATTGCCGAGAGGAGGGGCGTAACTAAGACAAAAATCACATGGCAAAATCACCAATTAGTAACCCTCTCTCAGCACACACAAATAATTAGTTAACCACTCTCGGGAACCTGTGAGAACCTGCTGGATCCCACCTTTGCATTAAACATACCTGAACAGCTATTTTCCAGTCTTCCCTCTTCTGTCTCTGCAAAAAGAAGCAATGTTGCAAGCACTTCAGCTAAACAATGGAAATTGAAGCTTTAGCCAAATCATGGAAAGTTACTAGCTGATCTGGAAAAAGAAGAAGAGAAGAAGAGTTTGGATTTATATCCCACCTTCCTCTCCTGTAAGGTGGCTTACAAGCTCCTTTCCCTTCCCACACAAGACACCTTGTGAGGTAGGTGGGGCTGAGAGAGGTCAGAGAGACCTGTGACTAGCCCAAGGTCACCCAGCAGGAATGTATGATTCTATGATGTAACAGTCACCAGCCCAGGTTGCCTCTGTAGGCAAAGCTTTGCTAATGTGAAAGTATAAAACAAAGCTACCTGTGAGCAGCAGGTGGCTCATTATACCTTTCCAGTGGGTTATGTTCAGAATTCTGGGTCATACCATATGCAGGTCTACTGGAACAGAGATGACTTCGCTTCCTAGTGATCATGAGCTCAATTCTGACATGGCTTCGTACTGAGTGGCATTTTTCTCAGAGCTCTATTGACCTGTTTCTTTGGAAGCTTCACAAAAGAGTCCAGAACCGCCATCAACATAATTCAGGCAGCTGTAATCAATGTCAGGCCCTTTGTAAATAATGTGGAAATTTGAATAAATGCTCAAATAATTGCATCCATAATTTTTTATTACATTTATTGCCATGATTGGGATCCCGGTGGTTTGAATAACTGCGCTTCGTTGGCAAGAAACAAGAACGCAGGCAATAACTTACGCTGATTAATGCTCTCAAGGTACATCTTGCTCGGGGTTCTATTAGTAGGAAGACAGCGGCGGAACAAACGCAGCCTACTTATGCTCCAATTGGGAACATCATTTCCTTGAGGTTTTGTCAAGGAGGGGGGAAAATGATTTCATCATTTCCTTAGTTGGAAGGGGACCATCACAAATGACTGGCCACTAACTGAACGAAACTTACAGATAGCATCTAAATGTCAACACTATGGATACCATCTTGGAATCTGATTGACCGTAGCCCTAGGGGGAGATCATTATTTCAAGGCTTTTGTTCACCAGACAAGGGGCCTTTCCCCACTTACCTTAAGCCCCGCGCTACTCTCCTCAAGTAGTGCAGGGTCCCCCTGCACTCCCCACTACAGGGGCGGCGACAGCGCAGCCGCCCTGACACTGCCGCTGTTGCGCCCCCTCAGCTTGCGGCATCCCTGGCGCTGAAGAAACGGCGCCTTTTGATGACCCCGCGCAGAGCGCAGAGCGCAGGGTCATGGGGACACCCAGGCGGGCACCAGGGATGCCGCGTGCTGACAGCAGCACGCGCCATAGGGGGGATCCTTGTGAGTGGGGAAATGCTCAGGGTCAACTTTCGTATGCCCTTTCGGGCCAGCTTCACCCCTCTCCGTTTCTTGTCGAACTTCGAAGGCTACATATGCACAAAGTCATCGACCTAGAACAAAGAACCTTGATCATGGCAAACAAAGGAAAGCACTTTTCTAAACCACGCTCAGCCGACATTCAGAACTTCCTGCTACAGGCTACAGTAATAGCTTCTGGCTTAGATTTTTAAAAGGATGAGCCCAGTTCATGAAGCTGAGGTCTATCAATAGCATTTGCCCTGAAGGTGACAATTAGAAGATTTCCAACAAGGGACCCACAAGGGACTTGTGGGAGGAGCTATCCCATTGCCTCCCACCTTTGCTTCCTCCTCCTCCCTTTCTCAGCCTCTCACTCTTTTACCCTCCTGCCACACAGTTTCTTACTCTCTCCTCCATGCCTGTCCCTTCCTCTCTCTTTCTGCCCCATATTCATCCTCATGGCCTCTCTCTTGTTTTCTCCTCCTCCCATAGCAACAGATCTAATAGCAGATCTCCCAGAACTGTAGAAGAAGAAGAAGAAGAAGAAGAAGAAGAAGAAGAAGAAGAAGAAGACGAAGACGAAGACGAAGACGAAGACGAAGACGAAGACGAAGACGAAGACGAAGACGAAGACGAAGACGAAGACGAAGAAGAAGAAGAAGACGAAGAAGAGGAGGAGGAGGAGGAGGAGGAGGAAGAGGAGGAGGAGGAGTTTGGATTTATCTCCCCACTTTCTCTCCTGTAGGAGACTCAAAAGGGTTTACAATCTCCTTGCCCTTCCCCCCTCACAACAAACACCCTGTGAGGTAGGTGGGGCTGAGAGAGCTCCGAGAAGCTGTGACTAGCCCAAGGTCACCCAGCTGGCATGTGTGGGAGTGCACAGGCTAATCTGAATTCCCCAGATAAGCCTCCACAGCTCAGGCGGCAGAGCTGGGAATCAAACCCGGTTCCTCCAGATTAGATACACGAGCTCTTAACCTCCTACGCCACTGCTGTAATGGATCTCCCAACTACATAGATTACTGCCTGTGTATATGGGGGCTCTCTTCAGTCACCACGGATGGATCTGTCTTCCATGGAACTGTCTCTCCCTCCACCCCACCTCATGCATTGCTTACGCTATAGAAAGCACAAACAATATTGATCAATAGAAGTGGGCATGAATTAACTAATTAAATAGAATGCTAGATGAAACAATTAAGATGGAAGGTTCACACTGAAAATGGTATCATGTCTATAGTTTATGGAACATTAAGATCAATCTTGCTGATGTTTTGTTTGTTAAACGGACAGGACGTTTCCGCATGGCACAATTATACCGGGTTGGAACAGGGGTCTTACATACCATGTCTAATTTATCCCTGTTTCTTCTTCCACTTCTTCCAAGGAGCAGAGTTGGGACCGGGAGGAAAGGGTCCCATTTGCTCCGCACGAGCCGGATGTCTGTATTTACTTCAGGAGCATGTCTGAGCATACCCTGTGTCCCACATTCTGACTGGCTGTTGTTTTTGAGTGGAAGCTGCAAGCACCTCTGAGCGTGGCCGATGTCCCGCATCCTGATTGGCTGTTGTCTTTGAGTGGCAGCTTGAATGGTCAGGCGGGGAAATCAGGCCGCTGGGCGGGAAAAATAAACCGGTCTTGTTCCTGATTGGTTTTTGCACGGTAGCAGGCACAAGCAGGGTCACGCTGCGATTTTTCAGAAGAACCTCCAAACTGGTGGTTTTTGAATATCCCGGGGTAAGGGAAGCAGGCTTACGTCAGCACCAGGAGCCATGTGGAATTCACGGCTGAACTGGGGTATTTTTCTCGCTCACCCCGGAATATTTTGACCATGCAGAAACAGCCTTATTTTACTTTTATATCATTTTCTAACTTGGTCTGTGTATATATAATAATAAAAATTAATATATATATTTAAAATACGATTGATCTGCAGTGTAGCCCCATCACTGCCAGTCATATTTTGCTAATAGTTCTTTTCGTTTATTTACTTCATCCATTTCCTCCTGCAGTTCTGCTCGACTACCCTTCAAAGCAGCCCACCAATCCATAAAACCATCAGGCAAAACAAATCCATTGATACAATGACTCGCCTGCAGCGAACAAACTAATAAGTAATCGAGAGAAAGAAAATTACAGCAGGGCACAGAAGTTATTAAAAGTGGGGTGCTGTGTGGTTTCCGGGCTGTATGGCCGTGTTCTAGCAGTATTCTCTCCTGATGTTTCGCCTGCATCTGTGGCTGGCATCTTCAGAGGATCTGATAGTAGGAAAGCAAGTGGGGTATATATCAGATCCTCTGAAGATGCCAGCCACAGATGCAGGCGAAACATCAGGAGAGAATGCTGCTAGAACACGGCCATACAGCCCGGAAACCACTCAGCACCCCAGTGATTCCGGCCGTGAAAGCCTTCGACAATACAGTTATTAAAAGTACCTGCAAATGGTGGCATCTCTAAGTGTGGCACAGTTGAAGGAGGGAGGGGCAATCTCTTTTCTCTTTTCTGACTTCTGCACATAGGAGGGCCCCAGAAAGATTTATTTTATTTATATCTCACTTTTCCTCTTAATTGACTCCCAAAACAGCTCACATTGCTCTCCCCTCCTCTGTTTTTATCCTTACAATGACACAGGGGGGGGGGGGGTAGGTATCAAGAAAATTAGGTAGATTCAGCACAGACCAAATATAATGCATGTAAGGGTTTTTCGGGGGGGGGGATTTGCCCATTCCCAAAATGAGTTTAGCCTGTTTTATTCTCCTCAATCTGAGAAATATTTGAAAATTGCTAAACCACTGATCCTTTTGCACAATCCCGCATTGGAGGTGCTCCCGTGCAATGGCGTAGCTGCCACGGGGACACCTGGGGATAAATGCCCCAAGTGCTCCCATGGGAATCACGGGATGGCAGATTTTTCCACCTCCAACACTACCAGGAAGGAGGAGGGGCGTGGCTGGGCCTCAGAACGACATGTGCGTGCCACCCAAGCCAAGGCCTGCCCAGGTGGCATGCACATGTCATGCTGAGGCCCAGCCACGCCACTCCACCTTCCCAGAAGTGGGACCCTGCCTCCACACCCACACCCTAACTCCTCCTCCTCCTCCTCCTCCTCCTCCTCCTCCTCCTCCTCCTCCTTCTCTTCTTCTTCTTCCTCCATACTGACATCACCCACTATGGATCTGGTTGGTCCAATAAGCTAAGGCCAACTCATTACTTCTGCATTTGAGGCTTTAGGGAGTGCCAGAAGGCCACATCGGTGGAGAGCCTCAACATCTATGCCCTGTGGTTGGCCCTCCAAGAAACCTGGTTGGCCACTGTGTGAGACAGGATGCTGGACTAGATGGACCACTGGTCTGATCCATCAAGGTTCTTCTGATGTTCTTATGTAGACCTTGACCTCTATGCCCTGATGCTGGACCTCCAGAGGAGTTGGTTGGCCACTGGGTGAGACAGGATGCTGGTAAAGATGGACCACTGGTCTGATCTATGTTCTTATGACTTACTTGGTGCTGAATAGCATTAGCAGAACTCTTAATTCCTGTATGGCATGTGTGTCTGCTGGGGAGAAGGCTTGGTACTTCTTGGAACACTTGTTCTGTACAGACTAGAAGAAACCAAGCAGAAAGCAATGCCAGTTGAGTTTGGAGCCAGTGTTTTGTTGCCCAGGAACAGCAGCTGTGCCCAAAAAACATTACCTACATGAAAAGCAAATGCTTAGTAGTATTCAGACCCTAGAATAATAAATCTCCTTTATCCCACATTTCTGTTGAGATAACACTTTATAGTTGAGGATAACTTGCTCCAGTAGGCAGGAGGTATGAGAATATTATCGCTTGAGTGGAAAAAGGAAAAGAAAAGAGAAAAGAAAAGAAAAGAAAGTGAATGCATAGCTAAGCAAATCGCAGTATACTGTGATGCACAGCCATGATTCAGAGCTCCATTGTGAAAGCCAACGATGGCAGAGAATATTTCTTTCCTTCCAATATTTATAAGGCTGGCTTCCTCCCAAACAAATGTGACTCGAGGCAAGTTCCATTTCATCCCAAACAAGCAACAACGTTTGAGGAATTTGACGTGGCTGAAACTAAGAACTGTACGAACAAACTAATACACTTTTATCTTACAGATAACACTTTATCTTACAGACAACACTTTGTATGTGCCAAGGCTGGCTATTATTATGCATACATATTATTATTATTACATATTATTACATATATATATATAGAAGGCTATATTATTATTATGGCCACATACATATTACACATATTATTGGCTACATCGCCAAGGCTACATACATATTATTATTATTATTGCTGTTGTTGTTGTTATTATTATACACATAACAACACAGCACAAGTGTCTGGAATTCATCTCGAAGATATCGAAGTCCTCCCGCAAGCACCTAGGATATTAGAGAGGTATTTGGCGTAGAGTCATGGCGGCAGTAGTTCTAGAAGTGCTGCTTCTGCCAGCATGTGTGGACTACTGTTCTGTCCAAGGTTAGGGTTTCCAGTGATGTTTTTTCAAGATTTCTTGGGATTCCTCCTGGAGCAACCGAATTACCCTCCTAGGAGCAATCATCGACATTACGCTTGCCCCTTTTTGCCACAATCGTTCAATCCTTCAATTTGTAGGTCCCTTGTATTTCTTGTGGGATGATGATGATACGATGATGATGATGATGATGATGATGATGATATGATGGATGATGATAGGGATGGGATGATGATGAATTCAATTTATATACCGCCCCATCCCCCCGGAGGGGTTCTGGGCAGTGTAATGACGACATCAACATAAAATACAATAACAAGAGGGGCGAGTAAATAACAACCAATAAGTACCTAACATTAAGAACTCAGCCCCATAAACTCTAAAATATTAATTTAACTTAAAACAGCGATTGCTACATGAAATTGGCATCCCGCAAAACCCTTACTTAAAAATCGTCCTAACGAGGGAAGAGGGAAGGGGGGGGCACGATGGGTCCCAAAGATGTAAAGGGACCCTCGCAGGAGAACAGAGGGGGCACAATTCAGCGACTGGTCTCTCCAAAGGCCCAATGGAACAATTCAGTCTTACAGGCGCTGTGGAAATCGCTGAGATCCCACAGGGCCTGGACAGCTGGAGGTAGAGTGTTCCACCAGGCCAGGGCCAGAGCAGGTGGCCAGAAGCAGCCCTTCAGTGGATCTTCTTGAGGTCTCTTGCGAAAAATAAAATAAAATGGGTATTCAGTGCTTTGCTGACAATATATTTAGGGCGTTTCCTGAATTACGGGGACTCTTTTTGATTCCACCCTGAACAGCAGTGAAAGCACATTGAAAGGTGAGGAGAGAAAAGTTCAAAAAGTTTGAACTATCTGCTGGTAAGTGGCCTTCTTCATTTGAAGACTGAAATATGGTGTCAAAGATAAATGTGTTCTGGACAAAGAAGAAAGTGGGGGGAGAACTGCCGAGGAAAGAGGTTTAATGGGGTTTGAAAGTGCTTCCGCCATCTGTCTGCTGTGATAAGGTCGAGTCCCCGAAGCAACCAAGATTTGGTTGGTTAGAGTTGCAAACCTGCACGACTGGTATCAAGACAACGGGTGTCACTTAAGGGTCATGGATTTCATTCCTTTGGCGGCTGTGCTTGTGTATTATAAATAGCTTGAGGCCTCACAGAGACCCGGTGGGGAAAAACAACCAAAAGGAATGCATTCCTAGAGAAAGCTACATTGTCGAATTGCTCGGTGTCACTTCTGCCTTGTCTTAGGAGCCTCTTGAATCTAAAACCGTGCCAAAGGACAAGAGCGTTTTGTACACTGAGAAAAGAAGGGAAATTGGGTGGTTGCCAGCAACCAGAGCTGAATTAACGTGATGCTTGGACAGTAATTGATAGGCAGATTTGGAGGTTAGTCATCCGAGTGATTTCAGGGAAGAAAACAGAGCAAAATTTCTTAGGGCCTTTCCCCACATACCTTAAGCCCCGCGCTACTCTCCTCAAGTAGCACGGGGTCCCAGGGCACTCTCCATGACAGGGTGTTACAGCAGCACAGTCCCTAAAGTTGCCACTGTTGCACTTCAGCTGCGCAAGTGCATTCCTGGCTGCTTGAGAAAACGGCGCCTTTTGATGATCGTGGGGACGCCTGTACAGGTCATTAGGATGCCGCCAAGGCTGAGAAAGCAGCAGCATAGGGGACTCAGGGGTGAGTGGGGAAACGCCCTTAGAGGAGCTCTGCATACCCAAAACCTGATTCCCAGAAAACATGAAGCAACTTGTTAACTTTGTAATGGTTAAGAGTGGTAGACTCGAATCTGGAGAAAGCCCTCTCCTCCACATGAGTAGCATACTCTTATCTGTTAAATCAGATTTGTTTCCCCTACATAGGAAGGCTGCTGGGTGACCTTGGGCCAGTCACAGTCCTCTCAGAACTCTCTCAGCTCCACCTACCTCACAAGGTGTCAGTTGTGGAGAGAAGAAAAGAAAGGAGTTTGTAAACCGTTTTGAGACTCCTTACAAGAGAGAAAGGCGGGGTATAAATCCAAACTCTTCGTCCTCAATCTTTTTTGATCCCATGAGCATCTTCGGAATTCTGGTGCAGTGTGGTGGCAGCAGCCACAAAAAGGCTTCCTCAAAATGGTTGCTTCTGAAAATGGAGCCAGCTTCAAAATGGCTGCCACAGCTTACCCCCAGTCACACAGTGAAGATCCTTGTTCAGTGGCAGCAGCTGCTGTCAAAGCAACATTTTTTTTAAAAAAATGTGCAAAGCCAATCAAATCTCTAACAGTCCATTCGAAGACCTGCTGTGAAAAAATCTCTTTCGTTTTCTTAAAAAAATCTTGGTGGTCGCCAGAAAAATTACCAGTGGACAGCAAGATGTGTACAGTCACCAAAGTGAGGACCCCTGCTCTAATCTATATGTTTAGGTGGCCATTTGCTCTTCACCAACAGTGAAGGTCTGATTAGTGGTCTACAGCTGCTAAAGATATTCTCAAAATGGTGGCTGAACTTGATATTTTTTGAGGGGGAGGAGCCCTTCCACAGGGGTCGCCCAAGACTCTCTGCATCATTGTTCTCCATCTGTAAAATGGATAAATGTTAGGGTTGGGGGTCACCACAACATGAGGAACTGTATTAAAGGGTTGCGGCATTAGGAAGGTTGAGAACCACTGGCCTAGAGCATCTCTGATAAGTGTTCATTCAGCCTCTACTTGAAGATTGCCAGGGATGGGGAGCTCACCACCAGTGTGGTGTAGTGGTTAAGAGCACATGGATTCTAATCTGGAGAACCAGTTTTGATTCCTCACTCCTTCACATGAGTGGTGGAGGCTTATCTGGTGAACCAGATGTGTTTCTGCACTCCTCCATTCCTGCTGGGTGACCTTGGGCTAGTCATAGTTCTCTTGGAACTCTCTCAGCCCCACCTACCTCACAAGGTGTCTGTTGTGGAGAGAGGAAGGGAAAGGAGCTTGTAGCCCCCCTTGAGGAGAGAAAGGTGGAGTATAAATCCAAACTCCTCTTCCCCTTCTTGTTCTTCCTGTTTCACTCCTTGTATCTGTTCTTCCTTGTTCTTGCTCTGCTCTGTTCTCTTGTTCTCTTCTCTGTTCTTCTTGTTCTTCTTGTTCTTCTTGTTCTTCTTCTACTACTACTACTACTACTACTACTTCTACCACCTCCTTCATTGGTCAATCCCATTCCTTGCAAACTTGTGAACAATGGTTTGCAAGGAATCAGTTCCATATCTACGTAGAAGTATCTGCGCTTCCCTTGTTAGCTTTTGTCTATCAGTTTGTAGCGGGCACACAATCTACTAGTTTCCAGATTTTAAAAGGGAGCTGTAGGCCTGAGCCAAACTGAAGAATGCAGTGACTGGCTCCGCGCCCCAGTTTTGTCCAGATCGAAAACCCATTTGCCTCCCTCTGTCCCCATTTTTCAATATTCATCCACACCTTCAGCCAATATTGATGACTTTCCTGCACCTCGCATTCTCTTCCTAGATCATCCTAGTGCCATTCCCCTTTGTGGCACGCTAAAGCACCTCCCCAACCTAAAGCAGTCTGGGCTGATGGCTGTAACAGATGTAGCCCCGTGTGTTTTAGAAAAACACCACCTAATTCTTCTTTGTGGTCAAGCCGAACATAAAAGAGAGATTTATCTGCCTGCTAACAATATCTATTATGGTCTCTAGCAAAAGGGGCCGGGAGGAGATGACTATTCGCTCAGCGAGACGTTATCGCGGGCTGAGTGCTGACACCTTCGATAAAAGCGGCAGCTGTATCTCTATAAAATTTTTCCCTTTAAAACCAGCAAGTTTATATCAGCAGTTAGCCGAAGAAAGCAGGAAACATTCATCTTGCTGGACCAGACTGTCACTTAATATTCCCCTCCACTCGGTGTAAGTGTTTTTTTTTTAATTGAGATTGCCGTATAGCAGGAAATTGAACCCCACCAAGAGGATGAACAAAAAACAAAGTTTAGAATTTGTTTTGCTGGAACGCTGCTGGCGATTTTTTTAACGGTAAGGTTATAAAAGACAATAAGGGATCCGTAGCATCCTCTCCCCCAATATCCTATGTTTATTGTGCTGAAATGCTTTTCTGTTGTATCTCCCTTCACTTCATAATTAAGAACATAAGAACAAGCCAACTGGATCAGACCAGAGTCCATCTAGTCCAGCTCTCTGCTACTCGCAGTGGCCCACCAGGTGCCTTTGGGAGCTCACATGCAGGATGTGAACGCAATGGCCTTCTGCGGCTGTTGCTCCCGATCACCTGGTCTGTTAAGGCATTTGCAATCTCAGATCAAAGAGGATCAAGATTGGTAGCCATAAATCGACTTCTCCTCCATAAATCTGTCCAAGCCCCTTTTAAAGCTAATAAAGCTAATAATTCTCTTTTAAATAGGTGAAGTTACACATGGGTAAACATAGGGTTGCCAACACTGTCTTGGTGAAGGAGGGGGGGTTAAGGGTTGTGCTGGGGAGCATGGAGTTCTGGAGGATGTGATGTTGCTTCCAGGGAGCAGTCTAGGGATTTCCCCAGTCTTTATAGTAAGCTCTATGGTAAACACCATAGAGACATGAGGAAACTCCTACACCACCATTATGGAAGCCATTTTCTGTACAGTTTTTCCCACTTCCCTTTCTTTCTTTTTTTAAGCATAGGAGATTTTAGGATACTTTTCATTGGTTCTCCCTGGCTTGGCACGTCACTTTCAGATAACCTCTGTGACTGTTCCCATTAGGGGTACTTGCATGCTTTTCACTACTCAGAGCAACGGTGTTCATGCCTCAGCTAAAATCCCACAGGGGACTTGGTCTGCTTACTCCCAAAACGCAAGGATTACGATTATTTTTGTGTGGATCTTTACTGATGTGGAATACACATGTATATTACTAGGAGAGAATGCAGAAGAAGAAGAAGAAGAAGAAGAAGAAGAAGAAGAAGAAGAAGAAGAAGAAGAAGAAGAAGAAGAAGAAGAAGAAGAAGAAGAAGAAGAGGAAGAGGAAGAAGAGGAAGAAGAGGAAGAAGAGGAGGAGGAGGAGGAGGAGGAGGAGGAGGAGGAGGAGGAGGAGGAGTTTGGATTTATGTCCCCCCTTTCTCTCCTGCAGGAGACTCAAAGGGGCTTACAAAATCCTTGCCCTTCCCCCCTCACAACTAACACCCCTGTGAGGTGGGTAAGACTGAGAGAGCTCTGAGAAGCTGTGACTAGCCCAAGGTAACCCAGCTGGCATGTGTGGGAGTGCACAGGCTAATCTGAATTCCCCAGATAAGCCTCCACAGCTCAGGCGGCAGAGCGGGGAATCAAACCCGGTTCCTCCAGATTCGATACACGAGCTCTTAACCTCCTACGTCACTGCTGCTCCTACGCCACTGCAGAAGGTCTGGTTGTTGATCAAACAACAGATACAGTAATATGGAGGTATTTCCACAGTGCCTAAACACAGGTTCACACAAAGTTGAAGAGAGGCAAATAAACTGAAGAATCTCAAAAAGGCATCACCATTTGGTGAGGAGAATTTTGGAACCGTCCCTAAAAATGAAGCGTTCCCTCCAAGAAAGTATGGAATTATCACATTCACAGACTGCTGTGCGGTGTTCCGTAATAAATGTTATCAAACGAAGAAACATTACAGGGAAAAGGATTTGCTTATCTAAAATGCAAGAGAGGGAAAAGTAACACATCGCTTTCAAACAGACTTGTTACCTTACATAACAATTTCCTTATATAACAATTTCCAGTTCTCAGCAAAATCCCAGGTGAATACTCTACCATAAAGCAATTAACTCCAAATTTCCTGAATGCTGTATCTCTCTCTTCCCTGGAAAGGGATTGCAACCCCCCCCATATTTATTAATTAGATTTTTTTTAAAAAAACATACCTTATTTCAGGAAGATTAAGGCAGTAAAGTCTGAGTACACTATTGTCAGAGATGTGCATGTAATTGAAGAAGAAGAAGAGTTTGGATTTATATCCCCCCTTTCTCTCCTTGCAGGAGACTCAAAGGGGCTGACAATCTCCTTGCCCTTCCCCCCTCACAACAAACACCCTGTGAGGTAGGTGGGGCTGAGAGAGCTCCGAGAAGCTGTGACTAGCCCAAGGTCACCCAGCTGGCGTGTGTGGGAGTGCACAGGCTAATCTGAATTCCCCAGATAAGCCTCCACAGCTCAGGCAGCAGAGCTGGGATTCAAACCCGGTTCCTCCAGATTAGATACACGAGCTCTTAACCTCCTACGCCACTGTGGTTAAATTAAGGTTGATATTTTGCCAGTCACACGACATCTCACGTTGCTCCAATACTACAGTACTGCTAATGAGCTTCTTTGGTAGCTCAATGGGGGGTTCAAACTGTTCTAGTCGCCCGTTTTAACCATTTACAGCACATCAGTTCTTTATTCTCTCTCTCTCTTCGAGGTTGTAATGCTTTTGTTTTCTTAGGCCAGTCCTGGGTTGTTTTTATGATTGAAAGCTGCTGTCTGGTTATTTTTGAAGTGTGGATTTTTTTAACAAATCATATGTTGTTTCAAATCTGTTCGAGCTCCTGAAAGCTGCCTCGAGCCATTCTCTGGAGAAGTGGCTGAGAAATAATTTAAATGAAACAAATACATAAATAAATAATTGGAAGGGGACTTGGCAGAACAAAAGAGAGTTATAAGGCAAAATTACCCGCTCTTGCTTAAAGCGTGTGTTTGTCTGTGACTCTTCAGGACTTTAAGAACATAAGAACATAAGAACTAGCCTGCTGGATCAGACCAGAGTCCATCTAGTCCAGCTCTCTGCTACTCGCAGTGGCCCACCAGGTGCCTTTGGGAGCTCACGGGCAGGATGTGAAAGCAATGGCCTTCTGCGGCTGCTGCTCCCGAGCACCTGGTCTGCTAAGGCATTTGCAATCTCAGATCAAGGAGGAGGATCAAGATTGGTAGCCATAGATCGACTTCTCCTCCATAAATCTGTCCAAGCCCCTTTTAAAGCTATCCAGGTTAGTGGCCATCACCACCTCCTGTGGCAGCATATTCCAAACACCAATCACATGTTATGCGAAGAAGTGTTTCCTTTTATTAGTCCCAATTCTCCCACCACCACCCACCCAGTAGCATTTTCAATAGATGCCCCCTCGTTCCAGCATTGTGAGAAAGAGAAAACAATATCTACTTGTCAACATTTTTTACTCCATGCATAATTTTATAGGACTTCAATCATATCCCCCCTCAGCCGTCTCCTCTCCAAACTAAAGAGTCCCAAATGCTGCGGCCTCTCCTCATAAGGAAGGTGTTCCAGTCCCTCAATCATCCTTGTTGCCCTTCTCTGCACTTTTTCTATCTCCTCAATATCTTTTTGAGATGCGGTGACCAGAACTGGACACAGTTCTCCAAGTGTGGTCGCACCACTGCTTGATATATACTTTAGAGCAAGAAGCACTAATCCTATTATTGCTACAAACAAAACTATGACACAGTACTGCTGCAGCTATGGAGTAGGGCTATCAGGTCCCCCCTGGCCATTGGTGGGAGAGGAGGTTCTGGGGAACAGGTTGAAAATGAGGCCTATGTCTCAACATCACCTGATTGATGACATCACATCTAGCAGAGTAATCATGTTGTTGGTGATGAGGGAGATGCTTTGGTATTAAGGCAAAAACTCTGTGGTAGAAGTTGCTTTTACCATAGAGTTTTGCCCAAGTATTAGAACAGCTCTCCTGTTATTGCCTGTGCAATGACATGACGTCCTGAAGTGATATCATCACGCCAGTGATGCTGAGGTATAGACAGTGGTGGGATCCAAAAATTTTAGTAACAGGTTCCCATGGTGGTGGGATGCAAACTGTGGCGCAGTGCCAATGGGGCTGGGCGGGGCACAACGGGGGCATAGCCGGGCATTCCGGGGGTGGGGCATTGCTGGGCGTGGCTGTGGCAAGGACGCAGCTGCTGCGCCGGTCCTTGGGCGGGAAACGAATGCACACAGGCACAGGCTGCCACGCATGCCGGTGCACCTCCTGCTAGACTGCTTCAAGTTCTGCGCGTTACTGCTGAGAGGAGGGGCATAACTAAGGCAAAAATCACGTGGCAAAATCACCCATTAGTAACCCGCTCTCGGCACACAGAAATAATTAGTAACCTACTCTCGGGAACCTGTGAGAACCTGCTGGATCCCACCTCTGGGTATAGGCATCATTTTAAGCCTGGTAAGATCTCCACCAGCCTGCTGGATGGTGCCTAAAATGAAACTTAGGCCTTGATGTCACCTGTATGATGACATCGCTTCTGGTAGAGAAGTCATCATGTTGTTGATGATGTGGGAAACACGTTGGTATTTGGGAAAAAAACTCTATGGCAGAAGTTGCTTTTACCATAGAATTTTGTCCAAGTACAAGAACCTTTCCCCTGTCATTGTCTATGCAATAACATTACTTCCAGAAGTGACATAATCACAGGTATTGAAGTGGTAAGACCTTCACCAGCCAGCTGGATGGTGCCAAGGGAGGGGTCCCAAAGTGGAGGACCCTGACCCCTATGAGGGGTCTGGCAACCCAAGTATGAATGTGGGATTGCCAACTCTGGTAAATTCCTGGAAATTTGGGTTTGGGGAGAGGAGCAACCTCAGTGGGGTATAACGCAATGGAGTCTACTGTCCAAATCAGCCATTATCTCTGGGGGAAATGATCCTCGTAGCCAAGAGATCCAGGAGAATCCAGATCAGACCTGGAGAGTAGCAACCCTATATTTATAATATCAAATCAAATGGACTGCTTTCTGGACTGAAGAATACGAAGTTCCCCCAACTCCAGCCTCTCCAATAGGTTCTTCAAATCCCACCCACCCACCATCACATAGAAAGGTGGACATAAGCTTTGAACAAAGGATTTTCAGAATGTAAGATATGCACTCCCTATCAGACTAGGGCTGTCCTTTTGAGTGAAGTAAATAGAGATCGCTTTTCCTAGGACATTTGACTCAACAGGCAAGACACAGATTGAGATTAAGAAAGATTTATCTAACAGAAAGTAAGGTAAATGTGTTGATGACTTCAACATAGTGAAACTGGGGCCCCTTCTGCACACGCAAAATAATGCGTTTTCAAACCACTTTCACAACTGTTTGCAAGTGGATCTTGCCATTCCACACAGCTTCAAAGAGCACTGAAAGCAGTTTGAAAGGGCATTATTCTGCAGGTGCGGAATGAGCCTGGGTCTCAGGAAAAGTACATAACCCTGAAGGGAGATTTGATTGCCCTTTCTTTGGCTAAGGTACCTCAGTGGGTTTAAGTCTTATCTTTTCCCATGCAGAGCACCTTTCTACAGGACCTACACACAACAGCCTTTCACAGGATGGTTATTTGTAGAGTCACCAATCTCCAGTTGATGGTCAGAGATTTTTGGAAGGTGAACACTCAGGCATTATATCCTGATGAGATCCCTCCCCTCTCCAAACCACACCCCTTTCAGGCTCCACCCCAAACATCTCCAGGGATTTCCAACCCCAGAGCTGGCAGTCCTACTTATTTGTCACACTAGAATTAGGTTTCTTCCCTATGCTGACCCCCAAGCCCTGACTAAAAGCCAAATAAAAGCCTGGCTAAGGCCCCTTCCACACATGCAGAATAATACATTTTCAATCCACTTTCAGTGCACTTTGCAGTTGTGCGGAATAGCAAAATCAACTTGCAAACAATTGTGAAAGTGGATTGAAAGTTCATTATTTTGCATGTGCGGAAGGGGCCTCAGTATTACGGTAAGAGTTATTTCAGTGGATGGAAATCAGGCAGGATTTAACTATATACAAGCATCAGTTTTGGCACAGGCACAGTTCTTAATTTAAGCTTTATAGGTTTCACTAGATAAGTTGTTTATAAGATGTTCTTTCAGATGGTACAGTTAGATGTTACTGGCTTGTGGATTCACAATTACTTCGTATCCTTTCACACAGTACACATAAGCCTTGACACTGTTAGCTACCCACTTCACATAAATCTCCTTGCTGAGGTAACTATAACAGAATGCTAATACGCTAGTCTGGGAATCCACCTGTGTGCATAATTTCCATACTAACTACTTTAAGAATTCTTATTCTACATCCAGAAGATGCATTCCCTTGCCTTTTATTTATGGTCACTTATGAAAAGTCTCACTACTACTATTCCACCTTCAGCCTTGACTAAACAAAAGCCCCAATTCTCCTACCTGTATCATCTGCTCTCAGCTCACACTGAATTTAATTTATCTCAAATCAGATCCACTCCCTGACTGAAATCCCGTCAGAGTAGATATTTAACACCCACAGTTAAATGTTAATTTACAGGGATCAAGATCTGAAAGCTTCCAAAAAGTATCCCGCTCAGAGAGATACTTCCACCCTCCTTGAGTCAGCTGCTTGCTCCACCAATCAGAGCACAAGTCAGCTTCCCCAATTAGGGAGCTTTCTGTTCTGAAGTTTCCCCCCCCCCCACACTCTGTTCTGATAGTAACTTGTTCCAATAACTAATTTGCTCTTTTAAATCTCGACTGTGCAGTCCATCAAATTCAGAATCCTGCACCTCCTAAGGAAAGACATTGACTCTGAGATCTTTCTCCAGTGGAATGAGAAATATATTGTCTCTCAGATAATTATTTACTGTCGGGGTTTTAAATTAACCTAGCAATATAGGGTAGCCACTGACAGTTTTACCAGAGTAGATTTTAATAATACCTTGACTGTTTCTCCGCAAGCCAAAAAGAAAAATAAAAGCCGATCAATTTTGGGGAAAGCCAAAGCAGTAAAATATTTTGAGATGAGTGTTTGTGCATAAGAACATAAGAACATAAGAACTAGCCTGCTGGATCAGACCAGAGTCCATCTAGTCCAGCACTCTGCTACTCGCAGTGGCCCACCAGGTGCCTTTGGGTGCTCACATGCAGGATGTGAAAGCAATGGCCTTCTGCTGCTGCTGCTGCTCCTGAGCACCTGGTCTGCTAAGGCATTTGCAATCTGAGATCAAGGAGGATCAAGATTGGTAGCCATAGATTGACTTCTCCTCCATAAATCTGTCCAAGCCCCTTTTAAAGCTATCCAGGTTAGTGGCCATCACCACCTCCTGTGGCAGCATATTCCAAACACCAATCACACGTTGCGTGAAGAAGTGTTTCCTTTTATTAGTCCTAATTCTTCCCCCCAGCATTTTCAATGAATGCCCCCTGGTTCTAGTATTGTGAGAAAGAGAGAAAAATTGGTGCATGGTTAGTATTGAAGATGGTTCAATGGGCACCTGTTTTCTCTAATCAAAATTTGATCCAAATTTAAAGAGTTAGATGAGATAGGAATTAATATAACAGAAAAAGAAGAAAACAGAACCCAATCATAATTACAATTAGTTCTAAAGACTAAGAGAGGAGACAAACTTATACATATAATCTATATATTAAAAAAGCAAAGTATGCATTTGTTGGTGATAGTATAACTCAGTAACTGCTGGGCCAATTCCTCTGAAAATTCCCATCCACTGTAGTCAGCCAGGAGAGAGTGCTTTTAGATGTTCAGATACCTGAAATTTCACACCAGGCCCAGGTAAAACACCTTTTTCCTGGCGCTCCATGGTGAAGGACATGCAGCTGCCTGTGTGTAACTGCCACCCTTAGAATGTTCGTGCAGCTTAGAATGTTCACTCAGATTCCCAGATATGAGCAGTGAAAACAGTACATAGGCCAGTGGTGGCGAACCTTTGGGATTCCAGATGTTATGGGACTGTACAATTCTTATCAACCCTGCGTAGCATGGAGTTAATGAGGTTATTGATATGTCCGTGGTAGGCCCAAAAGTTGTTCAACCACCTACTGACATATAAGCAATAACTTGAGTGGAAGTGAAACACATACACATACTTACACATGCAGGAGAGAGAAGGGAGGGATGGGGAGGCGTTCCTTTCCCATTTCACCACAATAACCCACAGCAACGCGTGGCTGGGTACCGCTAGTACCATGTTTCCCCGAATATAAGACAGTGTCTTATATTAATTTTTGCTCCCAAAGATGTGCTATGTCTTATTTTCAGGGGATGTCTTATATTTCTGTATTCTGTTCGTCAGGCATGCTTCCAAACAAAAACTTTGCTACATCTTACTTTTGGGGGATGCCTTATATTTTGCACTTCAGCAAAACCTCTACTATGTCTTATTTTCCGGGGATGTCTTATATTCGGGGAAACAGGGTATTATATAAAAATAATAAAACAATGACTAATAATGACTACTTTTGATGTGGCTTCTGAAATAGATTTTAAAAACACTGATGATTGATTACAGTTATTGCTATTATTAATTTCTAGAATTTTTCTCACAAAATATAAATCCAGTCAGCAAATAATGATCATCTTACGTAATATAATTATCCATCTGAATCTAAGAAATTTCGAAGGACATAGCACCATCAAGGAAAACAAAACTGAATACCCAGAATACCACTGTGATATCTAAGACCCCTGTATATTCTAAAAAAAGGGTGGTGTAATGTTGACATTTTGCCTGGGTGGGATCTTTGGTATCCACATTAAATAATGGGTTAATTTCAAGCCTTCATTCATCAGTGGAATGCCAGCAAACAAGAAGGCAACACCCCCTCTTCCCTATGACAAATAAATACAGTTCAAAGCATTCACGGCAGTGTCTGAGAATAGCTTCAAGTAGAATTGAGGAAAAAAGTGCTTATCATATTACTCATTTCATTTCTAGGCATCTACGATTATACATGATTCAAATCCTCAGTTTCTGAGTCTGAGAGAGAGGAAAATTAAGGCTGTGTGTTTCATAATTTGTGTTGTCAAATGCAGGGTGATGTACCCTAATTTTGCAGTGACAATTCTGTGGATTATTCCATGTGCCTCTCTTTACATTTAGGCACTTGCAGTTCTGACATGATGAATTTCTCTCTTTGGTCTCAGCATGGATAATTTTTCTCCTAGCTACCAGCACAGCTTCTGTTATCACACACAGAGAGAATGCAAAAGCTGGAGTGGTTTAAAAAAACCAATACATTAAAAAAAACGAGGAAAAGGTTGATTTGCCCCCACAAATGTCTGAATTGGAACAGGTCTCATAAACCTCTCGCGGCGAGGGAGGGAAGCGGTAACTGTGAACACAGGCTGGTTATCATGCTCAGCAGAAGAAGGGGATCCATGGGATAAGACATCAAAACTGCTCCTGTCTGGGAAACTAATTGAAAGAAAGGGGCTTTGTACACGAAAATCAAACTTCGGCTGACCGGAGCAACCAGTGGGTCACGTTGATTTCTGGGCCTGAGCTGCCAACTTCAGGTCTCCTTCTCAAAGCAACTGGTGGTGACAATCACCTTGGATAAGCTAATACTTTGCTAGGAGGGGGCTGGGAAAAAAAGCACTGATTAGAGGCGTACCGGCAATAAATGGCACCTGGGGCAAACGCTCCCACCCTCGCGCCCTTTGCGTCCCCTATGGGGAGGACAGCAGGGCCTTGAGCGAGGGGGGAGGGGGGGCAGGCAGCAGCAGCCAGCCCCCTCCACCTCCACTGGAGGCTGTGTAACCTCAGCTTGTGAGTTCTGTGGGGCAGTACTTGGAAGGGGTTGCAAAGAAACTAAATTTAAAACAAAATGGTTTACTTTCTTAACAAATAACACTTTCAACATTTAACACATTACAGTCCTGTTAAGTTGCATTTTCAAGTCCTTATATTTACAGTCTACTGATACTGCCAAGTCCAATTCTTCTTTGCAAATGGGTTGGCTCCTGAAGACTCCAAGGGCTTGGTGAACAGGATTCAACATGATGGAGGTTTCCAGGAGAACTCTCACCCATTACAACCACAAAAAGAAACCCTGAAACAATAAACTCCAACATTTACAACATAGCAAAAACAAACAACTACCTTCCCAGTAGTTCCCAACAATATTGCAGTTACCTTAACAAGGTGTTAAGGGCTTATACAACCAAGGTCCGAGTCTGGTAGCCTTGTCTCCTCCAAACTACATGAGCTCTGCAGCCTTCTCCTGCTTTGGGTCTCCACCCCTTTCTGGGTCAACCCATTCTGAGCATGGGGGTTACAGCTGCACCTGCCTCACTCAAGGGACTTGCTGTGACCCAGCACCGGCTCCTGCCAGCTGGGGCCTCAGTACCTGCCAGTGGGACATGCAGGCTCCTGGCCCTTGACTATGTGGGGGTGCAATTTTTCACCCCATACATGGTCAAATGGGTGATGCCGGGGGACGTGTGACCCCACATGTCCCTCTGGCAGATACACCCCTGGTGCTGATGAGCAACTGGCAAAGTCTCCCTTGCTTGAGTTGGGGAGAAGTTGTGGCTCAGTGGAAAAGTCTCTGTTTTGCAGGCAGAAGGTCCTAGGTTCAGTCCCTGCAATGTCCAGTAAAAAGAACCAGGAAGTGAATAACATGAGACCCTGGAGAGACACTGCCAGTCTGAGAAGATAACATGGACCTTGATGGACTGATTCAGTACAAGGAAGCTTTATGCATGTTCACGTGTGCTTGGGTTGATTGAATGATGTCTCAAAAGACTTCCAGAACAAAACCCGGAAGTGAGAGAGGATCGCTTTAGGAATAACAGGAAACAGTGTCCAGTGATTCCTAGAGCGACCAATTGCCACTTCCAGTTAGAACCTTTGATAAGAACTTCTGGTAAGAATGTGAGGCCAGTTAGAGGGTAACCAAAATGTTCAAAGGTCTGGAATCTATGCCCTGCGAGGAGAAACTTAGGGAGCTGTGGATGTTTAGTTTGGTGAAGAGAAGGTTAAAAGATGACATGATAGACATGTTTAGATATTTGAAGGGATGTCATGTTGGTGAGGGAGCAAGCTTGTTTTCTGCTGCTCCAGAAACTAGGACCAGGAGTAGTGGGTTCAAGGTGAAGGAAAAGAGATTCCACCTAAACATCAGGAAAAACTTCCTGACAGTAAGGGCTGTTCAACAGTGCACTACCTTGGAGTGTGGTGGAGTCTTCTTTGGAGGTTTTTAAAGAGAGGTTAGATGGCCATCTGTCTGGAGTGCTTTGATTATGTGTTCCTGCATTTCAGGGGGTTGGACTTGATGGCCCCTGGGGCCTCTTCCAATAGTCTATGATTTTATGATTCTAAGAAAACAACCACCAGAAATTTACTAGACCTACCACCTGGAAGCTGCTACTCAATTTTAGCTGAGCTGGAATTTCAGAGAGAATTTGGGAGGCAGCAGCTCAGACAAATGCTCAGTGAGATTCCTCGTGGAGAAAAGTGGGCTATAAATCTAAACTCTTCTCTTCCTCTTAACTGGAGACACTGGAGACTGAATCCTGAATCTTATGAATGTCAAATCCATCCTCTTGAGCTGTTGGCCTCTCCCTTTTCCCAACTCAAAGCAAATATTGTCTTTCTGGGTAAGGTAAAAACAGGTTGGAAAATGTTCAGTTACATGCACATCTCCACAATAGTGTACTTAGAGCAAAGGATTTATTGGAAGGAAATGAAACTTTCAGCCTTTCACAAAACTCCAGCCAGCTTTCAAGATTAACTGACAAGAAAATATATTGAGTACTACTAATGGGAGATGTGTCCTGTCTCCCTGCTATTGGAACTGCCACGCAAAAATAATGATTTTTAAAAAACGTGCCTACGATGTAATTTATAGGGAACCAACACATGTCATAATGCTGGTAGCGAGTGACCTATGATTCTCTAATGTGTCCTAGAAGCTCATTAGTCGTATCAGGGGTAGGAAGCATCCAGACAGATGTCCTGGGAGCTATGATGAAGAGAAAATGGATTGTACGGGCAAAGCATTGCAGGCAGGTGTCTGAGATGGCTACCTAATTCATTTTAAAAATGTATATTCTAAATATTGCCCAGAAGAATCAGGGAGAGATGGGCTCTGTGGGTTACAAATGCAGTCAACCACGTATTAACTTGTGTCCAAGTTGAGTTTGCTCACGCACCCTGGTTGGGCAAATGTTTCTGGGCACAAGAGTTTTTGTTTCATTTATTGTTATTATGGCCATTGACCCTCTATTTCAACCGACTAGTTTCAGAGAGCAACAAACGGGAAACTTTAAAACGGGTTAAGCAAAACATATGAATACCTATATCTAGTCGGGATCACATTACACGTAACACCTGTCCTGCAGGATCTACACTGACTGTCCTTCGAGTACCGGGTCATTTTCAAGGATTTGGTTTTGACCTTCAAGGCCTTGAGTAGGCTTGGAGATTCGGATGAAACAAATACCAGATTCGTCCCAAAAATTGGTCGAATATGTCCTGCCCGAATATGAACGAGTTCAAATGCAAGGTATTTGGGGGTGTTTTTTCGAGGGGAGTTGGTGCCGAGCGGTCGCTCTTCGTTGAGCTCCTCCACCTTTTAAAGATAAGTTTTAAATTTCTCCTACCCTTTGTAGTTTTTTTTTATCTCTAGGGCCCCTTCCGCCCAGGCAAAATAATGCGTTTTCAAACCACTTTCACAACTGTTTGCAAGTGGATTTTGCTATTCCGCACAGCTTCAAAGAGCACTGAAAGCAGTTTGAAAGTGCATTATTCTGCATGTGCGGAATGAGCCTTAGTATTTAGGGTGTTTTTTTCGCATTTCAGCCTGCAGGGGGTTCATTTTTAAATTATTTGTATGCCCGAATAAGACAAATAATGTATTTGGATATACCTGAATATTTGGGTATATCCGAAAAATTCAGGTTTGTTTGAATTTTGGGGGTGTTTTTTCACATTGTGGCCTGCAGGGGCACATTTCTGGAGCTAGCAGCACCAAATTTTCAGGATATCGTTCAGAGACTGTCCTGATGATACCAGCCGAGTTTGGTGAAGTTTGGTTTGGGGGGGCAACGTTATGGATCCCCAAAGGGGGTGTTTCCAATAACAGGAGATGGGGGCTACCCCACCTCGTCAATGAACAACGTTCTTTTGAGAAGCACAAAAGGCATACAGCTGTAATTTTAGAGTCCCCTAATTGCATCCTCCTTTTCTAGCTGGCTCGACAAAGAAACAACCCCTTCCCCTTTTTTCACCGTTGGCAAATAAATTGAAATATAGAACTGGAATGCTGATCAAAGGAATCGGTGTAACTAATTACTCAAAGCGTCCTCTGCCATTTCTCTAGTGGAAGGCTCGGCTAATGGTGTCGAACTGACACGTGAACGCAGATCAAAAGCTCTCTACCTGGCAGTTTTTTTGCATTCCTTTCAATTCCAGCTACCAGAACCTGACATCTTTTCCAGTTTCTGGAAGCTGTTTTTACATCAATTATTCTTTTGTTTTGTTTTGTTTTTCTTTTTGTTTAGAGGCAGAAGGCACCTCCCTTCCCTGATGGGGCAACCCTACGCAAGTGACTCTTCTGTAAACGCATGCATTTTCATAGATTTGCCTGGAGTAACTCTTACACAGGGGTGCATTTGGGGGCATTGTTCCATCTTGTACCCCCAATCAATTCTTCGCACACCAAAAATAAAATAAAATACCTAAAATTGTGCCCTTACCTCATATAATTTTTTCTGTATTTTTTTTAAAAAAAATTGACTATTTTCCATTACCTGTCTCAAAGCATTTACATTTGCAGTTGTTGCTTTTTAATGTGTCTGGAGAGACTTGGCTGCATACATAACTGTGACTGCTGTGGATTCCATTAGCACCTTGGAGGTCAGAAAGATTTTAAAATTACATTTGAAATCTATCATTAAGATTAGCCCTGTCCGCACATGCAAAATACACGCATTTTCTCAATCCACTTTCGAGGAGCAAAATTTTTGCAGCTTGGATTTTAACTGTAAGGGATAGGGTAAAAATCCACTTGCAAACAATTGTGAAAGTGGATTGAAAGTGCATTATTCGGCATGTGCGGAAGGGGCCTAAGAGTGGCTTGATTCTCCACTCCTCCACATGAGCAACAAACTAATTCGGTGGACCCAGTTTTGTTTCCCCATTCCTCCACATGAAGCCTGTTGGATGACCTTGGGCTACTCAGTTTTCTCAGAACATCTCTCAGCCCCACCAAAATCACAAGGTGTCTGTGGTGAGGAGAGGAAGGGAAAGAGTGTATAAGCTGCCTTGACAGTCTTTATGGTAGAGAAAAGTGTGTATTAAAAACCAATTCATCTTCTTTAACTCTTCTTATTACAGACACAAATCCCCAGGTCATGTAGATCAAGGAGCAGCAGTGGTGTAGGAGGTTAAGAGCTCGTGTATCTAATCTGGAGGAAATCCTTGAGGGTTCCCATTCTCAGCTCTGTCACCTGAGCTGTGGAGTGCTTATCTTAAATTCCAGATTAGTTTGTACACTCCCATGTTTACATGCCAGTTGGGTGACACTTGGGCTAGTCACAGCTTCTCGAATGCTCTTGCCTCAGCCCCACCCACCTCACAGGGTGTTTGTTGTGAGGGGGGGAAGGGCAAGGAGATTGTAAGCCCCTTTGAGTCTCCTGCAGGAGAGAAAGGGGGGATATAAATCCAACCTCCTCCTCCTCCTCCTCCTCCTCCTCCTCCTCCTCCTCCTCCTCCTCTTCTTCTTCTTCTTCTTCTTCTTCTTCTTCTTCTTCTTCTTCTTCTTCTTCTACTGTAAAATTTTTAGCATGTGTTTCTTTATGATCTTAAACTTAAAGAAGCTCACAAAATGAAATAGTTAAAAAACAACACAATTTATAACAAACGAATACACTCTAAGAGCTTCCTTCCTCCACTGAGATTGCAAATGCCTTACCAGACCAGGTACTCTGGAGCAGCAGCAGCAGAAGGCTATTGCTTTCACATCCTGCATGTGAGCTCCCAAAGGCATCTGGTGGGCCTCTGCGAGTAGCAGAGTGCTGGACTAGATGGACTGTGGTCTGATCCAGCAGGCTCTTTCGTATGTTCCTATGTTCTTATTGGGTTGACCTGCCCTCCACGCCAGTTTTTCCATGCTATTCTTGTTTAGGGAAATACATGGTATGTAGGTTAGCATGTAAAGGGCTTTCAGTCCCAGCTCAGCCTTGAAAGTTGACCTTGGGCAAGTCACACACTCTGTGCTTCAACCTAGTTTACCTCACAGGTTGTTGGAATGAATACATGCGAGAACCACAAGTTGGGTTGTCCTACATTCCTTGCGGAATGGGTGGGATTAAAAATGTGATGATTGATACACTCAGTGTGAAGATATCCATTTTTTTTACCGGTTTCAGGGCTTCCTGTTTTGACAGTGTCTGCATTTTGGTTTCCTACTTGCCCGTCCCCAACCCCTGTGGTGTAGTGGTTAAGATTAGGTGGACTCTAATCTAGAGAACCAGGTTTCATTCTCCACTTGTCCACATGAGTTGTCCACATGACTCCACTTGTCTCGTATCTTCACCCCATATAAAGTCCCTATAATGGCCTCTCCGTCTCGGCTTTGAGCCAATCTCATCGGTGTGGTATCCCTAGTCCCTCAATGATGTGGTTGGTTCTTTCCCATCGCGGGCCAGGGCCTTTACTGCTCTGGGCCCCGCAGGTGGAACACTCTTTCCTCCAGCTGTCCCTAGGGCCCTGTGGGATCTCAGTGTGAGTTCCACAGGGCTTGAAGCAAGACTTGGAGTCTGTTCCTACTGCTGGGCCTTTGGAGTGAACAGCCATGTGTGCCCCCCTGCTCTGGGCCTCTTTAAGCATCTGAGCCCTTCCACTCCAATGGGATTCGGCCAGCTCTCCCTCCTAGTAGAGGATTCTGTTAAAAAACAGGGTTTTAGTGGATCTCTTTCAGCTTCATTATTTCTCACTGTTGTTTTTAAAGGTTTTAGAAACATATTTATAATTCTGTATCAAGATTTCATGTTGTGCACCAATCCCTGAGCCCTCCCTGGGGATGGGGTGGTATGTACCTATTCTGATCTATCTATCTATCTATCTATCTATCTATCTATCTATCTATCTATCTATCTATCTATCTATCTATCTATCTATCTATCTATCTATCTATCTATCTATCTATCTATCTATCTATCTATCTATCTATCTATCTAACTAACTAACTAACTAACTAACTAACTATCTAACTATCTATCTAACTAACTAACTAACTAACAAATACATACATACATACATACATACATACATACATACATACATACATACATAAATGAGCAGGGGACACTTATCTGGTGGAGTTGTTTTCCCATGTCTACACACAAAGTCTGCTGGAGGACCTTGGGTTAGTCACAGTTCTCTCAGAACTCTCTTAGTCCCACCTGACCCAGAAGGTGTCTGTTGTGGGGAAGGGAAGGAGTTTGCACACCGCTTTGAGACTTCTTACGAAAGAGAAAGGTGGCATACAAATCCAAACTCTTCTTCTCTTCTTATTTTCTTTGAAACCAGGTCTTCCTCTTCCTCCCCCAAAAGCTCTGGGAGTGACCCTCCAATGAGAACAAGAGCCACTGAATGGATACCCTGCATATATCTTTCATCAGCCCCTTGATTTCCTCGAGATATTAGCTGCTCCTGGACTGTCACTTCCCAGGCTATCTTTTGATGGAAACTTTTATGCCACTGTTACTATGACGATGCAACGGTGCCATGGTGGTTTAATTGGATTTTTTTTGGTATTCTTTCTGCTTGTGCTCGCCCGGCTCAATGTGCTTTAATAACGGGCTCAGATGTTTCTCATATAATTGCTCACAGCTATAATCTTCAGTTTTATGTTTCTTGAGGATTCGTGGGGCTGGGAGTCGGTAGTGTTTCTCCCCCACCCCTTTGGACCAACGATTCCTTCCTTTCTTCCATTTTTTCGTCTCTCTGGCTGAAATTACAAAATCTTTAACACAAAGATACCTGAGCAATAAAGTCTCTGGAATCGTCGAAGGCTTTCACAGCCGGAATCACTTGGGTGCTGTGTGGTTTCCGGGCTGTATGGCCGTGTTCTAGCAGCATTCTCTCCTGACGTTTCGCCTGCATCTCCTCTGAAGATGCCAGCCACAGATGCAGGCGAAACGTCAGGAGAGAATGCTGCTAGAACACGGCCATACAGCCCGGAAACCACACAGCACCCAAGTCTCTGGAATCGTTCAGAGGTTTGAAGAAGGGCTTGTGGAGAATATGGAGTAGCAGGGGGAGTAGGAGATTTGAATTGTTCTCCTGCTATTATAACTAATCTTCAGGTGATGGAGCTCAGTTCACCTGTAGCAAACGGCCCCTTTGGTAGGTGGTCTCTGCATCATTATACTCTATTGAAGTTTCTCCCTCCCAAACTCCACCCACCACAGATCCTACCCCCAAAATCTCCAGATGTTTCCCAACCTCGAGCTGGTATGCCCACCTGCCAGATCCCACTACACAAAGCAGTGGTAGGAAAAAAATAAAGACCAATATAGCATGTGACACTGTGTTGCTTCTGGTAAAAATTCAATGACACGGGGTAGCTCCAGACATCTCTAGAAACTCATTTTACCATAGAGTTTCTAGTGATTCCTAGAACTATCCATCCTCACGTCTGAGTTTTTACAGGAAGTGACACCATTATGGCTGTCCCTCCACCATGTCCCCAGCCCCAACCATACAGCTGTTTGCCAGGCTTGACCTGGTGACTCTAATGTGGAGATAACCATTTTCTTTTAGTCTACTCTCAGTTCTCAACCCTCCCCACATTACTTTTTTAAAATCTATGCTACAAGCATATTTGCTCTTCTCCATATACTTTCCTCCTAAGCGGGGAGGGGAACCCTTAGACCAGGGGTAGGGAACCTGCGGCTCTCCAGATGTTCAGGAACTACAATTCCCATCAGCCCCCCTCCACCCCCCCCCCCCACCCCCCCACCCCCCCCTCCCCCCCCCCCCCCCCCCCCCTCCCTCCCCCCCCCCCCCCCACGCCCACACCCCCCCCCCCCCACGCCCCCCCCCCGCCCGCCCCTCCCCCCCCCCCCCCCCCCCCCCCCTCCCCCCCCCCCCCCCCCCCCCTCCCCCCCCCCCCCCCACCCCCCCCCCCCCCCCCCCCCCCCCCCCCCCCCCCCCCCCCCCCCCCACCCCCCCCCCCCCCCACCCCCCCCCCCCCCCACCCCCCCCCCCCCCCACCCCCCCCCCCCCCCACCCCCCCCCCCCCCCACCCCCCCCCCCCCCCACCCCCCCCCCCCCCCACCCCCCCCCCCCCCCACCCCCCCCCCCCCCCACCCCCCCCCCCCCCCACCCCCCCTGTCAGCATGGCCAATTGGCCATGCTGGTAGGGGCTGATGGGAATTGTAGTTCCTGAACATCTGGAGAGCCGCAGGTTCCCTACCCCTGCCTTAGACAGAGTGATTTCGAGCTGAAAAAAAAATTGGAGGGGGAATCATTAAGTAGCTCAGACTTAACCTGACCCTGTCTAAACAAGCACATTTCCTTAAACTCCTGGAAACTTAAGAAGAAGAAAGAGAAGGAGGAGAAGGAGTTGGGATTTATACCATGCCTTTGTCTTTTGTAATAAGTCTCAAAGGCCCTTTCCCCATTTACTGTTTGTTGCGCGCTACTCTGCCCAAATAGCACGGGGTCCAGCGGTGCTCCCCACGAGTCTGGGCGGTGACAGCGCAGCCGCCCCGACTCTGCGCTGTAACGTCCCTTCAGCACGTGTCATTTCTGACGCTGAAGAAACTGCACCTTCTGATGACCCCAGGGCAGAAATTGCTCGCCCTCAGAGTAGCACGCTGCAAAACGTAAGTAGGGAAAGGCCCAAAGTGTCTTGCAAACGCCTTCTCTTCTTCTCCCACCAACAGATACCTTGTGAGGTGGGTGGCATTGAGAGAGCTCTGAAAGAACTGTGACTAGCCCAAGGTCACCTGGCAGGCTTTATATGGAGGAGCAGGGAAACAAATCCAGTTCACCAGATGAGATCAGCACTCCAAGGAGTGGGGAGTCAAACTTGGCTTCCCAGATTAGAGTCCAGCACTCTTAACCATTACCCTATGCTATCACACATAGCCCTATGTTTTATATGTTATCTCAGACATCTCGGGTTGCTAGCTTTAATGGGTTTAATGATTCACCCATTCAATTAGTTCCTTGATCAATAGGAGCCCATTTTAATAGATGAAGGGCCATTTTAATCAGAGAGGCTGTACGTTGAGGGGCATTCTCTTTATTTTGATTCTAGTGTTGTCCTCTTACAGGGAATGCAGGAAAAAAATATTAATGACCCTTCCTTCCAACCATAGATGCATTTTCTCAGAAATGCACATCTGTAAAGGCTTCGACAAGATCACCATATTCAAATTTAATTCATTCGTCAATTGATTGATCTGTTCAAAGGCCAGTGTCTGTCCACGCAAACCCTTTTAATTGATTGATAGTCCTACAGACAACAGGACTCTTGCACTGTTAACGAACGGTTCCCATAGTTCTCTTTGCACTGTTTAGCACGACACCTTTCCTCTATTACAGAGAACGCCTTCCAATGTACCTGCTAAATTTGCTAATAACATTCACTAGGTAGCACTTAAAAAAGGAAGGAAAAGCGAAAATGCTAAACTGCAAATTCTAAATTCCCATGTAATCCTTCAAATAGATGGCATTTCCATGGCCCACATGTGAACAGGAACCAGCCCACTGAATCCAAAGGGATTAGGCTGTGCTATTGAGAGTTGTGCGGCGTCGCTCAGCACATCTAAGACACTGGCTGTGATCCAATTCAGAGTTAAGCACATCAATTTACACTGTCTTAAGTGCCTTTAATTCGGGGCTGGTTCAGATGCTCAGCCCAGGTGGTGTTTGTCAGAGAGCGGCGCTGAGATTCTGCACACTCACCTTTAAAGCTGTGCAAATGAGGCTGTGAATCAGTGAGGGGTTCGCACTGCCGAGGTAATTGGATCAAACCTCGTGATCCTTCTGTTCCATAGGAGAGAGAGAATCATCACAGACACCGTGGAAATGATTTGCTCTTTTTTGATGTGGCTAATGCTAGGGGGAATGAGTGCAGACTCAAAAAGACTGGAACTTGGACGGCCTGGTAGGAAGAAAGTCGATTCCCTTGAAATGTGGTGTTGGAGGAGAGTTTTATGGATACTGCTGTTACCTAGCTTAACAGGGGTTATATATTTATTAAAGGGAATCTCCACCAGCTGCTAAGAGCGTAACAGCACACGTATGGTTTTAAAATAGCGAAGGGGAATGAATACTCAACTTGGCAGTGCGAAAGGAGGCTAGGAGGGATCTTATAGACATTAGACCGGGGTGAGGTGAGTGGTTTAGGAAAGTCATAACAATGGGTAGAGGAGATGCAGAGAAGCAACCATCTGTTGCTGACCTGGCTTCCAGAAGAGATAGGGAAATGCAGTATCTGATATTAAGGTGGCTTTCCATATTCTTAACAGTATCTTTGCAAGGTGTGGTACTCAAGCATGCCCTTAAACAGGATGAGGCCTCCAGGATGTACAGGAGTAACTCATTCTCTTAATTAGATCATGCTAAAGCAAACTTTTGACCTTTGGCTTGCTGTCAGGTGAACATTCTGCTACCTACACACAGAGGTGTTGTGAAAACTGGCTTCTGCCAATATGATTTTAAAGAAAATATATTGCAATAATATATGGGGATAATTGGGGCCATAACACTGCGGACCACAAAAAAAAGACAAATCAGTGGGTACTAGATCGAGTCAAGCCAGAACTTTTCCTAGAAAGATGAAAGGAAGAAAGCTGATTAATTTGAAATGTAGTATCGGAAGAGAAATTTGCAGATTCTCTGGGCTGCCAAAAAGAATAATAAGTAGTAGTGGAAGATGAAGAGTTGGATTTATATCCCCCCTTTCTCTCCTGTAGGAGACTCAAAGGGGCTTACAAACTCCTTTCCCTTTCCCCTTCACAACAAACACTCTGTGAGGTAGGTGGGGCTGAGAGAGCTCCGTAGAGCTGTGGCTAGCCCAAGGTCACCCAGCTGGTGTCTGTTGGAGTGTACAGGCTAATCTGAATTCCCCAGATAAGCCTCCACAGCTCAAGCGACAGAGTGGGGAATCAAACCGGTTCCTCCAGATTAGAGTACACCTGCTCTTAACCACTACCCCACTGCTGCTCCTTGATCAAATCCAGGTTCTAGATTGAATCCAGCCTGAACTTTCTCTGTAAAGACTAAACTGAGGCTTTGGTCACATAATGGGAAGACAAGTCATTGGAAAAGACAATAATGCTAGGAAAATCTGAAATCTTGTGTTCTTCTGTAGTCCGGAGATAAGTTGTAATTCTGGGGGATCTCCTGATTCCATAAGAACATAAGAACATAAGAACGAGCCTGCTGGATCAGACCAGAGTCCATCTAGTCCAGCACTCTGCTA
This sequence comes from Sphaerodactylus townsendi, assembly GCF_021028975.2. NCBI lineage: Eukaryota > Metazoa > Chordata > Lepidosauria > Squamata > Sphaerodactylidae > Sphaerodactylus > Sphaerodactylus townsendi. Next base: position 8,203,953 of record NC_059431.1, on the reverse strand, counting down.
CTCGCAGTGGCCCACTAAGTGCCTTTGGGAGCTCACAGGCAGGATGTGAAAGCAATGGCCTTCTGCTGCTGCTGCTCCCGAGCACCTGGTCTGCTAAGGCATTTGCAACCTCAGATCAAGGAGGATCAAGATTGATAGCCATAGGTTGACTTCCCCTCCATAAATCTGTCCAAGCCCTTTTTAAAGCTATCCAGGTTAGTGGCCATCACCACCTCCTGTGGCAGCATATTCCAAACACCAATCACACGTTGCATGAAGAAGTGTTTCCTTTTATTAGTCCTAATTCTGCCCCCCAGCATTTTCAATGAGTGCCCCCTGGTTCTAATATTGTGAGAAAGAGAGAAAAATTTCTCTCTGCCAACATTTTCTATCCCATGCATAATTTTATAGACTTCAATCATATCCCCCCTCAGACGTCTCCTCTCCAAACTAAAGAGTTCCAAACGCTGCAGCCTCTCCTCATAAGGAAGGTGCTCCAATCCTTCAATCATCCTCGTTGCCCTTCTCTGCACTTTTTCTATCTCTTCGATATCCTTTTTGAGATGTGGCGACCAGAACTGAACACAGTACTCCAAGTGCGGTCGCACCACTGCTTTATATAAGGGCATGACAATCCTTGCAGTTTTATTATCAACTCCACCTGGAGGCTGGCATCCCCATCTTAAATACAAATGCTCCAATCAGGGAATGGCCCCACTTCACTCCCTAACTATTACCTGTAGTCTTCACCCACACCTGGCTACTGCTGTTTCAAAAGTTTGCCTTCAAGTCCATTGTAACACCGCTTGCGAATCTGAGGGCTGACTCATTGTTAAACATATTTCAGCCTGGAATAATGGGACATTCCAGGAAGTCATAAAAATGTACGCCCGGCTTCTGCCGTAGGAAGCGCGGAGGAATTATTAATAAGAGAAGAGATTGCAAAACATTTTGGGAATGCATAATGTATGAAGGGACAGCCAAGATGGACTCATAAAAATAGGCCATGCGTGTGCTTCTGTTAGCATGTGTTAGCAAGGATGGGAGGACATGGTTGATAGCTGACATAAACAAGGGCTTCTCGGTTTGTAGAGCCAAACTGAGCAGTCTTATTCCACGGCCATGAATGGAGCATCAATGGTACATAAATAGGGCTCATTCTTACCTCCAAAGCCCTAAGCATTCTGACCTTTAAAGCCCTAAACAGCCTTGATATCTTTGGCTCCACCTCTCATATTTCCCCCACTCCCTGAAGAATGTTTTGTTCTTCTTCATGTGATTTACTGAGGGTGTCTGCCAATAGGTCAGTGATGGCGAACCTTTTTGAGACCGAGTGCCCAAATTGCAACCCCAAACCCACTTATTTATCACAAAGTGCCAACACGGCAATTTAACCTGAATACTGAGGTTTTAGTTTAGAAAAAACGGTTGGCTCCGAGGCATGCGTTACTCAGGAGTAAGCTTGGTGGTCATCGGTGGCTTTGCTTTGAAGCAACTGTGCAACTCTTCCAACGGGTGAATCATGACCCTAGGAGGGTTTACTTAGAAGCAAGCCTCGTTGCCAGCAACCAAGCTTACTACCAGGTAAAAGATCGCACTTTAGCTCTTCACATGAAAATCAGTGAGGTTTAACAGCATTTAACAGGGTTACCTACACTGCTTTCCCAAAACTAGGTCTTAGGTTTAATGCTAATAATCGAGCCCAGCAGCCCAGGCCAGCCTAGATGTATGGTAATCAATGTAATCAATCTGATATATATCTAGGTTAATACAAAACATTGATGCAATTAAATAAATTCATTCTATAATCTGTCTATAGAAAGACCGACTTCTCCTTCAAAAGAATACATTCATTCATTAAATACTTTAACATTTCTAGCAGTTTATAAACCTCTGAACCCATTGTTCAGTTTTTATGTCTAATCAAACTGTCTAATATTAAATTAAATTACATCTAATTTCTTGGTTGTACTATTATTATTTTTGAAAATAAACATATACCTTTAGTAATCAATTGGATGGAAATCAATATCTATCTTTCCCTTTAAATATAGTATCCAAGGTTGCCAGATCTCTAAATATGTTTCCACTGGAAGGAATCTAGATTGATGAAAACCCTTATCCAAAACAAAAAGTTGTTGCATTTTGCTAATAGTTAAGGTTGAAAATCACCCAGATTTGTTTCCACATGTGTTATTTTATGCCATCTTTCCACCCAATCCACCCAAGACATTAAACATAAAACAGTCAAAACATCTGAGCAATTAAAATAGTTAAAATTATAAAACAATTCAATTTAAACACGTAAACAATACTAGAAGGGTATTCAGTAGCTGTAATTGTGCGTGTCAAATGAAATTTAAAATGTCTTCAGCTGATGGCAAAACACACTGATAGCTGGAGATAGATGAAGCATTGTGGGAAGGGAGTTCCCAAATTCCGGTGCCACAACCAAAAAGACCCTTCTCCAGACTGCCAGGAATTCAGGTTGCATTAGGAATTCTCCATTGCTGCATATTTTAAAATTCCTGAATATCATCTAGAGCATCTCCCCTTCACCACTACTGTGAATGGAGGTGCTTCATGTCTCTCACAGTCTTTTCAATCTCAATATGAACATACATTCATGTGTTTGTATTAAACAAACACATGTCAACAAAGCAAGAAAAGTACTCTCAGTTTGAACCAGAGGTGGGATCCAGCAGGTTCTCACCAGTTCCCGAGAGTGGGTTACTAATTATTTGTGTGTGCCGAGAGGGGGTTACTAATTGGGTCCGCTTTTCCATCTCCACGCCCTTGCCTCCCCGAGAGGCATACTGCCTTTGAACGTGAAGGTTCCATATAGCAATTGTGACTAATAATGTAACTCTCTGAACTGGGTTAATCCCTTTCAGGTACTGCAATTCATTGATTCTCAGCCTTTCGTACCTTTTATCTCACCAGTCTCTATCAAAGAACCTGTGTGTTTCACCATTGCTGTGTTCAGATTTGTGAGTTGGGGCCTGACCTGCTGCAAAAAAAAAATTGGGGGGTTGTGGTGGCTGCCCATGGGGGGGCATCCAACGCAGGTTTTGCCCAGGGCTCAGGTTTGCCTAGGTACGCCTCTGCCCCCTTTGCTGAGGGCGGGGGCTGGCGAGGGAACCTGTTACTAAAAATTTTGGATCCCACCACTGGTTTGAACATACATTCATATCAAGGTTCTCTTTGTACAGTTTCCACCTATGAGCAACAGCAGATGTGCGAATCAGAAAATGCCACATGAATAGAATAGTGAAATCACTTGTACAATGACATCAACATGTACATACCTGTCATTTGGTCTCAAAGCGCGATTTTGGAACAATCAAGGAGCAGAGCAGGTGAAATTCATCCCTACAAGGAAACAAAGTCAAAATTCTTTGCAACCGCAACAGATAAAACACATGCCCGTATTGCGTGCTTTAGAATGCAGAGTTTAGATACCTGAAAAGTGTCACTGTCATTAAAAATGAGCTTTACTGAACATGCATCAACGTAATAAGCTGTGCGAGAATTCATGGGAAAAGGTGAGCTATTTTACCGACAGTTCACCTAGGGAGCTTGTAAATGCCAAACACATTCTTAACTGAGCCGAGAGGAGTTTCCCAATTCCCATCATCACATCATTTCCCACCTGCCTGTCTGTCAGATATATAAATATATTTAGCAGTAAATCACAGTACAGTTCCATGCATACTATGCCTACTGATGTCTGTAGGTTTGATGTCTGAACAGCCTCATTCTCGGCAAGAGCATTGATCAAGTAGCCCCATAACTGTTAACTCTTCGCTCCCCAAGGTCTGGGCTGAATTCTGGAGATGGTTCCACACTGGGGCTATTCTCTTTGGTCAGACCATCACCCTTGCAAAATTAGCTGCATCTGGAATCAGTATGGAGAATCGAAACATCAAAGGATATTGTAAGCCGTGAAATTTTTAAAAAAGGAAAATGGAGGCAAATAAAGTGGCTTTGGCCCTGCCATTCATTCACAAGCAGCTGCAACTCAGGATTCTTGAAAAGACTCGCTAATAGTGTGAGACTTAAAAAAAACCCAGTTTGGGGAAAATAAGACGGGGCAGACTCATTTTAGGGGCGGGATCTGTGCGATCCCCCCCCCAGGACGGGATTTTTACCATCCTACACCCTGGCCCGAGCCTCAAACTCTAGGGCAACTCCGCCACTTTGCCTTGTGGATACTGTGCAATTGTCTATAGGAGAAAAAAACTTTTGTGATTAAGGCTCAAAGGTAATTATAGAAATTACAATACTGAAGCAAGAACCAGGGTTCTCCAATAAATAAGTTTCTTCTTTTAAAAAAACCCCAAAAAACTAAAAAAAAACCCTGTGGCATTTGAAAAAATGAGCACTCCCCAGAAGCATAATAGTTGTGGCACGATCAATAAATTGCCAACAGTGTACGGCCTCATAAAAACCAAATTCCAAAGTTGTGAATTATAATCATCATTAAGCGGGATGACAAAACCGCATGAATCACGGCCGGCGGAGCACAGTGGTAAGTCTGCGGAGATGGAAGTTTGTACTAATTACCCCAATGAAAAGATCTCCCATAATAAAGGCAGCACCACGTTTTATAAGCATGTATATATTTGGGAGATGTATTTCTACTAAGTGAAAGCATAAATTTGCTGGGGAAGCGTTCGCAAGTTTGTTTGAGTGAAAGTCTGAAAATGTTGCCTGCATATAAGTTAAAGAAAACAAAGTTTTTTATTGCTGATACAAGCCAAACACCCATTTCAGCCTATCTGTTCCATTCACTTTCAGTTTGCTTAAAGATGCAGAAATGCCATGATATTTAGGGCCGCAAAAATGTGTGCAAAAGTTTTCATTAGAGGATTTTTTTTAAAAAAATAATAATATCCCATTTCTGCTGTTTTGACATGAAAATTGCAGTTTCCACTTTCATTTCCCCTTTCTAATAATAAAAAGGCTTTGCACTTATCAAAGGGAATTTGGCTTTGTGTGTATAGGAGTTCTGTATAGTTGGTACACAGCCTTCCAACCTTATTGAGAAGGCCATTCCATAAGGTGTTGGCCACAACAAAGAATGCACATGTACAGCAACATGTTGATGTATGTACAGCATATGTTGATCTTCCCCAACGTAAAGGATGCCACCTATAGAAGACCCTGCTCAGATCAAGGAAGCTGTCATGAAACAAAGTAGTTTGATTCCCTAGAATCATGTGAAGTTGTTGCCATGCAAGACTATAGCCAGACTGGGGTGGGTGTGGGGTGGGGGGTGGGAGGGATTTCTGAAGGCCTTATTAGTCATTTATTGATATCACAGACAACCAAATCTTAATTCAAGGGCTTTGTTATCAACAGGGTTTACCTGACACAAAACGTCAGTCTTTCCCCCTCCTGAATGAAGTACGCATAGCATCAGACAATGCCACCCCTGAAAGCTCAGCCATTAAAGTCTGGATAACAACAGCTAAACCTTGAGAAGGTACACTTGGTTCCAACCCCACAAAGAACTTGCAAATGTTCACACTGATTTCATCAGCAAAGTGGCTGGATCACCCTGCACCCATTTCTCCCAAACATTAATCTTAAATCTCCTGTCGAGCTATCAAGGACCATCCAGAGTTTCTTTGTTTTAACATTGCAAAGTCATCCAGACTTGGAATGCACCTGATCTTAATTTCATTAGCACAGTACAAAACAGGGTTGGTAAATACCCTAGAAATTTGGTAAAATTTGGATTCAGATTTATTTGGGCATAAAATTATCTTTATGCGCGAATAAGATAAATCCAGAGGACAGTCTCCAGATGATACTCTGATATTTTGGTGCCACTAGCTTAAGAAATGCACCCCCCTGCAGGCCAAAACATGATAAACACTGAAAAATACCCCCCAAAAAGCCCGAATACCTTGCATTCGGATTCGTTCATATTCGGGCAGGGCATATTCGGTCGATTTTTGCCTCAATATACCCGAATTCGCTCAGATTCAGGCCGAGTTTGGTATTTGTTGCATCCAAATCTCCAAGCCTGTTCCAAAACTCACCAACAGTTGGCCACTCCCAAGTCTTAATCCAATCGAACCTTTTCCCATAGAGTTGTCCATGATTGTAAATGGAACTTTGCTTTGTTCTAGGAAGACTGCCCCCCGACATAGTTGGAGGATCATTTTTCCCCTAGAAGTTGACCCCCCCCCAAAAAAATCCATGGTTCTTTGTACTTGGATTTTCCTCCTTGTGCCCATGAGCAGAGCTGGCTGGTTTTCACATTCTCACTACTGGAATGGTAAATATCACCCTCCCAATGCTTTGATCTAGCCCCACTATCAACCATCTCACTATTTTCTAAGCTCTCTCTTCTAAATTCATTCTACGTGTGTTCACAATGTCTATGTGTATTTTTGGCCATTTTTAATCCCTCAATAAAATTGTAAATCTTCGCCTTCAATTCGGGTTTTTGAGCAGATTTCTTGGGGGAGAGACCTCTGATGCGTACTGTATTCACATGGAATGCTGGGTAGCAAAAATGTTAAAACTAACCCGGCTGACTCCAGAAACAATCTCCCATTTCTTGTTCTCTTCTGTATCCCCTCCCCCAGTGCATAATAAAGTGGCACTGAGACATCATTGGGATATTGTGTAATCAGTGAAGCCTTGCAACCGTATATATCTGGATAGTTAGTCCACAAAGAAGAGTTTGGATTTATATCCCCCTTTCTCTCCTGTAAGTAGACTCAAAGGGGCTTACAATCTCCTTTTCCTCCCCCCCTTCCCACAATAAACACCCTGTGAGGTGGGTGGGGGTGAGAGAGCTCCAAAGAACTGTGACTAGCCCAAAGTCACTCAGCTGGCATGTGTTGGAGTGCACAAGCTAATCTGGCTCACCAGATAAGCTTCCATAGCTCAAGTGGCAGAGGGGGATCAAACCCGGTTCTTCAGATTAGAGTACACCTGTTCTTAACCACTGCACCACACTGGCTCTCAAAGGGAAATCCAGTTCTTAATGACTGGTTATAGAGCAATGATTGTGTGATACTCAACAGTATGTGAAAGCATACTGAACAAAATACGCATGGATCCTATCAAATGTGCAGCTTTTCCCACGGTGCCCAAAATCTTAGCATCCAGTATTTCATCTATTACTTCATCTTCCACAAAACATCGAGAGGATGAACCATCACACTGTGAACAACTGACAGAAAAAAAAGCCCATTTCAAAATTTCAGTCGAATGGTATAAAGCCTGTTCAAATGTCTAGAAGGTACTCCACCTTTTGGCTCCCATAGGACCATAGTTCAATAGTAGAGCATCTGTTTTATGTGTAGAAGGTCCCATGTTAAACCTCTGGCCTCTCTAATTAAAAGTATAAAGTAGCACAGGATATGAAAGACCTTGACTGGAGACCCGGGAGAGTTAATCCTGTTCAGAGGAAACGATATTGGCCTTCATAGGCCAAGAATTCGCTTCAGAATAAGGCAGTTTGATACGTTCAATATGACTGAAGGCAGAATGTTTGCGATGATGAACGCCACGGATTAATTCTGTGCTGCAAGCAGAACTCCATTTCCGATATGAACAGACCACCTCAAACCAAATGGGACGGCAAATGCGGGCAGAACTAAGTATTGACGCTCACATTGATTTATGGAAATGTATCTGGGCCACCCAAGGTTTCGTGTAGAGCCCTCCAGACCTTTTGTACCTCAGTCGTCACTAATTATCCCTTCTGGGACTGGAAGATAATGCCGAGATGTCCACTCAGTGAGTTTTTCAGCAAGGATTCGAGGTCAAGGGCACCGTTTCCTTGCCAGGCAACTTGTAAGCACACAACCGTCCAAAGGCAATTTTGGCAAACCCTGCTGGGCAAAGATGTCATAATAATGAAGGAACTGAGCATTCAATATTGTTAAGATTCTGGAGCAAAGCAGGCATCTCCGTGATGGTGGAAGACAGATGCTTGACCGGCGAGCGATTTGACTAAGAATCCAAGGACTGATTTGGGCATGATAAGAGATAACTCTTATCTGTAAATAAGGCTTTGCAGGTTTGTAGCACATCTGTACCGAAGACACAATCTGTACCAAGAAACAGGGATACATTCATATTTCATAGATATGATGGGAATGTGATAATATTGTGTACATGGATATTCTGACTGTACTTTTGGATTGCCCGTCGAAGGAACTGAATCTTGAGGTTATTTTTATGTAACTGTATATTTTATTGTATGCACTTTGTGTAACAGCGGAAGGTACATCAGATTTGTATACAGGTATTTTATGGACGAAATGATGTAGGAACTTTTAAGGACTGGTCTTTGACCACAATAAAAATATTCATTCACACAAACACACACACACACACACACACACACACACACACACACACACACACACACACACACACACACACATTTTGTCTAGAAGAAGAAGAGTTTGGATTTACACCCCACCTTTCTCTCCTGTAAGGAGACTCAAGATGGCTTACAAGCTCCCTTCCCTTCCTCTCCCCACAACAGACACCTTGTGAGGTAGGTGGGGCTGAGAGAGTTCTGAGAGAACTGTGACTAGCCCAAGGTCACCCAGCAGGAATGTAGGAGTGTGGAAACACATCTGGTGAACCAGATAAGCCTCCACCACTCAGGTGAAAGAGTGGGGAATCAAACCCGCTTCTCCAGATTAGGATCCACCAGCTCTTAACCACTACACCACGCTGGCTTTTTGACACAAGAAAGAGCCAACACATATTCTCCTTACAAATGAAACTGGAGGTCAGGGGACAAATGTAGGGCACCAGTCCAGCTGCGCATGCATTGAATACAACATGAGAATTATTCAGTGCAGATATAAAGAAATGGATTTTACATGGTATGTGGATTTTCATTGGAAATTGTGTCCAAGGCTTCAAAACTTGAACAATTCTTCCATTAGCACTAACATGTTACAACAGGGAACAGGGGTAGCCACTGTTAGTTTTACAAGAGGAATGTTATAAACAAGTCGAATTAGAACCATGGGAAAGAGATAAATATAGAACTCCTGGAGTTCAAAACATGTCTGGGGGGTTAAAATGATTCATATGCACTTGAAAGATTTTCTCTCTGTCTCTCTTCATTTTTTAAAAGAAAAACATTTTGTATATCAAATCAAGGATTCAGTGCAGCTCTAGTCTTTGTGACCAAACGACTACTCTGTGATAAGAATATAAAAACCGAGGGAGTGTGTCAGTTACCATTAACATTAAAATTAGGTTCTCCTTTTCTGATGATTTGGATTGAATCACTAAGTAGCAGAGACACCCAATCTAGCCGGATGAAAACATCATAAGAGGAGGGGAGAAGTCTTGGATGGGCTGTTTTTATACACAGGAATGAAAAAGAGGAGGATTTCGTATCTCAATAGAGGGCCAATCGAAGACCCAGGGGCCATGGATATCAATTGGATTGCAGGTCTGTTGTTTCACGTTGGTCACAATTATACATTCTCACATAAAACTTCTAGAGTCAGATTTTGAGTAGGACTTAACTCTTGTATTTTTATGTATGTTCAAAATATTAGCTGTGTTTTATTGATAACTTTTTAGGCTGTTAAGTGGTATGTTATGCCTTTTTTGCCCTAGTTTGTTTTTAGTGGCTAGTTTTAGTCATGATATAATTCTTATATTGTATTTGGGAGAGTTTGTGGAATTCTTTTGACTTTGAGAACTCCCTGGAGCATGTCTCTGGAGAAGCAGCATCTATATTTTTCAGAGTGGAACAGTGGTTCGAGCGCTAGATCAGGATCTGGAAGACCTAGATTTGAATCCTGTACCATGACAGGTTTTCGGGTGACTTTTGGCCCTTTCTACACAAATCACCTAAAATATTTGATATTATACTTTGTATAATCAATGTGTCAAACATAACATCCCATTTTTTTAATAAAAAAACCTAATAGAAATTATCAAATAAACAGCCAAAGGGAAACAGAGAGTGAAAGAAAAAGGCACCAAGGTGGAAGTTTTTTAATTTTATTTATTTATTTATTAGATTTTTATACCGCCCTATCCCCGAGGGGCTCCGGGCGGTGTACAACAATAAGCATAATATAACATAAAATGGCTAAATCTTTAAAAGCAGCAAGAAAACAGTAAAAGCTAAATCTCATAAATGCAATAAAAATACTAGCATAAATATAAATATAAATATATATAAATATAAATGGCGTCCAGCAGCTCCATAAGTTCAGGGACTTATTCTTGCAAGTAAGCTTGAAAGAGGTGGACTAAACAGTGCAACTGTTGGATGGATTTGTAATTGGTTGACTGGCCAACACAAACATCAATGGCTCATTTTCATCCTGGAGGGAAGTGTGTAGTGGCGTGCCATAGGGTTCTGTTCTGGCCCCAGTGCCATTCAATATTTTTATCAGTGACTTGGATAATGAAATAAAGAGCATGTTAATCAAATTTGCAAATGATGCTGAATTAGGAGGGGTAGTGAATACCCTGGAGGGCAGGGGCAGGATTCAAAATGATCTGGACAGATTAGCGAGCTGGGCCAAAACAAACAAAACAAATTTCAACAGAGATAAATGTAAGATTCTACACTTAGGGAGAAAAAATTTATGGATCCCCCCACCCCCCCCCCCCACCCACCCCCCCCTTTCATCCCCCCACCCCCTCACTCCCCCCCCCCACCCCCCCCCCCTCTATTCCACCCCCCCCCCCCCCCACCCCCCCCCCCCCCCACCCCCCCCCCCCCCCACCCCCCCCCCCCCCCACCCCCCCCCCCCCCCACCCCCCCCCCCCCCCACCCCCCCCCCCCCCCACCCCCCCCCCCCCCCACCCCCCCCCCCCCCCACCCCCCCCCCCCCCCACCCCCCCCCCCCCCCACCCCCCCCCCCCCCCACCCCCCCCCCCCCCCACCCCCCCCCCCCCCCACCCCCCCCCCCCCCCACCCCCCCCCCCCCCCACCCCCCCCCCCCCCCACCCCCCCCCCCCCCCACCCCCCCCCCCCCCCACCCCCCCCCCCCCCCACCCCCCCCCCCCCCCACCCCCCCCCCCCCCCACCCCCCCCCCCCCCCACCCCCCCCCCCCCCCACCCCCCCCCCCCCCCACCCCCCCCCCCCCCCACCCCCCCCCCCCCCCACCCCCCCCCCCCCCCACCCCCCCCCCCCCCCACCCCCCCCCCCCCCCACCCCCCCCCCCCCCCACCCCCCCCCCCCCCCACCCCCCCCCCCCCCCACCCCCCCCCCCCCCCACCCCCCCCCCCCCCCACCCCCCCCCCCCCCCACCCCCCCCCCCCCCCACCCCCCCCCCCCCCCACCCCCCCCCCCCCCCACCCCCCCCCCCCCCCACCCCCCCCCCCCCCCACCCCCCCCCCCCCCCACCCCCCCCCCCCCCCACCCCCCCCCCCCCCCACCCCCCCCCCCCCCCACCCCCCCCCCCCCCCACCCCCCCCCCCCCCCACCCCCCCCCCCCCCCACCCCCCCCCCCCCCCACCCCCCCCCCCCCCCACCCCCCCCCCCCCCCACCCCCCCCCCCCCCCACCCCCCCCCCCCCCCACCCCCCCCCCCCCCCACCCCCCCCCCCCCCCACCCCCCCCCCCCCCCACCCCCCCCCCCCCCCACCCCCCCCCCCCCCCACCCCCCCCCCCCCCCACCCCCCCCCCCCCCCACCCCCCCCCCCCCCCACCCCCCCCCCCCCCCACCCCCCCCCCCCCCCACCCCCCCCCCCCCCCACCCCCCCCCCCCCCCACCCCCCCCCCCCCCCACCCCCCCCCCCCCCCACCCCCCCCCCCCCCCACCCCCCCCCCCCCCCACCCCCCCCCCCCCCCACCCCCCCCCCCCCCCACCCCCCCCCCCCCCCACCCCCCCCCCCCCCCACCCCCCCCCCCCCCCACCCCCCCCCCCCCCCACCCCCCCCCCCCCCCACCCCCCCCCCCCCCCACCCCCCCCCCCCCCCACCCCCCCCCCCCCCCACCCCCCCCCCCCCCCACCCCCCCCCCCCCCCACCCCCCCCCCCCCCCACCCCCCCCCCCCCCCACCCCCCCCCCCCCCCACCCCCCCCCCCCCCCACCCCCCCCCCCCCCCACCCCCCCCCCCCCCCACCCCCCCCCCCCCCCACCCCCCCCCCCCCCCACCCCCCCCCCCCCCCACCCCCCCCCCCCCCCACCCCCCCCCCCCCCCACCCCCCCCCCCCCCCACCCCCCCCCCCCCCCACCCCCCCCCCCCCCCACCCCCCCCCCCCCCCACCCCCCCCCCCCCCCACCCCCCCCCCCCCCCACCCCCCCCCCCCCCCACCCCCCCCCCCCCCCACCCCCCCCCCCCCCCACCCCCCCCCCCCCCCACCCCCCCCCCCCCCCACCCCCCCCCCCCCCCACCCCCCCCCCCCCCCACCCCCCCCCCCCCCCACCCCCCCCCCCCCCCACCCCCCCCCCCCCCCACCCCCCCCCCCCCCCACCCCCCCCCCCCCCCACCCCCCCCCCCCCCCACCCCCCCCCCCCCCCACCCCCCCCCCCCCCCACCCCCCCCCCCCCCCACCCCCCCCCCCCCCCACCCCCCCCCCCCCCCACCCCCCCCCCCCCCCACCCCCCCCCCCCCCCACCCCCCCCCCCCCCCACCCCCCCCCCCCCCCACCCCCCCCCCCCCCCACCCCCCCCCCCCCCCACCCCCCCCCCCCCCCACCCCCCCCCCCCCCCACCCCCCCCCCCCCCCACCCCCCCCCCCCCCCACCCCCCCCCCCCCCCACCCCCCCCCCCCCCCACCCCCCCCCCCCCCCACCCCCCCCCCCCCCCACCCCCCCCCCCCCCCACCCCCCCCCCCCCCCACCCCCCCCCCCCCCCACCCCCCCCCCCCCCCACCCCCCCCCCCCCCCACCCCCCCCCCCCCCCACCCCCCCCCCCCCCCACCCCCCCCCCCCCCCACCCCCCCCCCCCCCCACCCCCCCCCCCCCCCACCCCCCCCCCCCCCCACCCCCCCCCCCCCCCACCCCCCCCCCCCCCCACCCCCCCCCCCCCCCACCCCCCCCCCCCCCCACCCCCCCCCCCCCCCACCCCCCCCCCCCCCCACCCCCCCCCCCCCCCACCCCCCCCCCCCCCCACCCCCCCCCCCCCCCACCCCCCCCCCCCCCCACCCCCCCCCCCCCCCACCCCCCCCCCCCCCCACCCCCCCCCCCCCCCACCCCCCCCCCCCCCCACCCCCCCCCCCCCCCACCCCCCCCCCCCCCCACCCCCCCCCCCCCCCACCCCCCCCCCCCCCCACCCCCCCCCCCCCCCACCCCCCCCCCCCCCCACCCCCCCCCCCCCCCACCCCCCCCCCCCCCCACCCCCCCCCCCCCCCACCCCCCCCCCCCCCCACCCCCCCCCCCCCCCACCCCCCCCCCCCCCCACCCCCCCCCCCCCCCACCCCCCCCCCCCCCCACCCCCCCCCCCCCCCACCCCCCCCCCCCCCCACCCCCCCCCCCCCCCACCCCCCCCCCCCCCCACCCCCCCCCCCCCCCACCCCCCCCCCCCCCCACCCCCCCCCCCCCCCACCCCCCCCCCCCCCCACCCCCCCCCCCCCCCACCCCCCCCCCCCCCCACCCCCCCCCCCCCCCACCCCCCCCCCCCCCCACCCCCCCCCCCCCCCACCCCCCCCCCCCCCCACCCCCCCCCCCCCCCACCCCCCCCCCCCCCCACCCCCCCCCCCCCCCACCCCCCCCCCCCCCCACCCCCCCCCCCCCCCACCCCCCCCCCCCCCCACCCCCCCCCCCCCCCACCCCCCCCCCCCCCCACCCCCCCCCCCCCCCACCCCCCCCCCCCCCCACCCCCCCCCCCCCCCACCCCCCCCCCCCCCCACCCCCCCCCCCCCCCACCCCCCCCCCCCCCCACCCCCCCCCCCCCCCACCCCCCCCCCCCCCCACCCCCCCCCCCCCCCACCCCCCCCCCCCCCCACCCCCCCCCCCCCCCACCCCCCCCCCCCCCCACCCCCCCCCCCCCCCACCCCCCCCCCCCCCCACCCCCCCCCCCCCCCACCCCCCCCCCCCCCCACCCCCCCCCCCCCCCACCCCCCCCCCCCCCCACCCCCCCCCCCCCCCACCCCCCCCCCCCCCCACCCCCCCCCCCCCCCACCCCCCCCCCCCCCCACCCCCCCCCCCCCCCACCCCCCCCCCCCCCCACCCCCCCCCCCCCCCACCCCCCCCCCCCCCCACCCCCCCCCCCCCCCACCCCCCCCCCCCCCCACCCCCCCCCCCCCCCACCCCCCCCCCCCCCCACCCCCCCCCCCCCCCACCCCCCCCCCCCCCCACCCCCCCCCCCCCCCACCCCCCCCCCCCCCCACCCCCCCCCCCCCCCACCCCCCCCCCCCCCCACCCCCCCCCCCCCCCACCCCCCCCCCCCCCCACCCCCCCCCCCCCCCACCCCCCCCCCCCCCCACCCCCCCCCCCCCCCACCCCCCCCCCCCCCCACCCCCCCCCCCCCCCACCCCCCCCCCCCCCCACCCCCCCCCCCCCCCACCCCCCCCCCCCCCCACCCCCCCCCCCCCCCACCCCCCCCCCCCCCCACCCCCCCCCCCCCCCACCCCCCCCCCCCCCCACCCCCCCCCCCCCCCACCCCCCCCCCCCCCCACCCCCCCCCCCCCCCACCCCCCCCCCCCCCCACCCCCCCCCCCCCCCACCCCCCCCCCCCCCCACCCCCCCCCCCCCCCACCCCCCCCCCCCCCCACCCCCCCCCCCCCCCACCCCCCCCCCCCCCCACCCCCCCCCCCCCCCACCCCCCCCCCCCCCCACCCCCCCCCCCCCCCACCCCCCCCCCCCCCCACCCCCCCCCCCCCCCACCCCCCCCCCCCCCCACCCCCCCCCCCCCCCACCCCCCCCCCCCCCCACCCCCCCCCCCCCCCACCCCCCCCCCCCCCCACCCCCCCCCCCCCCCACCCCCCCCCCCCCCCACCCCCCCCCCCCCCCACCCCCCCCCCCCCCCACCCCCCCCCCCCCCCACCCCCCCCCCCCCCCACCCCCCCCCCCCCCCACCCCCCCCCCCCCCCACCCCCCCCCCCCCCCACCCCCCCCCCCCCCCACCCCCCCCCCCCCCCACCCCCCCCCCCCCCCACCCCCCCCCCCCCCCACCCCCCCCCCCCCCCACCCCCCCCCCCCCCCACCCCCCCCCCCCCCCACCCCCCCCCCCCCCCACCCCCCCCCCCCCCCACCCCCCCCCCCCCCCACCCCCCCCCCCCCCCACCCCCCCCCCCCCCCACCCCCCCCCCCCCCCACCCCCCCCCCCCCCCACCCCCCCCCCCCCCCACCCCCCCCCCCCCCCACCCCCCCCCCCCCCCACCCCCCCCCCCCCCCACCCCCCCCCCCCCCCACCCCCCCCCCCCCCCACCCCCCCCCCCCCCCACCCCCCCCCCCCCCCACCCCCCCCCCCCCCCACCCCCCCCCCCCCCCACCCCCCCCCCCCCCCACCCCCCCCCCCCCCCACCCCCCCCCCCCCCCACCCCCCCCCCCCCCCACCCCCCCCCCCCCCCACCCCCCCCCCCCCCCACCCCCCCCCCCCCCCACCCCCCCCCCCCCCCACCCCCCCCCCCCCCCACCCCCCCCCCCCCCCACCCCCCCCCCCCCCCACCCCCCCCCCCCCCCACCCCCCCCCCCCCCCACCCCCCCCCCCCCCCACCCCCCCCCCCCCCCACCCCCCCCCCCCCCCACCCCCCCCCCCCCCCACCCCCCCCCCCCCCCACCCCCCCCCCCCCCCACCCCCCCCCCCCCCCACCCCCCCCCCCCCCCACCCCCCCCCCCCCCCACCCCCCCCCCCCCCCACCCCCCCCCCCCCCCACCCCCCCCCCCCCCCACCCCCCCCCCCCCCCACCCCCCCCCCCCCCCACCCCCCCCCCCCCCCACCCCCCCCCCCCCCCACCCCCCCCCCCCCCCACCCCCCCCCCCCCCCACCCCCCCCCCCCCCCACCCCCCCCCCCCCCCACCCCCCCCCCCCCCCACCCCCCCCCCCCCCCACCCCCCCCCCCCCCCACCCCCCCCCCCCCCCACCCCCCCCCCCCCCCACCCCCCCCCCCCCCCACCCCCCCCCCCCCCCACCCCCCCCCCCCCCCACCCCCCCCCCCCCCCACCCCCCCCCCCCCCCACCCCCCCCCCCCCCCACCCCCCCCCCCCCCCACCCCCCCCCCCCCCCACCCCCCCCCCCCCCCACCCCCCCCCCCCCCCACCCCCCCCCCCCCCCACCCCCCCCCCCCCCCACCCCCCCCCCCCCCCACCCCCCCCCCCCCCCACCCCCCCCCCCCCCCACCCCCCCCCCCCCCCACCCCCCCCCCCCCCCACCCCCCCCCCCCCCCACCCCCCCCCCCCCCCACCCCCCCCCCCCCCCACCCCCCCCCCCCCCCACCCCCCCCCCCCCCCACCCCCCCCCCCCCCCACCCCCCCCCCCCCCCACCCCCCCCCCCCCCCACCCCCCCCCCCCCCCACCCCCCCCCCCCCCCACCCCCCCCCCCCCCCACCCCCCCCCCCCCCCACCCCCCCCCCCCCCCACCCCCCCCCCCCCCCACCCCCCCCCCCCCCCACCCCCCCCCCCCCCCACCCCCCCCCCCCCCCACCCCCCCCCCCCCCCACCCCCCCCCCCCCCCACCCCCCCCCCCCCCCACCCCCCCCCCCCCCCACCCCCCCCCCCCCCCACCCCCCCCCCCCCCCACCCCCCCCCCCCCCCACCCCCCCCCCCCCCCACCCCCCCCCCCCCCCACCCCCCCCCCCCCCCACCCCCCCCCCCCCCCACCCCCCCCCCCCCCCACCCCCCCCCCCCCCCACCCCCCCCCCCCCCCACCCCCCCCCCCCCCCACCCCCCCCCCCCCCCACCCCCCCCCCCCCCCACCCCCCCCCCCCCCCACCCCCCCCCCCCCCCACCCCCCCCCCCCCCCACCCCCCCCCCCCCCCACCCCCCCCCCCCCCCACCCCCCCCCCCCCCCACCCCCCCCCCCCCCCACCCCCCCCCCCCCCCACCCCCCCCCCCCCCCACCCCCCCCCCCCCCCACCCCCCCCCCCCCCCACCCCCCCCCCCCCCCACCCCCCCCCCCCCCCACCCCCCCCCCCCCCCACCCCCCCCCCCCCCCACCCCCCCCCCCCCCCACCCCCCCCCCCCCCCACCCCCCCCCCCCCCCACCCCCCCCCCCCCCCACCCCCCCCCCCCCCCACCCCCCCCCCCCCCCACCCCCCCCCCCCCCCACCCCCCCCCCCCCCCACCCCCCCCCCCCCCCACCCCCCCCCCCCCCCACCCCCCCCCCCCCCCACCCCCCCCCCCCCCCACCCCCCCCCCCCCCCACCCCCCCCCCCCCCCACCCCCCCCCCCCCCCACCCCCCCCCCCCCCCACCCCCCCCCCCCCCCACCCCCCCCCCCCCCCACCCCCCCCCCCCCCCACCCCCCCCCCCCCCCACCCCCCCCCCCCCCCACCCCCCCCCCCCCCCACCCCCCCCCCCCCCCACCCCCCCCCCCCCCCACCCCCCCCCCCCCCCACCCCCCCCCCCCCCCACCCCCCCCCCCCCCCACCCCCCCCCCCCCCCACCCCCCCCCCCCCCCACCCCCCCCCCCCCCCACCCCCCCCCCCCCCCACCCCCCCCCCCCCCCACCCCCCCCCCCCCCCACCCCCCCCCCCCCCCACCCCCCCCCCCCCCCACCCCCCCCCCCCCCCACCCCCCCCCCCCCCCACCCCCCCCCCCCCCCACCCCCCCCCCCCCCCACCCCCCCCCCCCCCCACCCCCCCCCCCCCCCACCCCCCCCCCCCCCCACCCCCCCCCCCCCCCACCCCCCCCCCCCCCCACCCCCCCCCCCCCCCACCCCCCCCCCCCCCCACCCCCCCCCCCCCCCACCCCCCCCCCCCCCCACCCCCCCCCCCCCCCACCCCCCCCCCCCCCCACCCCCCCCCCCCCCCACCCCCCCCCCCCCCCACCCCCCCCCCCCCCCACCCCCCCCCCCCCCCACCCCCCCCCCCCCCCACCCCCCCCCCCCCCCACCCCCCCCCCCCCCCACCCCCCCCCCCCCCCACCCCCCCCCCCCCCCACCCCCCCCCCCCCCCACCCCCCCCCCCCCCCACCCCCCCCCCCCCCCACCCCCCCCCCCCCCCACCCCCCCCCCCCCCCACCCCCCCCCCCCCCCACCCCCCCCCCCCCCCACCCCCCCCCCCCCCCACCCCCCCCCCCCCCCACCCCCCCCCCCCCCCACCCCCCCCCCCCCCCACCCCCCCCCCCCCCCACCCCCCCCCCCCCCCACCCCCCCCCCCCCCCACCCCCCCCCCCCCCCACCCCCCCCCCCCCCCACCCCCCCCCCCCCCCACCCCCCCCCCCCCCCACCCCCCCCCCCCCCCACCCCCCCCCCCCCCCACCCCCCCCCCCCCCCACCCCCCCCCCCCCCCACCCCCCCCCCCCCCCACCCCCCCCCCCCCCCACCCCCCCCCCCCCCCACCCCCCCCCCCCCCCACCCCCCCCCCCCCCCACCCCCCCCCCCCCCCACCCCCCCCCCCCCCCACCCCCCCCCCCCCCCACCCCCCCCCCCCCCCACCCCCCCCCCCCCCCACCCCCCCCCCCCCCCACCCCCCCCCCCCCCCACCCCCCCCCCCCCCCACCCCCCCCCCCCCCCACCCCCCCCCCCCCCCACCCCCCCCCCCCCCCACCCCCCCCCCCCCCCACCCCCCCCCCCCCCCACCCCCCCCCCCCCCCACCCCCCCCCCCCCCCACCCCCCCCCCCCCCCACCCCCCCCCCCCCCCACCCCCCCCCCCCCCCACCCCCCCCCCCCCCCACCCCCCCCCCCCCCCACCCCCCCCCCCCCCCACCCCCCCCCCCCCCCACCCCCCCCCCCCCCCACCCCCCCCCCCCCCCACCCCCCCCCCCCCCCACCCCCCCCCCCCCCCACCCCCCCCCCCCCCCACCCCCCCCCCCCCCCACCCCCCCCCCCCCCCACCCCCCCCCCCCCCCACCCCCCCCCCCCCCCACCCCCCCCCCCCCCCACCCCCCCCCCCCCCCACCCCCCCCCCCCCCCACCCCCCCCCCCCCCCACCCCCCCCCCCCCCCACCCCCCCCCCCCCCCACCCCCCCCCCCCCCCACCCCCCCCCCCCCCCACCCCCCCCCCCCCCCACCCCCCCCCCCCCCCACCCCCCCCCCCCCCCACCCCCCCCCCCCCCCACCCCCCCCCCCCCCCACCCCCCCCCCCCCCCACCCCCCCCCCCCCCCACCCCCCCCCCCCCCCACCCCCCCCCCCCCCCACCCCCCCCCCCCCCCACCCCCCCCCCCCCCCACCCCCCCCCCCCCCCACCCCCCCCCCCCCCCACCCCCCCCCCCCCCCACCCCCCCCCCCCCCCACCCCCCCCCCCCCCCACCCCCCCCCCCCCCCACCCCCCCCCCCCCCCACCCCCCCCCCCCCCCACCCCCCCCCCCCCCCACCCCCCCCCCCCCCCACCCCCCCCCCCCCCCACCCCCCCCCCCCCCCACCCCCCCCCCCCCCCACCCCCCCCCCCCCCCACCCCCCCCCCCCCCCACCCCCCCCCCCCCCCACCCCCCCCCCCCCCCACCCCCCCCCCCCCCCACCCCCCCCCCCCCCCACCCCCCCCCCCCCCCACCCCCCCCCCCCCCCACCCCCCCCCCCCCCCACCCCCCCCCCCCCCCACCCCCCCCCCCCCCCACCCCCCCCCCCCCCCACCCCCCCCCCCCCCCACCCCCCCCCCCCCCCACCCCCCCCCCCCCCCACCCCCCCCCCCCCCCACCCCCCCCCCCCCCCACCCCCCCCCCCCCCCACCCCCCCCCCCCCCCACCCCCCCCCCCCCCCACCCCCCCCCCCCCCCACCCCCCCCCCCCCCCACCCCCCCCCCCCCCCACCCCCCCCCCCCCCCACCCCCCCCCCCCCCCACCCCCCCCCCCCCCCACCCCCCCCCCCCCCCACCCCCCCCCCCCCCCACCCCCCCCCCCCCCCACCCCCCCCCCCCCCCACCCCCCCCCCCCCCCACCCCCCCCCCCCCCCACCCCCCCCCCCCCCCACCCCCCCCCCCCCCCACCCCCCCCCCCCCCCACCCCCCCCCCCCCCCACCCCCCCCCCCCCCCACCCCCCCCCCCCCCCACCCCCCCCCCCCCCCACCCCCCCCCCCCCCCACCCCCCCCCCCCCCCACCCCCCCCCCCCCCCACCCCCCCCCCCCCCCACCCCCCCCCCCCCCCACCCCCCCCCCCCCCCACCCCCCCCCCCCCCCACCCCCCCCCCCCCCCACCCCCCCCCCCCCCCACCCCCCCCCCCCCCCACCCCCCCCCCCCCCCACCCCCCCCCCCCCCCACCCCCCCCCCCCCCCACCCCCCCCCCCCCCCACCCCCCCCCCCCCCCACCCCCCCCCCCCCCCACCCCCCCCCCCCCCCACCCCCCCCCCCCCCCACCCCCCCCCCCCCCCACCCCCCCCCCCCCCCACCCCCCCCCCCCCCCACCCCCCCCCCCCCCCACCCCCCCCCCCCCCCACCCCCCCCCCCCCCCACCCCCCCCCCCCCCCACCCCCCCCCCCCCCCACCCCCCCCCCCCCCCACCCCCCCCCCCCCCCACCCCCCCCCCCCCCCACCCCCCCCCCCCCCCACCCCCCCCCCCCCCCACCCCCCCCCCCCCCCACCCCCCCCCCCCCCCACCCCCCCCCCCCCCCACCCCCCCCATTGATTGATTGATTGATTGATTGATTGATTGATTGATTGATTGATTGGATTTCTATACCGCCCCATCCCCGAAGGGCTCCGGGCAGTGTACAGCATAAAATTCATACAATATCAAATAAAGGAGCAAATCATAAAAAAAACACCAGTAAACAAATAACATAAGCTCCATCCAGTTAATAATCAATAAAACTCACTAAAACTCCATATAAATAGCGGTTAATACAATTAAATAATTAAATAATTAAATAAGAGGCGTCCAGAAAACCTGCATTTAAAACCTTCCCTTTTAGTTATATTTTGTTTACCTTATGCTGGTCTATCTCCATAATAAAGACTGATTGATTGATTGCATTGTTTTATTAAATCCTGCTTTCGTGGCGCCTGGCTTGCAGCAAACTGAAACCAGACTGCTCTCTGCCTGTCAGCAAATCCCCCTTTTGCTCATGTATCAAGGTCTACTCAGCATCACAACCTGAACAAAGAAACCCCTTATTTTCATTCTAATTGTGTAGCAACTATCCTGATTAAGAGTTCTGGGGAACTTGCATACTTGCACTCTGTTACACGCCATTGGGCTTGTCCTAATAAAGGTATTGCATAAATTGTGTTTTCAGATTTTCATGCCTAACAATTCCTAGCACGGGTTGGATTGAGGGAGGACCTGTTGGCCCTGGGGAATGAGAATACTCAAAATGGACTAGGAAATATTTTTTTTCTAAAGAATGGACCTTTGGAAAAGACTTGGAGGAGAACATATTGATTTCCAACAGGTGGAGAAAATGGAGCCGTTCGTCGTAAAAGGAGTCTTGGAAGAAGGTGAGATCTTCTTTCACTGAAGCGCAGTCCGCCCAATTTAGATTTTTAAAATTTCATGCTTGCTTCTTTTTTTTATCTAATAAAGAAAGGAAGATTGGGGAAGAGTTGAAGAGCCATGACCTCAATACAGAAAGAAAAGAAGGATGAATACAGAGCTTGCTTGAAGAGAAAAGGGCACGGGCTGACACCTTGGAAAGGCCAGGCACCTGGGGATTTTAGAAGAAAATTCTTCATGTTGACGGTAATTGATTTCTGAAATGGACAAAGAGAACAATAGCAAACATGCTGGAAAAAAATAAAAAAGCAATTATAAGGTAAGGCTAACGGGAGACAAACTAGAGATGCTGAAGCAATGGGGCAGTGTGGTGTAGTGGGTGGAATGTGGGACTATAGAGTCACAGTTTCTATTTCCCGATGACCCATAAAGCTTGCTGGGTAATCGTAGAGCAGACCCTCTCTCCCTTTCTGTCTGTTGCTTGGAGCTCAGCTGTAATCCCAGGAGATCTTCAGCCACCACTTGGAAGTTGGCAACCCTACTCACAGAAAGACAAAACTCACTGTAACAAAAAAACCCTATCATGCTAGAAAAAATTGAAAGCAGTAGGAAAAGAAGCCCTAACATGAGATGGATTGACTCAGTAAAGGAGGCTGCTGATGTCCATTTGCAAGATCTGAGCAAGGCTGTTAATCATAGGACATTTGGGAGGCCATTAATTGATAGGGTCATCATAAGTTGGAGGAGTCTTGATGGCACATCTTGCAGAATCTTGTAGACACCTTCCCTATTTCCAAGCAAATATTAACTCTTTCTGTTGAACAGTCAAGTATATAGCCGGAGACAAAACATTTTAGTACAAAACATCACTTCTTCACGCAAAACATCACTTCTTCACGCAACGTGTGATTGGTGTTTGGAACATGCTGCCACAGGAGGTGGTGATGGCCACTAACATGGATAGCTTAAAAGGGGCTTGGACAGATTTATGGAGGAGAAGTCGATTTATGGCTACCAATCTTGATCCTCTTTGATCTGAGATTGCAAATGCTGTAACAGACCAGGTGCTCAGGAGCAACATCCGCAGAAGGCCATTGCTTTCACCTCCTGCACGTGAGCTCCCAGCGGCACCTGGTGGGCCACTGCGAGTAGCAGAGAGCTGGACTAGATGGACTCTGGTCTGATCCAGCTGGCTTGTTCTTATGTTCTTATGTTCTTAGTACCAAAATTTGTGCCAATGGTTCTGCACTACACAAACACAGGGCCGGAGCAAGGGGGAACTGCGCCCACGACACATTTATGCCCTGTGCCCTTGCCACACCCACACCATGCCCCGGCCACACCCCCGCACTGGTGTGCGCCCAGTGCATCGTACACCTCCAGTCCCCCTGGCGCTACGCCACTGCACAAACACCATGAAATCGTCTTGCAGAAATTCCTGAAAATCTTCCAATTCACCTTGAGAGGCCTTATTCTGCCATGAGCTCCCTCGTTTGACCTAACTTGTTTGCCGGAAGATCCTTTGAAAAGTGTTGCTGAAACGAGTTAATTTTTATGGAAAATAGAGACGCCTAATAAAATGTCAGCATCTTATTTCCCGGTGTTTTATTTTATGGAGCGGCATTTGAATGCAATCTCCCCCCCACCCCATCTACTGGGCAGAATGAGAGAATGTGAGCTTTCCCCCACCCTCTTATTTTTTTTTTTTAAAAAAAAACCCTACTGTATAAAAATTTAATGAAGGCAAAGACCTTGAAAGTGTCACCGGGACTGGAAGCCAAATGAGGATTTCTTTGATAAAGTATGCAGAATAAAATGGTGAGCAGTTAAAATCCAGCAGAACGGCAATAATGCGAGCCTGTAATTCTATTTCTCATTCCCCTGATTACTGTCTGATGTTTTTGTTTATCACTGAATCACACGCCGGTCCCTTCATTTGCAGCCCGTTGTGGGCAAACAACTCACGTTCAGCTGTGAAAAACGCAAAAGGCCAGAGAAATAAATTGCCCGGTGTTCCGCTACTTAAGGCTGCAATGATTCCAACTTTTTAAAATGTCTTCTTCCTCGCTCCCCCCCGCCCCGCCCCGCCAACGCAAATGTCATTATTTGAAGGATCTGAGAATCTAATCCTCCCTAAATTACATTAAAACACCTGTTTTCTGCAATTATTCTCTCTCTCTATTTTTTTTTTTGCAGGAGTTCAAATGAACATTCCTTGTTTAAATTAATGAGCTCACTGCTGAATCTGTCTCGTGGGAACTGAGCATGTAATTAAGGTGTAGAGTGCACCAGCTTATATTTGTCTATGTTGGGAAGGTGTGGTTAAGGGACAGGTCTGAAACGAATCTCTGCAGTGCTTAGCACAAGCAACCCCTATAAATCAAGCCTGCTTCACATGTGATTTCTGTACACCAGGGGACCCCAATGTGGTATCTGTGGGCAGAATGGTACTTGCCAATTCCTTTCCTGGCACCTGCCAAGTGTTTTCTTGAAAGCAGAAAGGGTCAAGTGTGGCTTCTACCCAGCATGACTTCTGACTGGCTATTGGACATTGGATTAGCTATGCAGATTTTTATTTAAATTGCTTTGGCAGCAGTTGCCACCCCAACACAAGGCATTTCACCTTGTGACCGAAGGTAAGATACGGCTGCCATTTTGTGGATGGCTTTGTCACCTGCCGCTGTCATTTTGTGGCTGTGTAACTTCTATCTGCGGGTTCTATGGGGCAGAACTTGGAATGAGTTTGCAACAACAAGTTTTAAAAAACAAAATGGTTTACTTTCTTGATAACATATAACATCAACATTTAACATCACAGTTCAAGGTCCTGTTCAGGTTACATTTTCAAGACCTTATATTTACAGTCTACTGATACTGCCAAGTCCAATTCTTCTTTGCAAGTGGGTTGGCTCCTGAAGACTCCAAGGGCTTGATGAACAGGATTCAACATGATGAAGGTTTCCAGGAGAACTCTCACCCATTACAAACATAAAAACCCTGAAACAATAAACTCCAATATTTACAACATAGCAAAAACAAACAACTACCTTCCCACTAGTTCCCAACAACATTGCAGTTACCTTAACAAGGTGTTAAGGGCTTATACAAACCAAGGTCCGAGTCTGGTAGCCTTGTCTCCTCCAAACCACATGAGCTCTGCAGCCTTCTGCTGCTTTGAGTCTCCACCCCTTTCTGGGTCAACCCATTCTGAGCATGGGGGTTATAGCTGCACCCACAACACTCTTCCAGAATTCCAGAGCTGCCCACAGGCTTAAAAAGGATGGGGACCCCCAGCTGTAACCTGCTTGATTGGTAGACACCAAGCGCATTTATTGTCTACATGAAGACAGCAGTGTGTTCAAGATGACATAAAGGTCCTGTCTGTAGTACTGTATCCCTCATGGCACATTTGCAAGGACAGGACTAAGGTCCTGCCATAAGCAAACAGAGCCCCAAGCCTTGCACGAAACCAAGCTATTATTGTACAGCCGGAGTGCCAACAAACAGCTTAATTAGGACAAGCTGTAATTAGTAATGGGGGAAATAGCTATCTTGGGTCTTTGGTTATCTCCCTTCCTATAAATAATGGGAGACAACAGCTAAGAGATAGACTGGATGAACCAGGGAAATCTCCCATTCAAATCTGGGCTGTGCCAGCAACTAGGAACGTGACTCGAGGCGAATGACTATTCTCAGAGCCGTTTATCTGTAATATGCCGATAATGCTGTCTTTCACTCCAACGTAAATGCAAGAGTTGCTGAGCTAGCATTTAAGGAATACACTCAAAAACTTTAATAGAGTAGTAATCTCATTATTATTAATCTAAGGCAGCAAGTTACCCACCTGACCTATGGTTACCCAGCCCACCCCGCCCCAGAATGCCCCCAAATGCTCTGGAATGCCCCCACCACAGCCTGCCCATGCCCCCACCACGGAGCTGCCCAGGGCATTGCACCACCCCACCCATCCCCATTGGCTCTACGCCACTGTCATGAGTAGACATAAACAATGCCAACGCACCCCCCCCCCAGACCGTTCGCATGGACAGTCCCAGGAGTGTGGCAGGCGGTGGTGCAGCCTTTGCACAGGCTGCGCCGTCGCCGAATACCTACCTTGTCTCCTGGCTTCCTGTTCGTCACAGAAGCCAGGGGACATGCCCCCGCAACCTGGAGTGATGGCTCTAGAGTTGCAGGCCAGGGGGGCATGTCCCCTGGCCTCTGCGACAAGCCGGAAGCCAGGAGACAAAGTAGGCATTCAGGAAAGGGGGGGGAATGCCACCTTCCAGCTGCTGCCGTTCACACGGGAGCGGTTGGAAGCCGCTGTTTCCGAAATACCTCGCTCCCTGCGAGTTACAGCGACTTCTCACAGCGGCTTCGCACAGCGAAACAGCGGCTTCGCACAGCTCAGGGGTTGCGAGGCCACCGCTGCTGCAATGCAAACCCCTCCCCAGGGATGCTGTTTTTAGCATCCCTGGGACTCTGTATTCCGCCCGTGTGGAAACATCCAAAGATTTAAGGATGTAAGCCTAGCAGAATTGCAACTCCCATCTACCTCTAGATGCTCCCCTACTGAATTTGGCTAAATTATTTAAATCCATTTGGTGTGGCCAACTACCTAAAAAAAATCTAATGGTGGTAAGACATTGGAGGCTCTTTGGTATGGCTAAACTGAATGGGTTTCCATCTGAGGACCTTCAGGGCCTCTTTATGAGAATTCCTTATTTGACCAGAGTCTTTCCCTGCAATGGCACAGACATAGAATCTATGGAATACATCCTTTAGTTCTGCAACTGGTGTCTTAATCTGCGACAGGAGTTGATTCTGCTTCTAATATCACATAGGAAAATCTACTATTTGCATTATTAGTCAAATTGCTGCTGGAGGACAAGTATCCAAAAATTACCCTTGCAGCAGCAAAATTCCTCTCTGAGGCAGTCAGGATTAGACTAAGTCCAGTGTTGGTGTGTGCTTTCTAGATATCATTGGGTCATTTTAATATGCTTTATAAATGAGGGGTGTACTTTTTTACTGCCAATTTTGTTCTTTTTTATATAATGTTTATGGGGTTTCTTAAATAAATTGAGTCTAAATATTAATAATATTAAACTGCAGTCAAAACTCTCTGTGCATCTTTTGCTAGTTGCAATGGTTTGCATTTCTGTTGCTGAAGCTATTTTACCATTTTGCACAGAGGTGGGATCCAGAAGGTTCTCACCAGTTCCCATGAGTGGGTTACTAATTATTTGTGTGTGCCGAGAGGGGGTTACTAATTGGGTCTGCTTTTCCATTAGAAATTCCATTAGTTCCAAAAATCATAAAGCCCTGTTGTTTCCTATGTGGCTGGTTAGCGAAGGTAGAAAAACGAGATCATTCTCCCTGTTGGGCTGTTTTAAAACATGTTTTAGAAATATGGTAAAGTTCCTTGTTTAAGCAAAGTCTCCTTCTTTTGATTTCTAGAAACAAAATTAAGTATTTGTAAGGATTAAGTATTTGACAGACAGTCAATTAGAGAAGTAGTTGTTTCTGTTGGCAGTAGATGATAGGACTTGCTATGATGAGTTTAAATTATGGACAGAAAGATACCAGCTGGAAATTAGGAACCTTTTTTTTTACAGTAAGTTTTTTACAGTAACAGAGAAATTATTAATGCCCCACCCCGGAATGCCCGGCCACGCTCCCATTGTGCCCCGTCCAGCCCCATTGGCGCTACGCCACTGTTTGAATCCCACCACCATGGGAACCTGTTACTACAATTTTTGGATCCCACCACTGATTTTGCATAAGAAGTTCAGCCAGGGAGATCCATAGAGTGCAAATCTGGATTTTGAACCAATCTTGTCAGACCTTCTAACCAAAATTCCACAGTGGCTCTTCCTCAATAGTCGTCGTCGTCATTATTATTGATACAAAAGCAGTTATACACAGCAAACAAGATCACTATGCTGGATTTTGCATTAAATCACACGTTGGACACTTACTGTTGTTGTTGTTGTTGTTATTGATATTATTATTATTTACCTGTTCAAAATGTGTGATGTGAGGTTATCATCACATTCTGAGTTCCCTATTTGCTCTTCTCTTTGTTGGCTTATAGAGATGAACCAGCATTCCTTATTTCATTCATTTTTTATAGTAATTTATATTTTCAATAAAGGGAGATCTTGATCCTCCATGTTCTGCTATTGATTTTGTAGATCCATTTGAAATGTGCAACCAAATTTGTAGGATATTTACAAAGTGTATCACATTTACTCAAAAGGACGACTAGGGTAGTTTTTCTGCCACACACCCATCCGCCTGCAAGACAAAGAAAAATGATCTTAATTTCTCTTTTTTAAAAAAATCCAACTTTTTGTTTGTAGCTTTCTTCGGAGGGGGGTACCAAATTCAAAATCATCTTCCTTTTGATGTAATATAGCAGTGATGGTAAACCTTTTTGAGACCGAGTGCCCAAATTGCAACCCAAAACCCACTTATTTATCGCAAAGTGCCAACACGGCAATTTAACCTGAATACTGAGGTTTTAGTTTAGAAAAAACGGTTGGCTTTGAGGTGTGCGTTACTCAGGAGTAAGCTTGGTGGTAGTCGGTGGCTTTACTTTGACGCAACCATGCAACTCTTCCAATGAGTTAATCACGACCCTAGGAGGGTTTACTCAGAAGCAAACCCCATTGCCAGCAACCGATTTTATTTCCAGGTAAAGGATCGCACTTTAGTTCTTCGCCTGAAAATCAGTGGGGTTTAACAGCGCTTAACAGGGTTACCTACAGTGCTTCCCCAAAACTAGGTCTTAGGTTTAATGCTAATAATCTCCCTGAAATAATTACACTATTATCACATGGCGAACTCTTTGCACGCGTGCCCACAGAGAGGGCTCTGAGTGCCACCTCTGGCACCCGTGCCATAGGTTCGCCACGACTGTAATATAGCAATGTCTATATGATGTGTACTATCAAAATGAGGATTTTCTGTCTGTTAAGACACACTTCCCCTCCCTCTGGCTTGAGCTGAAAATCTTCCATTCTCTTTACGAGGATGCCCATTGCAAAACATTTATGGGAGGCTCTGTAACTACTGGTCCCTTAAGCCAACTTAAAACAGATATTTAAATCAGCAGTATACGGCCAACACTTAACCCAAAGGCAGATACCAGTTTTGTGGTTGAGGACCATGTAAAACGAAAAAGATATGCATGACATGAAAAGTTGTAAGGCACCTCTTTCTCCCTCTTACATGAAGAATTTATCTTCTCAGTCACGCTCAGTATCATTTTTCACAAATGAATGGCTTTCTCCTATTTATGGGCTGTGCTTTCTCTGGCTATCAAAATGAATAATGCTTTGGAAGAAATGTTATATTAAAAAGAGGAGAAAGACAGAGAGTGGGTGTGTGGATTCTAGAGGGGGAGGCGACGAGAAAGAATGGTTTGCGATGGCTTGTCCTGTGGACATCTCCAGATAAATGGACAGCACGTTTCCCAAAGGGGTGAAGTTCCAAAAAGAATCTCTAAATGTTTGATGGTTGCAGAGAAGGCGTCCTAGATGTTTGTATGCTATTGCCCATTCTACTTTGCCTCCCAACATTGAGAAAGCAGGGGGGCGTGTCGTCCAATCTGCCAGCATGGCCATGCTGCTTGTGAATGCCAAGTTTTCATCCAAGATTTGATCCTGAATGAGGGGGCAAACCTGGTTTGCATCACAGAGACCTGGATGGATAAGCTGGGGGGCCCAGCATCTACCCAGTTCTGTCCCTCCCCCCCCCCGGTTACTGTGTGCAGAACCAGTCTAGGCTGGTGAGGCAAGGTGGAACACCAGATGTGGTCCATAGAGATTTCATCACCCTCGTCAGATGACCCTCCCACTTTGTGGCCAGTGAAGAGAGTTTGTTCTTAGTGCTTGGCCCAAAGGCAAGTTGGGACTGCTGGTGGTGTACTGCTCAACCCACTTCCCAGCTGCCTTCCTGCTTGAGCTGGTGGAACCAGTTTGGAGGGGGTGTTGGAAGCTCCCAGTGATTCTGAGGGATCTCCATGTTGAGGATACCTCTGATGGTCCAGCTGAGGACCTCATGGCCCCCATGGCTCAACATACTCAGCTGAATGTGATCTCAACCTGGTCTTTACAACCAGGTAGGTTGGAGGTAATCCATTATTTGAAGGACTCCTTGTCATGGACGGATCATTGCCTAGTGAAGTTTGGACTTCAGACGTCACTCCCGCACTGCAGGGGTGCAGGACCAATTAAGATGGTCCACCCCTGGTGGACTCCCAAGGATTCCTGACAGTTCTGGGGGATTTTCCTAGACCTAGTGACTAGGCTGGCATTCCTCTTGGAAGATCAGGAAGGCCATCAAGATGATTGCTCCTGAGTGCCTTCATCCTGCTGGCAGAACTCTTTGGGCTCCATAGTTTACTGAGGGTCTGAGCGAAATGGCTCTGACTGGGTAAGTCTCCCTGTTGGTTATTGAAACCACAACAGTCAGATTCACCTTTCCTAAAGCAATCATGAAAGACAAAGTCTAAGTTTAGAAAAACCAATCCCCACCTTGGCACTGAAGCACATCTGGTCTCCAGTTTACAAAGTTAACTAACACAATCAAGGGTTCCTGCTAGCTATTCTTCAACTCACTAATCCTATCTTCCTTTTCCTGCCTTACCTCTGGGAAAGACCATCTCAATCACAATTGGAAAAGCTCTGGAGTTGTGATTTCATCAACTCCACCTAAAATCTAATCATCTGCTGGACGCTCCCTGGGCTTGAGACATCAAGCCAAGTGCCTGCCTCACTGTTCTCCTTCAGAGGACAAGTGCTGTTTTTGTTCAGGAAGATTAAGCTTTCTTAATATTGTATTGTCAAAGGCTTTCACGGCCGGATTCAACTGGTTCTGGTGGGTTTTCCAGGTTGTGTGGCCATGGTCTGGTAGACCTTGTTCCTAACGTTTCGCCTGCATCTGTGGCTGGCATCTTCAGAGGTGTATCACAGAGGGAAGTCTGTTACACACTGTGTTCACTGGATACAGTGTGTAATTGACCCCTGTGATACACCTCTGAAGATGCCAGCCACATATGCAGGCGAAACATTAGGAACAAGATCCACCAGACCACATCCACACAGCCCAGAAAACCCACCATAATCAGTTTCTTAATACTGCTAGACAGCCAACTTTTCCTATAAAATAGCTGCCTACCTGGCAGACAGTATTCAGTATTTCCTGAACTGACCACTGGTCTGATTCCAGTGCTGCTTTTCACCCCATCCCTTTGGAGCTCAAAGTAGGCATTGAACTCTGTCTCTTGAACCATTCCTCTACTGTACAGGTAATTATCACCCACATCACCCATCTATTCCAAACTTGTATTGTCAAAGGCTTTCATGGCCGGAATCACTGGGGGTTAGAGAACACAGTAGGTGTGCTTCCCTGAGCCATAGTTTTTCCAATTTCCATGTGTCTTGGAACAATTTCTCCCCATAGAGATGTTCAAGGTATTGTTGAAGGCTTTCACGGCCGGAATCACTTCTTTCCCTTCTTATCCTTCTTTCCCTTCTATATCCTAGGACTGCTTATCCTTCTTTCCCTTCTATATTTATTTATTTATTTATTTATTTATTTATGGGATTTCTATACCGCCCAATCCCCAAAGGGCTCTAGGACTTCTTATCCTTCTTTCCCTTCTATATCCTAGGACCCTCCAATTCTTGTGTGTGTGTGTATTTTACCCCAATTGTCTGCAAGTTGGTTTATTAGTTTTGCTTTACTCTGTGTCTCCTGTGGATTTCTGAGGGAGAAAAACCCTGGTATAAACAGGTGGATGGACCAAACTATCTCCTCCTGCAAATCAAGGTCTGTCCTTCACTAATTCCCCAACCTAAAAGGGGGCAGACCCTGTCATTTCGGGTAACATTCGCATGTGTCTGTGTGAAACTCCGCACTTTACTGGAATCGAGCTGAGTTCGAGCGTGGTTCCCTGAAAAAGTAGTAGTTCCCAACTGGAGTCAGAAATTTTACCGTTACACGGGGTGAAGCTGGTACAAAATCTCATTGATCCCAGTGGTTGTGCGGAGCACTTAGGTCTAATGCAGCTCAAACTTAGGTTGATAACGCAAGTGTGGAATCGACCATTGTAAGTCTTACTTTTTGTGATTATATTTTAATTCAATGTTACATATTTATGTTTTAAAATTAGATTTCTTCACGTTGTTAGCTACCCTGAACCTGGCTTGAGCCAGGAAAGGGTGGGGTAAAAATATAATAAAATAAGTAGTAAAAAATCAATGTCTTGTGAATATAGTTCCATGTCCCCCCCCCCTTTCTCCCTGCAAGGAAACTGCTTGTAGAATGTCCTTTATATGTTTAGACAAATCCTTCAGTGTGGAGTTTTCCTTATCTCAGCCCTGACTCGTCATGTCTCTATCTTTTAATCACTGCGTTGGCAGTCCTATTTTATTATGCAGAGGGTCAAGAAAGAGCTGAACAAAAATGGAAACATGAGGAATTAAGATGTAGGTGAGATTAAACAGCTTAGGTTAATTATGTTTTCATTTCTGTAATAAGAAAATTTTAATGATGATTTTAAAAACCCCAACCCCTCCCCCCTCCAAAAGGAGGTGGGGCAAAAGAGGCAATCGCCCTTCTTGTAACTATTAGCACAACACGAAACCTCGCGAAGGCAGAACTCCCATCTAATAATTCAGTACGACAGCATAACAGGAACACTGGGGAACACGATCGAGGCGTTGAGGCCGATGAAAATTTTCAATCCATATCAAATGTCAATTTTTGGACCCTGCTTCTCTTACAAGCATTTGCAAAGCACTTTTGGAAAATCCAGCATTCTTCACCTGAGCAGCAGTGGCGTAGGAGGTTAAGAGCTTGTGTATCTAATCTGGAGGAACCAGGTTTGATTCCCAGCTCTGCCGCCTGAGCTGTGGAGGCTTATCTGGGGAATTCAAATTAGCCTGTGCACTCCCACACACACCAGCTAAGTGACCTTGGGCTAGTCACAGCTTCTCAGAGCTCTCAGCCCCACCTACCTCACAGGGTGTTTGTTGTGAGGGGGGAAGGGCAAGGAGATTGTAAGCCCCTTTGAGTCTCCTGCAGGAGAGAAAGGGGGGATATAAATCCAAACTCTTCTTCTTCTTCTTCTAAATTACCACAGTAATCATATGAGAATTGATGTGAAGAAGCCTTACATCTTTATACTGTAGGGGTATTAGTTGGTTTGAGGTCACCTGTTGTGTTCAGGAAATCATCTCAGTTGTTCAGTTTGGCTCTACAACTTGTTCTTCCCTGTCCAGCTTCCACCAGTGGCTTGACCAAACCCCAGTCTTGTTGTTTTGTATTAGTAGTAAGCACCTGACGTTCACCCTGACCTGGTTGGCTGCAGCGATCCTGATCTCCTCGGATTTCAGAAGCTAAGCAGGGACCTCCCTGGTTCATACTTGGATGGGAGACCACCAAAGAGGTACATGCTTGCTTCACAAAAGGGAGCCAAAAGAGACCACCATCTCTTGGATACCTGGACAAGAGAATTACTAAAGAGAGACCACCAAAGAGGTACAGAGTTGCTTCATAAAGGGTCATCTCTTGCCTTTAGAAGAGTAGAAGAAGAAGAGTTTGGATTTATATCCCCCCTTTCTCTCCTGCAGGAGACTCAAAGGGGCTGACAATCTCCTTGCCCTTCCCCCCTCACAACAAACACCCTGTTAGGAAGGTGGGGCCGAGAGCGCTCGAGAAGCTGTGACTAGCCCAAGGTCACCCAGCTGGCGTGTGCGGGAGTGCACAGGCTAACCTGAATTCCCCAGATAAGCCTCCACAGCTCAGGCGGCAGAGCTGGGAATCAAACCCGGTTCCTCCAGATTAGAGTTACCATAGGTTGGATGCGACTGCATAATGCTCTCCACCACCACCTGAAATTCCATCCTTCAAATTCACTGATTATTTCTGAAGTCCAGAATTATGCACTCTTTTTTTTTTCCAGTCTGGGACCAATGACTTAGCAATCCAACTCAGAACCATGTTGGCTACATAGTAGAAACCTTTGTCTCGGGACGGCTGGTAGGAATGGGAGCCAAATACTGGGAAGTGCAGAGGGACATGTTCTACAGTTTCTTCTTTCCCTGTCCTGAATCTCTCACCCTTTAGCTTTGGCAGACGACCTTATCGAAGAAGAAAAGTTTCCTACCTTTCCACTCTCTTTACACCAGGGGTCTTCAAACTATGGCCCTCCAGATGTTCATAGGCTACAATTCCCATGAGTCCTACCACTTGGCCATGCTGGCAGGGGCTGATGGGAATTGTAGTCCATGAACAACTGGAGGGCCATAGTTTGAAGACCCCTGCTTTACACCATGCATAATTTGATCCGTCTCGATCATGTGTCTCCCACTATCCAACACTGGAGCAGCAGTGGCGTAGTGGCTAAGAGCAGTGGCTAAGAGCAGGTGCACTCTGATCTGGAGGAACCGGGTTTGATTCCCAGCTCTGCCGCTTGAGCTGTGGAGGCTTATCTGGGGAATTCAGATTAGCCTGGGCACTCCCACACACGCCAGCTGGGTGACCTTGGGCTAGTCACAGCTCCATGGAGCTCTCTCAGCCTCACCCACCTCACAGGGTGTTTGTTGTGAGGGGGGAAGGGCAAGGAGATTGTCAGCCCCTTTGAGTCTCCTGCAGGAGAGAAAGGGGGGATAGAAATCCAAACTCTTCTACTCTTCTTCTTCTTTCCCTGTCCTGAATCTCTCACCCTTTAGCTTTGGCAGACGACCTAATCGAAGAAGAAAAGTTTCCTACTTTTCCACTCTCTTTACCCCATGCATAATTTGATACATCTCGATCATGTATCTCCCACTATTCAACTTTGTTCGGAGCTGAACAGCCCTAAGCATTTCAACTGGGCAGTTGCTCTGGACTCCTGCTCATTTTGGTTGCTCTTTTCTGCTCTTTTCTGCCTTTTTTCACACCCACAGATCTTGCTTAGTAACCATTTAACTGCACGCCCCTGTTCTCCAACAGAGCCGACACAGGGCAGGGCAAAACGGAACTCTACCAGTGAAACTACATTTAGGGAAGAAACAAAAAAAATAATGCAAAAATACGCTTCAAGGGGTTATCCAAAATCTGTTCTAAGTAGAGCCCTTAATAGGATCAAAGGAGCCCCACGCCAACAATTGCTCCAATACAAAAGTAAGAATACACAGTCTAGAATAACATGGGCATTAAACTATGATTTTAAAGCCACTAGTATAAAAGACATAGTGGAAAAGCATTGGCACATACTGTCCGAAATTCCAGGATGCTCATTGCCGCCCTTAATTGGGTTTAGACATGCAACTAGCTTAAGACAACAACTAATAAGAGCAGATATTAAAAATATTTTGTTCTGAATATCTCGAGCAGCTTCCGTTAGTCCCTGTCAGGGAGACAGAATGATTTCTTGCAAACGAATCTACACCACTGCATGCGGGCTATTACGATCTGCCAGCCGTGGGCATTCAATCCTAGCTGAATTAGATTGGCAAACGTCAACCTCGCACTGCTGGGGCCCGTTTATATTGGTGAACCTGCTGGGTATCAAGTATGCGCCGACCGCCTACATTAACTTTGTGATCCGCTTGACGTACGATAAATCTCGGCAGCCGCCCCGCAGAGTTTGATTTTATAACCTCTGTGTTGTTAAAATGAACTCTCCGTCTTTGACTCCACACTTCTCCCTGCCCCTGCCTCCCCCCCAATCCAAATGTGGGGTTGGCTCTGATTTGATTGATCTGTCAATCTCTTCAGAAAGACTCGGGTATGTTCAGCGCTAAAATGATCTGTGCACAGCGGCATGTTGTATCAGTATGACAGACACACCAAATATAAGCCAGACAGGATCAGGAAGACAGACACAGAAAAGAGGAACAGGAGGAGGAGGAGAAGAAGAAGAAGAAGAAGAAGAAGAAGAAGAAGAAGAAGAAGAAGAAGAAGAAGAAGCCCCCCCCCCCCCCACCCCCCCCCCCCCCACCCCCCCCGCCCCCCCCCCCCCCCCCCCCCCCCCCCCCCCCCCCCCCCCCCCGCCCCGCCCCCCGCCCCCCCCCCCCCCCCCCCCCCCCCCCCCCCTCCCCCCCCCCCCCCCCCCCCCCCCCCCCCACCACCCCCCCCCACCCCCCCCCGCCGCCCCCCCCCCCCCCCCCACCCCCCCCCCCCCCCACCCCCCCGCCCCCCCCCCCCCCCCCCCCCCCACCCCCGCCCCCCCCCCACCCCCCCCCCCCCCCACCCCCCCCCCCCCCAACCCCCCCCCCCCCCCACCCCCCCCCCCCCCCACCCCCCCCCGCCCCCCACACCCCCCCCCCCCCAACCCCCCCCCCCCCCACCCCCCCCCCCACCCACACCCTCCGACCTCCAGGGGTCGGAGGACAGCGTGGGTGGGGCTTCGACGGCCAGCAGGCAACGACGAGGACAAGGTGAATTGGACGGGGAAGGGAAACAGCGTGTTCCCGGCGGTGCTGTTCGCACCGTGCCGCCAGGAACACGCTGTTGAAGGAAAAACAACCCTTTAAAGGGTTGTTTTTCAGGGCGGCTTGACGCCGCCCTGGGGGAGAGGGAGCAGAGTCAGGTCGGCGCTGCTGCATTTCAGCAGCGCCGCCTGTGCGAATGGCTCCCTGGGGACGGCGTATTTCCCGTCCCCAGGGCGCCATTAATGGGCCGTGTGGAAACGGCCTCTTACAAATTCCTTCCCTTCCTCTCCCCACAACACACACCTTGTGAGGTAGGTGGGGCTGAGAGAGTTCTGAGAGAACTGTGACTACCCCACCAGATTAGAGTCCGCTGTTCACACTGGCGTAATGCCCATTGGGTAAGGTGGGCAGCTGCCCAGGGCATCACCTTGTGGGGGGCATCAAAATGCTGGGTTCGTTTTGTGGTATTTTAGTGGTTTTCCATTTGTGGCCTGCAGGGAGCGCAGTTTTTAGGCTAGCGGCACCAAAATATCAGTGTATCATCAGGAGGCTGTCCTTATGCTACCCTCCAGGTTTGGTGAGGTTTGGTTCAGGGAGTCCAAAGTTATGGACTCCCAAAAGGGGCACCCCTATCCCCCATTGTTTCCAATGGGAGCTAATAGGAAATGGGGGCTACAGTTTTGAGGGTCCATAACTTTGGCCCCCCTGAACCAAACTGCACCAAACTTGGGGGATATCATTAGGGCAGTCTCCTGATGAGATCCTGATGGTTTTGAGACTGTGCCTTCAGAAATGTGCCCCCCACAGCCTGCAACCCCCATTGACAGCAATGCAGAAAACTCAATGAAGAACAAAGGTTCTTGGGCAAATTTCTAGGATGTTACTGTAGGGGTGCATTTTTGGATGTATTGGCACCAAAATTTCAGGGTATCATCTGGAGATGATGGCACCCCCCAAGTTTGGTGCAGTTTGGTTCAGGGGGTCCAAAGTTATGGACACTCAAAGGGTAGCCCCCATCTCCTTAGCAAAGAATGGGAGATGGGGCACCCCCTTTGAGGGTCCATAACTTTGGACCCCCTAAACCAAACTGCACCAACATTTGGGGGTACCATAAGGACAGTTTCCAGATGATACCCTGAAATTTTGGTGCCGATATATCACAAAATGCGCCCCCTGCAGGAAGATCCCAGAAATTTGCCCAAGAATCTTTGTTCTGCATTGAGTTTTCTGTATTGCTGTCCTTGGTGGTTGCAGGCTGGGGGGGGGACATTTCTGAAGGCACAGTCTCAAAATTTTCAGGGTCTCATCAGGAGACTGCCCTGATTATACCCCCCAGGTTTGGTGCAGTTTGGTTCAGGGGGGCCAAAGTTATGGACCCTCAAATCTGTAGCCCCCATCTCCTATTAGCTCCCATTTGAAACAATGGGGAATGGGGCACCCCCTTTGGGATTCCATAACTTTGGACTCCTTGAACCAAACCTCACCAAACTTGGGGAGTAGCATAAGGACAGTCTCCTGATGATTATTTATTTATTTATTTATTTTTATTATTTGATTTAATATACCGCCCTATCCCCAAAGGGCTCAGGGCGGTGAACAATATAAAAGCATATATAAACATAAACATATAAAAGTTTAAAATTTTCATTCTAAAACAGTATCCCACGAACCCATATGCAACCCTCCCAAGAAGAATGATGGGTCCCGATGATGTTAGGGACCCTATACAGCAGGGGGTGTAGTGGTTGTGGTGGAGTGGCCGCCCATGGGGGGGGGGCATCCAACTCAGGTTTTGCCCAGGGCTACAGTTTGCCCAGGGCTGCCTTGTTATGCCTCTGGCTGTTCATGTGGTAGAGTGCGGAATCAAGCCCAGATCTTTAGAGTAGTCCAATACACTTAGCCATTACACCAAACTGGCTCTCGAACACATGTGCAAAACATTGGAATGGATTCACATGAGCATGGCCCATGCTGGAGATCAGCTACTTGGAGGCCTTTCTCTTGCCATCTCCTGCCACAACAATTTAAGGGCACCGTAATTCAAAGAGGTGAGAAGTCTCTTTCTTTTAGAGCGGAGAATCAGCAGAAGCGGATTCTTGGCTTTAGCTAGAGACCAGGCGACACAAGACCTCAATTGCCTGCGAATTCAAGAAACTCTAGGAAGAGCGAATAAAGTTTAACAATTTTTCCTTAGGGATAATGGAGGTACCCAAGCACACAATGAAAGCAGCGGAACATGCACACAGTCCTAGGGTAAATACAGTAAATGGGAACTGTAAAAGTAGATCTCAAAAAAGGCTAATTTTTTTTGGCATTTTTGGAGGCACATTTGGCCCACTGACTTCAACGAGGAAAACAAAAGAAAACCCATCTCTCCCCCCACCTCCACACTTACGCAGCAGTGGTGTAGGAGGTTAACAGCTCGTGCATCTAATCTGGAGGAACTGGGTTTGATTCCCCGCTCTGCCGCCTGAGCTGTGGAGGCTGATCTGGGGAATTCAGATTAGCCTGTGCACTCCCACACACGCCAGCTGGGTGACCTTGGGCTAGTCACAGCTTCTCGGAGCTCTCTCAGCCCCACCTACCTCACAGGGTGTTTGTTGTGAGGGGGGAAGGGCAAGGAGATTGTCAGCCCCTTTGAGTCTCCTGTAGGAGAAAAAGGGAGGATATAAATCCAAACTCTTCTTCTTCTCTTCTTCTTACAGCTTGATCAGGTCCAGCACTGAACTGTGCATGTCCCCGAAGTCCACGCAGAGGAATTCAACACAGGATGGCAGGAGCAAACACAAAATGGCAGCTACAGAAGATGGGGACAATCAACATGTCAGGGTTTGTATAATTCTAATTATAACCCTCCAACATTTCAGGCAGAAGTTCTGCTTAACAGAATGCCTTGTTGAAATGAACAGATGGATTAAAAGGATTTCCTCGCATGCATGCAATTTATCTTCCATAGGGTTGACAGATACATATTGAGAAACTCCTGGATTGATTGAGCCTGGGGAGGAAAGGGATCTCAGAGGGGTGCAGTGCCTAGAGTCTGTGCATAGAGGGGGGATCACTGGGGGTGGGAGGGGAGCTGTGAATTTCTTGCACTGCGCAGCCGATTGGATTAGATGACCCTAGAGATCCCTTCAAACTGTATGTTTCTATCTGCTTCTGCTAATTATCCACTTTAAAGAGGAGATACTTTTTTATGATGCTACTTCATCCGTTAAAGCACAGGTTTCAAACTCGCAGCCAGTGGTGGGATCCAAAAATTTTAGTAACAGGTTCCCATGGTGGTGGGATTCAAACTGTGGCGTAGCACCAATGGGGCTGGGCGTGGCACAATGGGGGCAGGGCATTCCTGGGCAGGGCTGTGGTAAGGCAGCAGTAGCTGTGCCGCTCCTTGGGCGGGAAACGAATGCACGCAGGCGCAGGCTGCCAAGCACGCCGGTGCACCTCCTGCTAGACTGCTTCAAGTTCTGCGCGCTACTGCTGAGAGGAGGGGCGTGACTAAGGCAAAAATCACGTGGCAAAATCACCAATTAGTAATCCCCTCTCGGCACACACAAATAATTAGTAACCTACTCTTGGGAACCTGTGAGAACCTGCTGGATCCCACCTCTGCTCGCAGCCCTCCAGATGTTCAAGAACTACAATTCCAATCAGCCCTTGCCAGTATAGCCAATGCTCATGTTGGGAGGGACTGATGTGAATTGTCGTTCATGAACATCTGGAGGGCCACGAGTTTGACACCCCTGCTTTAAAGCATCTATTTTCTCCAGAGAAATTGATCTCTGTAGTCTGGAGATGAGGTATACTTCTGGGAGATCTCCAGGTACCACCTGGAGCCTGGCATACCCACAAGCATGTGTGTTGGGGGTGGAGACATGGGGGGATGGGGTTAGGGTCATCATCAGTACAACACTACCACTTCCAGCGTGCTGTAGTGGTTACGAGCCAGCGTGGTGTAGTGGTTAAGAGCAGGTGGATTCTAATCTGGAGAACCGGGTTTGATTCCCCACTCTTCCACCTGAGTGGCAGAGGCTTCTCTGGTGAACCAGATGTGTTCCCGCACTTCTACATTCCTGCTGGGTGACCTTGGGCCAGTCACAGTTCTCTCAGTACTCTCTCACCTACCTCACAAGGTGTCTGCTATGGGGCAAAGAAGGGAAAGGAGCTTGTAGGCCACCTTGAGTCTCCTTACAGGAGAGAAAGGTGGGGTATAAATCCAAACCCTTCTCTCTTCTTCATCTTAAAAGTCATGAACTATAACTTGGAAGTAAATGTCAGAATCACAGAAAGGTGGCTTCTGAACTCATTGATCTTCCATTCCCATCTGACTTGCCTGTACTCAAGGAAATTATTACCTGCTTGTTTTGCTCGGAACGGGCGCCTAACACTTTAGATTCCTACTGCGCATTTTTCACACCAGAACTATTTAATAATAAGCCAGCTCAATTTTTCTCTCCCCCCCCCCTCACTTTTTCTCTCCTGCAATTAATTTTTATGGGGTTGGATTTATAGCCGGAGAGCACATAAATGAAGCCATATATCAAACGACCATCCTGTAATCCTGACAACAAAATCATTTGACAGTAAAATATCAAATATCTTTTTAAACACTTTTTTTTAAAGGGCACCAGAGGTGACTTTGAAGCTGGCACAGCAAACAAACGTTCCCCCCCACACGTGGAGAGCACCTGTAGGTTTGGGTTTGCCGGCAGGCAAAAAGTTGGTCCCGGTCATACATTTCTGGTACCTCTTTCCTATCTGTTATCACAAGCCTTGCTACTGGCTTCCTGCCACAGTGTTTGCCAGAGAGCTGATGGCATCACACCTCATTCTGAACTGAAACTGGATGCAAGAGTCACTCTGGTTGATTCCGCACTTGCGTTGTCGACTTAAGTTCGAGCTGAGTTCGACCTAAGTGCTCCGCACAACCACTGGGATCGACGTGGTTTTGTACCAGCTTTGCCCCATGTAATGGTCAAATTTCCGACTCCAGTTGGGAACTACTACTTTTTCAGGGAACCACGCTGGAACTCAGCTCGATTCCAGTAAAGTGCGGAATCTCTGGTGCCAGGAGTCCCCCATTCAGCCAATCACAGCTGAGTGTTTTGGGCATGCGTGCAGCTGGAGAACCGCCGCGCCAAAAATCGTGCCTAATTTTTTCCCCCTCTTCTTTCTTGCGTTCGAAGCGATGGCTGGTCGCACATATGGCTCACAATTTCCACGTAAGATAAGAACATAAGAACATAAGAACAAGCCAGCTGGATCAGACCAGAGTCCATCTAGTCCAGCTCTCTGCTACTCACTGTGGCCCACCAGGTGCCTTTGGGAGCTCACCTGCCAATGTAAGCAGCCAATCAAAAAATGCCACCTTCGTCCCTCCATTCCTGTGGCAGTTTTTTAAATAACGTGTGTGGGGATAGACAGAACATGGCCGTAGAACAATAGCAAATCGGAATGGAGCACAGGATGATTCCGCCCTATGAGCTGGGATCAAGCTGGTTGCAGTGGGGAACAACAATGGCTTCAACCTAGGATAGTACCCTTCTCAGGGAACTGGGTCGAACCTATTTTACTCAAGTGCGGAATCGCCCTCTGAAATCTATGTGCCTGAAGAAATACTGCCTGCCAGGGATGGAGGGCCAAAGTGAGGGGGAACTGCGCCCGGGGCATGTGTACGCTCTGTGCCCTGCCACGCCCTCACCCGCCCCAGAATGCCCCCGCCCCACCCTGCCACGTTTCTGCCAAGCCCCCGCCATGCCCTGCACCAGTGTGCACCCAGTGCACCATGCATAGAGGTGGGATCCAGCAGGTTCTCACAGGTTCCCGAGGCTTCTGCCATGGTGCGCAGGGACCTGACAGAGGGTAAAACAGGTGGGAGAAAAGGAAGCCAGCAAAGTAAAAACGTCAGCCATATGCCTGGTGGAACTGCTCTGTCTTACAGGTCCTGTGAAACTGCATTACAACCCTGCAGGGCCCAAGTCACTAGACTAGCCAGAGTGTTCTTCAAGGAAATAGTAAAGCTTCTAGAAGGGGGTGAGGGGAAGAAGAGGAGGAGGAGGAAAAGGGGGAAGGGGAGAGCTAAGTTCACAGAAAACCACAGGGAAACCCTACCATGAAGGAAACAACTGCAGGGGCATTAGGGTGTGCCTAAAACAGAGCCAATGTGGTGTAGTGGTTAAGGGCAGGTGCACTCTAATCTGGAGAACCGGCTTTGATTCCCCACTCTGCCACTTGAGCTGTGGAGGCTTATCTGGGGAACCAGATTGGCTTGTGCACTCCAACACATGCCAGCCGGGTGACTTTGGACTAGTCACCGTTTTTCAGAGCTCTCTCAGCCGCACTCACCTCAGAGGGTGTTTGTTGTGAGGGGGGAAGGGCAAGGAGATTGTAAGCCCCTTTGAGTCTCCTGCAGGAGAGAAAGGGGGGATATAAATCCAACCCCCCGTCCTCCTCCTCCTCCTCCTCCTCCTCCTCCTCCTCCTTCTCCTCCTCCTCCTCTTCTTCTTCTTCTTCTTCTTCTTCTTCTTCTTCTTCTTCTTCTTCTTCTTCTTCTTCTTCTTCTTCTTCTTGGCTTATGATGCTGGGCACTGGTCTGTTGTTCATATATTTCATGGGTTCATTTCACTGGTGGTTAACGTCTGGCCCACAGGTGTTTATGTACCTTCCTCAGACCACAAAGAAGTATTAAAGAAGCCAACTGAGACTCAGATCTCAGGTTCTTGGATCCCTTTTATGGGACTCAACCTTGTGTGGGTTTAACATTGGATATGAAATATGTGTCAGCTTTCCCCCACAGCAGCACAACAAACCAGCCCACATCATCAATACCTTTGTGCGGGTAAAGAGTGTGCTGGGGAAGGGGGCTAGACAGAGCCATGAGTAACAACAGGGAGCATTTCTGACTCTGGCCGTGTCTGTAATTAGAATTTTGCCTGTGACGCAGGTTACTCAGGGCCCAACGACACCGCCCAAAATGTTTCAATGCTCTGGAAGAAAAAAGTATCGATTTGGCGTTGAATGTCAGAGGCCGGTCTTGGCAGCATCTTCCCTCTGCCTCCACGTAATGATCAGATTATCTCCCGAATTCTAATTAAGCCTCTTTATTTTGAATGCAGGCAAACCGCGACCGGAGCGTGCAGTGATCAAAGCCCGTATTGACCCCGGCAGGGGCAAAAACAGCCGCAATTTCCAGCATTGCTGAGCGGAGCATGATCTGCGTGGAAGGCAGCCCCCCGTTTTGCCGAGATGGATCGGTTCCGCTCCCGAAATATATAATTTGCCGTCTTCGAGCGGACGACTTAAATAGTTCAAATGGAACACGAGGCGGTTATTAACAGGCCCGATGACACGGCAGTGTGAAATATTAACCTTTGCAAAATCAATCGCCTGCTCATCTCTTCTTGTCAAAAGGAAACTAATTGAATTACTCAGCAGTGAACTTTGGGCCTGATTCAGCAAAACGGAGAAGTGCCGCGGTCAGGACGGGCACCACGGAATGAAAATGCAGGTGTCAGATGGGGAGAAGTGGATCACACCAAAGTTTCCACCAGCTCTACAATCCCCAAACCTTCCATAGTTCTTTTCTGATGTATGTCTGAGAGGGAATTGATAGTAGGCACCATCTTGAGCTAACATTAATATTAATTTTATAAGCTGCATTTTAATGGGGTAGGGTTTATTTTTATTAGAGCCATCTTATTTCATATTTATTGTATTTTAAATTGATTGTGCTGTACTGTACACCGCCCTGAGCCCTCCTGGGGAGGGCAGTCTATAAACCCAATAAACAACAACAACAACAACAACAACAACAACAACAACAACAACAACAACAACAACAACAACAACAACAACAACAACAACAACAACAATAATAATAATAATAATAATAATAATAATAATAATAATAATAATAATAATAATAATAATAATAATAATAATAATAATAATAATAATAATAATATTTGAAAGAAGAAGAATGTATTTGAGCTTGCCAGGGCAAAAATGAAGAAGAGGAAAATTTGGATTTATATCCCCCCTTTCTCTCCTGTAGGAGACTCAAAGGGGCTGACAATCTCCTTGCCCTTCCCCCCTCACAACAAACACCCTGTGAGGTGGGCGGGGCTGAGAGAGCTCCGAGAAGCTGTGACTAGCCCAAGGTCACCCAGCTGGCGTGTGTGGGAGTGCACAGGCTAATCGGAATTCCCCAGATAAGCCTCCACAGCTCAGGCGGCACAGCGGGGAATCAAACCCGATTTTTCCCGATTAGAATGCCCCTGCTCTTAACCTTGCTCTTAATCACTACGCCACTGCTGCTCCTGTAGCTGGGTGATCAGGGACCCACAGCGTGACAGAAGCTTCAGATATGGAGTCTGGCATAGAGGAGTCTG
This sequence comes from Sphaerodactylus townsendi, assembly GCF_021028975.2. Taxonomy (NCBI): domain Eukaryota; kingdom Metazoa; phylum Chordata; class Lepidosauria; order Squamata; family Sphaerodactylidae; genus Sphaerodactylus; species Sphaerodactylus townsendi. The sequence continues at coordinate 8,159,716 of NC_059431.1, read as the reverse complement.
TGGCTGGGCCATCAGAGGTCCAGCCAACTCAGGCAGATGTGGAGCCTGAGCCTTCAGTAGAGAGCACAGGATCAGGGCCAGGGGCTCTGGCAACAGCTGAGGAAGTGTAACCCCTGTGTAAGAATGGGATGACCCAGAAAGGGGAGGAGTCTGAAAAGAAGCAGAAGGCTGCAGAACTCATGAGGTTGGAAGAAGCAAAGCTACCAGGCTGGGACCTTGATTGATTTTATTAAGCCCTTAACACCTTGTTTAAGGTAACTGCAATGTTGTTGGGAACTAGTGGGAAGGGAGTTTATTTTTATTTTTTTGCTATATTGTAAATGTTAGAATTTATTGTTTCAGGGTTTTTGTGTATGTAAATGGTGAGAGTTTTCTGGGAACCTTCATCATCTCGAATCCCGTTCACCAAGCCTCAGAAGTCTTCAAAACCAACCACCAGCAAAGAAGAATTGGACTTGGCAATATCAGTAGACTGTAAATATAAGGACTTGGAAATGCAAACTGAACAGGACTGTAAACTGTAAATGTTAAATGATTTAAAAGTGTTATTTGTTAAGAGAAGTAAAGTGCTTTGTTTTAAATTTAGTTCTTTGTAACTCCTTCCAAGCACTGCCCCAAAGAACCCACAGAAAGAGGTTACAGAAGCAGCCCCTGGGATGGAAACTGCTACCCCAAAGCGACTGCCTGACCCAGCTCTGTCCTTCCCCAGTGCCCAGTTGTTTAGTCAGGGGACAGCCCATCAGCTCCTGCACCCCCAGGGTCACCTGAATCCCAGGAACAACGATGAAGGGAGCTGCAGAGCCAACTACAAGGGCAGAGGTGCAGCAGTTAGGGGCAGAGCCTGAAGAGGGTGGGGTTTGGAGAGGGGAGGGACTGCAATTGGCTATAATACCAGATTTTTGAAACACGGCAGTTACCTTTTGGAAAGGGGTTTATTCAGTGGGGAAAGTCACAGGTTCCTCAAACTTGGTCTGTTGCTTTAGCTTTCTAGTGATGGTATCTCTCCTGCATATACTGGTGGAGTGGTTCAAGAAGGGCAGATGGAAAGGCTCACTTGCAGCTGTGTGGGATTGTAAGTCTTTTCCTTGGTAAGTCCTGCTTCCTTGCCTTTCCCCATGGAGCTGTCCAAGCCTTACAGAATTTCTGTAACCTCAAAACGGGTATGGGCAGTTCAAATTATCTCCCGATGGTCGAATCCCCACTTGAAATTTGCACGCAGATCCAAACCTGTTCATTGTGAAACCGTGTCCTCTTCATCGGAGTTTCTCCCTCCCCACCGCAGCGAGCACACAGCAGACGCACCTGGTTGCAGAACTCTTAGCAATCCCTACTACCAGGTGAGCTCGCTTCACCGGTTTCCCCTGATTGGCTGGCGTGCCTTGCTGGGGCAGGACCTTTTCCCACTGCGGAAACGTACATTGTAGGGGCGTGATAAAAAAAGCCAGCGTGTAAAAGTTTAACGTTTAACTGTTTAACTGTGCAAACAGTTAATTGTTACCTGTATAAACCATTAATGATTTAAAGTTACACGTTTGACTGATTAATGTTTATGTCCTCTTCTGCTGGCTGATCGCAAAAGCAGAAACAAAACCAAGGAAAGGCTGCGTGTGTATTGCAGTACTGATTGGTTGCCCAAATTCTGCGTCACACTACAGGGTGGGAAACAAGTCAGGGTTTCAACCCTCATCCCTCCCCTCGGATCAGCTCTGAACCATCTTAATGGGGTCTATGCCACTTGCAACCAGGTCCTGCTGGAACGCGGATTAATGGGGAGAACGAGCGCCAGAAACAGAATCTGCCACACCAGCAATGGGGAGGTCGTCCCTCAAACCTGGTTAATTTGTGTTCTGAAACCTGGCTAAGACGGTAGTGGGGATTCGACCAATGTCTCCTTGCCCTGGCTGGTTGGTGTAGTGGTTAAGAGCAGCGGGAGTTAATCTGGAGAACAGGGTTTGATTCCCTGCTCTTCCTCATAAAAATTGTTGGGTGACCTTGGGGCTAGTCACAATTCTCTCAGAACTCTCTCAGCCCCGACTACCTCACAGAGGTGGTTTGTCGTTGCCCTGCTCTGCAGAGCCTTCCTTGGTGGTCTCTCATCCAAGTACTGACTATACTTTGCTCATGAGATCTGACAACTTCCTTTCCCCTTTAACGAAAAATTACAACCCGGGAATGTTGACTGTCCTGCTACCCTCACTAAATGTGCAATTGTGAGTGGCGTGGGAGGTTAAGAGCTCATGTATCTAATCTTGAGGAACCGGGTTTATTCCCAGCTCTGCCGCCTGAGCTGTGGAGGCTTATCTGGGGAATTCAGATTAGCCTGTACACTCCCACACACGCCAGCTGGGTGACCTTGGGCTAGTCACAGCTTCTCAGAGCTCTCTCAGCCCCACCTACCTCACAGGGTGTTTGTTGTGAGGGGGGAAGGACAAGGAGATTGTAAGCCCCTTTGAGTCTCCTGCAGGAGAGAAAGGGGGGATATAAATCCAAACTCTTCTTCTTCTTAAATACCATAAATTCTCAGTGGATGTTACTTCTGGTCCACTGCTCTCTATTCTGACAGGTACCAATTTTCCAAGGTCGTAGGCAGGACTTCTCCCAGGCAAACTGTCTGAGATCCTTTTACACTAAGATAGTGAGCATTCCCATTAAACACACTTGCTAGTGGGAAAATTGCTACTTCTGACACTGAAAAAAAAACAAACCCTTCACAAGTAGGTTTGGGAAGGAATTCAGGCAACATATTTACAAGTCCTGGAGTTGGAAGTTGGAAAACAAAGTGCAAACTCCGGAGCTTTCTTCCCTAAATGCCCCAAACTTTGAAAATGAGTATAATTACAGCTGTTCTCTATAATTTACTGCTTTGCTAGTAATGGAAGAAGACCGGCTAAAGACTGGCTCTGTTTTCTATTCATTGACGTTAGCCATTGAATGGATTCCCATTGCATTAAATATTATGGAGTCTTGCCGTACTAAGATATGTACCCATTTGGGGCTCAGTGTACCATTAAAATAAATAGAATCATATTTCATGCATGATTTCTACCCAGTTTTTCAACAGAGGGTCCACAAAGATATTGGGTGAAAGTAGAAAATAAAAAATCTTTTCTTTGTCAGGTGGCATTTCCTGATGGTTTTAAATGCTTATTATACTACCCATAAGAATGTAACAGTCGGATGAGCCGGGCATATTAAAAGATGTTTTCTGCCCTTGCTGGTGCTAATACGGAGATTTGTATCCCTTCCGACACAAAGAGGACCATTAAGATCCACTACAAATAACAGGAAGAGCCATAAATTAGCTAATGAGCAAAAATGTTTAAGTGCTTCTGAGAACCTGAAGGACCCGGGCTTGAAGAATCAGTTACAAAAGAGCTGCTCAGAAACTAATCACAAGCAAGAGGTACTATTCAACCTTCTGGACTGATCTGGTTACTAAATGCATTTCCTTAGCAACATTCATGATGTCTGCCTGGTTCTATGGTGTATTGTCTGTGTTTCCCTGATTTTTTCTGTTCTCATTCAAACATCCCCAGGAATCTTTGGCCCTTTCCGTACGGGCCGAATACAGCGCCCTGGGGATGGCAAAAATGCTGTCCCCAGGTTGCTGTTCACATGGGGGGCACAGCTGCTTCGCAGTCGTGCTGCCCTCGCTCCTCCCCAGTGGTGCAAAGTTGCCATTTTCCCACCTCGCTCCCCGAGTGAGGTTTTTGGAAAATGGCGGCTTCCAGCCACTACCGTGCGAATAGCAGCGGCTGAATGGCGCCATCCCTCCCCCCTTTGCCCGATCAACCTACCTTCTCTGTGACCGTCTGGCATGTCGCTGAGGCAAGGGGACATGCCCCCCTGCCCTGCGACTCTGGAGCGGTCACGCAGGGCGGTGGGGGGGTGTCTCCCCTGGCCTGGGCGATGTGCCGGACGGTCGCAGAGAAGGTAGGTCGATCGGACAACGGCGCTCCGCGGCGCCGTCTTCCCTTTTGTTACTGGGACCATTCGTGTGAACGGTCCCGGGGGGGTTGGGTCGGCTGCATGTACGCCGACCCAACCCCCAGCGTGGCCATGCGGAAACGGCCTTTGTGTGTTTCAAGTAACATCAAGCTGCAGTCAATGAGTAGCCACCCCAACAAGGGGGTTTCAAGGCAAGGGAAAAGCAGAGATGTTTTGCCGTTGCCTTCCTCTGCAAAGTCTTCCTTGGAGGTCCCCCATCCAAGTACTGACCTCACTTAGATGATGAGAGCAGGCTATACTATAACATTCCACAACCCAACTATTCATATAGAAATGTTAAAAGCCTCTCAGCCAAGGTGTAGGTTTTGGACCAGTAATCAATAAACGGACTCTGGAAACAGGCCCAGTAGTGTTTATTAGGTTGGCATCAAGTACTCATCACCAAGGAAGCCGGTTCTGAGAAACCTCGCTTCTACAGTTGCATTTATCCCCTTGTGCTTTGGTTCAATCAAGCCATCATCCACTGCATTGTTATCACTGGAGGTCAGAAACTCTTCTTGGTTTAGGAAGATTGGCTCTCTTACCCTCACTGGAGGGCCAAATGTCCCTATATCTAGCCTTCCCAAACAAGGGCCTCTCACCTTTGGAACTCACTTTGCCTTCTAATTTTCAGGAACTACATGGTTCACCCCAGTTTCTGTCAGCATGGCCAATTGGCCATGCTGGTAGGGGCTGATGGGAATTGTAGTTCCTGAACATCTGGAGAGCCGCAGGTTCCCTACCCCTGTTCTAGTTCCATCATGCCCTGGAGTAGGGCTGGAGCTAGATCCTGCCTCTTTAAACCTTACCTTCTCCAGTACAGGGAGCTATCCCCCTCCCTGAAATTACCTTTACTCTACTCCAAAACTACCTTTCCACCTTTTTAAAATCTTAGGACTCTTGAAATCCTCTGTGTGCTTGTGCTTTTTTGCCATTTGAGCATGTGTACATTTACTATTTTTTCTTTTGTAATAAAAATGGCTTAACTTTACTTCTGGTCTCCTGTGAATTTCTAATGGAGAAAAACCCTGGTAGACACAGATGGCAAAGATCTCGGTTATCTTGTCTCACAACTCAATGTTGTCCCTGCTGATTCCCCAGTCTGAAAGGGACAGACTCTACCGATTCAGGTAACACCACCACCTGAATCAAACATCCTAGGTTCAAGAAATATCATGTCTGACTCCAGGGTGGAGACACAGAACACAACGTATTTGGACCATAATGGGCATTTCCACAAACTTTGAAAACATTTGCAAAATGTTTTCAATCCTTCCAATTTGTCCACACTCACCCCCTCGAAAACACTTCCAGTGATTTTCCTGTTTTAGTTTAATGTCTTCTTGGATTCATAGCTTCAATGCTTCAAAGCCTTGTGCTGTGATTCTTCATGGGTTTAACCTTCGTAGAGGAGGAGGAGAAGATGAAGATGATGAAGATGATGAAGAAGAAGATGATGATTTTGGATTTATACACCATCTTTCTGTCCTGTAAGGAGACTCAAGGTGGCTTACAAGTTCCTTTCCCTTCCTCTCCCCACAACAGACACCTTGTGAGGCAGGTGGGGCTGAGAGAGTTACGAGAGAACTATGACTAGCCCAAGGTCATCCAGCAGGAATGTAGAAGTGCGGAAACACATCTGGCTCACCAGATAAGCCTCCGCAACTCAGGTGGAGGAGTGGGGAATCAAACGCGGTTCTCCAGATTTGATATCACCCCTGAATTTTTTTTAAAAAATAACAGAAGAAAACGGGAGAGATAACAGAGCTAGCTCAAAAATTGGCCCTGAGTAGAAAGTCCAGGGATGACAGAAATTGGTAGGAAACATTGTAAAGACCTCTGCGTATCACTAAAAACATTTCCACAAAAATAATTGCTTATGAAGAGGATGCGTGTAAAAAGTTTTGAGGATGGAAAAAAAATGTTTGGGGAGAAAAACTATGCGGAACTCTTCTGAGGAAGCATTTCTTTCCTGCCTCAAAATGTTTTCCTTTGGCTGTGCGGAAAGTTCTGGGTAGTTCATGAGATTCCAAACTGCATCCTCTCTTTTGCAAGCATTCAGCCTCTCCAAAGATATAAAGACACGTGTGCTGTCCTCATTTCCATGAACCCCAGGAAGCCGGCCAGTGGCATTTGTATCTAATTTGTGGGGCTATCCAGGACAGTATTGCTGTGTTATATTGTTCTATTACTTTGTAAAGTGCACCAGGGCTGTATGGGAATTACTCTTAAGTGATTTGTTAATATTGCAAGCGCAAAAGGAAATGAGAGAAGGGAACCTTTCGCCAACCCCGGAAAGTTATAAATCCCAGACTGTTCAGGAGAGATAAAGTGATGCTGCGCCAAGCATTTTGAAAAGGGCAGGGGATGCTTTATGTTGTAAACACATTAAATGCATCCCTACATTTTAAACAACAGCAAAAAGTTTGAAAATGCCAGCCTGACTGCATTAGAAGGAAGCAAAAACAAAACGACCGCGTCCGTCCCTCTGGGGTTTGACCTGTTGCTCCGACTTTTTTCGCCGCAGCTCAAACCTCAAAGAGTCGGAAACTGGTGACAATAAACCCTCCAGCCTCGTACGCACCTACAGGTGTGAATAGGAAGTCACACATCAGGCAGCGTAAAACGTGCTTTGCTGTTGCTTTGAACACAATGCTTCTCAGTGAAAACTGTCAACAGCCATTCAGCCGTCAGTCATTCTTGACCCGAGCAGACGTTCAAAGAAAAAAAAAAGTTAGCTCTCCCTTGAGAAATGTAGGACAGCCTCACATAGAATCACAGAATCATAGAGTTGAAAGGGTCCATACAGGCAGTCTCTCCTGATAGGTACCCTGTCCAGGGACTTTAATTGTCATGCCCCATACACAAGAAACACAGCCAGCCGAAGCCTATTCAGAATCAGGAATTACCCATCCAGCCTCCCAGCCTGAGGTCCCAAGAAGCTCAGCTGCAGTGAGAGCAAATGCCTCATGCCCTGGACACCTGTCTGTTACACCCATAATGCTTCAGCCTCCTATCTAGTCCAGTTCACTGTTCTACCTTGCAGTGGCCCACCAGGTGCCTTCTTGGAGCTCACCCATGAGGTGAAAGCAACACCTTCTGCTCACGCCCTGCTCCTGAGCAACCTGGTCTGTTGGCAACATAAGAACAATGCAGCTGGGTCTGACCAGAAGTCCATCCAGTCCCAAACCTTCCCAAATGTCTCCTCAGGTGGCCTCCACCTCAGGGTGCCTTTCGGAGCTCGCATGCAGGAGGTGAAAGCAATGGCCTTCTGCAGCTGTTGCTCCCGAGCACCTGGACTGTTAAGGCATTTGCAATCTGAGATCAAGGAGGATCAAGATTGGTAGCCATAGATCGACTTCTCCTCCATAAATCTGTCCAAGCCCCTTTTAAAGCTATCCAGGTTAGTGGGCTATCACACCCTCCTGTGCCAGCATATTCCAAACACCAATCACACGTTGCGTGAAGAAGTGTTTCCTTTTATTAGTCCTAATTCTTCCCCCCAGCATTTTCAATGAATACCCCCTGGTTCTAGTATTGTGAGAAAGAGAGAAAAACTTCTCTCTGTCAACATTTTCTATCCCATGCATAATTTTATAGACTTCAATCATTTTTCTTATTTAAGCCTCAGTGGTACCCTTAGTTAGAATGGGTTTAGTTGCCTTTTGTGCAGTATTCTGTGGGAGGGAATCTTAGTTAGATCCTGTGCCTTTAAGAAGCCCTCTAAGGCAGTGGTGGTGAACCTTTGGCACGGGTGCCAGAGGTGGAACTCTGAGCCCTTTCTGCGGGCACACGTGCACAGAGTTCATCATGTGGGGTGGTGGAAAATCACACACCCACACCCACACAAATCTAGGCTGCCCTGACCACAATCTTTTACCTGGGAGTAAGCTCGGTTGCTGGCAATGGGGCTTGCTTCTGAGTAAACCCTCCTAGGGTCATGATTCACCCATTCGAAGCATTGCATGGTTGCTTCACCAAGCTTACTCCTGAGTAACACGTGCCTTGGAGCCAACTGTTTTTTCTAAACTAAAACCTCAGTATTCGGGTTAAATTGCCATGTTGACACTTTGCGATAAATAAGTGGGTTTTGGGTTGCAATTTGGGCACTCAGTCTCGAAAAGGTTCGCCATCACTGCTCTATACGCAAGAGCACTGTACCATTCTTATTAGTTAGCAGTTCTTGTTTTACAATCTATTTTAGTTCAGGTGTCTAGGGAAGGCTGGAGACAGCAATATCTCAGACGTATAAGGTGTTAGCGATCCATAGAACTCAAGAGTTAGCAAGTTCCAACACAGTAAAACAGAGTCCAGTTAGAGGACACCGGGAGAACTCAGAAGAAGAAGGAGCAAGCAGCGCAGACTTCCTTAGAAGCAGCTAAGGAAGAGTTGATTTCTACAAGTTCTTCAAATAATCTCCAATCGTTTCTAGCATTGCAAGCATTTTTTATTTAGTTTGATTTCATGGGAGGAGTCAGTCCTAAACTTTCAATATTATTAAAAAGTTGAACTGTTGCTCATTAGTCTGTGGGTCTTAACACTCTGTTCAGTTTGCTTAGGGGAACAGAACATTAATGATGGCCAGGAACAAAGTGCACAGAAAGATAAGTAAATAAAATAAGTAAATGTCCATCAAAGAGCACTGCATTCTGCAAATGAAAAGTATTTTGAGGCAAATGTCGCTGATGGTAACCGGGTAGTTGAGGAACTTCTCTGATGAGTGGGTTTTGTAAAACTTTGTCTAAGCAGCAGGGCTGAGACTTGGAAGTTGTCTTCCAGGTTGGAAAGCATTGTTCCCCTTTACTAAGGTGACCAGATGGTGACCTTTATGAACTAGGACGGGTGGGTGGCTGCGCGCGCGCGCATTCGCACGCTGCCGCAGGAGCGTACTGCCTTCTGGGGCGCTCCCGTTTCCCACCCTGTGACAGGGCAGGAAATGGGAGCACCCCAGAAGGCCAAGCCCCTGCGGCCACGCGCGGGAGGCTGCCGCACTGCCTTGCGCCCCAGAAGGCAGTGTGGCAGCCTTCAAAAAACTGGGACACTTGAAAAAACCCGTGGGACATGGGACAAATTGTTTTAAGGCAGGACTGTCCCGCCAAAAGCGGGACGTCTGGTCAGCCTACCCTTAACCCATTCCAGAGGTGGTGTGGTAAGGTCTTTTGCGTTGTTGATATGGGCCAGGGAATTCCAGAATAGCTGTCTGTCCTTCGAGGTGATGCTGGAAAATACAAGGGATGGGCTTCCCAACTTGCTCAACCATCTCCAGGGTGCTTTACAAGGCTGGCAGGTGAGGTAGCAACACTGTTCCAAAAACATGTCACCCCCCAATCCACCCTATCTTAACCTGGTGGAAACAGAAGTATAAATTCTATATGGCAGCAGGAAAGGTATCGGCTGGTACCATGGCACCTTTGGCCACCATGCTGGAGACCCCTGTAGACATCCCTAATTTTAAGACAACACAATCCATGATACTAGTAAGAAAATGCTGAAAGATTTCTGAGGGAGGGATCATGATGATGATGATGATGATGATGATGATGATGATGATGATGATGATGATGATGATGATGATGATTATGATTTATTATTACATTTATAGGCCGCCTCATCCCCAAAGGGCTCGAGGCGGCTCACAACATGACTGTTTCCAGAACAGTAAATCAATATAACATAAAATCTAACTCATTAAAACTCAGCAGCAATTAATAACAATAAATACAGATTAACCAACAAAGGTTGTGTAAAAACACACACACAGGTGCCCGGTCTAAAGGCCAAAGGAGAAGGGAGGACAAGGCAGGGCCCAGGATGGAATCAGGGCCCTACCAAGATGGAAAAGGCTGCTTAGTTCCAGTTTCAATGGCATACTATAGCCCAATGTTATCAGATCTTGGGAACTAACTAGAATTAGTAATTGGAAGGAAGGAAGACCATCAAGGAAGACTCTACAGAGGAAGGCAATGGCAAACCACTTCCACTTCTCACTTGCCTTGCAAGCACCTTGATGGTGTCCGCATTTGTTGCCTGTGACTTGAAGGCACACATACAGGTTCTGGATTTCCTGACTCTGACCATGACATCCCAGACTAACCTAATCTCATCAGATCTCAGAAGCTCAATAGGATCAGTAAACTAAGAAGAACAAGAAGAGGAGGAGGAGGAGGAGGAGGAGGAGTTTGGATTTATACCAGTCCTTTCTCTCCTATAAAGAAACTCAAGGCAGTTTACAAACTCCTTTCCCTTCCTGTACTCACAATTGACACCTTGTGAGGTGGGTGAATTAGAGAGAGTTTGGAGAGAACTGTAACTAGCCCAGGGTCACCCAGCAGGCTTCATATGTAGGAGCAAGGAAACAAATCCAGTTCACCAGATAAGAGCCTGTTGCTCATGTAGAGGAGTGGGGAATCAAATCCTGTTCTCCAGATTAGAGTCCGCTGCTCTTAATGACTACAACATATTGGCTCTCAGTGCTCTGAAGGGAGATGATCAAGAAGGACTGCATGAATTCGCTGCAACTTGACGGCACTTTACACACACGTATCAATATTTGGAAGAGTTTTACGGATCTCATGGATTTCCAAAAAGATAAATAAGTGGGCTCGAAATCGAATTAATTCTGAATTCAACCCAGAAACTAAAATGACTCAAATGAGACTGCCCCACCCTTGTGCCCTACCACCCCCATGCCCCACTTACCTTAGCCAGCAATGGGGCCAGAGGTGGGATCCAGCAGGTTCTCACAGGTTCCCGAGAGTAGGTTACTAATTATTTGTGTGTGCCGAGAGGGGGTTACTAATTGGTGATTTTGCCACGTGATTTTTGCCTTAGTTACGCCCCTCCTCTCAGCAGTAGCGCGCAGAACTTGAAGCAGTCTAGCAGGAGGTGCACTGGCGTGCGTGGCAGCCTGCGCCTGCGTGCATTGGTTTCCTGCCCAAGGACCGGCGCAGCGGCTGCATCCTTGCCATAATCCTGCCCAGGAATGCCCCACCCCCGGAATGCCTGGTCATGCCCCCGTCATGCCCCGCCCACCCCATTGGCGCTACGCCACAGTTTGAATCCCACCACCATGGGAACCTGTTACTAAAATTTTTGGATCCCACCACTGAATGGGGCCTGGCAGGGCGGGGCTGCGCTGGGCAGGGGTGCATGTAGCAGACTCTGCTGGCAATGGTGGTGAAGGAGGCCTAGTGGGGTGGGGTGAGGGGGGAAGGAGGAGGGGTGTGGAGGCAATTTCCCATTCCGCACGTGACCCCAATGGTGTCTGCCTGGGGTGCCTCTCCCACCCAGATCCCATGGTAGCTACACCATTACCAGTAAAACTTGAGATAGATTGAATCAAACAAAGAAGGCACAATCTTCAATTTGTATGAATCGAACAAGGCTATCAATGATTGAAGTGATCAACATGTAGATTCACTGTAGTTCTGAAGCAATTTGGCAATTTGGGACCGCATTACCCCATATGTCCCAGCTCGTCCTCTGCGCTCAGCAGAGGCCAATTTACTGGAGGTCCCTGGCCCCTCAATGACGTGGTTGGCCTCCACTCAGGCCAGGGCCTTTACGGCTCTGGCGCCGGCCTGGTGGAACACTCTCCCGCCAGCTGTCTGGGCCTTGCGGGACCTTGGGGAATTCTGCAGGGCCTGTAAGACTGAGTTGTTCCACCGGGCCTTTGGGGAGACCAGCCGCTGAAGGTGCCCCAGTTCCCCTTTGCTTCCCCTTTGCTTCCTATGGGCCCCTAACACTGCCCTGAGCCCTCCGGGGGAGGGCGGTATATAAATATAATAAACAAACAAACAAACAAACAAACATCGCCGGGACCCATTATCCTCTCTTTACGCCTTTTAAGAGGGTCATGTAAAGGTTTCGTGGGATGCTACTCTGGGTTATAATTGCTGTTTCTATTGTATCTATGTTTTTATATGATGTTTTATATATGATGTTTTATATTGTGCATTCCCCTGAGCCCTCCGGGGATAGGGCGGTATATTAAATCTAATAATAAATAAATAAATAAATAAATAGATAGATAGATAGATAGATAGATAGATAGATAGATAGATAGATAGATAGATAAAATAAACCCATGACACACCCACATATAAATGTTTGTATCATTTGTATCCTGTTCTCTTCTCCAAGCATCCTTGGAATGCTGGAAGAAAGGTCACGGCTTGGAGTCCATCAATCTGTCCACGAGATCTATACTACACCAGGGGCTCCCAACCTTTTTGAGCTGGCGGGCACATTTGGAATTTCGGCACAAGCTCTGCCCTTCTTCCAAATATCCTCGAAGAAATAGTATTTCTTATCCCTGGAGGCTACAAACTAGCAGCCCTGGTTCATACAGTTCCAGATGGAAAGCCAGAGATATCGTATCAGGAGAACCAGACCTTCAGGTGCGTGAGCATACCTTCGAGCAAATGGTTATCGGGTCGGGTTGCAAAGAGAAAAAGGTAAGGCGAGGCAACGTGCGGCGAGATTGACGGGGTGGAGGATGGGACGCCGTTTCAGTTGAGCGGGAAGGAAACCGTCGTGTTAAGAAAGCAGCCTGTCTTTTGCACTCAAGATTCTGCGCTTTCCCGAAGCCGTTCGCTGTGGGAAAGCATCTGCTTAACAACAGCTACATTATCCACCGGCTGAATGCACAGTTACCGTCAGGGTACGGCTCTGTGTTTGATGAGGGGGAAATGCGCTTTCCCTCTGCCCTGCGCCCATTTCTCTCGCAGCCTATCTTTGAAGTTCTCATCTGTATGCATTAGAGCTGAGAGACAAGCCGATGTGCTCTATGCTCTAGCCCCACCGAGTGTCACGATGGCAGCACCTAGGAAATGCATGAATATTTATGGCAGGGAAGGCGGTATCTGTGTGCATTCTCAATCTCTCTCTCTCCCTTCTTTCCCTCCCTTCAATCAAACATCCCTTCGTCGTCTTTTCGTTCTTCGCAAAAGGAGACAGACTATAAAGAGTGAGCGAAGACTAGCTCAAATATAGAACTTAAGCCTGCATACAGAGGTTTGTAGTTTAATATTCAGTGTCTGTATTTGCAACTAGAGCTGTGCTGACTCACTTCACGTGTGGAATTTAGTTTGAATATGGAATGACCAGCTGTCTGCGAGGGTTATCTTCCTCTGGGTGGGGCTTGGAGATCTCATACTATCATGATCACTTCCCCTGGTGGTTCATCTTGAAGGTTCATCTTGAAGGTGAACTCATAGAATCATAAAGCTGGAAGAGACCACACGGGCCATCAAGTCCAACATCCTGCATGCAGCAGCAGAAGGCCATTGCACTTGAGCTCCCAAAGGCACCTGGTGGGCCACTGCAAGTAGCAGAGTGCTGGACTAGATGGACTCTGGTCTGATCCAGCAGGCTCGTTCTTATGTTCTTATGTTCTTTCTTAACACACAATCAGAGCATTCCTGACAGATGGCTATGCAGCCTCCCTCCAAAGAAGGAGACTCCACCACACTCCAAGGTGGTGCATTCCACAATCGATCAGCTCTTACTGTCAGGAAGTTTTTCCTGATGTTTAGGTGGAATCTCTTTTCCTTCCCCTTGAACCCATTCCTCCTGGTCCTCATCTCTGGAGCTGCAGAAAACAAGCTTGCTCCCTCACCAACATGACATCCCTTCAAATATCTAAATGTGGCTATCGTGTCACCTCTTCACCTTCTCTTCACCAAACTAAACATACCCAGCTCCCGCAGTGTCTCCTTGGAGGGCATGGATTCCAGACCTTTGACCATTTTGCTTGCCCTCCTCTGGACTCAGTTCCAGCTTGTCAATAGCATTCTTGAATTGTAGTGCCCAGAACTGTACACAATGTTCCAGGTGAGGTCTAACCAATGCAGAATAGAGAGGTACAATGACATCCCTCGATCTAGACACTATGCTCCTATTGATACGGCTCGGAATCACATTGGCTTTCTTGACCGTTGCATCACACTGCTGACACATGTTCAGTCAGTGGTCTACTACGACTCCCAGATCCCTTTCACATGTTGTATTGTCAAGCCAGGTGTCACCCATGCTATATCTATGCATTTCATTTTTTTTTCTGCCTAAATGTAGTATCTTACATTTATCTCTATTATCTTCCTCTGGATGGGGCTTGGAGATTGAGATCGGTTCTCCTGCAGAAAGTTGTTCATCTTGAAGGTGAGCTCTAATGGATTTTACCCCAATGAGGTTCCGCCCCTCCCCAAACCCCTCCTACCCACAAATCTCCAGGAATTTTGCAACCCAGAGGTAGCACCCCTAGCTCTGCCTCCAACAATATGCAGCAACATGGGATGAAGCAACAGCCTTGGAAATCATCCTTTGCTGGCAACTGGAGGCAAAATTAGATTTGTCATCCATGCCATACCACACCTTCTCCCCAGTAGGAATCTAAACTGGTTTAGGAGCAGCAGTGGCGTAGGAGGTTAAGAGCTCGTGTATCTAATCTGGAGGAACTAGGTTTGATTCCCAGCTCTGCCGCCTGAGCTGTGGAGGCTTATCTGGGGAATTCAGATTAGCCTGTGCACTCCCACACATGGCAGCTGGGTGACCTTGGGCTAGTAACAGCTTTTTGGAGTTCTCTCAGCCCCACCCACCTCACAGGGTGTTTGTTATGAGGGGGGAAGGGCAAGGAGATTGTCAGCCCCTTTGAGTCTCCTGCAGGAGAGAAAGGGGGGGATATAAATCCAAACTCTTCTTCTTCTATATTGTTCCTTCATCCATTTCATCCTTACAATAATCAAGAGTTCCCAGTTCCCATTTAAGAATGGGAGACCTTCAGGAAACTGAGGCAATCTAGCAAACCAAGAGAAAAATTAAAAAGAAAAAATAATGCCTCGTCCGGAAGTTGTGATCATAGAGTTGCTAGAGATATCTAGAGCGACTCGGAATTGGAGGGATGGACAGAAAAGTTCTAAATAAAGAAATCTGAGTTGAAAGGAAAATTTCAGAAAGAAAATTGCACGAGGCGCTTGGGAGCTAACAGGATATAGTGGGATATAACAGATTTATTTGAAGGATTGTTCCAGTCTTGAAGAGGCACTTGAAGATGGCTATATTTAGGAGAGCGCTGGAAATGGTTTTATTGAAGAGGCAGTTTAGGACGGCATTCGATTAATTTACAGGCAAGCATAAATGGTGATTTTTAAATTTTGGTTTTTTTTAAATTAGGTATTATATTTTATGTATTTTATGTATATTGCAAGCCTTCTTGGGTTCTGTCAGGTAAAAAGGTGGCTAATTTTTTTTAAGAAATAAATTTGGACTCATCGATGGTATTGAAGAAGAAGAAGAAGAAGAAGAAGAAGAAGAAGAAGAAGAAGAAGAAGAAGAAGAAGAAGAAGAAGAAGAAGAAGAAGAAGAAGAAGAAGAGGAGGAGGAGGAGGAGGAGGAGGAGGAGGAGGAGTTTGGATTTATATCCCCCTTTCTCTCCTGCAGGAGACTCAAAGGGGCTGACAATCTCCTTGCCCTTCCCCCCTCACAACAAACACCCTGTGAGGTAGGTGGGGCTGAGAGAGCTCACCCCCCCCCCCCCCCACCCCCCCCCCCCCCCACCCCCCCCCCCCCCCACCCCCCCCCCCCCCCACCCACCCCCCCCCCCACCCCCCCCCCCCCCCACCCCCCCCCCCCCCCACCCCCCCCCCCCCCCACCCCCCCCCCCCCCCACCCCCCCCCCCCCCCACCCCCCCCCCCCCCCACCCCCCCCCCCCCCCACCCCCCCCCCCCCCCACCCCCCCCCCCCCCCACCCCCCCCCCCCCCCACCCCCCCCCCCCCCCACCCCCCCCCCCCCCCACCCCCCCCCCCCCCCACCCCCCCCCCCCCCCACCCCCCCCCCCCCCCACCCCCCCCCCCCCCCACCCCCCCCCCCCCCCACCCCCCCCCCCCCCCACCCCCCCCCCCCCCCACCCCCCCCCCCCCCCACCCCCCCCCCCCCCCACCCCCCCCCCCCCCCACCCCCCCCCCCCCCCACCCCCCCCCCCCCCCACCCCCCCCCCCCCCCACCCCCCCCCCCCCCCACCCCCCCCCCCCCCCACCCCCCCCCCCCCCCACCCCCCCCCCCCCCCACCCCCCCCCCCCCCCACCCCCCCCCCCCCCCACCCCCCCCCCCCCCCACCCCCCCCCCCCCCCACCCCCCCCCCCCCCCACCCCCCCCCCCCCCCACCCCCCCCCCCCCCCACCCCCCCCCCCCCCCACCCCCCCCCCCCCCCACCCCCCCCCCCCCCCACCCCCCCCCCCCCCCACCCCCCCCCCCCCCCACCCCCCCCCCCCCCCACCCCCCCCCCCCCCCACCCCCCCCCCCCCCCACCCCCCCCCCCCCCCACCCCCCCCCCCCCCCACCCCCCCCCCCCCCCACCCCCCCCCCCCCCCACCCCCCCCCCCCCCCACCCCCCCCCCCCCCCACCCCCCCCCCCCCCCACCCCCCCCCCCCCCCACCCCCCCCCCCCCCCACCCCCCCCCCCCCCCACCCCCCCCCCCCCCCACCCCCCCCCCCCCCCACCCCCCCCCCCCCCCACCCCCCCCCCCCCCCACCCCCCCCCCCCCCCACCCCCCCCCCCCCCCACCCCCCCCCCCCCCCACCCCCCCCCCCCCCCACCCCCCCCCCCCCCCACCCCCCCCCCCCCCCACCCCCCCCCCCCCCCACCCCCCCCCCCCCCCACCCCCCCCCCCCCCCACCCCCCCCCCCCCCCACCCCCCCCCCCCCCCACCCCCCCCCCCCCCCACCCCCCCCCCCCCCCACCCCCCCCCCCCCCCACCCCCCCCCCCCCCCACCCCCCCCCCCCCCCACCCCCCCCCCCCCCCACCCCCCCCCCCCCCCACCCCCCCCCCCCCCCACCCCCCCCCCCCCCCACCCCCCCCCCCCCCCACCCCCCCCCCCCCCCACCCCCCCCCCCCCCCACCCCCCCCCCCCCCCACCCCCCCCCCCCCCCACCCCCCCCCCCCCCCACCCCCCCCCCCCCCCACCCCCCCCCCCCCCCACCCCCCCCCCCCCCCACCCCCCCCCCCCCCCACCCCCCCCCCCCCCCACCCCCCCCCCCCCCCA
The DNA here is from genome assembly GCF_021028975.2 of Sphaerodactylus townsendi. Lineage (NCBI taxonomy): Eukaryota > Metazoa > Chordata > Lepidosauria > Squamata > Sphaerodactylidae > Sphaerodactylus > Sphaerodactylus townsendi. The sequence goes on along the minus strand of NC_059431.1, from coordinate 8,142,686 downwards.
CCCCCCCCCCCCCCCACCCCCCCCCCCCCCCACCCCCCCCCCCCCCCACCCCCCCCCCCCCCCACCCCCCCCCCCCCCCACCCCCCCCCCCCCCCACCCCCCCCCCCCCCCACCCCCCCCCCCCCCCACCCCCCCCCCCCCCCACCCCCCCCCCCCCCCACCCCCCCCCCCCCCCACCCCCCCCCCCCCCCACCCCCCCCCCCCCCCACCCCCCCCCCCCCCCACCCCCCCCCCCCCCCACCCCCCCCCCCCCCCACCCCCCCCCCCCCCCACCCCCCCCCCCCCCCACCCCCCCCCCCCCCCACCCCCCCCCCCCCCCACCCCCCCCCCCCCCCACCCCCCCCCCCCCCCACCCCCCCCCCCCCCCACCCCCCCCCCCCCCCACCCCCCCCCCCCCCCACCCCCCCCCCCCCCCACCCCCCCCCCCCCCCACCCCCCCCCCCCCCCACCCCCCCCCCCCCCCACCCCCCCCCCCCCCCACCCCCCCCCCCCCCCACCCCCCCCCCCCCCCACCCCCCCCCCCCCCCACCCCCCCCCCCCCCCACCCCCCCCCCCCCCCACCCCCCCCCCCCCCCACCCCCCCCCCCCCCCACCCCCCCCCCCCCCCACCCCCCCCCCCCCCCACCCCCCCCCCCCCCCACCCCCCCCCCCCCCCACCCCCCCCCCCCCCCACCCCCCCCCCCCCCCACCCCCCCCCCCCCCCACCCCCCCCCCCCCCCACCCCCCCCCCCCCCCACCCCCCCCCCCCCCCACCCCCCCCCCCCCCCACCCCCCCCCCCCCCCACCCCCCCCCCCCCCCACCCCCCCCCCCCCCCACCCCCCCCCCCCCCCACCCCCCCCCCCCCCCACCCCCCCCCCCCCCCACCCCCCCCCCCCCCCACCCCCCCCCCCCCCCACCCCCCCCCCCCCCCACCCCCCCCCCCCCCCACCCCCCCCCCCCCCCACCCCCCCCCCCCCCCACCCCCCCCCCCCCCCACCCCCCCCCCCCCCCACCCCCCCCCCCCCCCACCCCCCCCCCCCCCCACCCCCCCCCCCCCCCACCCCCCCCCCCCCCCACCCCCCCCCCCCCCCACCCCCCCCCCCCCCCACCCCCCCCCCCCCCCACCCCCCCCCCCCCCCACCCCCCCCCCCCCCCACCCCCCCCCCCCCCCACCCCCCCCCCCCCCCACCCCCCCCCCCCCCCACCCCCCCCCCCCCCCACCCCCCCCCCCCCCCACCCCCCCCCCCCCCCACCCCCCCCCCCCCCCACCCCCCCCCCCCCCCACCCCCCCCCCCCCCCACCCCCCCCCCCCCCCACCCCCCCCCCCCCCCACCCCCCCCCCCCCCCACCCCCCCCCCCCCCCACCCCCCCCCCCCCCCACCCCCCCCCCCCCCCACCCCCCCCCCCCCCCACCCCCCCCCCCCCCCACCCCCCCCCCCCCCCACCCCCCCCCCCCCCCACCCCCCCCCCCCCCCACCCCCCCCCCCCCCCACCCCCCCCCCCCCCCACCCCCCCCCCCCCCCACCCCCCCCCCCCCCCACCCCCCCCCCCCCCCACCCCCCCCCCCCCCCACCCCCCCCCCCCCCCACCCCCCCCCCCCCCCACCCCCCCCCCCCCCCACCCCCCCCCCCCCCCACCCCCCCCCCCCCCCACCCCCCCCCCCCCCCACCCCCCCCCCCCCCCACCCCCCCCCCCCCCCACCCCCCCCCCCCCCCACCCCCCCCCCCCCCCACCCCCCCCCCCCCCCACCCCCCCCCCCCCCCACCCCCCCCCCCCCCCACCCCCCCCCCCCCCCACCCCCCCCCCCCCCCACCCCCCCCCCCCCCCACCCCCCCCCCCCCCCACCCCCCCCCCCCCCCACCCCCCCCCCCCCCCACCCCCCCCCCCCCCCACCCCCCCCCCCCCCCACCCCCCCCCCCCCCCACCCCCCCCCCCCCCCACCCCCCCCCCCCCCCACCCCCCCCCCCCCCCACCCCCCCCCCCCCCCACCCCCCCCCCCCCCCACCCCCCCCCCCCCCCACCCCCCCCCCCCCCCACCCCCCCCCCCCCCCACCCCCCCCCCCCCCCACCCCCCCCCCCCCCCACCCCCCCCCCCCCCCACCCCCCCCCCCCCCCACCCCCCCCCCCCCCCACCCCCCCCCCCCCCCACCCCCCCCCCCCCCCACCCCCCCCCCCCCCCACCCCCCCCCCCCCCCACCCCCCCCCCCCCCCACCCCCCCCCCCCCCCACCCCCCCCCCCCCCCACCCCCCCCCCCCCCCACCCCCCCCCCCCCCCACCCCCCCCCCCCCCCACCCCCCCCCCCCCCCACCCCCCCCCCCCCCCACCCCCCCCCCCCCCCACCCCCCCCCCCCCCCACCCCCCCCCCCCCCCACCCCCCCCCCCCCCCACCCCCCCCCCCCCCCACCCCCCCCCCCCCCCACCCCCCCCCCCCCCCACCCCCCCCCCCCCCCACCCCCCCCCCCCCCCACCCCCCCCCCCCCCCACCCCCCCCCCCCCCCACCCCCCCCCCCCCCCACCCCCCCCCCCCCCCACCCCCCCCCCCCCCCACCCCCCCCCCCCCCCACCCCCCCCCCCCCCCACCCCCCCCCCCCCCCACCCCCCCCCCCCCCCACCCCCCCCCCCCCCCACCCCCCCCCCCCCCCACCCCCCCCCCCCCCCACCCCCCCCCCCCCCCACCCCCCCCCCCCCCCACCCCCCCCCCCCCCCACCCCCCCCCCCCCCCACCCCCCCCCCCCCCCACCCCCCCCCCCCCCCACCCCCCCCCCCCCCCACCCCCCCCCCCCCCCACCCCCCCCCCCCCCCACCCCCCCCCCCCCCCACCCCCCCCCCCCCCCACCCCCCCCCCCCCCCACCCCCCCCCCCCCCCACCCCCCCCCCCCCCCACCCCCCCCCCCCCCCACCCCCCCCCCCCCCCACCCCCCCCCCCCCCCACCCCCCCCCCCCCCCACCCCCCCCCCCCCCCACCCCCCCCCCCCCCCACCCCCCCCCCCCCCCACCCCCCCCCCCCCCCACCCCCCCCCCCCCCCACCCCCCCCCCCCCCCACCCCCCCCCCCCCCCACCCCCCCCCCCCCCCACCCCCCCCCCCCCCCACCCCCCCCCCCCCCCACCCCCCCCCCCCCCCACCCCCCCCCCCCCCCACCCCCCCCCCCCCCCACCCCCCCCCCCCCCCACCCCCCCCCCCCCCCACCCCCCCCCCCCCCCACCCCCCCCCCCCCCCACCCCCCCCCCCCCCCACCCCCCCCCCCCCCCACCCCCCCCCCCCCCCACCCCCCCCCCCCCCCACCCCCCCCCCCCCCCACCCCCCCCCCCCCCCACCCCCCCCCCCCCCCACCCCCCCCCCCCCCCACCCCCCCCCCCCCCCACCCCCCCCCCCCCCCACCCCCCCCCCCCCCCACCCCCCCCCCCCCCCACCCCCCCCCCCCCCCACCCCCCCCCCCCCCCACCCCCCCCCCCCCCCACCCCCCCCCCCCCCCACCCCCCCCCCCCCCCACCCCCCCCCCCCCCCACCCCCCCCCCCCCCCACCCCCCCCCCCCCCCACCCCCCCCCCCCCCCACCCCCCCCCCCCCCCACCCCCCCCCCCCCCCACCCCCCCCCCCCCCCACCCCCCCCCCCCCCCACCCCCCCCCCCCCCCACCCCCCCCCCCCCCCACCCCCCCCCCCCCCCACCCCCCCCCCCCCCCACCCCCCCCCCCCCCCACCCCCCCCCCCCCCCACCCCCCCCCCCCCCCACCCCCCCCCCCCCCCACCCCCCCCCCCCCCCACCCCCCCCCCCCCCCACCCCCCCCCCCCCCCACCCCCCCCCCCCCCCACCCCCCCCCCCCCCCACCCCCCCCCCCCCCCACCCCCCCCCCCCCCCACCCCCCCCCCCCCCCACCCCCCCCCCCCCCCACCCCCCCCCCCCCCCACCCCCCCCCCCCCCCACCCCCCCCCCCCCCCACCCCCCCCCCCCCCCACCCCCCCCCCCCCCCACCCCCCCCCCCCCCCACCCCCCCCCCCCCCCACCCCCCCCCCCCCCCACCCCCCCCCCCCCCCACCCCCCCCCCCCCCCACCCCCCCCCCCCCCCACCCCCCCCCCCCCCCACCCCCCCCCCCCCCCACCCCCCCCCCCCCCCACCCCCCCCCCCCCCCACCCCCCCCCCCCCCCACCCCCCCCCCCCCCCACCCCCCCCCCCCCCCACCCCCCCCCCCCCCCACCCCCCCCCCCCCCCACCCCCCCCCCCCCCCACCCCCCCCCCCCCCCACCCCCCCCCCCCCCCACCCCCCCCCCCCCCCACCCCCCCCCCCCCCCACCCCCCCCCCCCCCCACCCCCCCCCCCCCCCACCCCCCCCCCCCCCCACCCCCCCCCCCCCCCACCCCCCCCCCCCCCCACCCCCCCCCCCCCCCACCCCCCCCCCCCCCCACCCCCCCCCCCCCCCACCCCCCCCCCCCCCCACCCCCCCCCCCCCCCACCCCCCCCCCCCCCCACCCCCCCCCCCCCCCACCCCCCCCCCCCCCCACCCCCCCCCCCCCCCACCCCCCCCCCCCCCCACCCCCCCCCCCCCCCACCCCCCCCCCCCCCCACCCCCCCCCCCCCCCACCCCCCCCCCCCCCCACCCCCCCCCCCCCCCACCCCCCCCCCCCCCCACCCCCCCCCCCCCCCACCCCCCCCCCCCCCCACCCCCCCCCCCCCCCACCCCCCCCCCCCCCCACCCCCCCCCCCCCCCACCCCCCCCCCCCCCCACCCCCCCCCCCCCCCACCCCCCCCCCCCCCCACCCCCCCCCCCCCCCACCCCCCCCCCCCCCCACCCCCCCCCCCCCCCACCCCCCCCCCCCCCCACCCCCCCCCCCCCCCACCCCCCCCCCCCCCCACCCCCCCCCCCCCCCACCCCCCCCCCCCCCCACCCCCCCCCCCCCCCACCCCCCCCCCCCCCCACCCCCCCCCCCCCCCACCCCCCCCCCCCCCCACCCCCCCCCCCCCCCACCCCCCCCCCCCCCCACCCCCCCCCCCCCCCACCCCCCCCCCCCCCCACCCCCCCCCCCCCCCACCCCCCCCCCCCCCCACCCCCCCCCCCCCCCACCCCCCCCCCCCCCCACCCCCCCCCCCCCCCACCCCCCCCCCCCCCCACCCCCCCCCCCCCCCACCCCCCCCCCCCCCCACCCCCCCCCCCCCCCACCCCCCCCCCCCCCCACCCCCCCCCCCCCCCACCCCCCCCCCCCCCCACCCCCCCCCCCCCCCACCCCCCCCCCCCCCCACCCCCCCCCCCCCCCACCCCCCCCCCCCCCCACCCCCCCCCCCCCCCACCCCCCCCCCCCCCCACCCCCCCCCCCCCCCACCCCCCCCCCCCCCCACCCCCCCCCCCCCCCACCCCCCCCCCCCCCCACCCCCCCCCCCCCCCACCCCCCCCCCCCCCCACCCCCCCCCCCCCCCACCCCCCCCCCCCCCCACCCCCCCCCCCCCCCACCCCCCCCCCCCCCCACCCCCCCCCCCCCCCACCCCCCCCCCCCCCCACCCCCCCCCCCCCCCACCCCCCCCCCCCCCCACCCCCCCCCCCCCCCACCCCCCCCCCCCCCCACCCCCCCCCCCCCCCACCCCCCCCCCCCCCCACCCCCCCCCCCCCCCACCCCCCCCCCCCCCCACCCCCCCCCCCCCCCACCCCCCCCCCCCCCCACCCCCCCCCCCCCCCACCCCCCCCCCCCCCCACCCCCCCCCCCCCCCACCCCCCCCCCCCCCCACCCCCCCCCCCCCCCACCCCCCCCCCCCCCCACCCCCCCCCCCCCCCACCCCCCCCCCCCCCCACCCCCCCCCCCCCCCACCCCCCCCCCCCCCCACCCCCCCCCCCCCCCACCCCCCCCCCCCCCCACCCCCCCCCCCCCCCACCCCCCCCCCCCCCCACCCCCCCCCCCCCCCACCCCCCCCCCCCCCCACCCCCCCCCCCCCCCACCCCCCCCCCCCCCCACCCCCCCCCCCCCCCACCCCCCCCCCCCCCCACCCCCCCCCCCCCCCACCCCCCCCCCCCCCCACCCCCCCCCCCCCCCACCCCCCCCCCCCCCCACCCCCCCCCCCCCCCACCCCCCCCCCCCCCCACCCCCCCCCCCCCCCACCCCCCCCCCCCCCCACCCCCCCCCCCCCCCACCCCCCCCCCCCCCCACCCCCCCCCCCCCCCACCCCCCCCCCCCCCCACCCCCCCCCCCCCCCACCCCCCCCCCCCCCCACCCCCCCCCCCCCCCACCCCCCCCCCCCCCCACCCCCCCCCCCCCCCACCCCCCCCCCCCCCCACCCCCCCCCCCCCCCACCCCCCCCCCCCCCCACCCCCCCCCCCCCCCACCCCCCCCCCCCCCCACCCCCCCCCCCCCCCACCCCCCCCCCCCCCCACCCCCCCCCCCCCCCACCCCCCCCCCCCCCCACCCCCCCCCCCCCCCACCCCCCCCCCCCCCCACCCCCCCCCCCCCCCACCCCCCCCCCCCCCCACCCCCCCCCCCCCCCACCCCCCCCCCCCCCCACCCCCCCCCCCCCCCACCCCCCCCCCCCCCCACCCCCCCCCCCCCCCACCCCCCCCCCCCCCCACCCCCCCCCCCCCCCACCCCCCCCCCCCCCCACCCCCCCCCCCCCCCACCCCCCCCCCCCCCCACCCCCCCCCCCCCCCACCCCCCCCCCCCCCCACCCCCCCCCCCCCCCACCCCCCCCCCCCCCCACCCCCCCCCCCCCCCACCCCCCCCCCCCCCCACCCCCCCCCCCCCCCACCCCCCCCCCCCCCCACCCCCCCCCCCCCCCACCCCCCCCCCCCCCCACCCCCCCCCCCCCCCACCCCCCCCCCCCCCCACCCCCCCCCCCCCCCACCCCCCCCCCCCCCCACCCCCCCCCCCCCCCACCCCCCCCCCCCCCCACCCCCCCCCCCCCCCACCCCCCCCCCCCCCCACCCCCCCCCCCCCCCACCCCCCCCCCCCCCCACCCCCCCCCCCCCCCACCCCCCCCCCCCCCCACCCCCCCCCCCCCCCACCCCCCCCCCCCCCCACCCCCCCCCCCCCCCACCCCCCCCCCCCCCCACCCCCCCCCCCCCCCACCCCCCCCCCCCCCCACCCCCCCCCCCCCCCACCCCCCCCCCCCCCCACCCCCCCCCCCCCCCACCCCCCCCCCCCCCCACCCCCCCCCCCCCCCACCCCCCCCCCCCCCCACCCCCCCCCCCCCCCACCCCCCCCCCCCCCCACCCCCCCCCCCCCCCACCCCCCCCCCCCCCCACCCCCCCCCCCCCCCACCCCCCCCCCCCCCCACCCCCCCCCCCCCCCACCCCCCCCCCCCCCCACCCCCCCCCCCCCCCACCCCCCCCCCCCCCCACCCCCCCCCCCCCCCACCCCCCCCCCCCCCCACCCCCCCCCCCCCCCACCCCCCCCCCCCCCCACCCCCCCCCCCCCCCACCCCCCCCCCCCCCCACCCCCCCCCCCCCCCACCCCCCCCCCCCCCCACCCCCCCCCCCCCCCACCCCCCCCCCCCCCCACCCCCCCCCCCCCCCACCCCCCCCCCCCCCCACCCCCCCCCCCCCCCACCCCCCCCCCCCCCCACCCCCCCCCCCCCCCACCCCCCCCCCCCCCCACCCCCCCCCCCCCCCACCCCCCCCCCCCCCCACCCCCCCCCCCCCCCACCCCCCCCCCCCCCCACCCCCCCCCCCCCCCACCCCCCCCCCCCCCCACCCCCCCCCCCCCCCACCCCCCCCCCCCCCCACCCCCCCCCCCCCCCACCCCCCCCCCCCCCCACCCCCCCCCCCCCCCACCCCCCCCCCCCCCCACCCCCCCCCCCCCCCACCCCCCCCCCCCCCCACCCCCCCCCCCCCCCACCCCCCCCCCCCCCCACCCCCCCCCCCCCCCACCCCCCCCCCCCCCCACCCCCCCCCCCCCCCACCCCCCCCCCCCCCCACCCCCCCCCCCCCCCACCCCCCCCCCCCCCCACCCCCCCCCCCCCCCACCCCCCCCCCCCCCCACCCCCCCCCCCCCCCACCCCCCCCCCCCCCCACCCCCCCCCCCCCCCACCCCCCCCCCCCCCCACCCCCCCCCCCCCCCACCCCCCCCCCCCCCCACCCCCCCCCCCCCCCACCCCCCCCCCCCCCCACCCCCCCCCCCCCCCACCCCCCCCCCCCCCCACCCCCCCCCCCCCCCACCCCCCCCCCCCCCCACCCCCCCCCCCCCCCACCCCCCCCCCCCCCCACCCCCCCCCCCCCCCACCCCCCCCCCCCCCCACCCCCCCCCCCCCCCACCCCCCCCCCCCCCCACCCCCCCCCCCCCCCACCCCCCCCCCCCCCCACCCCCCCCCCCCCCCACCCCCCCCCCCCCCCACCCCCCCCCCCCCCCACCCCCCCCCCCCCCCACCCCCCCCCCCCCCCACCCCCCCCCCCCCCCACCCCCCCCCCCCCCCACCCCCCCCCCCCCCCACCCCCCCCCCCCCCCACCCCCCCCCCCCCCCACCCCCCCCCCCCCCCACCCCCCCCCCCCCCCACCCCCCCCCCCCCCCACCCCCCCCCCCCCCCACCCCCCCCCCCCCCCACCCCCCCCCCCCCCCACCCCCCCCCCCCCCCACCCCCCCCCCCCCCCACCCCCCCCCCCCCCCACCCCCCCCCCCCCCCACCCCCCCCCCCCCCCACCCCCCCCCCCCCCCACCCCCCCCCCCCCCCACCCCCCCCCCCCCCCACCCCCCCCCCCCCCCACCCCCCCCCCCCCCCACCCCCCCCCCCCCCCACCCCCCCCCCCCCCCACCCCCCCCCCCCCCCACCCCCCCCCCCCCCCACCCCCCCCCCCCCCCACCCCCCCCCCCCCCCACCCCCCCCCCCCCCCACCCCCCCCCCCCCCCACCCCCCCCCCCCCCCACCCCCCCCCCCCCCCACCCCCCCCCCCCCCCACCCCCCCCCCCCCCCACCCCCCCCCCCCCCCACCCCCCCCCCCCCCCACCCCCCCCCCCCCCCACCCCCCCCCCCCCCCACCCCCCCCCCCCCCCACCCCCCCCCCCCCCCACCCCCCCCCCCCCCCACCCCCCCCCCCCCCCACCCCCCCCCCCCCCCACCCCCCCCCCCCCCCACCCCCCCCCCCCCCCACCCCCCCCCCCCCCCACCCCCCCCCCCCCCCACCCCCCCCCCCCCCCACCCCCCCCCCCCCCCACCCCCCCCCCCCCCCACCCCCCCCCCCCCCCACCCCCCCCCCCCCCCACCCCCCCCCCCCCCCACCCCCCCCCCCCCCCACCCCCCCCCCCCCCCACCCCCCCCCCCCCCCACCCCCCCCCCCCCCCACCCCCCCCCCCCCCCACCCCCCCCCCCCCCCACCCCCCCCCCCCCCCACCCCCCCCCCCCCCCACCCCCCCCCCCCCCCACCCCCCCCCCCCCCCACCCCCCCCCCCCCCCACCCCCCCCCCCCCCCACCCCCCCCCCCCCCCACCCCCCCCCCCCCCCACCCCCCCCCCCCCCCACCCCCCCCCCCCCCCACCCCCCCCCCCCCCCACCCCCCCCCCCCCCCACCCCCCCCCCCCCCCACCCCCCCCCCCCCCCACCCCCCCCCCCCCCCACCCCCCCCCCCCCCCACCCCCCCCCCCCCCCACCCCCCCCCCCCCCCACCCCCCCCCCCCCCCACCCCCCCCCCCCCCCACCCCCCCCCCCCCCCACCCCCCCCCCCCCCCACCCCCCCCCCCCCCCACCCCCCCCCCCCCCCACCCCCCCCCCCCCCCACCCCCCCCCCCCCCCACCCCCCCCCCCCCCCACCCCCCCCCCCCCCCACCCCCCCCCCCCCCCACCCCCCCCCCCCCCCACCCCCCCCCCCCCCCACCCCCCCCCCCCCCCACCCCCCCCCCCCCCCACCCCCCCCCCCCCCCACCCCCCCCCCCCCCCACCCCCCCCCCCCCCCACCCCCCCCCCCCCCCACCCCCCCCCCCCCCCACCCCCCCCCCCCCCCACCCCCCCCCCCCCCCACCCCCCCCCCCCCCCACCCCCCCCCCCCCCCACCCCCCCCCCCCCCCACCCCCCCCCCCCCCCACCCCCCCCCCCCCCCACCCCCCCCCCCCCCCACCCCCCCCCCCCCCCACCCCCCCCCCCCCCCACCCCCCCCCCCCCCCACCCCCCCCCCCCCCCACCCCCCCCCCCCCCCACCCCCCCCCCCCCCCACCCCCCCCCCCCCCCACCCCCCCCCCCCCCCACCCCCCCCCCCCCCCACCCCCCCCCCCCCCCACCCCCCCCCCCCCCCACCCCCCCCCCCCCCCACCCCCCCCCCCCCCCACCCCCCCCCCCCCCCACCCCCCCCCCCCCCCACCCCCCCCCCCCCCCACCCCCCCCCCCCCCCACCCCCCCCCCCCCCCACCCCCCCCCCCCCCCACCCCCCCCCCCCCCCACCCCCCCCCCCCCCCACCCCCCCCCCCCCCCACCCCCCCCCCCCCCCACCCCCCCCCCCCCCCACCCCCCCCCCCCCCCACCCCCCCCCCCCCCCACCCCCCCCCCCCCCCACCCCCCCCCCCCCCCACCCCCCCCCCCCCCCACCCCCCCCCCCCCCCACCCCCCCCCCCCCCCACCCCCCCCCCCCCCCACCCCCCCCCCCCCCCACCCCCCCCCCCCCCCACCCCCCCCCCCCCCCACCCCCCCCCCCCCCCACCCCCCCCCCCCCCCACCCCCCCCCCCCCCCACCCCCCCCCCCCCCCACCCCCCCCCCCCCCCACCCCCCCCCCCCCCCACCCCCCCCCCCCCCCACCCCCCCCCCCCCCCACCCCCCCCCCCCCCCACCCCCCCCCCCCCCCACCCCCCCCCCCCCCCACCCCCCCCCCCCCCCACCCCCCCCCCCCCCCACCCCCCCCCCCCCCCACCCCCCCCCCCCCCCACCCCCCCCCCCCCCCACCCCCCCCCCCCCCCACCCCCCCCCCCCCCCACCCCCCCCCCCCCCCACCCCCCCCCCCCCCCACCCCCCCCCCCCCCCACCCCCCCCCCCCCCCACCCCCCCCCCCCCCCACCCCCCCCCCCCCCCACCCCCCCCCCCCCCCACCCCCCCCCCCCCCCACCCCCCCCCCCCCCCACCCCCCCCCCCCCCCACCCCCCCCCCCCCCCACCCCCCCCCCCCCCCACCCCCCCCCCCCCCCACCCCCCCCCCCCCCCACCCCCCCCCCCCCCCACCCCCCCCCCCCCCCACCCCCCCCCCCCCCCACCCCCCCCCCCCCCCACCCCCCCCCCCCCCCACCCCCCCCCCCCCCCACCCCCCCCCCCCCCCACCCCCCCCCCCCCCCACCCCCCCCCCCCCCCACCCCCCCCCCCCCCCACCCCCCCCCCCCCCCACCCCCCCCCCCCCCCACCCCCCCCCCCCCCCACCCCCCCCCCCCCCCACCCCCCCCCCCCCCCACCCCCCCCCCCCCCCACCCCCCCCCCCCCCCACCCCCCCCCCCCCCCACCCCCCCCCCCCCCCACCCCCCCCCCCCCCCACCCCCCCCCCCCCCCACCCCCCCCCCCCCCCACCCCCCCCCCCCCCCACCCCCCCCCCCCCCCACCCCCCCCCCCCCCCACCCCCCCCCCCCCCCACCCCCCCCCCCCCCCACCCCCCCCCCCCCCCACCCCCCCCCCCCCCCACCCCCCCCCCCCCCCACCCCCCCCCCCCCCCACCCCCCCCCCCCCCCACCCCCCCCCCCCCCCACCCCCCCCCCCCCCCACCCCCCCCCCCCCCCACCCCCCCCCCCCCCCACCCCCCCCCCCCCCCACCCCCCCCCCCCCCCACCCCCCCCCCCCCCCACCCCCCCCCCCCCCCACCCCCCCCCCCCCCCACCCCCCCCCCCCCCCACCCCCCCCCCCCCCCACCCCCCCCCCCCCCCACCCCCCCCCCCCCCCACCCCCCCCCCCCCCCACCCCCCCCCCCCCCCACCCCCCCCCCCCCCCACCCCCCCCCCCCCCCACCCCCCCCCCCCCCCACCCCCCCCCCCCCCCACCCCCCCCCCCCCCCACCCCCCCCCCCCCCCACCCCCCCCCCCCCCCACCCCCCCCCCCCCCCACCCCCCCCCCCCCCCACCCCCCCCCCCCCCCACCCCCCCCCCCCCCCACCCCCCCCCCCCCCCACCCCCCCCCCCCCCCACCCCCCCCCCCCCCCACCCCCCCCCCCCCCCACCCCCCCCCCCCCCCACCCCCCCCCCCCCCCACCCCCCCCCCCCCCCACCCCCCCCCCCCCCCACCCCCCCCCCCCCCCACCCCCCCCCCCCCCCACCCCCCCCCCCCCCCACCCCCCCCCCCCCCCACCCCCCCCCCCCCCCACCCCCCCCCCCCCCCACCCCCCCCCCCCCCCACCCCCCCCCCCCCCCACCCCCCCCCCCCCCCACCCCCCCCCCCCCCCACCCCCCCCCCCCCCCACCCCCCCCCCCCCCCACCCCCCCCCCCCCCCACCCCCCCCCCCCCCCACCCCCCCCCCCCCCCACCCCCCCCCCCCCCCACCCCCCCCCCCCCCCACCCCCCCCCCCCCCCACCCCCCCCCCCCCCCACCCCCCCCCCCCCCCACCCCCCCCCCCCCCCACCCCCCCCCCCCCCCACCCCCCCCCCCCCCCACCCCCCCCCCCCCCCACCCCCCCCCCCCCCCACCCCCCCCCCCCCCCACCCCCCCCCCCCCCCACCCCCCCCCCCCCCCACCCCCCCCCCCCCCCACCCCCCCCCCCCCCCACCCCCCCCCCCCCCCACCCCCCCCCCCCCCCACCCCCCCCCCCCCCCACCCCCCCCCCCCCCCACCCCCCCCCCCCCCCACCCCCCCCCCCCCCCACCCCCCCCCCCCCCCACCCCCCCCCCCCCCCACCCCCCCCCCCCCCCACCCCCCCCCCCCCCCACCCCCCCCCCCCCCCACCCCCCCCCCCCCCCACCCCCCCCCCCCCCCACCCCCCCCCCCCCCCACCCCCCCCCCCCCCCACCCCCCCCCCCCCCCACCCCCCCCCCCCCCCACCCCCCCCCCCCCCCACCCCCCCCCCCCCCCACCCCCCCCCCCCCCCACCCCCCCCCCCCCCCACCCCCCCCCCCCCCCACCCCCCCCCCCCCCCACCCCCCCCCCCCCCCACCCCCCCCCCCCCCCACCCCCCCCCCCCCCCACCCCCCCCCCCCCCCACCCCCCCCCCCCCCCACCCCCCCCCCCCCCCACCCCCCCCCCCCCCCACCCCCCCCCCCCCCCACCCCCCCCCCCCCCCACCCCCCCCCCCCCCCACCCCCCCCCCCCCCCACCCCCCCCCCCCCCCACCCCCCCCCCCCCCCACCCCCCCCCCCCCCCACCCCCCCCCCCCCCCACCCCCCCCCCCCCCCACCCCCCCCCCCCCCCACCCCCCCCCCCCCCCACCCCCCCCCCCCCCCACCCCCCCCCCCCCCCCCCCCCCCCCCCCCCCACCCCCCCCCCTCCCCACCCCCCCCCCCCCCCCCCCCCCCCCCCCCACCCCCCCACCCCCCCACCCCCCCACCCCCCAACCCCCCCCCCCCCCCACCCCCCCCCCCCCCCACACCCCCCCCCCCGGCTCCCCCCCCCCCCCCCCACCCCCCCAACACCCCCCCCCACCCCCATTTGTTCCTAACGTTTCGCCTGCATCTGTGGCTGGCATCTTCAGATTCACCTCTGAAGATGCCAGCCACAGATGCAGGCAGAACGTTAGGAACAAAATCCACCAGACCACGGCCACACAGCCCGGAAAACCCACCAGAACCGGTTTGTAACTCCTCTGTCTGCAAGTCTCAGGGAAATAGTTATAGTTCAAGTCATGAAACATCCCTTCTGCTGCAAGTGGATACACCTGCACAGAATACAATTGCAATCCTGCTTCCGTGCCATTTTCTTCCCTCTCTGCTGCTTGTCGATTTGGAAACCTGATCACATGGAAACTTTGGGTGCAGAGTAATCAAAGCGAGGTGTGTTTTTTTTCTTTTTTCATGATTACTATTACAGACATTTACATCCAGCTTCATAAATCGTCAGCTGAAGTGTGGAGTGTGTCATTATTTATTGCCTCTTTTAGTTTGCATCTGTTTTCGAATTTCAACTCTCGCAGTTGTGACTTGACTCGGCTATTACCAAGAATATCAGACTGCAGGGATAAATATGCAGATTAAAAACAAAAAAACCCCACCCTGTTTTACTTTGAAGGTAGAAATGAGACTATGAGTAGGCCTATGTGAAGACCAAGCTGAGAAATAATAAGAGGGTAAGGGCATATGAAGCTAAATTCTATTGATTTCCAGAACTGGTTCTTCTAATCTACTATGGGGTATCATAGAATCATTGGAAGAGACCCTAAGGGCCATCAAGTCCAACCCCCTTAAATGCAAGTCCAAAGAGGGTCTTTGTCTTTGTTGAGGAGTCGGCTGGGCGTTGGTCTAAACTGCATTCCAGAGCCAACTTTCTTGTCCCTTAATATCAAACCTTTTCTGGCCACTGCTTTGGCCATCAGACACAAATTTCAAAAATAACATTTCTAGACTTAAACATTAGGGAAACCTTGAAGGATTGGCATGGCTTGCTTAAATATAACAAAACCTTAAACTAACTGAAGAACCTTGTTAAACTAAAATCCTAAACTGCAGGCATAAACTCAACTAAGAGGGGCTTTTATTACATCCTAGAATGACACCAACAAAAGGGAAACCATATCGCATTGGCACAAACATACATATACGTTCTTTGCGAACCTTATGGAGGCTTCTGAACTACACAAGTCTCCGCGTCCGGGCATGGAGCCAGTGTAGCCAGGCAACTTGACTTCAGGAAAATATTTTGTTTATTTTCCTGGCGGTAACACTACAAGCAGAAGAAACCTTCCTGGAGAATCTCCACAAAGAACCTGCTGCAGCACACAAAATGGTGGGTGGAACGGTGAAACTGACAAGAGCTCCATGCAGCAGACAGCAAAAAAGGATCCATTTGGGCTGGCAACGCTTGTGTTCTGTTGTGCTGTGGGGACACGAAATGCCAGAACAGATCTTTTTAACATGTCCTAAAGATGTTATATTGATGCTGTGTGGAATCCACCACAATTTGGTCCACACTTACCCTGGAATATTGAGTCACTAATTATCATGCAAAAGCTGCCCTGCTGGTTTGTCATGCCCTTATATAAAGCCGTGGTGCGACCGCACTTGGAGTACTGTGTTCAGTTCTGGTCGCCACATCTCAAAAAAGATATCAAAGAGATAGAAAAAGTGCAGAGAAGGGCAACGAGGATGATTGAAGGATTGGAGCACCTTCCTTATGAGGAGAGGCTGCAGCGTTTGGGACTCTTTAGTTTGGAGAGGAGACGTCTGAGGGGAGATATGATTGAAGTCTATAAAATTATGCATGGGGTAGAAAATGTTGACAGAGAGGAATTTTTCTCTCTTTCTCACAATACTAGAACCAGTATGCTGAAAATGCTGGGGGGAAGAATTAGGACTAATAAAAGGAAACACTTCTTCACGCAACGTGTGATTGGTGTTTAGAATATGCTGCCACAGGAGGTGGTGATGGCCACTAACCTGGATAGCTTTAAAAGGGGCTTGGACAGATTTATGGAGGAGAAGTCGATCTATGGCTACCAATCTTGATCCTCTTTGATCTGAGTTTGCAAATGCCTTAGCAGACCAGGTGCTCAGGAGCAGCAGCAGCAGAAGGCCATTGCTTTCACATCCTGCATGTGAGCTCCCAAAGGCACCTGGTGGGCCACTGCGAGTAGCAGAGTGCTGGACTAGATGGACTCTGGTCTGATCCAGCAGGCTAGTTCTCATGTTCTTATGTTCTTATGTCGATACCCTCTGCTTTGCTGAAGACAGCCTCATTGTCTAATTCGTGTTCTTGATTCATCCTTTTCCCCTAATTGTCTGCTCTTGATAGCCATTTAACTAACAGCATCTAGGGAAATGGGGTTGAATAACAGTAATGGCCAAGACAAGGATTAAAGCTATTCTGTTCATCAAGCAGGTAAGGGGTTCTGTCCCCCATGTTCACAGACGAGCCTGCTGTCTCACCTTCCGAGAAAAGAAAGAAAGCCTCATCTCCGGGCAGTTGTGGCAACGTAAATTGCCAGGAAATAAAATATCACCCGGTTGTGCAATTGCCGCACTTTTGTTATTTTTCCATTACTTGAGTACTGGCAGAAAGTGCCATAAAACAGGGGGAAGAAGGGATGAAATGAAAACTGCTTCAAATTATACTTTCACTGGTTAAATCCTTTTTCATGAAAGGCTTCCTGCCGTCCTTTTTACGTGATCTCTTTTTTGTTGATGTGATCAAATCTCCTGAAGGCAGCGATTGGAAACCTATGACACATGTGTCAAAGGTGACATGCCGCAGTTGTTTTGAGTGACACCCAGTGGTGGGATACAGCTGGTTCAGCCCAGTTAAGCCTCTTGCTCCCCCTCCCTTGGGAGAGAGAGTGAAGGGGCTGTACCCAGTGGTGGGATCCAAAAATTTTAATAACAGGTTCCGATGGTGGTGGTAAGCTGCTTTAATAGAATTGTAGACTCACAGAATCATAGATTTGGAAGAGACCCCAAGGGTCATCAAATCCAACCCCCTGCGATGCAGGAACACACAATCAAAGCACTCCTGACAGATGGCCATCCAATCTCTCTTAAAAAACCTCCAAAGAAGGAGACTCCACCACTCTCCAAGGTAGTGCATTCCACTGTCGAACAGCTCTTACTGTCAGGATTTTTTCTGATGTTTAGGTGGAATCTCTGTTCCTTCACCTTGAACCCATGACTCCTGGTTCTAGTCTCTGGAGCAGCAGAAAACAAGCTTGCTCCTTCACCAACATGACATCCCTTCAAATATCTAAAGAGGGCTATCATGTCACCTCTTAACCTTCTCTTCACCAAACTAAACATCCCTAGCTCCCTAAGTCTTTCCTTGTAGGGCATGGATTCCAGACCTTTTACCATTTTGGTTGCTCTCCTCTGGACCCATTCCAACTTGTCAATATCCTTCTTGAATTGTGGTGCCCAGAACTGCCCGGGCTGTTTGACAGTGGCATGCACTACCTCACAGTGGGGTGGAATCTCCTTCTTTGGAGGTTTTGAAAGAGAGGCTGGATGGCCATCTGTCAGGAGTGCTTTGATTGTGTGTTCCTGCATGGCAGGGGGTTGGACTTGATGACCCTTGGGGTCTCTTCCAACGGTATGATTCTTTGATTCAACGTCACGTGTGAACTGGCATTATGACACAAGCCTTCTAAACATACTGTATTGGCTCTTACTCTCTAGCCCAATCTAATTCTAATTCACCTGCTAGACATATGCAAATAGGAATCTCCTAATTATGGCATCAACATCTGCACATTTGTTTTTCTAAAGGACCCCATTCCTTTTGTCTTGCCTGCCCCCACTTGCCTGTCCCCAGACTCCTTATTCAACATGAAGAGCTGTTTTTAAATATATCTGGCTTTCTCCTTCCACCTATTATTTATGTCCAAGCTATGCATGAAAAAGCCATTTGTATTCAAGCTACGGCAGTGGTCTGACTTGGTCTGTAATTCTCAGCCTGAAATATTAGATTTCTTCTGTAATTGTACTTCTATATATATCAATTAAAAGGAAGCTTGAGATGCATGGGTGTGAGGGGGAGAATATTCATTTTTGAGCTATATGACGGTTCAGACAATGTCTCATCCCCAGATCTTATAGCAGACGTGAGACTAAGAGGAGAGACGTACACTGGAAAGAACACAAGGATGCCTGCAAAAATGGCAACCTTGCGTCATGGGTCCATGGAGAATTTCTCCCCCATAGTATAGAGAGCCAGCATGTTTTAGTGGTTAAGAGTGGTGAATTCTGATATGGAGAACGGGGTTCAGTTCACCACTACTGCACACGAATGGTGGACTCTTACCTGGTAACTGCATTTGTTTTCCCATGCCTACAGTTGGAACCTGCTGAGTGACCTTGGGCTTGTCACAATTCTCTCAGAAAGGAGTCTATAAGAAATAAATAAAAATATTGAATAGATAATAAAATCAATAAATAAAAACAATACCATAATTCAACCAGTAGAAATAAATGCATAATGGAATAATGTGGAAGGAAGGAAGGAAGGAAGGAAGGAAGGAAGGAAGGAAGGAAAGAGGAAGGAAGGAAGGAAGGAAGGAAGGAAGGAAGGAAGGAAGGAAGGGCAGGGGAAGGAAGAGGAAGGAAGGAAGGGAAGAGTGAAGGAATGTTTTCAAGGCTGGGGCAGTGCAGCCAGCCAGTCAGTCTAAGGAGTCATTTCCAATGCCCCATACCCGCACTGTTTAACGAGGACAGTCCTGTACGCAGTCAAAGTGGAAATCTTCTATTGCAGCATCCGGCGACACTGGCTGCATGGATATCTGAGCAAGGGTTAATTGATTGGCTAACAAGTTTTACATCCCACACTCAACAGTAGATCCCTCAATTTTTTTTTCAAAAATTACTTAAAATCAACAAGACATTTTTTAAAAATCTGGATACATGACACCTGATATGCTACTGTGGGGATTTTGGGAGCAGTGTGGGTTAAAAATATGGGTAGAAGCAGCAGTGGGTATGTGGAGGTGTTGGTTGAGATCAAGGCAAAAAAAAAGAAGTAGGATCCAGTATTTGATCAACAGTTTTGATTTTCCACTTTCCACTGTCAGTAATTCTAGATCTGTTCAGGAAATTTTAATTCATCCTCTGACAAATCCTCATAGCACTTCAAATGATGAGAAAATTGTGTCCCATTTACTGGTCGATTTTAACCCCTTTGTTACTAATACAGTCGCGTGATTTCTCTTCTTAGCGCGAAGAATGAGACATCGACAGTGTAAGCCAAGCAGATTTTTGAAGTCGGGTATTTAATTCTATTATGCCAATAAAGGTTAAAGGATTTCTTTGTACTGTATATTTTTGTTTTGAGAGACAGTGTATAAAATATTGATATATGCAGTGCATGTCATTTTTTATGTCTAATGCACCTAACGATGCACCTATATATAAAAATGTACAACTTCTAGGGAAAATTCAGCACAAGGAAGATGATATGACAAACCAGGAAAGAAGGTTTGATTCTTACGCATGTCAGAAACACAGCCAAGATGCAAGACTTGGGCCACCCAATACTACTAGAAGAATGGGAGAGAACCTGGAACACAGGCTTAAAATTTACACATAGTTATTATATAAAGGAGAATTTCTACAAAATTAGATTTAGATGGTACATTATGCCGACCCAAATAGCTAAAATTAAGAAAACCGCGCTTTGCTGGAAATGTAAATTAGAAAATGGCTCCTTCTTTCATCAATGGTGGGCTTGTAAGAAAATTAAGAAATTCTAAACACAAATTCATATAGAGGTACAGAGTATGCTTAAAATAAAAATAAAATGTTCCCCAGAATTATACTTACTGGGGATGTGAAGTAGCATCATGGATATGGGTAAAAGAATATTATTTCAATATCTAGCAACAGCAGCTAGAATAGTTTTGGCTAAAAATTGGAAAAGTCCAACTATTCCATCTATATTTGATTGGAACATGAAGATGTTAGAAGTAATTAAGATCTCGCAATTGCCAGGACAGGAAGTGTTGGAAGAGAATTATAATACTAAAAATCAATGGGATCAATGGAAAATGTATATAAACAAGAAATACCATATCCAAAGCAAAGTATTTAAGTAAAGGGTTATTAAATTAAAAATAGAGTATGCACAGAAGGAAGTACAATTAAAGAGTAATTGATAGAATTGTTAAATTATACTTATTGTGTTTTTTCTCTTTGTTGTTCGACTATCTGTTAGTAGTTACTAACTTGTGTGATATGATGATGTTTCAAATTTTGTATAACTTTCTATAATTTTGTTTCCCTTTCTTGTATTATTCTCAATTTTCTTTTCTATAATAAAGCATTAAAAAAAAAGAAACACAGCCAAGATGGGGATTTTCCAGGTCCAAATACTACAGATGACAAAATCAAAATCATCCTCAGCTGACATTTTCAGCAAACAAATTGCTGTGTTAGGTTGTGTGTGTGTGGTGACAAGAAAGATAAAGTTAAGGCCAGGAAAAGTATGAAGCTTGGAACACATTCCGTGAAGTTTCCCCAAACTTGCAACTGACAAGCTTTTTGAACACGGCAGCAACTTCTGGCTCCTATTTGTGACCCTAATTATCATTGTATGTCTGTAATAGCAAGCCCAGCACATAGATAATTGGCTTAGCTACACAATGATAAACATGTCAGGCAATAACTTTTGCCGTTGCTAAGGACATAAAATGGAGATTGGAATGTCACTGGATGTTTTATATCAAATAAAATCGCAGAGAAATGGATTGAAGGGCCTGGTTTTGAGACGAGAGGGATGGAACCTTTGAAGTTGATGCTAACGCTCTGGGGGGGTGGGGGTGGAGTTAATAAAGAAGATAATCAAGAAGAGATTGGCTAAGCAAGGCCTGTGGGTAGAATTGCCAATCTCCACGTGGTAGCTGGTCATCTCCTGGGATTACATCTGATCTCCAGGCGAGATCTGAACTCCCAAAGTTCAGTTCCCCTGGAGAAAATGGCTATGCAGTAAAGTCCCTCCCCTTCACAAACCTCAGGCCATTTCCACACGGCCACGATGGGGGTTGGGTTGGCGTACATGACGCCGACCAAACCCCCCTGGGACCATTCGCACGAACGGTCCCAGAAACAACCGGGAAGATGGCGCCGCGGAGCGCTGTCGCCTGGCCGACCTGACGTTTCTGTGGCCGTCCGGCACGTCGCTGAGGCCTGGGGACTCGCCCTCCCTGCCCTGTGCAACTGCTCCGGCATCGCAGGGCAGGGGGGCGTGTCCCCAGGCCTTGGCGATGCACCGGACAGCCACAGAAACAGTAGGTGAACAGTGAAAAGGGGGGAGGGAGGGCGCCTTCGAGCCGCTGCCATTTGCATGGCAGTGGCTTGAAGCCACCGTTTTCTGAAAACCTCGCTGGGGAAGCGAGGTCGGAAAATGGCGGCTTCGCGCCGCTCGGGAGGAGCGAGGGCGGCGCGGCTGCAAAGCAGCTGCGCCCCCTGTGCGAACGGCTCCCTGGGGATGGCGTTTTTGCCGTCCTCAGGGCGCTGTTTCCGGCCTGTGCGGAAAGGGCCTCAGACTCCATCTCGCAAATCTCCTGGTATTTCAAATCTCAGAGCTGACAACCCTACGTATGGATTTATTTATTTTAGTTGTTTTTCAATCTGTATCCAGCCCTCCCCCCATAGGGCTCAGGGTGGTAAACAACAACAATCATAAACAGCAAAAACATCATTAATCGTAGCATCACAAATAAGCAACATGAATAAACAACAGAAGGCAACTCCCCCCTTCTGTACCCAGTGCTACAAAAAATATAAAGACGCAAGGCTAAAACCCTCTGAACAATTACAGCAGCGTTAGCACAATAAATGCAGCCTACCCTAACGCAGCCTACCCTAAAAATACAACATCAAATCACTAAACTAAGCCTAACATATAATCAATCTATACCTAACACTAGCTCTACAAAAAACAATAGCAGGTAATAGAACATCTCACTGGCTAAAAAAATACTAACATCCTAACATCAAGAAGAAGAAAAAGAATTGGATTTATATTACCCCCCTTTCTCTCCTGCAAGGAGACTCAAAAGGGCTTACAAACTCCTTTCCCTTCCCCCCTCACAACAAACAGCCTGCGAGGACAAACAACACCTGAGAACTAACTAAATCAGTCAATTTTGGTGACCCCAAACTTCAGGAGGTCCAAGAATGGGGTGCTGTTATTGCTGACCCTCTCAAAGCATCAGTGGTTGTTAACATTGCCCACCAGTGTATTGTCGAAGACTTCCATGGCCGGATTCAACTAGCTGTTGTGGGTTTTCGGGCTGTGTGGTAGATGGTCTGGTAGATCTTGTTCCCAACATTTCGCCTGCATCTATAGCTGGCATCTTCAGAGGTGTATCTAAGGCCCCTTCCATACATGCAAAATAATGCGTTTTCAAACCACTTTCACAACTGTTTGCAAGTGGATTTTGCCATTCCACACAGCTTCAAAGAGCACTGAAAGCAGTTTGAAAGTGCATTATTCTGCATGTGTGGAATGAGCCAGAGAGAGAAGTCATAACAGATAGACCGCTCTACCCCCGGAGAACAGTAGAGTGGAGAGACCTTGGTCTGATTCAGCTTGGCCATTTTTTAAAATGCTCTTCATGCTGCATTTATTTAAAATTGGCTCGCATTGATCTCAAATTGGTAGCTTTCAGGGCTGTTAACCCAGTATATCCCAACCTAAAATGATGTTTTGAATCAATGCAGGGCTGGGGTTTGTATTCCCAGACTTCTGAGAAGATCCATATTTCAGCCTAACGTTTAGTCTTTCCTTTGGAAAGCTGCGGACAACAGGTGTAGCCCCCATCTCCTATTAGCTCCCATTGGAAACAATGGGGGATGGGGCACCCTCTTTGGGATTCCATAACTGTGGGCCCCCTGAACCAAACCTCATCAAACCTGGGTGGTATCATCTGGAGAGTCTCCTAAAAATACTCTGAAATTTTGGTGCTGCTCGCCTAAAAACTGCACCCCCTGCAGGCCAAAAACTGAAAAACACTACAAAGTACAAAAACCAAACCTGACATTTTTGCTGACCCCCAGGCGTGTGCCCGGTGCAACGCGCACCCCCTGGCCCCCTTGTAGCTACGCCTCTGCATATATGTCCTGTACTTTGTTAGTGTTAAAAGCATTGTACCCTATTAAGACATGGTGAGGTCTGGCTCATTTGAAGAATCGAGGACCAGCCTGTTATATTGTTTCCTTGTCTGAAGAGACACACACCACTTTGAAATATAGTGTTGTGTCCGCCCTCCTTGCCTTTGCCGAAAGTGGAGGTGAGGGTTTTCTTTATGTCTCCATCACTCAGGCCTTGAAACCTGAGAGATGGGAAACACTTTCCTTAAAAATGTCACCCGATGGATAAATGACTCAAACGGCTACTTTGAACTACTGGTGCTGAACCCTCTCTGCAAACTTCAGATTGATTGGTGAGCAGTTGTGGAAAAATATCCCAAAGTCTCTCAACAGTGTCCCTCACAAATACATATAGCAAGGGTACTCCTTGCTGCTAACAGAAAAGCAGTGCCAAAGCTTTTGCTAAAAAGGAGCAGCAGTGGCGTAGTGGTTAAGAGCAGGTGCACTAATCTGGAGGAACCAGGTTTGATTCCCTGCTCTGCCGCTTGAGCTGTGGAGGCTTATTTGGGGAATTCAGATTAGTGTACACTCCAACACATGCCAGCTGGGTGACCTTGGGCTAGTCACAGTTCTTTTGAGCTCTCTCAGCCCCGCCTACCTCACAGGGTGTTTGTTGTGGGGGGGAGGGAAAGGAGATTGTCAGTCCCGTTCAATCTCCTTACAGGAGAGAAAGCGGGGATATAAATCCAACTCTCCTTCTTCTAAATCTCAGTAGAAGAAGTTGTGAAACTGTTCTACAGATTAAAATGCTGCTCGGCAGATACATTCGGGTTGCAAGACCCGAGCAAAGATAGTTAATGAGAAATTTTGGAGGGCATTCATTTACAATATCTCTATGGCCGTTTCCGCACGGCCACACTGGGGGTTGGGTCGGTGTACATGACGCCGACCCAACCCCCCCGGGACCATTCGCACGAATGGACCCGGAAACTACCAGGAACTACCCAGAAACTACCAGGAACTACCACGCCATCGCCCGATTGACTTACCTTCCCTGCGACCATCAGGCGCATCTCCGAGGCCAGGGGACATGCCCCCCTGCCCTGTGTGATCGCTCTGGAGTCACAGGGCAGGGGGGGCATGTCCCCAGGCCTTGGCGACGTGCCAGACGGTCGCAGGGAAGGTAAGTCGATTGGGAAAGGGGGAAGGGATGGCGCCTTCCAGCCGCTGCCGTTCGCACGGCAGCGGTTGGAAGCTGCTGTTTCCCAAAAACCTACAGCTCCCTGGGGACAGCGTTTTTGCCATCCCCAGGGCGCTGTATTTGGCCCGTGTGGAAAGGGCCTATGAGTCAGAAGTGAATTGGTGGCACTATACCCAAACACACAGATAGGGGCTTTTCTCCCTTTTGAAAATATTTCATTATACAGAGCTGCAGTGGAAAAAGAATCCAAGAATATGAGTCACAATAAATCTACTTCTGATTGTAATTATACTAACTGTACTTGACCCAGAGAGAAGTGGAGACTGAAAGCAGCAGAAGGCTACAAGAACTCATGAAGTGGGAGGAAGCAAGGCTACCGGGCTGGGACCTTGATGGATTGTTATGAGCCCTTCACACCTTGTTTAAGGTTACTGCAATGTTGTTGGAATCAGTGGGAAGGGAGATGCTTATTTTTGCTATATTGTAAATGTTAGAATTTATTGTTTCAGGGCTTTGCGTGCGTAATTGGTGAGAGTTCTTTTGGGGACCTTTATCCTCTCAAATCCAGTACACCAAGCCTCTGGAGTCTTCACGAGCCACCCGCTTGCAGGAAGAAATGGACTTGGCATTATTGGACTGTAATTAAAGGGACGTGAAAGGAAACTTAAACTGGACCTTGAACTGTTACGTTAAATGGTGTAGTGGCGTAGGAGGTTAAGAGCTCATGTATCTAATCTGGAGGGACCAGGTTTGATTCCCAGCTCTGCCGCCTGAGCTGTGGAGGCTTATCTGGGGAATTCAGATTAGCCTGTACACTCCCACACACGCCAGATGGGTGATCTTGGGCTAGTCACAGCTTCTCGGAGCTCTCTCAGCCCCACCTACCGCACAGGGTGTTTGTTGTGAGGGGGAAAGGGCAAGGAGATTGTAAGCCCCTTTGAGTCTCCTACAGGAGAGAAAGGGGGGATATAAATCCAAACTCCTCCTCCTCCTCCTCCTCCTCCTCCTCCTCCTCCTCCTCCTCCTCCTCCTCCTCTTCTTCTTCTTCTTCTTCTTCTTCTTCTTCTTCTTCTTCTTCTTCTTCTTGATGAGTGTTATGTGTTAAGGAATTGTGAGCCATTTTGTTGAAAATTCAGTTGTTGCAAAACTCCTTGCAAGTTCTGCCCTGCTGAGCCCATAAGCTGGGGTCACCTACTCGTTAGTTTTAACGAACACTTCGAAACAATGCAAACTGTAACATTCTTTTAAGCATATTATAGCACATACTTACAAACTCCACAACTGGTGACCATCTTATTTGATAAGATTCCTTACAAAATCCATTTTTTTTATATGAGCAAATTCCATACATTTATAGTCCCATCCAAGGGAGATGAATCCACTGGTGGGAGTTACACACGGAAGTGCAATTTCACCAATGTCCAGCTGCCGCCACCCTCCCCAGCAGTGGAATGTGGTGTGGGACATGGTCATTTTTGTTGGGTGTAGCAATGTCTAGCATGCAAAGGAACTGAGAAGACTCAGCAGGTTTGTGACCTTTACATCCTTGTGTGTCACCTCTTATCTGTCCTCAGACTGGTACTCTCAGGTGTAGTATACTGCTTCTTCTTGGAAGTTAGTTGCAGAGACTGTTCTTAGCTAGAAAGATAGCAGCATGCTATCTTTCCTATCCTAGATGTAGTTCCTAATAAATATTTACCTTTGGATCGTCGAAGGCTTTCACGGCCGGAATCACTGGGGTGCTGTGGGGTGCCCTTCCCCTCCTCACAACAGACACCTTGTGACTGGGGTGCTGTGTGGTTTCCGGGCTGTATGGCTGTGTTCTAACAGCATTCTCTCCTGACGTTTCACCAGCATCTGTGGCTGGCATCTTCAGAGGATCTGATGGTACGAATGGAAAGCAAGTGGAGTATATATACTGTGAGGTGAAAAGGTGAGGCCATCGGAATAGAGTAGCCTGGCATGTGAGTCACAGAGAAGTCTGTAGCATGGGAGTAACAATGTAGCTAGCAAGGTCAATAGGTGAATGGATCTGAATAGAAGTATCCTGGTCTTTGTTCCCTTTGAGTGCTATCGTCTATAGTTGTCCTGTGTTTGTGTGGAGCTGATCAGTCACTGTCTTGATTCTAGAGCTTTTCAACACTGGCAGCCAAATTCTGTTCATTTTCATGGTTTCTTCCTTCCTGTTGAAATTGCCCATGTGCTTGTAGATTTCAATGGCTTCTCTGTATAGTCTGATGTAGTGATTGTCAGAGTGGTCCAGAATTTCTGTGTTTTCAAATAATATTTTGTGTCCAGGTTGGTTTATCAAGTGTTCTGCTATTGCTGATTTTTTTCTGGCTGAAATAGTCTGCAGTGCCTTTCGTGTTCTTTGATACGTGTCTGAGCGCTGCGTTTGGTGGTTCCTATGTAGACTTGTCCACAGCTGCATGGTATGCGGTAGACACCTGCAGCAGCTAGAGGATCCCTCTTATCCTTTGCTGAACGTAGCATCTGTTGAATTTTCTTAGTGGGTCTGTAGATTTAGTGGGTCTGTAAATTTACCTTTGGCTTTTTCTTTCTTTAATCAGCATGTTAGCCGCTTCTCTGTGCGGTAAAACCCAACATTTTTGAACCTTCCCCTTCCTCACCGAGACCACACTCATATCATTTATGTCCAGAACAGTGACAGTTCTATCCCACCCTCCTGGGACCACGGGCTGACCCAAAAGGTGAAAGCATCTTTGTACTCCTGCTGCCCATCATTTTTGCAACATCCCATTTTGCAATCAAATTTGAAAACAAGGAGGTTCTGAAGAATTATTTACTATTATGATTGTGGCAGCTGAAAATAAATTCCACTTTAACTCATAATACCATTACATAGAAAGGCAAACAACCTCGATTCATCTCTTGCCTCTGGAAACACTACAGAGTAGCCACAGGTCAACTGTGACTTGACCGTACTCAATTATTGGGATGGCCCAGGCTATCTCAGTTTGGTCAGATGTTGGAAGGTAAGCAGGGTCAGTCTTGGTTAGCACTTGGATGGGAAACCCTCAAGGAAGTCCAAGGTGGTTTCATTGAGACAGTCAATGGCAAACTACCTCTGGCCGTTTCTGCACACCCACGCTGGGGGTCGGGTCGGTGTACATGACGCCGACCCAACCCCCCCCGAGACTGTTCGCACGAACAGTCCCGGAAACTACCGGGAAGACTGCGCCGTGCTGCGCTGTCGCCCAATCGACCTACCTTCCCTTCCACCGTCCAGCGCCTCGCCGAGGCCAGGGGACACGCCCCCCTGCCCTGCGTGACCGCTCCGGAGTCACAGGGCAGGGGGCG
Organism: Sphaerodactylus townsendi; assembly: GCF_021028975.2. Lineage (NCBI taxonomy): Eukaryota > Metazoa > Chordata > Lepidosauria > Squamata > Sphaerodactylidae > Sphaerodactylus > Sphaerodactylus townsendi. Next base: position 8,115,609 of record NC_059431.1, on the reverse strand, counting down.
TGTCCCCAGGCCTTGGTGATGCGCCAGACAGTCACAGGGAAGGTAGGTCGATTGGGAAAGGGGGGAGGGATGGCGCCTTCCAGCTGCTGCCATTTGCACGGCAGTGGTTGGAAGCCGCTGTTTCCCAAAAACAGCTTTGCGCCACTGGGGAGGAGCGAGGGCGGCGTGGCTGCAAAGCAACTGCGCCCCCCTTGTGAACAGCTCCCTGGGGATGGCGTTTTTGCCGTCCCCAGGGCCCTGTATTTGGCCCGTGTGGAAAGGGCCTCTGTTTATCTTTTCCCCTCCCCTGAATGACCCAGGCTAGCCTAATCTTGCCAGATCTCAGACGCTAAGTAGGGATGGCCCCAGTTAATCCTTGGATGATAGACCATCAAGGAAGTTCAGGGATACTACACTGCATTCTACACAGTGGGAGGCAGTGACAAAATACCTCTGAATGTCTCCATCCTTGAAAACCTTATGAGGTGATGTCACCATAAACTGCCTGTAGTTTGACACGCTTTCCACTACCACTATTGCCTTGACATCAACTACTGTCAACTTGCAATGATCTATTCTGTATAGTGTTAGTCACAAATATATTCCAGCAACAACATTCTATATTTCCTGGTTTTCCTGCCTCCCTGAGACCTCAACAGGACATTTGTTATGCACCTGGCAGGCTACCATACATAGCTGGCAGACTGTTTTGGGCTCGGTTGAGCTTGTCATGCTTCTATCACCTCTGGAGTTGAGAGGCTGGGGATGCTGGGAAATATGATGGTGCTTTGCGGAAGAGGTGCCAGGAAGAGGGGAGATTGGTGCCCCCCTGGTAGAGGTCAGCAACGTTCATTCGTTCCCAGTAAATGAAAAGAAATTCTCACAGCCGAATGTGCTGAATTAATCTAGGAACCTCAGGACGAATGAAGAGATACATAAAAATATCCATTTGTGTGTTTTACTCCTCCTCTGCTGCTCTTCCAACAACGATATAGTGAGAATGCCACAACTGTTGTCCCGTCGCCAGCTTCAGACTGGCAGGCAGCCAATGGAAAAGCATTTTGGAGAGGAATCTCTATTCCTCCACTTTCCCATGTCCCCTTGGGCTCTAAAATGGGGAAGAAATGCAGAATGTTTCTGGCCAAGACAAGAAGTTATACCTGGTGGATCAGGGAATACCATCTGGTTGGATCTGGAGGGCAAACACATCCAAAAAGCTCTCATCAAGTTGTGAAGAAATGCCCTCCACTTTGATCTACATCAACCCAGTGGTGGAGTGGCAAGGGGAAGGGGTGTGTGTTGCATACCGGGCACACACCTGGGGGCAGAAAATCACCCCAGCCCCTCCCTCTTTTCCTTGCACCATCCCCACACCCCCCTGCAGCCCACCCCCACCCCCTTTCCACATTTACCTTAGTTTTTTTCTTTTTCTAGTACTTTTTCAGGCTGAAAAAAAGTGTCCTATTTACAGTTCAGGCTCAAAAATGGCCTGAGGAACTACAGTTCCCAGGAGACCTTGGGGCTCACAAGGACTCCTGGGAAGTATAGTTCCTCAAGCAGTTTTTAGCCTGAACTGTGAAGAGTATAGTTCCAGCGCCTTTTGATGACCCCACGCAGAGCGCAGGGTCATGGGGAAGCCTGGGAGCGCGCCAGAAATGACACGCACTGAGAGCAGCGTGCAGCAAAGGGGGTCGAGGTAAGTGGGGAAACGACCACTATGGCCTTGAGTCCAGCAAAAGTAGAATAAAATGTGTCAGTCGCCCTCAAGGCAGCCTTTTCCGAACTGCAAGAAAGAAATATCTGTTACCAACCAAACCTCTCGGTTTATTGCAGGGATATCATAGGACAGAGACGCAAGCAGGAATATGCTGCTCGCAGATGGAAAGAGAGACATGATATTTCCAGCAGATGAATCACAGAATCCGATTGGACAAAAATATAGACTTTTTACACTCTGTCTCCTGTCCTTCCGGATAATGGAACTCGTTCAGTTCTTCCGAATCAGAAGGCTTTTAAAACATCTGCATGTGAGCGCGAGAGTGGGGGTGTCGTCATAATGAACCATATCGGGGGAAGGGGGAATCTCGCAGTCAATCTCACTGAATTAAAATATAGGTCGTTGTATTATTTAGTGAGTTAATAGTTCCACTCTATTTAACACTAGGTACCTGTCGCTTGGAAAGCCGTGTTCAGTTCTGGGTGCCACCATTTAAGGAAGGTGTAGAGGAATCAGAACTGATTCCAAAGAAAACTGCGAAGAGGATTGTGGGTCTGGAAAACACTGTTGAAGGAACTGAACTGATGTAGCTTGAGAAGTGACTTTATGCTAGCTGTGGTGGATTCTGCACGGCATACATATAATGTCTTTAGGACATAAAAATCAGAGGTGGGATCCAGCAGGTTCTCACCAGTTCCCGAGAGTGGGTTCCTAATTATTCGTGTGTGCCGAGAGGGGATTACTAACTGGGTCTGCTTTTCCGTTAGAAATTCCATTAGGTCCAAAAATCATAAAGTCCTGTTGTTTCCTATGTGGCTGGTTAGCGAAGGTAGAAAACGGGATAATTCTCCCTGTTGGGCTGTTTTAAAAACATGTTTTAGAAATATGGTAAATTTCCTTGTTTAAGGAAAGTATCCTTCTTTTGATTTCTAGAAACAAAATGAACTATTTGAAAGTATTAAGTATTTGACAGGCAGTCAATGAGAGGAGAAGTAGTTGTTTCTGTTGGCAGTAGACGATAGGACTTGCTAAAATGAGTTTAAATTATGGACAGAAAGATACCAGCTGGAAATTAGGATTTTTTTTACAGTAAGAGTTTTTTGCAGTAACAGAGAAATTATTAATGCCCTGCCCCCGGAATGCCTGGCCACACCCCCGTCGTGCCCCGCCCAGCCCCATTGGCGCTACGCCACTGTTTGAATCCCACCACCATGGGAACCTGTTACTAAAATTTTTGGATCCTACCACTGGACATAATTGATCTTTTTTTCCCTATCTTCTGCATGGCGCTCTTGTCAGTTTCACGGTTGTTCCCCTCGTTTTGTGTGCTGCAGCAGATTCTGCAGGAAGATTCCCCACAGAGGTTTCCTCTGCTTGCAGCTCATCTGTTTACTGTAAAAAGTAGTTGAATAAAGTTTGTGTTGCCTAGGGATCCCATGCACATGCCGTTTGACCTTTTTGTTTTGTTTTGAGGGGGATGTCTGCAAAGCTACAGAAGAACAATTAAAGAAGCTGAAATATGCACATATTTGTATTGCCGTAGCTTTGTAGACATCCCCCTCAAAAAAAGAAAGAAAAATAACATGTTCATGGGATCGCTAGGCTAAACAAACTTTATTCATATATATTTTTACAACAAAATTGTGTGTGGATGAGCAGCAAGCAGAGGAAACCTCCATGGGAAATCTTCATGGAGAATCTGTTGGAATTTGCTGCAGCACGCAAAAATGGTGGGCCCAAATGGTGGAAACAAAGGTAAGAAATGTAGGTGGGAGAAATAAAGCATTTCCTGCCTGCTTGTGTTCGCTCAGTACGCAGGAAATGTCTTCAACGCCAGCTGAAGGGGGGTGGGGGGTATTGCTAATTTAGGCTCATTCCGCACATGCAGAATAATGCACTTTCAAACTGCTTTCAGTGCTCTTTGAAGCTGTGCAGAATAGCAAAATCCACTTGCAAACAGTTGTGAAAGTGGTTTGAAAATGCATCATTTTGCGTGTGTGGAAGGAGCCTTAGTGATTTTTTAAAAACCTGGCTTGAGAGGAATATAATGGGCTAAAGTCATCTTAGGGGAGGGAGATGTGCAAAGTTCTTCCTAAAAACACTGTTCACAACATCCTAGAGATGGTATATTTATCTGTGTGCGGAATCCACCACTCTCCGAGCACAAGAAAGGCTGCCACTGAAGATACATTCACACAAGCTGAATAATGAACTTGTGAAGCAGTTTGGGGATGAATATTGCCCTGTGAAATGGCAAAAATCCACTTGTCAATGATTAGTGAAGTGCACTGTAAGTGGACTGAAAGTGCGTTATTGAGTGTATGTGAAAGCATCCTTAAGGGTTGGTTCCGGGTTTGTAAGGGTCCTTGGCGAAAGTCCATAACTGGTGTTCCTTTTCCCTGTTGTCTACCCCTTTTGCCTCTGACCACACACATTTGCCTCTCACCTTTGGCTCTGCCTTTGCTTCTTTGGCCACTCGCTTTTCCATTCCAACTATGTTTACTCTGATCAAGAGATCATACATACATTTGCTTTTATTTTTCTTACTAAAACTAGAGGGAAGAAAGTAGGCCTTGTCTGGTTTCATTGGAATCTAATTCAATAAAACTGACATTGTTTGCATAAAAGCAATGCAAATACTGTTTCAAAGGAGCTGTGTCTAAGATCATGTGGAAATGTTTCTCCACTCCCATCAAGGAAAGTGAGGAGGCCAATCCACAGTCCTCCAAAACACTTAAGTACCTGAACATCCTGAAGAGTTTCCTTAATGTTACCACTCGAGACCAGATCAAAGGCACCATAGCTAATAAGAAAGGTACTTATTTTTGTTATCCAATAATGCTGCACTCAGTTTTTAAAACCCAGAATAGCATCTTTGTTGCTGCTAATTTAATTCTAACAAATCTTTAGCTGCTCTTTCAGATTCCTTCCACTGAGCAGGTTATTGTTGTTGTTGTTGTTGTTGTTGTTGTTGTTGTTGTTGTTACTACTACTACTACTACTGTTGTTGTTGTTGTTGTTGTTGTTGTTTTGTTTATTCGGCTTAATAGACCGCCCAACCCCCGAAGAGCTCTGGGCGGTGTACAATGAGACATAAAACAAATACAATATAAGGTCTCATAAATACAATATAGTGATAAAATATTAAAATTCATTTAAAATACATTATAGCAGCAATTCCAAAAATTACAGATAAAAATACATGCACAGATGCATGCACAGATGGCGCCCAACCCAAAGGCCAGGAGGGCCAGCATTTTCCCAAAAATGGATGAAATCAGCGATCAGGCAATGCTGAAGATGGCAAAACTGTTGTGGGGGCTGCAGAGAGGGCAGGCAGTCTGCGGCTGGCATCCCCAAAGGTCCGGTGGAATAACTCAGTCTTACAGGCCCTGTGGAACTCACCAAGATCCCACAGGGCCCGGACAGCAGATGGTAAAGCATTCCACCAGGACGGGGCCAGGGCTGTAAAGGCCCTGGCCCGGGTAGAGGCCAGGTTGAACTACATGGTATGGGAAGCCCCTTTTAAGTCTATGATTCCACAACTATGTGACACAGAGATACTCAGCATCTTGTAATATACTTGTGTGGCATTTTAAAATGTGCATATCCAGGCTCCGTCGTTTCAGCCCTCACTGCCTCAAGGCAAAGAGCTGCAAGTTTACAAAGAAGAAATACTTCAAACGTACAGATAAAATAAAATGCAAAAAAAGATACTGGGAAAAATCAAAGCCATCGTTAGCTGATGAAAAACATTTTGGGGTGTGTATGTGTGTAATTTGGAAGCATTGTGAGTCCTGTTGTGGTTTGCCCTAGGAATGGGATGGGATCGGTAGATAAACATTCAATGTTGTTCAGGTAGCAATTGGCCAGGCCCACCCAAAAAATTGGTGGAGGTATATTACAAGGCTCTCAAATTATACTTTGACAGATTACTCCCCTGTCCAATCATGGCCCTTCCCAAACAATTTTCTCTCCTATGTTACAAAACTGTAGAGTCAAAGGGCTTTGTAGGTCACCTAATGCAATTTCGTGTTCGATACAGGAAAGTGAAAACTAGATTAGTGTTTCAGAAATTAGAAGCCACCAGCAGCTGGTAGACGCGAGATTGAATTGCCCGAGGAAGGCGGATGAAGGGAAGGTTCCCCCCTCCATCCCATGTCAGCTCTCTCCTGAAGGAGAGGCGCATTACATTTCAAGAAGAAGAAGAAGAAGAAGAAGAAGAAGAAGAAGAAGAAGAAGAAGAAGAAGAAGAAGAAGAAGAAGAAGAGGAGGAGGAGGAGGAGGAGGAGGAAGAGGAAGAGGAAGAGGAAGAGGAAGAGGAGGAGGAGGAGGAGGAGGAGGAGGAGGAGGAGGAGTTGTACCCCACATTTGTCTCTTATAGGAGCCTCAAAACAGCTTCTAAACTCCTTCCCTTCTTCTCCCCACAACAGACAACTTGTGAGGTAGGTGGGACTGAGAGAGTTCAGAGCGAACTGTGACTAGCCCAAGGTCAGGTTTCATATGTAGGAGCCGGGAAACAAATCCAGTTCACCAGATTGAAGTCTGCTCCTAATGTGGAGGAATAAAGAATGAAACCTGGTTCTCCAGATTAGAGCCCGCCACGCTTAACCATTACACCATTCTGGCTCACAGAGGTCGTCTCATAGGTGTGGTGGTCCCAGAGCATTTAGGATTAGGATGTGGATTATCAATATTTTTTAATCATTTTTGCTCAGCGGAGTGGTAGGACGGCATGAAAATCCATGCCACCGTTGACGACAGTTCAGGGGACTTTTTAAACTCCAATGCCCACACTTTTTTGATTGTTTTGTGAACCTGGAAGTTCCACTGAGGTTTTAAAACCATAATGGGTCTCATTGGCTGGGCTCATTGCATGGATTTGGGGCAGGGATGCCAGCCTCCAGGTGGGACCTAGGGATGCCCTGGAATTTCAGTTCCTATCCAGTTCCCCTGGAGAAAATGGGTGCTTTGGAGGATGGGAACTATGGTATTGTACTCCACTGAGGCAGAGGGATATAGAGGGAAATGGCACCTGGGGACAACACCTCCTCTGGGTACCTCCCCCATATCCCCCATGCTCAGGGGTGGGGCACTGGGTGGAGCTGGCTCAGACGGGCACTGCAGCGGCAGGCTGCCCCCCAAGCTGCCCCCCAACATCTCTGCAGGATGCCTCCTGCCAGAAGCCAGCCTGCAGGAAGGCGGGGAGCAGGGCAGAGCTGGGTTGGATAGGGACCTCAGTGCAGGGGCGTAACACCCATGAGGACAGGGGGTCACATGACCCCGGGCACACCAGCAGGGTGGACTTTGTGCACAATCACCCCCATCCTCCCCTGCATCAACCTGGCTCAGAAAGGCTGGGTTGGTGTGGGGGAGGCAGCTGGCCTGCCGCCATGGTGCCCATCTGAGCTGCCCCCACCCCAGCAGCCTGGGGAGGGAAGGAGGCAGTGGGACTGGTGGCACAGCAGAAGGCCAGCTGCCTCCCGCACACCGACCCTGAGCTGGGTCAGTGAAGGGAGGGAGGAATATGGGGGCGATTTTGCGGCCCCCCCCCCCCCCCCGCTGGTGCACCCCCTGTCCCCATGGGTGTTACACCCTTGTACTGAGGTCCATGACCTCCCCATAACCCATCTCCAAATCTCCAGGAGTTTATCAACCTGGATCTGGAAACTCTACCTCGCCAACCCTCATCGGTGGAAGGGAGGACCTGGGAATCCTAGTTTGGGTTCAGACCTTGTCTATTTAATGGAGATGTCTGTCTGCAATTGGAACCACAGTCATTTCCTGTACTGAAGCAGGTTCCAAAGCACCAAAGCACCAAAGCCAATGGCTGCTTAAGGCATCTGCCCATCCTTTCTTTGCATATTATTATCTTGCACATATCCCCAATACTGTTCACCAGTACATTTTCTCAGGGACAATCTTGCAATTAGTCCGGCTGATGTCCAAGGCAGGTGAAAGTCATTAACAAGAGGTTTCTGTGTAAGGGGAATGAAGATACAAGTGTCCCAAAATCCAAAGCCGAAATAAGATACTAAGGGAATCAATATTTACTATTTAATGCAAAGTCTGCTAATTAGCCATGCAGAAATCAATTGGGTTGGAAGAAAAAAGGATAGCTTCTATCCGATGCCTTGCTGTTTCTCCACCTCTGTAGCGATTTCAGGGGAAGTTTCCAACTGCCTTTGGACATGTTTTTTTTGTGGAGCAATGCAGAAGCTGTGCTATAAGAGAGAGAAACACCACAGGCGTTCAACCATGTACTGTCAGTTAGGAGATGCTTCCCAAAACTAGTGATTCAGAGCGGTGGACTCTCATCTGGAGAAACCAGTCCTATTCCCCACTCCTCCACATGAACAGCAGACTCGAATTTGGAGAATCTGATTTGTTTCCCGGCTCCTAAACAGTAACCTTGGGCTGGTCACAGTTCTCTCAGAACTCTCTCATCTCCATCCACCTCACACGGTGTCTGTGTAGGGAGGAGAAGGTGATTGCAAGCCATTTTGTGATGTCTTAAAGCTAGAGAAAAAGCAGGGTGTACAAACCAACTCTTTTTTAAATATCAATCACTTTGTTTTTCAGCTTTTTAGCTGTGTTCCACCCTGTCCTGGATGGCCCAAGTTGGCCTGACCTCTTGGAAGGGAAATTCCTGCATGAGTCGTGCTCTTAGACCAGTGGTTCTCAACCTGTGGGTCGGGACCCCTTTGGGGGCTGAAAGACTCTTTCAAAGGGGTCGCCTAAGACTCTCTGCATCAGTGTTCCCCAACTGTAAAATGAATAAATGTTAGGGTTGGGGGTCACCACAACATGAGGAACTGTATTAAAGGGTCAGGGCATTAGGAAGGTTGAGAACCACTGTCTTAGACAGTCTTCTTCTAAACAGGCAATATACTGCCCTTCATATATGTCTTCTATGTACAAGAATTTAACCTGTCACCCAGAGAGATTCTGCAAACCTTAAAAAGCAGACTTCTAGAACAGGAATACTATATCTTGTTGGGCCAAGCAAATAAATCATGCTCAACCCTTTCTGTCGGAATAGTACCAGAACAGGGGCACATAGCCAAATATCTTGAACTATTAACTGAACCCCAACAGAGATGGATTATTACAAGGGCCAGATGCAATGCTTTCCCATCGGCCATTACAAAGGGTCGCTACCTATCTATCCCTCTCCAGGATCGGGTCTGTCCACACTGTAAAAACCAAGTGGAGACTCTTGCTCACATTATACTTGACTATCCGAGATATGTGGGCATTAGGAATTTCTCTCCTGGGCGGGTCTTAGACAAACCTGAAGGAGACTCTGACAACTCTGTTGTGGAGCTTTTGTTACATAACACAGAGGCCATGCTCTTAGAAAAAGTAGCAAAATTTCTTTTACAAGTGACAGAATTTTCTAAGTAACGTCCAATGCTAGATACAGTTTATCTGTCTGTGTTTTGAATGTACTTTTGATTGGTACTTCAGAAATGTCTGTAATGCTCTGGAGCCTATTTTAATATGTCTAATAAAGGTTGTTGTATTGTAAGAATTTAACCTAGAATTCACCTAGAATTTTAATTCTGCCTCCACTACAAGAAGTTCAACTCCCGCTACTCTGGGCAGCTTCCTCCCAAACTGTTATGATGGTGGGGAAGCCAAGAAGGTTCCACACATTCCCTCTCAAGTTTCTTCCTGTTTGCAATATCGCTTTGCATGCAATAAAAGGAAGCCAAAACCCCCCCCCCCCCCCGTCAAGGGAGCTCTTCTGAACTGGGGAAACATTAGCTTTACAGCTGATCTGATTAAGCATATTTTGAGACAGACAAATGGGCCACGGGTGGCTCATAACATATTTATTAGCAAAGTTTATACAGTCGTGTCAAGAAAAAGGGAGAAGGTTATGGAAGGCAGATTGGAAAAGGAGGGAGTGGCATTGCTGTCTGCCTCCAAACTGTGACCTCTTTTCTTCTTCTAGTTGTTGGTGTGAAGGACTACAGTCCTCAGCTGTGAAAGCTGAATAAAGTGTAAAATGCCTCTTGTATGCTTGTGAAGGCTGGGAGGAGGAGGAGGAGGAGGAGGAGGAGGAGGAGGAGGAGGAGGAGGAGGAGGAGGAGGAGGAGGAGAAAGGAGGAGAGTTTGGATTTATATCCAACCTTTCTCTCCTGACTTCAGTTGGATGAATCATCAAATCTCCACACCCCATGCATTCTCTGTGGTGGCCCGCACCTTGTTGAATAGCCTGCCTGAGGATAGGGTTGTCACCACTGGATTGGGCAATACCTGGAGATTTTGGGGTTGGGGCCTATGGAGGGCAGGGTTTTGGCAGGAGATGGACCTCATCAGGGTTGGGAAACTCCTGGAGATTTGGGGATGGGACCTGAGAAGGAACGGAACCTCAGTAGGGTTAGGAAACCAATGGAGATTTGGGGATGGGACCTGAGGAGGACCAGAACCTCAGTAGGGTTAGGAAACTCCTGGAGATTTGGGGATGGGACCTCAGTAGGACCAGAACCTCAGTAGGGTTAGGAAACTCCTGGAGATTTGGGGATGGGACCTCAGTAGGACCAGAACCTCAGTAGGGTTAGGAAATTCCTGGAGATTTGGGGATGGGACCACAGGAGAACCCAAACCTCAGTAGGAAACTCCTGGAGATTTGGGGATGGGACCTCAGGAGGACCAGAACCTCAGTAGGAAACACCTGGAGATTTGGGGATGGGACCTCAGGAGGACAAGAACCTCAGCAGGGTTGGGAAACTCCTGGAGATTTGGGGATGGGGCCTGAAGAGGACCAGAACGTCAGTAGGGTTAGGAAACTCCTGGAGATTTGGGGATGGGACCTCAGGAGGACCAGAACGTCAGTAGGGTTAGGAAACTCCTGGAGATTTGGGGATGGGGCCTGAAGAGGACCAGAACGTCAGTAGGGTTAGGAAACTCCTGGAGATTTGGGGATGGGCCCTGAAGAGGACCAGAACCTCAGCAAGGTTGGGAAACTCCTGAAGATTTGGGGATGGGACCTGAGGAGGACCAGAACCTCAGTAGGGTTAGGAAACTCCTGGAGATTTGGGGATGGGACCTCAGGAGGACCAGAACCTCAGTAGGGTTAGGAAACTCCTGGAGATTTGGGGATGGGACCTGAGGAGGACCAGAACCTCAGTAGGGTTAGGAAACTCCTGGAGATTTGGGGATGGGACCTCAGTAGGACCAGAACCTCAGTAGGGTTAGGAAATTCCTGGAGATTTGGGGATGGGACCACAGGAGGACCCGAACCTCAGTAGGAAACTCCTGGAGATTTGGGAATGGGACCTCAGGAGGACCAGAACCTCAGTAGGAAACTCCTGGAGATTTGGGGATGGGACCTCAGGAGGACAAGAACCTCAGCAGGGTTGGGAAACTCCTGGAGATTAGGGGACGGGACCTCAGGAGGACCAGAACCTCAGTAGGAAACTCCTGGAGATTTGGGGATGGGCCCTGAAGAGGACCGGAACCTCAGTAGGGTTAGGAAACTCCTGGAGATTTGGGGATGGGACCTCAGGAGGACCAGAACCTCAGTAGGGTTAGGAAACTCCTGGAGATTTGGGGATGGGCCCTGAAGAGGACCAGAACCTCAGCAAGGTTGGGAAACTCCTGAAGATTTGGGGATGGGACCTGAGGAGGACCAGAACCTCAGTAGGGTTAGGAAACTCCTGGAGATTTGGGGATGGGACCTCAGGAGGACCAGAACCTCAGTAGGGTTAGGAAACTCCTGAATATTTGGTGTTGGGACCTGAGGAGGACCAGAACCTCAGTAGTATTAGGAAACTCCTGAAGATTTGGGGATGGGGCCTGAAAAGGAGCAGAACCTCAGCAGGGTTGGGAAACTCATGGAGATTTGGAGATGGGACCTCAGGAGGACCAGAACCACAGTAGGGTTAGAAAACTTCTGGAGATTTGGGGATGGGACCTCAGGAGGACCAGAACCTCAGTAGGGTTAGGAAACTCCGGGAGATTTGGGGATGGGACTTGAGGAGGACAGGGACCTCACCCTCCAAAGCATCCATTTTCACCAGGGAAACTGATCTCTGCAGTCTGGAAATTAGTTTTAATTTCAGGGGATCCCCATGTTCCACTTGGCAGCTGGCATCCCTTTCTCACATCCTTGGTATCTAACTGCCTTGGACTTGTAGGAGTTTGGGAGTAACAACAGTCTTGGATAGTTTGTTGGGGAAAGGGTGTAATTTTTGTTTTACTTTTCACATCTGTGATTTCCCTGTTCCAACAGGCGAGAGACATGTGTGATTTTGTTAGAAAGAAGATAAATTCCTCCCATGTGACATAAAACAGAGCCATTAATCTTAGACAGAAGAAGTTTGTAGAAAGGCAATTTTAGCCATATCCGACTCCTAATAATTTTAAACCTGTTCACATAAGCTGGCTGAGGATCAAGGACTTTGGACATCCAAGGGCATGTTAAGCTATTGTATGAAAGACTTCCCTGATGGAAAAATAAACTTTTTTGGGGGTTTTGCTGTTTAGATGCTGTTTTATCTCTAAAGCGTTCGAAGTTTAATGATGGAGTGTTTCTTTTTCTTGAATGGTAGGCATGACATTTCCTCTACATAGCGGTGATTAAGGAGGAAAAATTCCTTGCATTCTGTTTAGGGGTCCTGATTCCCTTGTCGGGGTGGGGAATTCTCGACCCCCTATTCTCATTTTCCACCCCCACCCCCCTCTGAGTAAAAGTAGGGAAAAAACCTTCCCCATTGTGTGCCTCACATCAATTCTAACGTGTGTGTGTGTGGGGGAAACAGGTCTCATAGGAAAACTCTAGGAGTCATGGGAACTCTATGGTTTACCAATGATTTCCTGATGATTCCTAGAGCAACCCTATGCCACATTTTTTTAAATCTGAAGAAAAAAATGACACAACCAGCAATTCCCCCCTATTCCGGCTACTGCCTGGCATGCCCAATTCTCTTTTGTACAATAGTGCCCTTTTTCACTTGAGATGTTCCCTGAAATGTACTGAATGCTATTATGTTTCTGAAGGACTCCCAAGACCTAGAAGCAGCTTTTTGAACGGATACAAAAAAACATTAGGAGATGAGAAAGATCATAATGATCGCTGCCCTGTTGTTTTAATACTTATACCGTTGCCATCTGTGGACATCACAACTACAAAAAAAATCACTATTCCCTAATGGCACTAATGGCATCAGGGCATTATGATTTTTTTGGTAGTTGTGGTTACACTGCAACCTGCTACTGAAAGCCAGCGTGGGATAGTGATTAAGAGCAGATGGATTCTAATCTGGAGAACTGGGTTTGATTCCCCACTCCTCCACCTGAGTGTCAGAAGCTTATCTGGTGAACCAAATGTGTTTCCACACTCCTACATTCCTGCTGGGTGACCTTGGGCTAGTCACAGTTCTCAGAAGAGGATGGTTCAGGGAGAAGAGTGGCATTACCGTATATACTCATGTATAAGTCGACCCGCATATAAGTCAAGGCACCTAATTTTACCACAAAAAACTGGGAAAACTTATTGACTCGCGTATAAGTCAAGTGTAAGAAATGCAGCAGCTACTGGTAAATTTCAAAAATAAAAATAGATACCAATCAAATTACATTAATTGAGGCATCAGTAGGTTAAATGTTTTTGAATATTTATTTCAAAGAAAAACAGTAAACTAGCTCTGTACATGGAAAAGGGAGTCAACAAAAACAGTATGGTCTCAACAATAACTTGAAAAGTACAAAAACCTTAGCTCAACCAGCAACCAAGCTAAAACACAAGAGTTAAAATCCTTCAAAACTGGGTTTTTGGTCAGGGGAGGAATTTTTATGTTAGCAGTGCCAACATTTCCGAGTATCTTTAGGAGACCTTCCTGATGATACCACCCAGGTTTGGTGAAGTTTGGTTCAAGGGGTCCAAAGTTATGGACCCTCAAAATGTAGCCCCATCTACTATTAGCTCCCATTGAAAACAATGGGGGATGGGGCACCCCCTTTGGGGGTCCATAACTTTGAACCCCCTAAACCAAACATCACCAAACCTGGCTGGTATCAGCAAGAGATTATCTTTATGATACCACCCAGGTTTGGTGAAGTTTGGTTCAAGGAATCCAAAGCTATGGCCCTCAAAATGTAGCCCCATCTACTATTAGCTCCCATTTGAAACAATGGGAGATGGGGCACCCCCTTTGGGGGTGAATAACTTTGGACCCCTTGAACCAAACTTTACCAAACTTGGGTGGTATCATCAGGAGTGTCACCTGATGATATTCTGAAATTTTGGTGTCACTAGCCTCAAAACTGTGCCCCCTGGCAGCCGACAAAGTAAAAACCCTAAAATATTTTTTAAAATACAGCTGACTCATATATAAGTCGAGGGGGGCTTTTTCAGCACAAAAAATGTGCTGAAAAACTCGACTTATACATGAGTATATACGGTAATAAAAAAAGAAAACTCCTCTTCATGCTGATAATCTCCCTATTTGGCCATTTTTTTAAAAAAAAAGACATATTTGTGAGCTGCCTTAATTAGAAGCATTCTTTCTGAAAAGCAGAGTCGTACCATCTCATGTTCCTAATTTATGGCCCGAGCTTCTGCAAAGTTCCCCCTTAATTTATTCTGCGAATTTTGCATCCTTTAGACAAGACATATTGAATCCCGACCCGCTTGAGTTTGATTGATCCCAGTACTAGGTGTAATACGTTATCTTGTTGTAGCAATACCTGACAGGCATTTAATATAGATTTTTTTAAGGGTTAAGCGGCTGCGTGCCACAGCTGCCAAACTTTGCGAAATCCCGAAAGGTCATTTTCGCAAAGAAAGGGACTTTAGAAATTCGGCCACGTTGACTTGATGTTAAAAATGAGCTGCCGCAGGGCTTCGGATAGATGGACTTGCAAAGAGAAAGGGCTTTTGCACTTCTCAGAGCTGGGTCTGGAGAGGATTGCAGAGTTGCAACTGTAGGCTTACTCAGAAGTAAATCCCTCTGTGTTATAACAGAAGTTACAGTTGTCTGCTCGTGCAGTCAAGTTGCAGCCGACTTCTGGCAAACCATCAAAGGGCTTTCCAGGAAAGTGAAAAGAAGTGGTTTTCCATTGCCTTCTTTTATAAAATGTTTTTAGCCTGCTGTGTTTAATGTTATTATGTATTGTTGTTGCAAGCCTGCTGTATGCCGCCCAGAGCCCTTCAGGGATGGGCGGTTTAAAATCTAATATATAAATAAATAGACAGACAGACAGACAGACAGACAGACAGACAGACAGACAGACAGACAGACAGACAGACAGACAGACAGACAGACAGACAGACAGACAGACAGACAGACAGACAGACAGACAGACAGACAGACAGACAGACAGACAGACAGACAGACAGACAGACAGATAGATAGATAGATAGATAGATAGATAGATAGATAGATAGATAGATAGATAGATAGATAGATAGATAGATATAGAGGTGGTCTCCTTTCCAAGTATTGATCTGCCAGCATGGTGTACTGGTTAAGAGCAGACGGCATCTAATCTGGAGAATCGGGTTTGTTTCCCTGCTCCTACACATGAAGCTTTCTGGATGACCTTGGGTGACCTTGGGCTGGTCACAATTCTCTCAGAACTCTCTCAGCCTTGCCCACCTCACAACAGACATCTTGTGAGAGCAGTGGGGCTAAAGGAATGGGAGCAAGTCCCTGCAACTCTGAACCTGCAGGTCTGAAGGGAATTGTTATGTTAAAAATAAATTCTGCAGATACCAGGTGGCCTAAAAGGACACTGTATGTATTTCAATGGGATTTGAGGCGTTGCTTCTGTCATCTTCAGTCAAGGGGGCCAGAACATCTGGGGTGAAGAAGACAGGCATAGAGCTCCTTTGAACTACAAGCATTGTGCTGGTTACGCGAATCAGAGGGTGCACCGAGTGTTCGGCCGAGAACTTTCGGTTCGGCGAAAGCGAAACAGACAGTTCCCAAACTCAGGAGGTTGGTTATCTTTCTTCTGCACAAATCAAGGACGCGGAGAAAAGAGAGAGAAAGAAAACTGGGTCAATGTGCATTCTGCACAGTGGGAGAGACGTACGGTGGCAGAGAATGCTTCCTGGGTCTCTTTGATGTCTTGGCACATCAAAGGGACCCAAAGGATAAACACAAAGTCCCAGGGAGTCATTCTGCAAAGCTGAAAGGATGGCTGATTTTTCCACCCTTCTGGATATATCCTACATTTGCTCTTTATGCTCGTAAAACATCTGAGTACTCCCCACCGGTGCTACAAGGGGAATTTTGTGCTACCTGGAATTGCAGAGAAGCATTTTTGCAAGGGACAGTGGGTGTATTTTTAAACTTTATTTTGTTTTATTCGACGTCTGTGATTTTCTATGGAAAGTTGAGATTCTTTTGTGTCTTATGCCTGCTATCTCGCTCATTCCTCCCTGATCATTCCCATAATTTCATTTCGTTTGGGTTATTTATTATCGACCTTTCTCTCTGGCCCCTTCCGCACAGCCCAGGCAGAGCGAGCTGCAGTTGCGATAAAGAAACCTGCTCTCCCGTTTACCCATTCGCATGCAGGAAGCAAACAGAGCCTGCAGAAGCAATGCAGGTTGCCATCGTGGCTTCGCACGGAGGCACGTTTTTCACCCCTACTCAACTTCCTTCCCTGCGTAGCCACGCAGGCAGGCAGGCATGGACCTCCACAGCCATGCTGATGTCCCTGTGCCCCTGCGTGGCTACACAGCTGAGAGGTGGGGATTTTTTAAAAAGGGAAGCACGCCCGAGTAAAGCACCTCCAAGGCAGCTGTGGATAGCGCGATTGTGGAATAACTAGGCTGACCAGACATCCCGCTTTTGGCGGGACATTCCCGCCTTCCCACAATTTGTCCCGCGTCCCATGGGTTAGTTCCATTGTCCCGATTTTTGGGAGGCTGCCGCACTGCCTTCTGGGGTGCAAGGCAGTGCAGCAGCGTCCTGCGCGCGCGGCCACAGGAGCGCACTGCCTTCTGAGGCGCTGCCATTTCCCACCCTGTCACAGGGCGGGAAACGGCAGCGCCCCAGAAGGCAGTGCGCTCCCGCCTTCTCCCGGTTCACAGTGTGCTCCTACCCCCTCCCGGTTCACAAAGGTGACCATCTGGTCACCTTAGGAATAACCTGTTTTGAATGAATGAATGACTTTAATGCCATTGTGCACACACATTGTGCCTTGTGTCCACACAACAAAAGTACAAAACAGCGAAAATACAAAAACACAAATCATCCCCAGATGAACATCTCTGCAATCCACACTAGGCATTGGGGAAGTTAGTACGGGGGAAGTTTGGGGAAGTTAGTACAGGGCAGCCTCGCTTTAGGAGCAGGAGATGAGTGAAGTCCCCCCTCCTGAAACAGGTTTTTTCCCATCCCCAGTCTGGGTATATTGGCTTGTGCGGAACGGGCCTCTGAGATACAAGGTGGATTACACAGCAAAAGTCAAAAACAATTAACCGGATGGGACAATCAATGATTTGCACAAAAATTCACTACAGAGATCTAAAAACAGCCAGAAATGTCAAACAAAGCTGAAACAAAGTGTGTGGTTTAAATCATGATACGTTGGGGGCCTGTGGTAGCCAGAAACACAGGATATTGACACATGTTTGTGCCACATATAGAATTAGCTGATTTCCTAATAAAATTATTCTGTGCTCGCTTAGCTAAGATCTGCATATGGAAAGTCCCCAATGTATCTAGGGAGATGTGTTAGAAGCAGATTGGTAGATTGTGAGCCCCATGACCAAAGGAGGGGGCCGCAGGGACAGAGTAGGAGCCTTAATATTGAGCTGTGCCGCGCCACAGACTTTAGAGAGCCGCACCCACCAAGGTGCCCTCTCTCCACGCTTGCATTCATGACTACAATAAACTGCTTACTGCTGACCGCCTTGTTCATGAGTATTTTTGGGCAGAAAATATTCCATAACAATAGTGTTTGATGCTGAAAACAGTAACAAACAATAACACTAGGACCAGCTTCAGAGCCAGTGGACCGATGTCGCACCAGAAAGCTGTCCAAAGAGGTTTGTTTCTGACGCCTCTTTAAGATTTGTCTGAAATGGGGCAAGACATTGTCATTAAACCAGTTGCAGACATGACCTGCAACAGCTTTGTCTGGGTGATTTTTCTCCACAAACCCCTGCACCTTACTGCAAATCGATGAAAACCGAGGCAAATCAATGAAAACCGAGACAAACCGAAAACCGAAGGCAACGAAAACCGAGGTTCCACTGTATAGTGTTGACGAGTAGCAAAGCCCATTGCGGGGAGATGCAATTTGCCCTAGCAAAGGGTGGGAGAGGAAGCATCTCCCCAGCTATGGGCTTTTGTGGGGCTGTAGCAATGCCCACCCCACCCTTGCTTGTGGTGCAACACTTACCTGGGTGTGCATCTGTGACTTGGGGGTGAGATAGGTGTCATTGAGGTGTAATGAGAAACCCTATAGCCCAGTGGTGGCAAACCTATGGCACGGGTGCCAGAGGTGGCACTCAGAGCCCTCCCTGTGGGCACGCACAGAGTGCCCCCCCACATCTAGGCTGGCCTGGGCTGCTGGGCTCGATTATTAGCATTAAACCTAAGACATAGTTTTGGGGAAGCAGTGTAGGTAACCCTGTTAAGGGCTGTTAAACCCCATTGATTTTCATGCGAAGAACTAAAGGATGATCCTTTACCTGGGAGTAAGCTCGGTCAATGGGGCTTGCTTCTGAGGAAACCCTCCTAGGGTCATGATTCACCCATTGGAAGAGTTGCACGGTTGCTTCAAAGCAAAGCCACCGACTACCTCCAAGCCTACTCCTGAGTAATGCACGCCTCGAAGCCCACCGTTTTTTCTAAACTAAAACCTCAGTATTCAGGTTAAATTGCCGTGTTGGCACTTTGCGATAAATAAGTGGGTTTGGGGTTGCAATTTGGGCACTCAGTCTTGAAAAGGTTCGCCATCGCTGCTATAGCCCAAAGATTCTGCAAGAAAGAGCAAAAATGAGAAATGAAAATTCCCAGAATCCTTCCCCCCCCCCCCCCAACACACACACAATATCAAAGGAGACTGCCTGGGTCTTCAAAGGCTTGTCCATGCTTTGGAATTCCTAAATCTCCCCTCCCTGCCTTTTAGCATTAAAACTTGTTCTGAAAAAGGAAGATTACGGAAGTCTGGAAGAGAGTGATAAACAAGGTCAGCAGAGACCCGAGGAGGACGAAAACACTTTAGCCACGTTTCCATTTAGATTTGCCTGGAGATTGCAACATGAGCAGGTCACATAATATATGGTGTTGGCGCATTTGCATTTTCTCTCGGTTTAAATATATATAAGGTAAACAATGCATTTTTAAAAAACAAAAATCCTCTGCATGTAAGACCATCTCTCTTTTACATCTCCTTTAATGGCATCGTTCTTTTCCTTCTTTCTTGCCTTACTTTTTTGGTTTTGTTTTTGCTTTCTCCAGGGGATCGTTCTGGCTAATAAATTATGTGTAGACACGGCAGTGCCCGCAATTTGAAAATTTCACAGGTTTCTACTGCAGGTGTTTGGTCCCAGGCAGCCAGGCTGGCCCGAGGTGTCGAGATTTATTTTCTTGTGTGTCACCGAGCCAACCTGAAGACAGTGTTAATAGAAAAGGTCACAGGCTGATAAACTGACATGCCTGGAATCTTTCAGGACAAATCTGAGAACGGGCAGGAGAGGGGGGAATTGTGCTAGTTTCCTGGAGGTTAGGGGCACGAAAAGTTAAATGTTACTGATATGAAGGGATGGCAGGGAAACATGTTTGGTCTGCCAAAGAGCTTTCGGCAACAGCCCTGCCAATACTTCGCTACAGCTAATGGATGTTTTAAGAGCGTGCAAGAATTTTACGAACCCGGCACAGGGGAAGGTGAAGAGACTCGTAGCGAGATCTGAAAGGGCCAGTTTTCAGAGAATGAAAACAGCCTTATTTTTTTTTCAGAGGGTAATTGTATTGGTTTGATCAAGAGACCTTTGACTTTCGAAAGCACGTAATCCCCCCGCACAAATTCCTGGTCTCTAAGGTATTACTGGACTCGGATCCAAACTTATTTTTAAAACTAAGAACACTCAGATCTAAAGCTCAAGAATAACAGGCTAATTCCGCACATGCAGAATAATGCACTTTCAAACTGCTTTCAGTGCTCTTTGAAGCTGTGCGGAATAGCAAAATCCACTTGCAAACAGTTGTGAAAGTGGTTTGAAAACACATTGTTTTGCGTGTGCGGAAGGGGCCACAGTGTGGATTTTTTCCCCCCCAGCAGCAGGAAATTTGTTTTCAAATTCATTCACTGTGTGGTGGGTTCGAATTCAGGGAACCCAGTCAGTGGGTTGGGAATATGGGCCAATCTTGTGTTCAGATCCTCTGAAGATGCCAGCCACAGAGGCAGGTGAAACATCAGGAGAAAATGCTACTGGAACACGGCCATACAGCCCGGAAAACCCACCACACCCCAGTGATTCTGGCCGTGAAAGCCTTCAACAATCTTGTGTGGGAGGGACCTCATATGGGGCATAATGTCATATTGTCCACCCTTCAAAACAGTCATTTCCTCCAGGAGAACTGATGATCCCTGTTGCCTGGAGGCTGATGATCCCTGTTGCCTGCCCCAACTGAAAGTTGGTAGCCCTAACTCCATGATGAAGCTGGGCCAGGAAACCCAAAGTCACAGAATGTGTTCTTGGCTAACATGAAGGCAAAAAGAGCACTCTTTCAGGGCAGAAAAAAATATGCCACTGCTGCTCCTTTTACCACAATAAATTTACCACAATAAAGCTGCACTGTTTTCATTGCTGATTTGCTAGTCTCCCCTCTAAGATGCCACAGTTCCTTCCCTCTGAGGCAAATGCATGGTTATTACAAACCAAGTAGAAGTCCATACGCAGGGCTTCCAAACAGATGCACACCTCCAGAGGGACATGTGTGGTCACATATCCCCAAGTGCCAGCCTGCCATTCACATGGGGGGGGGGAATGCAGAATACCCACCAACGGCGGCCTGCAGCGCAGCGTCCAGCAGCTCCCTTTGTGCCGGTGGCCACAGTTGCTGCTGCCTTCACAGAGAGAGCCACCGGGCAGTGGGCTCAAAGCCGGTGAGCATGGTCCTGGCACAGAGGGAGCTGCCGGGTGCAAGGACACAGGCGGGCACCCTGCGGCTCCCTTCGTAAAGGGAGCCGCAACCAAGCCGCAACCAAGCCGCAGTCGCAACCAAGGCTGAAATGCCCTCCGTCCAGCTTGGAGCAGCAGTGGCGTAGGAGGTTAAGAGCTCGTGTATCTGATCTGGAGGAACCGGGTTTGATTCCCAGCTCTGCCACCTGAGCTGTGGAGGCTTATCTGGGGAATTCAGATTAGACTGTGCACTCCCACACACGCCAGCTGGGTGACCTTGGGCTAGTCACAGCTTCTTGGAGCTCTCCCAGCCCCACCTACCCCACAGGGTGTTTGTTGTGAGGGGGGAAGGGCAAGGAGATTGTCAGCCCCTTTGAGTCTCCTGCAGGAGAGAAAGGGGGGATATAAATCCAAACTCTTCTTCTTCTTCTTCTTCTTGGCTCTTCCCCCTCTCCGGGCCGCTTCTGCCCAGCTGGAGGGAAACCTCTCTGGGCAGGGAGGGTGGAAAAATCAGGTCTTGCCCCCGGGTGCCATTTTCTGCCAGTACGCCTCTGCTGCCAGCTCAGGGTTGGGAAATACCAAAAGATTTGGGGGGGGGGGAGGTTTGGGGAATGGAGGAGCTTTAACAGGGTATAATGTCATAGGCAGTGGTGGGATCCAAAAATTTTAGTAACAGGTTCCCATGGTGGTGGGATTCAAACTGTGGCGTAGCGCCAATGGGGTTGGGTGGGGCACAACAGGAGCATGGCCGGGCATTCCGGGGGCGGGGCATTCCTGGGCAGGGCTGTGGCAAGGACGCAGCCGCTGCGCCGGTCCTTGGGTGGGAAACGAATGCACGCAGGCGCAGGCTGCCACGCACGCCGGTGCACCTCCTGCTAGACTGCTTCAAGTTCTGCGCGCTACTGCCGAGAGGAGGGGCGTAACTACAGCAAAAACCACGTGGCAAAATCACCAATTAGTAACCCCCTCTCGGCCCACACAAATAATTAGTAACCTACTCTCGGGAACCTGTGAGAACCTGCTGGATCCCACCTCTGGTCATAGGGTCCGCTTTCCAAAGCGGCCATTTTCTACAGATCTTCATTGCCTTGAGATCAGTTGTAATCCCAGAATATCTCCAGCCATCCCCTGGAGGTTGACAGCCCTAGTAATATAGTGGATTGGTTTGCAATTGGTGGTTCATACTGCCCTCCATAAACGCTATGGCTGTGGCCCTTTAGCATTCCAACCATGTGCTGTTAAAACCAAGTCCAAGTCCCTTTCAGAATTCGCTCAGCCCGACACATACGTTGTCACTGGTTTTAAAGCACATTTGGCATTTTCTCTTTGCAGAACCTTAGGACCGATTCTGTCTTTCTTTTTTATTACCGTGCAAAAATCTTTGTCAGGAGGGGAGAGACTTGCTGCTCCTCTTTTCAAGATAATGATTTTTGTGAGTTGCCAAAAAAGGCCCTCGGCGAGATTGCGGCGATCAAGTAGTCGTATTAAAAGGCAGACACTCAGGAAGCTACTGACGGCTCGTGGGGGAAGAAATAGCAGCGTGAAAAATAAGAGGCGCGGGCTTTAATATCTTCATCCCCGCATAACGTGTTTATTTTTAGCCATTTTGCTTTTTGGCACGGTGCAGTTTGGAAGGATTATTTTTTTAACAAAACAAAAATCTTTGGCTTGCTATATCCGGATTCCTGCATCTCTGGCCCGTCAATTCTGCCTGCTGAGTGACCCAGCTGGAACACGTGTGGGTTATGTTGCTCCATGTAAATTGGGTCCCCTCGCTTAGTTAATCTGCTACAACAGACGTGCGGGGATGCGAAGCGATTCTGATTGAGATGCTCTCATTTCACAGACCAAAGCGCTCTCTCCTGCAAGAATCACACCCGTGAGAGAAAGAAAAAGAAGTTAGAAAAAGAGACAGTTTATGAAAAAAATCAGAGGGGGGGGGGGAACGTTGCAATGTCATTAACAAACAGGCCGCGGTTCTCTATTTGACTATTTGTGTCAATGTTTGATTTGCAGGAATACGAAGATAGGTCCCTTTTACAGCTGGGAGCGGCGCAAAAAGATGGAAACGTCTTCTGCTCCACAATGAATCGCTACATTCCACATAGAATCATAGAGCTGAAAGAGACCCCAAGGGCCATCCAGTCCAACCCCCTGCCATGCAGGAACACACAATCAAAGCAATCCTGACAGATGGCCATCCAGCCTCTGTTTGAAAACCTCCAAAGAAGGAGACTCCACCACACTCCGAGGTGAACTGGCTGAGGGAGGTGGGAATGTTTAGTCTGGAGGAGAGCTGATGAGTTGAATCACCTAAACAGGGCTCTACAGGCTAATGGTTACTCTAATACAGACATCAGAAGAGCTGCAAGACCAAGAACAAGCCACATGAACAAAGACAAAGAGCCATCTAGAGGGAAAGTGTTCTTACCATACATCAAGGGAACCACTGACCGCATAGGAAAACTGATGAAGAAGCATAACCTGCAAACAATCTACAGACCCACTAAGAAAATTCAACAGATGCTACGTTCAGCAAAGGATAAGAGGGATCCTCTAGCTACTGCAGGAGTCTACCGCATACCATGCAGCTGTGGACAAGTCTACATAGGAACCACCAAACGCAGCGCTCAGACACGTATCAAAGAACTCGAAAGGCACTGCAGACTATTTCAGCCAGAAAAATCAGCAATAGCAGAACACATGATAAACCAACCTGGACACAGAATATTATTTGAAAACACAGAAATTCTGGACCACTCTGACAACCACTACGTCAGACTACACAGAGAAGCCATTGAAATCCACAAGCACATGGACAATTTCAACAGGAAGGAAGAAACCATGAAAATGAACAGAACTTGGCTGCCAGTGTTGAAAAACACTAGAGTCAAGACAGTGACTAATCCGCTCCACACAAACATAGGATGACTACAGACAAACGAAACAAAGGCCAGGATACTTCTATTCAGATGCCCTCACCTATTGACCTGGCTGTCTTCTTTGTTACTCGCAGACAATGTTTCTTCACCCACCCCGGACACTCCAGCAGGTATATATACTCCACTTGCTTTCCCAACATCAGATCCTCTGAAGATGCCAGCCACAGATGCAGGCGAAACGTCAGGAGGGAATGCTGCTAGGACACGGCCGTACAGCCCGGAAACCACACAGCACCCAAGTCTGTTTTCTGCTGCTCCAGAGACTAGGACCAGGAGTCATGGATTCAAGGTACGGGAAAAGAGACTCCACCTAAATGTTAGGAAGAACTTTCTGATGGGTAAGGGCTGTTTGACGGTGGAGGTGGAGGTTTGAAGGTGATGGAGTCTCTTTCCGTGGAGGTTTTGAACAGAGGCTGGATGGCCATCTGTCAAGCATTCTTTGATTTTTGTGTTCCTGCACGGCAGGGGATTGGACTCGATGGCCCTTGTGGTCTCTTCCAACTCTATGATTCTATAACAGCGATTGGAACGGGGAGGGAGAACAGCCTTGGATGGAAGGTCACCCTCAGTTTTATGGCTGGGAGTGAGCAATTGAAATTCTTTGAAGTAATGGTGGTGCAACCCTGTTTAATTCATGTGCTGTAATTAAGTCCGGGCCCGGCAGTTGCGGCAGGTTCAGTTAACACCTGGCCTGGAGAGAAGGGAAAAGCAAAGCAAAAGATCTTCCAGGCAACCAGCTGTTCCTAACTGCATTTACCCTTCATGATCGGTCCCAGCTCTGACCTTCTCTTTAGCCCTGCGTTGAGTAGTTTCTTCTCATCTGTTTGCATTAGTCTGCAGCCACAGTCTGCACTGCCTTCCCATAAAGACAGAGGAAAAGGTATTGAACTTAACTGTAGTAATGCACCGCTGACCCAGCAGCACCGTGGTCGAGCGCTGGAACACCTACGCTCCTACGGCCTTCTGGTCGCACCGCACCCCCACTCCTCATCCCCCTATGAGTCACGGGTCGTGAACTGTCTGGCTCAGTCACCGGGCGCAGGGACAATGGTCTTGCCCCCAGGTGAGGATTAGGCTTAGACGCTTACGCTCCTCTCCGCACGTAGCCAGGTGAGATCATGCATCACATGATGATCTCCCGACCTCCAGCTCTCCGCTGAACTCCCTCCGTTCCGCCCTTCTACACGCCCCCGATAGAATCACAATAAACGGTGCCAGGAACCAGCACGCGGGAGACTCGCTAGGAACACGGCCCCCCGCGCTCCCGCTGCTGGCGATCTCCACAAGATGTTATCTCCGCGTCTCGTCTCGTTCTTGCGCTGACCACGTGGGTCGACTTCAAGCTGGTGCCGAAACCCGGGAATCCTCGAACCTCCACCCTGCTCACCGTCGCCTGGGAAAGGGCCGCGATACGAAGTCCGCTGGATTCGGCGCATCCAGGGACCACCGTTTCGGTATCGCCTGTCCTCTGGATCGGCGCATCCAGAGACACGCGTCTTAGGACACTCTCTCGTCCGACGGAACACCGGTGAGTATGGGAGCTTGCAAAAGCAGGGCTTATGACAAGCACGTTGACGAACTGAAAGCGTTAGCCCGAAATGCGGCAGGGTCCCCGTAAAGAAGGAGCTACTGCATAGAAATTGGTTGAGGAGGAATTGAAGCTCAATGTCCATGGTACCCAGAGGGGACATTGAATCTTAAGGACTGGGAAAACATTGGGGAGCACTCTTAGCACAGAGCCACCATGCGCCCGATGTCACTGCTACTGGCGTGGAGACAATGCTATGTCGCCATCAGCCTGCAGACCTATGGCTCTCCCTTGCTGTAGGGCCGCCCACTCCTTCGATCACTTTCACCTTCAATTTCAACCCGTTTTCTCTATCCGGGCTAAATTGGGCCTGTCCTCCTTCTGCCCTTGCTCCTCCATGCCCTGCAAATTCTCAGCGGCTCAGCGCCTCCTGCTCCTTCATTTCCGAAGCCACGGCGCCTCGTCAAGCGCCAGCGTAATGGCGCGGAGTTTCAAACTTTCGCAGAAGTATTAGCCCACGATCTGCAAGAAAACCCTGACGGAAGGCGATGCGATATTCCATTGTGCGTCCATCTCACAGACACCGAGGGGATGGCATTGTTGGCCGGGGTTATCGAAAATCGCCCTTAAGCTATAACATCCTCACTGAGCTCCGCAAAGATGCGGGGCGTGGAATCACTGTAGCCCCTACGTGAGAGGCATGCTAGAGAGCAATCGCGGAGGAATCACTTAATGGTTCGGACGACTGGAAGACCACCTTCCGCGTACTCCTGAGCCCTGCACAATTTGTGATCTGGGAGAGGCGAAGTTCCGCCAGCACAATGCTTTAGCAGGGCAGCCCGTGCCTACACGGCGGCCCTCTTCTACACCGCCAGCACAGCTTCACGGCTTCGATGCCTTCAAAGTAACCCCAACAATCAGATTGTCCTGCCTGAGGCCACCCTTACGGGTAAACCTTCCTGAGTTTGTAAACACCAAAGTTTGTCAAAGGTCCCCAATTCTGGCCAGCCCACACAGAGGCTTCTCCATGCATACGGCAAAAGCCCCAAAGAGCCCTATGCCGAAGTTTGTAGAACAGGCTCCAGGAAGCGCCAAGAGGTGGCAGGTAGATAGCGAAGAGGCCTGCAAAGCGAGGCTCCTCATCGCCTGCGCTAAGGAGAAATAGCCTTCCACGGAGTGCCGCCAGAATATCACCGGGCCTGGAGCCTGAAGACCCTGAACTGGCCGACATGCTTAAAAAGCTTGCCAGGACATTGGATCTTTCCGCCTCCACCAAAGCTAGCCTCCCTGCGCGCAGCACTCACCACCGCCGGGGACAGCTCAGGATGATTTGCTTTAATCTGCGGCAGACCGGACACTTCCGAAGGGAATGTAGGCAGCGATTGGGGCCTACTAACCCCTCGGCGGATGGAGAGGTCCTCCCAGGAGGAGAAAGACGCCTAAGAACCCGGTGCCCGCGGTGCCAGAGGCTTCCATTGAGAGGCGACTGCCGACCGGGAAGGCTTACCGGCTGCCGAGCGTCTCCCAGCCAGGACCAAGGGAGGAGGTATTAGAACAGACCCCGAACACCGCCAAGGCTCCGCGCCCAAACCGGCTTCACCTCGTGGCATCTGGCCATCCGTGCACTCCAGCCCGTCTCCTTCAAGTTCCCCCGCGAGGTCCTTGTCGGCCCCAACCCGGTATGGCGACTCCCATCCTACCACAGGACTATTGGGCTGGTGCTGCCTAAGGCCTCCGCCAGCTGAGCAGGAGTGTTCATCATTCCCCGGAATGTCGACTCCACGCGCAGGGACCCATCCACCTCCTGGTAGATCTGTGGACTTTAACATCCGCGAGAGTTGCCTTTCCACCGGGAACCAGCTGCGCTTTAGCTGATCCTCCTGCCCCCCCATCGCTGCCAGCTGCGACCCAATCTAAGAAGGCGACAAACCCGGCAGCCAACATGGCGCCAGCCAACACCACTCATCGCAGCGGTGGAAACACTCCATCGGAAGCTCCGCCGATACCACCTGGATTTCGCCATAGAGGGATGCATGTTTAAGGGCCTGGTGGACACCGGCGCTGATGTGACTGTCAGGGCAGCCGAAAGTGGCTTCCACCAGTGGCCTGACCGATAACCCGACGAGCTTGCCCGCTTACCACAGGGGTGGAAACAAACCGCTGGAGGCGGAGCGTCCGCCAGCTCACGGTCCACAGCGCCGGGACTGGAGCGACAACTCACGCGATGCGTCCATCATCTTGGACAATCCATGTTAATCTCTGGGGAAGAGACCTCATAGGCCAGGTCAAAGCACGACAGATCTGGGATGGATAAATCCATCACACAGACTCACTAACTCCCGACTGTACCTCGAACTGCCTTCGAACCGCCACAGGGAAACTACCCCTTCTCTCTCTTCCTTTTTTCCTCTGTCTTTTCAACCAGTAGAAGCGGGAGGAGCCAAATTGGCTGACTGGCCTCCTGGATTAAAATCTGGGCCCGGTCCTGATACCGCTTAGCACCGTTGGGACAGGCCCCGGATTTAAAAGGAGGCTGCCGCATTTAAATTCACCCACAAACTTAGTTTAGGCTGGCCCAGTTCAATTACGTGGTATTATAGCGCCATCATCGCTTCTAAGACGCAACTGGCGAAACCGCGCTTTAAGGGTGGTTTTGCGTAACTTCTCCAAAGATAATTAGTCTGGAATTTTAGCCAGTCATCCCAGCCCCTCGTTGAAGCCACCAAGGTCCGCGCATACTCGTCATGTAAGTGCATTTTCCCTTACAAGGAAAACCCCCCCCTCTGCATGTAGCTGGAGTCCTCTGCCTTCAA
Source organism: Sphaerodactylus townsendi (assembly GCF_021028975.2). Taxonomy (NCBI): domain Eukaryota; kingdom Metazoa; phylum Chordata; class Lepidosauria; order Squamata; family Sphaerodactylidae; genus Sphaerodactylus; species Sphaerodactylus townsendi. The sequence goes on along the minus strand of NC_059431.1, from coordinate 8,087,531 downwards.
CCGCCACAGATGCCTTGTTCCCTGGACGCGACCCATCCCCAAAGGTGAGCTCCGAAAGCGCTCGGGTGCTGCTGATTTAGCATGCATGCCCACAATTCCCCAGGGTCCGCTACACCCCTGCCCTCTCTGTCATATATAATAATTTTAAGAAAGAGGGATAGGCGGCCCAATGCGCAGAATTCGCTGTAACTACCGCGCAGTCTGCAAAATAGCCTCACACATTAAGCTCTAGCTTCGAATAAAGGCTTCGGGATCTTTGATCTCCCGCCACCCGGCTCTAGAACCGAAATAGCCTGGCGGGACCGGCCTCCTATAACCTGGGGAAGGGGTGTGTTTCGATCCTTATTCCTACAGGCTCCTGTAGATTCCGACTTCGCCATGGCGCGGGCCAGCCCATGGAATGAAGCCGGAGGAAACCAACCCCATCCCAGAGATGGAACACATCTCTCTGAAAGGATCCCGCCCCAGCCGGCCTCTAACGAGCATGACGCCCGCTGACGCCCAGGCGGTCCAAAAGACCCTCGATGACCTGGGGAAACGCTTGGCAACCGCCAGCCAAGCTCAAGAGCTGCTGCATGCCAGCAAAGAGCACCCTGAGACACCCGAGAACTTCTGTAGCTCTTAAGCTGCGATCATCACCGCTCCTTTCGTGACCACCATCCTTTTGCCTGCTCTTGCTGCCTCCTACCGATGGCAATCGGCCACTTCCTGGCGAAGCTTTCACCAGGACCAACATCTGGGGAGCAGTTTGCTGCTGCTGCCAGCGTCTCATCTTTTTTCTGCCTGGGCCGAGTACCTGAGGTGGGGAACTGCTAAGCTCCTGCCCTGCTCCCCGTTTACAAAGCCCCTTGAGACTTCCTAGCGGAGTCTGGCTTAAGCCCCTTTATGAATGCGTTTCATCCATCAAGTACTCTATGAGAAAATTTGACTGGGGACCCGTCGTCCAAACTCCTCCTGGCGGCTCTCTCCTTATCCTACCAAAGACTGTCGCGTAATCAAGAAGTCCAACTTACCTCGCTACCAAGCATCTCGGCTGGCCTTGAGCCGAAGGAACGACCCGAACCCATTCGCGGTTCGATAGCTGGGCTCTGCGCGACACAGAGGACATTCCCCGTTGAGGAACATCTCTTGCTGCGAGGTTGGTTCCTGGACTTCGCGGGGAGAGAACTTTTCAGCTACATCCCCTGCTTCGGCTCTCACCGGGACTCTCTGTTGCCTTGATTCGCCTCACCATCGTCCTGCGGCTCCCAGGCTCCACTAAGAGCCGAAGGCGCCGCCCGCCCGGCTTCCACTCTGCCCCTCGACCCTCTTGCGGGCGATCGCGGTTGCCACTCTCCCAGCCGGAGTTGCGTCTCGCCTCAAGCAACTTCCTAGTGGGGAGTCCTGGACTAAGCTTCTTACAATCACTAAGACTATTGGCGACTGGCCTGTTGCTCTTGAAGTCCATCAGCTTCTACCTCCATTGCTCTGGATGCTCTGGCCTCCGAGCGGCAGGGTTTTCGCCAATCAGCGACTCCTAGATAATCGTGCTTATTGATTACTTATTGTTATTACATGCCAAGGTTGTGGCGAGAACGTATGCGTAAGGGGAATGTGTTGTTTTTAATCTTTCTGATAACTCCCAAGTGATTCATATGCGCGAAAGTCGTGAATTGCAAAGGTTGTATCCAATCTAAAAGTATGATGTATTGCTTGGTGGTGCGTCAGCCCTCTGGAGCTGGCTGCGGAGAGGATGGTTGAGTGCTATCATACAGCTCTACGTGGATTTGATTGTATGCCTCATCATCGGGTCTTGTTTAAGTTCAATGTGTATCTAATATTGCCTGTAACATGTAAGAAGCTCCCTCGACTTTCCCCTGCCCTCGCCAAACAAGTTCTAATGTTGCACAAGCAGCTTCGGTCAACTCGAATTCAAACAGCGGAGGAGACAAGCCGTCCCCTAAATCGTATAACGAGATTACCGGCCCTCCTTCTAAAATGTAAAAGGAGGAGATGTAGTTCTGCACCGCTGACCCAGCAGCACTGGTGGTCGGTACGCTGGAACACCTACGCTCTCTGACCTTCTGGTCGCGACCGTGACTCTTGCCCCTCCTCATCCCCTATGAGTCGCGAATGGTGAGTGGAACTGTCTGAAGCTCAGATGCGGGCACAGGGACAATGGTCTTGCCCCAGCAGGTGAGGATTTAGGCTTAGGCGGCTTACGGCCTTCCTCTCATGCGTAGCCAGGTGAGGATCATGCATCACATGATGATCTCCCGACCTCGGCTCTCGATCTCCTCCGTTCCTCCTTCTACACTGCCCCCGATAGAATCACAATAAAAGGTGCCAGGAACCAGCACGCGGGAGACTCGCTAGGAACACGGACCTCCGCGCTCCCGCTGCTGGCGATCTCCACCAGATGTTATCTCCGCGTCTCGTCTCGTTCTTGCGCTGACCACGTGGGTCGACTACACTTAACAATACCAGAACCAGGGGGCATCCATTGAAAATGCTGGGGGGAAGAATTAGGACTAATAAAAGGAAACACTTCTTCATGCAACGTGTGATCGGTGTTTGGAATATGCTGCCACAGGAAGTGGTGATGGCCACTAACCTGGATAGCTTTAAAAGGGGCTTGGACAGATTTATGGAGGAGAAGTCGATCTATGGCTACCAATCTTAATCCTCCTTGATCCCAGATTGCAAATGCCTTAGCAGACCAGGTGCTTGGGAGCAGCAGCAGCAGAAGGCCATTGCTTTCACATCCTGCAGGTGAGCTCCCAAAGGCACCTGGTGGGCCACTGCGAGTAGCAGAGTGCTGGACTAGATGGACTCTGGTCTGATCCAGCAGGCTAGTTCTTATGTTCTTATGTTCACAGGAAGTTCAGATTCTCGGGTCTGGCAGAGAGAACACGCCTTTGTATGGCTAAATTGGTGTGTGTTACATCCCTGCTTCTAATTACCCTCATGTGTTCAGACACATGCTACGGGGTAAGGGCTCTGTGCTCTGAAAATGTCAATTAGCTATAAGCCCAAGGAGGAGAAGAAGAAGAGTTTGGATTTATATCTCCCGCCCCCTGTTTCTCTCCTGTGAGGAGACTCAAGGGTGGCCTCCAATCTCCTTTCCCTTCCCCCCTCACAACAAACACCTTGTGAGTTAGGTGGGGCTGAGAGAGTTCTGAGAGAACTGTGACCAGCCCAAGGTCACCCAGCAGGAATGTAGGAGTGCAGAACAGACAGTCAAAGGCAAACGACCTCTGAATATGTCTTGCCTTGAAAATCCTACAGCATTGCCATAAATCAGCCACAACAAACCACTTTCCACAGCCAAAACAGGGTTCAGTCGGCTGTTCATGTAGCTTGTATCTCTGTAGGAAGGCCGCTGAAACTTCAAAACTGACCTAATCCCAATAACTTCCATTGCATGTTGCATGCTGACTACTAGAGTCATTGTAGAGCGGGCGAAGTTGTCTAAATGGATGTTTCTAAGGTTCACAGAAGAATACATTTTGCGCCACGTAGTAGCGTCCACTAATGGTTGGTGGGCAAGACTAACAGCAAATTGTAATTGCCTCCTTTGGTATTCACTGTAATAACATTTATCATGCCGAGGTATTCTGGTATTCATGGGGATGTCAAATGTAATTCCGTCGGAATTATGGCCAGAATGAATGCCTGCTAAATTACAATGGAATTAATGTAGAATTAGATATTATAGTAACATCATTATCAAAAGAGGGCCAAGTGATTGATACGCTGTTCAAACGAGAATACCAAAAGGAATTAAAGTCAGGCCTGATTAATCTAAATCAGTTTGCGAGTTCCATTTTCATGCAGATTGAAATCCATTCTCCGGCGGATAAATCAGCAAGCGGAACCAGCCGAGCAACACAACCACTGACAACTTTTCCCAAGAAGCTTTGCATTGAGGGCTCAGAAATGCAAGCTCCAAAGCGGCTCTATAAAATTCACAGCCCCCCGCACCCCCACCCCCAAAAAAATCTGTGGAAAAGAAAAATGTCCACTCCAAGAAGCTACAGTTGAGATACAGTACAGTATAGCACAGTGGTGGCGAACCTATGGCACGGGTGCTAGAGGTGGCACTCAGAGCCCTCTCTGTGGGCGCGCGTGCACAGAGTTCGCCATGTGATAATAGTGTAATTATTTCAGGGAGATTATTAGCATTAAACCTAAGAACTAGTTTTGAGGAAGCAGTGTAGGTAACCCTGTTAAGCACTGCTAAAGCCTACTGATTTTCATGGGAAGAACTAAAGTGCGATCCTTTACCTGGGAGTAAGCTCGGTTGATAGCCATGGGGATTGCTTCTGAGTAAACCCTCCTAGGGTTGTGATTCACCCGTTCGAAGCGTTGCACAGTTGCTTCAAAGTACAGCCACCGACTACCACCAAGCTTACTCCCGAGTAACATGCGCCTTGGAGCCAACCGTTTTTTTCTATACTAAAACCTCAGTATTCAGGTTAAATTGCCATGCTGGCACTTTGCAATAAATAAGCGGGTTTTGGGTTGCAGTTTGGGCACTCGGTCTCGAAAAGGTTTGCCAATACTGGTATAGCAGTTAGAGAAGTGTGTAGGCTGAGATAAATTTCATTCTCGTTTTGAATGTGGGCTATGGGGTCTACCCTGATAGGTTGTTGTTGGGTAGGAGAGGGGTCCTCAACATGGTAACCCCACCCATGGTATCTACCTGCTGATACCTGAGCTGGTGCCCCAAGAGTTTTGAAGAAGTGGGTGGTGTCTAGTAGGGCTTTTGCCCTAGTACAGGGGTCTGCAACCTGCAGCTCTCCAGATGTTCGTGGACTACAAATCCCATCAGCCCTTGCCAGCATGGCCAATTGGCTGGAGAGCTGCAGGTTGCAGACCCCTGCCCTAGTAGGTTTCGAATTTACTACTGGGGTTTTGACTGGCTATGCAGAGTTTTTTAAATGTTTCGTTGGCAGCAGCTGCCACGAAGCACAGCAGTACGTTACTGATATTAAGTTGTGGCAATCATAACCATAAAGAGTCTTAAAGCAGCTTACAAATGGCTTCCCTTCCCCTCCCCACAACAGACACCTTGTGACTGGGGTGCTGTGTGGTTTCCGGGCTGTATGGCCGTGTTCTAGCAGCATTCTCTCCTGACGTTTCACCTGCATCTGTGGCTGGCATCTTCAGAGGACCTGATGGTAGGAATGGAAAGCAAGTAGAGTATATATACTGTGAGGTCAAAAGGTGAGGCCCTCTGAATAGAGTAGCCTGGCATGTGAGTCACAGAGAAGTCTGTAGCATGGGAGTAACAATGAAGTTAGCAAGGTCAATAGGTGAATGGATCTGAATAGAAGTATCCTGGTCTTTGTTCCCTTTGATTGCTATAGTCTATAGTTGTCCTGTGTTTGTGTGGAGCTGATTAGCCACTGTCTTGATTCTAGAATTTTTCAACACTGGCAGCCAAATTCTGTTCATTTTCATGGTTTCTTCTTTCCTGTTGAAATTGTCCATGTGCTTGTGAATTTCAGTGGCTTCTCTGTGTAGTCTGACGTAGTGATTGTCAGAGTGGTCCAGAATTTCTGTGTTTTCAAGTAATATTTTGTGTCCAGGTTGGTTTATTATGTGTTCTGCTATTGCTGATTTTTCTGGCTGAAATAGTCTGCAGTGCCTTTCGTGTTCTTTAGCGAGTGGGTGCAGGTGAGCGCCAAGTGCGTTTGGTGGTTCCTATGTAGACTTGTCCACAGCTGCGTGGTATGCGGTAGACTCCTGCAACAGCTAGAGGATCCCTCTTATCCTTTGCTGAACGTAGCATTTGTTGAATTTTCTTAGTGGGTCTGTAGATTGTTTGTAGGTTTATGTTTCTTCATCAGTTTTCCTATGCGGTCAGTGGTTCCTATGGTTCCTACGCGGTCAGTGGTATCTCACCTTGTGAGATAGGTGGGGCTGAGAGAGTTCTGAGAGAACTGAGACTCGTCCATGGTCACGGAACAGGTTTCATGCGGAGGAGTTAGGGAAGCAAACCCAGTTCTCCGGATTACAATCCACCACTGCTAACCCCTGTAACACACTGGCTGTAATACATGAAGTAAATAATGAAATAAATCAACCTCCAACCAGCCTTCCCCCATTGCCGACTCAAAGTTCAGCGGCGAAACCTTTCATGTTCAGCTTGTTCAGTACAGTTTTGCAGCATCTCTTCGTGAATTATATCCTGCCGGGAATGAAAACGTCTGCATGTGTGTGGGAGAGAAGGAGTTATAATTCTCTGGGAGATTAGCTTCCGATCTGACTTTGTTATCAAACAGCTGTAAATCTGACATCGCAGGAGATGGCATTCAGCTTCTGCCAACAACCTGTAGCTCTTGGATGAACAGCAAGGGCACCTCCTCATTTTAGAGAGCCAACAGGAAGTAGACAAGGCATAGTGGACTCCAGAATCTGGCCCGCGTGGAGTTGCCTTGTGGCTCGGATATATTCATTGAACAAAGTAGTTCTCAACCTGCATCCCAGGGATACTTGAGGAAAGCTTCTTGGGCTGTCCTCTTCAAGATCAATAATGGCCAGTATCACCTCCCCCCATATCCCTTTTAAAAACCTTCTGCCCAGGTGTACCCTAGAGAATGCATACAACCAGAGGTGGGATCCAGCAGGTTCTCACCAGTTCCCGAGAGTGGGTTACTAATTATTTGTGTGTGCCGAGAGGGGGTTACTAATTGGGTCTGCTTTTCCGTTAGAAAGTCCACTAGGTCCAAAAACCACAAAGTCCTGTTGTTTCCTATGTGGCTGGTTAGCGAAGGTAGAAAACGGGATCATTCTCCCTGTTGGGCTGTTTTAAAAACATGTTTTAGAAATATGGTAAAGTTCCTTGTTTAAGGAAAGTATCCTTCTTTTGATTTCTAGAAACAAAATTAAGTATTTGAAAGTATTAAGTATTCGACAAGCAGTCAATTCGAGAAGTAGTTGTTTCTGTTGGCGGTAGACGATAGGACTTGCTATAATGAGTTTAAATTATGGACAGAAAGATACCAGCTGGAAATTAGGAACTTTTTTTAACAGTAAGAGTTTTTTACAGTAACAGAGAAATTATTAATGCCCCGCCCCTGGAATGCTCCAGCGCTATGCCCCTACCGTGGCTCCCCACTCCAGCGTCCCACTGGCATGCCATTTCACTGTTTGAATCCCACCACCATGGGAAACTGTTACTAAAATTTCTGGATCCCACCATTGCATACAACCCACACTTTCTCTGCTATGTGGCCAACGGATGGGGCGGGGAGGTGGTACATTGGTTAAAAGGTAACACTAGGGTTGCCAGCATCCAACTGAGTCCCAGAGTCCTTTAAGCATTACAACTGATTTCAAAACTCTCGAGATCACTTCCCTTGGAGCAAATGGCAGCTGCAGAGGGCCAACTCTCTGGTATATCACAAAGTCTGGAAGATGCAGAAGTCCTAGAGTGGCTACAGAAGATGCATGCTTTCGGACTACTGTTTCTCCTCAGGAAGAAACAGTTCCAAAACGCTCCCTCCTCTCCCTAAAGACCATGAGGCCCACATGAAAGCTGCCATACAAAGGAAGGAAGTGATGCGATAGCTAGATATCCATGCCAAAAAATGCCCCCTGCAGCAATTTCGCATATGGTACGCCCTGAATGCTTCCCAATAAAACCTACCATGTGTAATAATGCTGTCATCTGCCACAACAGAATAACAAGAGGAGGAACAGGAACATGGGAATTTTTGAATGTTTGTCCTTCTTCTCCCCCCTCTCTTCCTTCTCAGCTGTTGGAAACCACTTTATCCATTCCGTGTACAATCCCAGCACGTTATCGAACACAAGCCCCCCTCCCCGCTTAGCTTCTTTATAAACTGTAAACAAGACATAATGGTTACACAGCGACGTCTCGCGTAATGGCCGAGTCAATAATGCTAAATTGGAAGTGAATAAGCTCTCTTGCATTAATACCAAAATAACTCTCCACAAATGAACATCATTAAAAGCAAGCCGGGGGTGGGGGCTGACAAGAGGCAAGCCCAATGGTGGGAACAGGCATTGGCCATTTCTTTGAAAGCATTGCGGATCGATCTTTATGCGCTCATTGTGGACCAGGAAGAAAGGACATAGATCAGCTGTGGTGGCGGGGAGACCTGCATTCGTTCATCGAAGGCTGCAGAGTGTCATCTGACATATCCTCCGCATATCTTTGGAGGAGGAGGAAGAAGAAGAAGAAGAAGAAGAAGAGGAGGAGGAGGAGGAGGAGGAGGAGGAGGAGGAGTTTGGATTTATATCCCCCCTTTCTCTCCTGCAGGAGATTCAAAGGGGCTTACAATCTCCTTGCCCTTCCCCCCTCACAACAAACACCCTGTTAGGTAGGTGGGGCTGAGAGAGCTCCGAGGAGCTGTGACTAGCCCAAGGTCACCCAGCTGGCTTGTGTGGGAGTGTACAGGCTAATCCAAATTCCCCAGATAAGCCTCCACAGCTCAGGCAGCAGAGCGGAGAATCAAACCCGGTTCCTCCAGATTAGATACATGAGCTCTTGACCTCCTACGCCACTGCTGCAATTGGCCGTTGGTTCGATGTCATGATTATGGTGTCGGACTTTCACACAAACGGAACAGGACAATTATGTTCTTACGTTCTTATGTTCTTAATTTCAATCCACCTTCAGTGCCCATTGCAGCTGGATTTTAACTCTTTGAAATGAAAAAATCCACCATCAAACGATGAATAAAGTACGTCAAATCTCGGAAAATTGTGCCAAAGTTTACAGAAACTCACATTAAAATGGACATTACAAATACTGTGGTTTACACTACAAATAACTTATGTGATCTCGTGGATACGCTTAATATTCTACCCCAGTATCATGTATTCGGAATGTTCTGATGTTTGGGATAAAGCACTCTGGCAAAAACAGCTTCTATCGTGGAGTTTTTGTTCAAATCTTAGAGGGTCCACACTTCACCATTGTATTCTCACTACAACGACGCTGCCAGGTTTGTTGGACTAAGAGCGTTCGACTGGTCCAAGGGAGTTCAGCAAGCTTCCATAGCAAAATCAGAATCTGAACATGGGGTCTGATACTCTAATCGTTGTAAACAACGTATGTGTTCGCGAGTTACGGTTCCAACAGTTCTGGGAAACATACCAATAAAAAATATGCCCATATTGAATTTGGTAAATGAGAAGCTAAGAGGAGGAGTTGTAGTTGTAGTTGTAGTTGTTGTTGTTTAGATTTATATCTTGCCTTTTTCTCCTGCAAGAAGTCTCAAAACAGCTAAGAAACTCCTTTTACTTCCTATCCCCACAACAGACAACTTGGGAGTCAGTGAGGCGGAGAAATTTCTGAGAGAACTGTGACTGGCCCAAGGTCACCCATGTGTAGGTGAGGGGAAACAAGTCCAGTTCACCAGATAGGAGTCCACCGCTCATCTGGAGGAGTGGAGAATTAAACCCAGTCCCCCAGATTAGAGTCCCCCACTCTTAACAACCACTACACCCCAACAGTTCTCAGTATGGTCACCTACTGAATGTACAGCAGAGATGAGATATGGGCCTGCAAACTCAACACAGTTTAGCTGTGTATCCACTTCCCCACACCAGCTGCTCCTTCCAATATCGTCTTTCCCTGATGTGTTTATTTTGTTGCTGTGCCATTTTCCAAAATGCCTTTTAATTGCCCGCAGAATTAATTTTTTTCATCGGGCAGGCTTCCCTTCCACTTTCAAGGACTTGCCAGGGCCGGCTGGAAGGAGTCAATCGTCCATTACCCCATAACTGGTTTGCAGCCCACTGAGCAACCAGAAGAGGGGAGAAACATCCATCAATGTGACACGCTTCCCTCCCCTTAGATAAGGGATCCTGGCGCTTATCAGTAATTAGCACCGTTTAGCCACAAGTTCAAAGAACATTAATTAGGAATGGGCTGGAAGCTGGGAACAGCAGTTGGACCGAATTACCTGTCTGAGAGAGTTCGCTGTATTGTCAGACTGGGCAGCCTTTGTGAGTGGGCACATTTCAAGAGGAGGAGGAGAACAAGGACAAGGACAAGAAGAAGAAGAAGAAGAAGAAGAAGAAGAAGAAGAAGAAGAAGAAGAAGAAGAAGAAGAAGAAGAAGAAGAAGAAGAAGAAGAAGAAGAAGAAGAAGAAGAAGAAGAACAAGAAGAAGAACAAGAACAAGAACAAGAACAAGAACAAGAACAAGAACAAGAAGAACAAGAAGAACAGAAGCGGAAATGAAGCAGAAGAAGAGCAGCAAGAGCAAAGGAAGAACAAAAAAAGGAAATAACAAATTACAAGAACAAGGAACAAGGAATAACAGAACAAGAACAAGAAGAAGAACAAGAACAAGAACAACAAGGAACAAGCAAAGGAACAAGAAGAGAACAAGAACAAGAACAACAAGGAACAGAAAACAAATTGCAAGAGCCAGGAAGCGACAGGAAAGGCAGCAACAGAAGAACAAGAAGAGAAAGGGCAGAATTACAGGAAGGAACGGCAGGCAACAAGGAACAAAACAGCAAGAAGTTGGTTTATATCCCCTTTCTCTCCTGTAAGAGACTCGAGGGGCTGAAAGTCTCAGCACCCTTCCCTCACAAGGAGACACCTGTGGGGTGGAGATTGGAGCTGAAGGAACTCTGAAGAACTGTGACTAGCCCAAGGTCACCCAGAAGGCTTCATGTGGAGGAGCGGGGAAACAAACCCAGTTCAGCCTGTTAGAATCTACCACTCATGTGGAGAAGTGAGGAATCAAATTTTGGTTCTCCAGATTGGATTCCACTGTTCTCAATCACCACATCACTACAATTCCTCTCTGTCAATGCTAAAGGGAGCTCCCAAAAAGGAATTCTAAACAGGGCTGCTGAAAAAGATAATAGATAGACCCCCACTCCCCCATTTATCCACCCTGGAACCCATTTCCCACCTCTGAAGAACTGAAGATCAAGAGGAAAATTGGCCTGCCTCCACATAGTAACTCTCTAGAAATTTCCTGTAGTCTCTGTTGTAAAGACCATAGAGATTAGGATTGATGACTGACAAAGCCACCAACTGGGTACAGCAGGTTAACCCTCTCTAGGAAGCTAGTGTGACACAATGGTTAGGTTGTTGGACCAGGATCAGGGAGAGATGTGTTCAAATCCAAAGCGAAAGGTCAGCTGCAAACCCTCCTGGGGTTTGGGTCAGTCACTCTCTGTCAACATTTCGAGACCTTCGGGGGTGAGGCGGTCTACAAATATAAGAAGAGTTTGGATTTATATCCCCCCTTTCTCTCCTGCAGGAGACTCAAAGGGGCTTACAATCTCCTCGCCCTTCCCCCCTCACAACAAACACCCTGTGAGGTGGGTGGGGCTGAGAAAGCTCAGAGAAGCTGTGACTAGCCCAAGGACACCCAGCTGGCATGCGTGGGAGTGCCCAGGCTAATCTGAATTCCCCAGATAAGCCTCCACAACTCAAGTGGCAGAGCTGGGAATCAAACCCGGTTCCTCTAGATCAGAGTGCACCTGCTCTTAGCCACTACGCCACTGCTGAATGAATGAATGAATGAATGAATGAATGAGTAAGTAAGTAAGTAAGTAAGTAAATAAATTTCCTATATCACAAGGTTGTTGTAAGGATACAGCAGAGAAGGGAGATACCCAAGCTTTTTAGAGAATGATCAGGATGAAAATGTACTTGACAAGTTTATGGGACAGCACTGAAAAGGGATACCTAATTCGATATCCCTGGGCCGAGGTTAGTCTGATATTGTCTGATCTCAGAAGCTAAACAGAGTTGGCCATGGTTAGAACTTGGATGATGGATCACCAAGGAACTCCACATGGAGACAGGCAAAGGTAAACCATCTCCATACATCCTTAGCCTTGAAATCCCTACCATGTCGCCATGAGTTGGCTGCAACTTGATGGCACTTTTCACCACAAAACATGGACTTAGGGCAGTGGTGGCGAACCTTTGGCACTCCAGATGTTATGGACTACAATTCCCATCAGCCCCTGCCAGCATGGCCAATTGGTCATGTTGTCGGGGGGCTGATAAGAAATGTAGTCAGAGTACTCAGAATTTCCTACAGGCTTTCAAAGAGGAGCACAGCGAGGGGGAAAGGGGGCTCTTGCCCTGGATGCCAGGTGTCTGGGGGCACCCTGGCTGCTGCCCCCCCACTTGCACTGCATTTGCCCCCCAAAAAACCTTTTGGTTCCTTTAAAATTCAACTTCTAGCCAAACGGTTCCAAGACCAGCAAGAGACTCGGGAAGGGAACAAGGCCAAGGAAGGCGTACACCCTCCCTTTCCTTGTCCCCACCCCCCAGTCTTTTGCAGGTCTCAGCATCACTCAGCTGGAAAGTAAGCTGAATTTTCATTCATTCATTCATTTATTATAAAATTTATATACTGCCCTTCTCCCGACGGGCTCTGGGAGGTGGACAACAAAAATGCACAACAATAAACACACACAATATAGAATGTAAATTAAAATATTAACCCTTTAAAATACAGCGTACAGTACAAACTTATCTGCGTGCATTAAAATCCACATTAAAACCCTCCCAAGGGAACCATAGTTTTTTTTTGGGGGGGGGGGCAGGGGCAGCAAAGAGAAGAATGCTGCAGATGTTGGGGGGTACATTGACACATCTTGCCACGGGCATGGATTTCTGTAGCTATGTGCCTGCATGGACTAGCTTTGTGAAAATAGGTGTGCTCTGAATGTATCAAAATATGGAGAACCACCTTCCCTCTCTCTCTCTCTCTCCCTCTCTGTCACACACACACACACGCGCACACACACACACTGAGAGGAATGAGAGAGGATTAGGCAGAACAAAACACTCATAAATCACGAGACTCAGCACAAAAAGTTGTTTTGGGTTTTTCTTTTCAGGGAACTCATCGAAAATTCTTCAGAGGTTTTGTCAGAAACGTTTCGCACTGCCTAGTGGCATGCTTTGAGAGAGAATTTATTCATTTTTTTCCCCATTTACATGGCTTTTAGGTTCTGTAGTTCACCCACCTTTCGTCCTGGGCTGCTGAAATGCAATTATTCATGCCACATTTGCCGAGTGTGTTGTGGCCGATTTCGCTTTCCTGGATCGCAAGGTGCACTTTTCACGTACATCTTGTTTTGCGGAAGTCTTTTCCTCCAGTAGACGCTACAACACTAGAGGGGTGCCCGGCTTGTTTAACTCACAATAGTTAATGGTAGTTTGAATCCTGACTGAGCAGCTGTGGCTAGTTTATTTAAGATAGGGCCTGGAGATAGGAATCCCAACCTCCAGGTGGGCCTAAGGCCCTTTCTGCATAGCACCGGGAGAGCAGGTGGGATAAAGGAACCCCACTCTCCCTCCTGTCCCATTCATATGCCTCCATGCAGGTGTAACCCCCATGCTCAGAATGGGCTGACCCAGAAAGGGGTGGAGACTCAAAGCAGCAGGAGGCTGCAGAGCTCATGTAGTTTGGAGGAGACAAGGCTACCAGACTCGGACCTTGGTTTGTATAAGCCCTTAACACCTTGTTAAGGTAATTGCAATGTTGTTGGGAACTAGTGGGAAAGTAGTTGTTTGTTTTTGCTGTGTTATAAATGTTGGAGTTTATTGTTTCAGGGTTTTTTATGTTTGTAATGGGTGAGAGTTCTCCTGGAAACCTTCATCATGTTGAATCCTGTTCACCAAGCCATTGGAGTCTTCAGGAGCCAACCCACTTGCAAAGAAGAATTGGACTTGGCAGTATCAGTAGACTGTAAATATAAGGGCTTGAAAATGCAACCTGAACAGGACCTTGAAGTGTGATGTTAAATGTTGATGTTTGATGTTATATGTTAAGAAAGTAAACCATTTTGGGTTTTTTTTTAATTTGTTGTTGAAAACTCATTCCAAGTTCTGCCCCACAGAACCCACAGATAGAGGTTACACCGGCAGTGACTGGAGCCCACAGAAGCAATGTGGGCTGCCGTCATGCCTTCACATGGAGGTGTGTCTTTTTTTTAACAAACTCACCTCCTATTCAGCATGGCTGCACAGAAAGGACCTTTTCCCGGGGCAGCCGTTCGCTCGGCAAGTGGCAGCAATCCACATTTCAACTAAAGAATCGCAGATAGTGCATTAGGAGTGGGATCCATGCGAAGTTCCCCCAATACAGGTTTTATCCCATGGTTAGCCCAGGTTTATTGGGCCGTGCAGAAACGTCCTTCAAGATCCTGTTGAATTACGACTCATCTCCATACTATAGAGATCAGTTCCCATAGATAAATGGATGCTCTGGAGAGCGGACTGGGGTATTTACCTCACTGAACATCCCAGGTTCCATCCCCAAATCTTCAGGAATATCCCAGCCCAGATCTTGCAATCCCACCCAATTCCATTGTTACTCAAGTTGCTCTGGGTTTTGTTCCCTTTTAATTTGGGGGAACTAGGAGGAATGAACCTATCAATGCAATAAGCTTGGGCTGAGATCTCTACTGATTTGTACCAGGGTTTTTCTCCTTAGAAATGCATAAGAAACCAGAATTTGGAGAAATTTTAACACATTTTTATTGAAAAGCAAAATGATAAATGTTACACATGTAGTTTGGTAAAAATACAAAGAGAGACAAAGAGAGATTCAAGAAACCTAGGATTAAGAAGGAGGAGGAGGAGGAGGAGGAGGAGGAGGAGTTTGGATTTATATCCCCCTTTCTCTCCTGTAGGAGACTCAAAGGGGCTTACATTCTCCTTTCCCTTCCCCCCCCACAACAAACACCCTGTGAGGTAGGTGGGGCTGAGAGAGTTCAGAAGAACTGTGACTAGCCCAAGGTCACCCAGCTGGCATGTGTGGGAGTGCACAAGCTAATCTGAATTCCCCAGATAAGCCTCCACAGCTCAAGCAGCAGAGCAGGGAATCAAACCCGGCTCTTCCAGATTAGAGTACACCTGTTCTTAACCACTACGCCACTGCTGCTCCCAATAATAGCATTGATCTATTTAGATAGATGCTAGGGATAGGCTTGTAAAAGGAAAGGTCATTGCAGGAAGGGTGATAACTATATAATCTAGAAGAGGAAGGTCTATGCAGGTTTCATGTTTTGGTGTTTTTTAAATACCAAAACGTAATGAAGTTTCAGAGCAGTCATCCTTACTTCCTGTTGTTTATTTTTCTGGGTTACAAAATTTTCACTGATTGCTTTCATGATTGTCACAAAGAAAAACCATTTGGTCAGAGGATGGAATCAGGAGAAGCACCTTGGACATATGGACTCTTAATTGGCTTCTGAGAACCCAACTCCCAGGCAATTGGCCAGATTGGCCGAGAATGGAAGAACGGACCTTGTGAGATCAGCCCAGTCCATTTAACACACGTTATGCTGCTGTTATTATAAAGGTGATTGAGCGTGCCAAAAAAAAGATACCTGGAGAAATCACTCACAGCTTCCATATCTGCATTTCAGCTGCTCGGATGGAGTATTAGGGGATGCAGAAGACATGTCTGCTTAGAAGCTGGAGATGGGCTGCGTGGGAGGGACAATGCATTTATATTTGTGCAAAAGTATTTTAAATAGGAGTTTCTGCAAACTTGGGCGGGGCTGATTTGATTGATGTTTGCGCAATGCAAATAGCTGCTTTCGCAATAGTTGCTAAGCCTATCGATCTTTAAAAGACGGATAACTGCGAGCTGGGTAGATCTGCAGTAGCACAGATAGACTTGAGTCCATTAAAATCTGAGAGACAAGAAAGAGCAGTGTCGTAGCTTGGGAGTGGGGGAGCTGGAGCCCCACATCCTGGGGGCGCATTTCAGAGCTGTGCCGCCGCCCCCCCCCCCCACAACTACACTCCAGTCCAGAACTCCCTGTTCATTCGGGACAGGGGTGCAATTGAATGCAGGCAAGCAGGGCTCATGTCGCACCCATCTTCACACAAAGATCAGATGGACAAGGACCTATTTGAGCCTGGCCTCAGCTTGGCTTCGATCCAGCTCTAAGCTCCAGGCTATAAACAGGCCCTTACTGTTCTAACTTCCATATGGAGATGGGGCTGGCCTCCACATGAAGTTCCACTCACTGGTGTTCCCCTGTGCTCCTTTCCCTGATGGAGTGGGGCAGGGGAGCAGCTGTGGGGGGGGCACAGCATCCAGGGTGAACACTAGGCATCATTTTTAATAGCTATGCCCCTGAGTAAGAGGAGGAGGAGGAGGAGGAGGAGGAGGAGGAGAAGGAGAGGAGGAGGAGGAGGAGGAGGAGGAGGAGGAGGAGAAGAACAAGAACAAGAAGAGGAGGAGGAGGAGGAAAAGGACGAGTTTGGATTTATACCCCACCTTTCTCTCCTCAGGGTGGCTTACATGCTCCTTTCCCTTCCTCTCTCCACAACAGACACCTTGTGACGTAGGTGGGGCTGAGAGAATTATGAAGAATTATGACTAGCCCAAGGTCACCCATCAGGAAAGTAGGCATGCGGAAACACATCTGGTTCATAAGAACATAAGAACAAGCCAGCTGGATCAGACCAAAGTCCATCTAGTCCAGCTCTCTGCTACTCGCAGTGACCCACCAGGTGCCTTTGGGAGCTCACATGTAGGATGTGAACACAATTGGCCAGCCTTCTCGCGACATTTTGTTGCTCCGATCACCCACCTGTGGTCTGTTAAGGAGGCATTTGCAATCTCAGATCAAGGAGGATCAAGATTGGTAGCCATAAATCGACTTCTCCTCCATAAATCTGTCCAAGCCCCTTTTAAAGCTATCCAGGTTAGTGGCCATCACCACCTCCTGTGGCTGCATATTCCAAACACCAATCACACGTTGCGTGAAGAAGTGTTTCCTTTTATTAGTTCTAATTCTTCCCCCCAGCATTTTCAATGTATGCCCCCTGGTTCTAGTATTGTGAGAAAGAGAGAAAAATGTCTCCCCTGTCAACATTTTCTACCCCATGCACTAATTTTGTAGACTTCCAATCATATCCCCCCCTCAGCCGCCTCCTCTCCAAACTAAAGAGTCCCAAACACTGCAGCCTCTCCTCATAGGGAAGGTGCTCCAGTCCCTCAATCATCCTTGTTGCCCTTCTCTGCACTTTTTCTATCTCCTGAATATCCTTTTTTTTGAGATGTGGCGACCAAGAGACTGGACACAGTACTCCAAAGTGCAGTCGCACCACTGCTTTAGTCCATAAGGGGCATGACAATCTTTGCAGTTTTATTATCAATTCCTTTTCTAATGATCCCCAGCATAGAGGTTTGCCTTTTTTACAGCTGCCATGCATTGGAGTTGAAGCATTCCCATGGAACTATTAACTAAGTCGCCTAAATCCCTTTCCTAGTCTGTGACTGATAGCACTGACCCCTGTAGCGTGTATGTGAAGTTTGGATTTTTTGCCCCTATGTGCATTACTTTACATTTTGCTACATTGAACTGCATTTGCCATTTCTGAGCCCACTCACCTAATTTATCAAGGTCCGCTTGGAGCTCTTCGCAATCCTTTGTGGTTCTCACCACCCTACATAATTTGGTATCATCTGCAAACTTGGCCACCACGCTACCCACCCCTACTTCCAGGTCATTTATGAATAGGTTAAAGAGCACTGGTCCCAATACGGATCCTTGGGGCACACCACTCCCTACATCTCTCCATTGTGAGAACTTCCCATTTACACCCACTCTTTGTTTCCTGTTTCTCAACCAGTTTTTAATCCATAGGAGGACTTCCCCTCATATTCCTTCATTGCTGAGTTTTCTCAACAGTCTCTGGTGAGGAACTTTGTCAAAAGCCTTTTGGAAATCCAAGTAGACAATGTCCACCGGTTCACCCCTGTCCACATGCCTGTTTACACCCTCAAAGAACTCTAGTAAGTTTGTAAGACAGGACTTGCCTCTGCAAAAGCCATGCTGACTCTTTCTCAGCAGGTCTTGCTTTTCTACATGTTTTATAATTTTATCTTTAATGATAGATTCTACTAATTTACCAGGAACAGATGTCAAACTGACTGGCCTGTAATTTCCCGAATCCCCCCTAGATCCTTTCTTAAAGATTGGTGTGACATTGGCCATCTTCCAGTCTTCAGGGATGGAGCCTGATTTCAGGGATAAGTTGCATATTCACCAGATAAGTTCACCAGATAAGCCTCCGCCACTCATGTGAAGGAGTGAGGAATCAAAACTGGTTCTCCAGATTAGAATCCACCTGCTGTTAACCACTACACCATGCTGGTGGTGAGCTCCCCATCCCTGGCAGTCTTCAAGCAGTGGCTGGATGAACACTTATCAGAGATGCTCTCGGCTGATCCTGCATTGAGCAGGGGTTGGACTAGCTAGCATGTATGGCTCCTTCCAACCTTACGATTCTACAAGATTTACTATAATCGCTGAAACACTCTCTAGGCAACCTCACAGAAGAAGAAGAGGAGGAGGAGGAGTTTGGATTTATATCCCCCCTTTCTCTCCTGTATGAGACTCAAAGGGGCTTATAATCTCCTTGCCCTTCCCCACTCACAACAAACACCCTGTGAGGTAGGTGGGGCTGAGAGAGCTCCGAGGAGCTGTGACTAGCCCAAGGTCACCCAGCTCGCGCTTGCAGGAGTGCACAGGCTAATCTGAATTCCCCAGATAAACCTCCACAGCTCAGGTGGCAGAGCAGGGAGTCAAACCCGGTTCCTCCAGATTAGAATGCACCTGCTCTTAACCACTACACCACTGCTACATCTGAGGGCATCAGATCCCTGTTGAAGGGAGCTCTGACTCCCAAAAGCGCACTCTCAAGAATCTTACCGGTCTCTAAGGTGCTCCTGGACTGAAATCTAGTTCCTGAGGGGATGAATAACATTTTAAAAATATTTACTTTGAGGGTTCTATCTCTGCTAACTTCATAGCCTAACTTAAGTGGGCTTTTCCTAACTTAATGGCTGCTGTGATTGAAGTCTGGGGATTTCAAACTGCAGTTGTTAGAACAGCTGCTAAGACTGACATTGATTTGTTACAGTATTAGCTAACCTTTTAATAGATGTATATTTTGGGCTGTTCCCAGTTATTATTATTTTTCCTGACCTTACATTATTGTAGTGTTACTAGGTCCAAAATCTTGCAAACATTCATTCATAGGGCTGACACAAATTGGAAGTTACTTGACTGCATTTGAAAAACCCATGAGTCCTATTTAAAAATAAAAAACCCAGACAAATATGCAAGCAAACATTTATTGGGGTGCTGTGTGGTTTCCGGGCTGTATGGCCGTGTTCTAGCAGCATTCTCTCGTGACGTTTCGCCTGCATCTGTGGCTGGCATCTTCGGAGGATCTGATGGTAGGAATGGAAAGCAAGTAGAGTATATATACTGTGAGGTCAAAAGGTGAGGCCATCTGAATAGAGTAGCCTGGCATGTGAGTCACAGAGAAGTCTGTAGCATGGGAGTAACAATGAAGCTAGCAAGGTCAATAGGTGAATGGATCTGAATAGAAGTATCCTGGTCTTTGTTCCCTTTGAGTGCTATAGTCTATAGTTGTCCTGTGTTTGTGTGGAGCTGATCAGTCACTGTCTTGATTCTAGAGTTTTTCAACACTGGCAGCCAAATTCTGTTCATTTTCATGGTTTCTTCCTTCCTGTTGAAATTGTCCATGTGCTTGTGAATTTCAATGGCTTCTTTGTGTCGTCTGACGTAGTGGTTGTCAGAGTGGTCCAGAAATTTCTGTGTTTTCAAATAATATTCTGTGTCCAGGCTGGTTTACCAAGTGTTCTGCTATTGCTGATTTTTCTGGCTGAAATAGTCTGCAGCACCTTTCGTGTTCTTTAATTCGTGTGTGAGCGCTGTGTTTGGTGGTTCCTATGTAGACTTGTCCACAGCTGCATGGTATGCTGTAGACTCCTGCAGTAGCTAGAGGATCCCTCTTATCCTTTGCTGAACGTACCATTTGTTGAATTTTCTTAGTGGTTTCTGAAGCCTTCGACAATACATCAAACATTTATTTTCATATCACATATTAAACAAACTATGTGTTTTGTTTTATAGTTACTCAGGAGGAAGAGTCTCATAACTCACAACAGATTGTGTGTGCATTTAATGTGTTGTCTAGTTGCAGCCCGTGTAAAACAGCCCAGTGGGGGTTTCAAGGCAAGAGATGTTCAGAGGAGGTTTTGCTTCCCTTACATAACAACCCTGGACTTCCTTGATGGTCTCCCATCCAAGTGCTAACCAGGACTGACCCTACTTAGCTTCTGAGATCCGATGAGGTCAGGTCAGGCTGGGCCACACACGTCAGGGCTCATAACACGTTAGGCCCTGATAAATCGATTGGTTCCCGTGCGCATTTGAAGATTCCTCTTATTGTGGTTCTTGGATTCTGAGAGGACTTTTGAATGCTGAAAGGCTAAGAAGACGAAGGAATGGCTGTATTAGGTTCTGAACTGGTATCCTGGTCTTTGTTTCCTGGCCATACCTCTATTCAGATGCATTCATCTACTGACCTTGCTATCTTCATTGTTACTCCCAGGCTACAGACTTCTTTGTGACTCACATACCAGGCTACTCTATTCAGAGGGCCTCACCTTTTGACCTCACAGTATATATACTCCACTTGCTTTCCATTCCTACTATCAGATCCTCTGAAGATGCCAGCCACAGATGCAGGCGAAATGTCAGGAGAGAATGCTGCTAGAACATGGCCATACAGCCCGGAAACCACACAGCACCCCAGTGATTCCGTCCGTGAAAGCCTTCGACAATACATTCAACACGTCTATACTTCTGTGCTCCCTGGAAGAAAGACAGCATAAAATGAGGGAGAAAAACACCTCTGCTGAGACTTTGGAGAACTACTGTTTGTCAGAGGAGACAAGATTAACCCTCATAGACCAGTGATTCAGATAAAGAGCCCCTTTGCGTGTTCGTAGATGTCTGAACTTACTTCAGTTAGTTATGTATGTATGTACAACATTAGCTGTCTCTCTCCTCTGCATAGCCCAAGGCAGCAGACAATATAAACAAAATGTTATAAAAACACATACACTATAACAACAATAATAAAAAACCCATAAAAAATCACATGCTGATTCACGTTGCCAATAAGACAAACTAAATCAAGCAACTGCAGTCTAAATAAAACCTACCTGCTGAAGATTGACAACGGAGGGGTTATAATTGTGGGCCCACCACCAAAAAGGCCCTCTCGTATGTACCCACCAAACAATACCCAGTTCACCAGATAAGAGTCCGTCGCTCATGCAGAGAAGCAGGGAATCAAACCTGGTTCTCCAGACTAGAGTCCACTGCTCATGTGAAGGAGTGGGGAATCAAACCCAGTTCCCCAGATTAGAGTCCGCTGCTCTTAACCACTGCAATATGCTGGCAGCAATATTTGAGTGGCCTGTTTGGAATTGAAAAAATAATTAAAAATAATAATAGACATATTCCTCTTTGTCATGGGATCCTATCATTTTTGAATATCTACTTATTCGGACATGTGTACCCCAACATTCCTCATGGCTCAAGGCAGCTTATGTAACCTCAGCTTGTGGGTTCTGTGGGGCAGAACTTGGAATGAGTTTGTAACAACCATTTAAAAAACAAACAAAATGGTTTACTTTCTTAACATACAACATTAAACATCAACATTTAACATCACACTTCAAGGTCCTGTTCAGGTTTCATTTCAAATCCTTCTAGTTACAGTCTTGTAATGCCAAGTCTAATTCTTCTTTGCAAGTGGGTTGGCTCCTGAAGACTCCAAGGGCTTGATGAACAGGATTCAACATGATGAAGGTTTCCAGGAGAACTCTCACCCATTACAAACATTTTAAAAAAACCTGAAACAATAAACTCCAACATTTACAACATAGCAAAAATAAACTACCTTCCCACTAGTTCCCAACAACATTGCAGTTACCTTAACAAGGTGTTAAGGGCTTATACAAATCAAGGTCCGAGTCTGGTAGCCTCGTCTCCTCCAAACTACATGAACTCTGCAGCCTCCACCCCTTTCTGGGTCAACCCATTCTGAACATGGGGGTTACACTTACAACAACAACCACAACAAAAATGTCGTTAAAATCAGAAAACAACCCCGCCCTACCCCCATTTCTACCTTCTTCCCATTAAAAGAAGCCTGCAATTCAAACCTTCTGTAAAGTCCTAGCAAATGGACAGTCATTGCAGAGTCTCCTGAAGTTCTCCATGGAGCTGGGGTTCTTCATATCTTCAGGGAGCCCATCTGATAGAACCAGAACCCCGGTGAAAAAGGCCTGGCCAGTGGTCTGTGCCAAACAAACCTCCTTAAGTGGTGGGGTAGTCAACAGATGGTTGCCAAGACAACTGCACTGCCAACTTCCAGGTGGCACCTAGAAATCTCCTGCCATTTTGAAGCAACAGAGATCAGTTTTTCTGGGGAAAAATGTCTGCTTTAGAGGGTTGACTCTACAGCATTAGACCCAGCTGAGATCCCTCTCTTCCCGAAAACCTGTCATGTCCAGGATCCACCCCTCCAGATACTCAGATATTTCCCAACCCAGAGCAGGCAACCCTACTGAAGAGCATAGTTGGGACACAGGGACATACAGAAGAAAACAGTCACCTTTCTTTTTTTCCCCAAATATTTTTTTTCTCAGGCCCTGGTTTCCACTTTTATCTCTGGCTGTTTTCTGCACAGTCCAAATATCCTGGGATGGGCAAGTAAAATATCCCAGCTTGTTTTCGGCACGGCTCCCGGTGCTAAAGCGGGTCTGCCCTGGTGTTGCCCCAGGATATTTCCCTTATCCCGGGATTTTCAAAAATCGCCAAATTTACAATTCTTTTGAAATGTATTGTCGAAGGCTTTCATGGCCGGAATCACTGGGGTGCTGTGTGGTTTTCGGGCTGTATAGCCGTGTTCTAGCAGCATTCTCTCCTGATGTTTCGCCTGCATCTGTGGCTGGCATCTTCAGATCCTCTGAAGATGCCAGCCACAGATGCAGCATCCTCTGAAGATGCCAGCCACAGATGCAGGCGAAACTTCAGGAGAGAATGCTGCTAGAACACGGCCATACAGCCCAGAAACCACACAGCACTCCAATTCTTTTGAAATATCCCTGGGTGACCCGGCTGCTGTGCAAACACCATGGGAGCAAAACCGGTTTATTTTTCCCGCCTGTAGCTAAGTGACATTTCTCTGTCTGCAAAAGCCCTGCATTTATCATGAATTTTCAGAATAATATATATGGGTTGGGGCTTAGTGTACAATATGCTGGGGAAATGTAGCAAAAATGAGTGAAAAGAGCGTGGCATTAGAATTGTATCAAAAATGATTAAAACATAGATCATAGCAATGGAAATAACATTCACTTTGAAATGAATAGTGTGGATGTGCTGGATAGACCCAGATTTACAAAGGTTTGAGCATGCAGGGATGCACTTGTGGTGTAAATACAAAAGACCCGGGCTCGTGCAGAGCAAAGTGGAGTGTTACCTCCTGGTTCTAACTCGGTTCCTGGAAAGGACTGGGCAGACGTGTGGAGGGAGAAACCGGGATAAAACAGCCCCGGTTTGTATGACACTGGTTGTAACCAGTGGTGGGATTCAGCAGGTTTGCTCCACTTTGGCAGAACCGGTTGTTAAAATGGTGATTGTAAACAACCAGTTGTTTATTAAATTTCAAGTTGTATAATACATTCAGATAACCATCTAACATTATTTTTTTAAAAAAAATTGAATAATAATATATATAAATCCTACTCCTTACCAGGGTTTGTCTTACTATAATAATACATATATTCAGACAGTTACTGTAAGGAACCTCGGAAGGACTCGAAACAAAGCAACTGTGTTCAGTTCATTTATTTCATAAACTTCGATGATCTCAATACACGCAATGCGAACTCTGACTTTTCTGACCCAACGTGTCGCTTTTATGGACACGGGTGGCCCCCCTTCCCAAACTCCCAACCAACATTCCCACAAAAGAGAAAGACAGCTTCAAACGCACAAGCAGAATTCACACAAGATAAGCGTAGCTATGTTAAAGGCAATACTCTCTTGGGTGCAGAGCCCAGACAAAGGAATGTGCCAAGGTCAGACGAGAGAAGATGAAACGCACATTAGCCACCTTCCTTACACTCTGCCTCTCCTACGAAAGCCCCCTCCCCCCTGGCTTGAGGGGAAAAGCTTTGTGAAATGCAGCAATCAAGGGGGGAGCATCAATATTTTCAACATACACCCATTGATTATGGCCAGAAGGGTACCCCACCCAAGAAACAAGATATTGCAAGCGTTTGCGAATAAAGCGAGAATCGAGAATAGCATCTATTTCATAATGCTTCTGGCCATCAACGATCACCGGCGGGGGAACTTCTGTTGGGTCGTGCCAGACATCTGAATCGGGAGCCCGCTTGAGTAAACTAGAATGAATCACAGGATGAATATTACTGAGTGAATTGGGCAATTCTAAACGAGCAGTCACTCCATTAATCACCTGTGTGATACGAAACTGCCCTATGAACTTCTTGCCTAACTTGGAATAGCGGTGCATGTCTCTAAGGTTTCTAGTGGACAAATAAACCCACGCCCCCACTTGTAGTGGAGAATCCACTCTACGTTGGTCCGCCTGAATTTTCTGCGCCTCTTGTGCCTGTGAAAGCGACGAGGAAACAGTCTTCCACCCCTCAGCCAGGGAGTGGATCCAGTCATTGAAATCCGGGGGTTGAAGCGCACGGTCAGGGAGTTGGGGTAGCGGGGGGAAGGACTGGCCTGACACCACTTCAAATGGGGTCTTGTTGGTGCTACTATGAATTGCATTGTTATAGGCGTACTCTGCAAAGGGGAGCAAGTCAACCCAGTTGTCTTGATGGTAGTTGGTGTAGCAACGTAGATATTGCTCTAGTGTTCTGTTGGTCCGTTCGGTCTGGCCGTCGCTTTGCACGTGGTACGGGGCGGCGACAGCCGAGGTGGTTCCCAACATTTCCAGGAATGCCTTCCAGAACTTGGATATGAATTGCGGGCCGCGGTCGGAAATTACTCTCTCCGGTGCCGAGTGCAAGCGGTAGATATGTTGAATAAACAATTTGGCCAGCTTAGGTGCTGAGGGGATTGTGGGGCACGGAACAAAGTGAGCCTGCTTGGAAAAGAGATCCACCACCACCCACAATGCTGTATTTCCATGGCTGTCAGGGAGGTCCGTAATAAAGTCCATGGAGATTACTTGCCAAGGTTTTGCCGCCGGGGAAATGGGTTGTAACAATCCGTGGGGTTTACCCGGGATAGCCTTAGCTTCTGCGCAAGTTGGGCATCCTTTAACGTAGGCGTCAATGTCTTTGCTCATAGTGAGCCACCAGAACTGCCTCCTGAGCAAGTGAAGCATTTTTAAAAATCCGAAGTGCCCGGCTTGGCGAGCGTCATGACCTGCCAAAAGAACCTGCTTGCTTAGAGCCGGCGGGACGTACCAGCAGTCACCCCTGCGCCAGACTCCTCCTTGCAATTGCAGTAAGGGGTCGGATTCCTCCTTCGGGACCTCCCGTTGGCCTGCCTCCTCTAAGTGGCGTAGAAATGGGGAAACGACATCTGGAATAGTTGCTGGGGGGTGACGGGGGCGTCATCGTCTGGGATCTCGTTACCGCCAAACCCAATTGAGCGGGGGATAGAATGGTGCGGGGCATGGCGCGCAAAGAGGTATCTGCCCCCTTCGGGAGGCGGGACAATGCATCGGCTAGTTTGTTACTATTGCCGGGGAAAAAATGGACCGTGAAGTTGAATCTGGAGAAGAAGTCAGCCCATCTCAGTTGTTTAGCGGAAATTTTGAGCAGAGTAGACAAAGCGGCCAGATTTTTATGGTCAGACCAGACCTGGAACCTCGGAAGGACTCGAAACAAAGCAACTGTGTTCAGTTCATTTATTTCATAAACTTCGATGATCTCAATACACGCAATGCGAACTCTGACTTTTCTGACCCAACGTATCGCTTTTATGGACACGGGTGGCCCCCCTTCCCAAACTCCCAACCAACATTCCCACAAATGAGAAAGACAGCTTCAAACGCACAAGCAGAATTCACACAAGATAAGCATAGCTATGTTAAAGGCAATACTCTCTTGGGCGCAGAGCCCAGACAAAGGAATGTGCCAAGGTCAGACGAGAGAAGATGAAACGCACATTAGCCACCTTCCTTACAGTTACAACTTCAGCCAATCGTCACTATTATTCACCAATTTTAACTATAATAACACTTGCTAGCTTCTCCACTCACATAATTTTTAACTTAGGCCCTTTCCGCACAGGTCTCCAGGCGCCCTCACACCGGAAAGAATTCTGCCGGCGTGGGGGTGGAGGGCCGCTCTCGCGACGCATAGCCGCTAAGCGAAGTGGCCCCAGCGAGAAGGCTGGGCGCAGGAGAGGTGGCTCCAAGCGTGGAGCCAGCCTTCTTCCCTCTCGGCCTCACTTACCTCGTCGACTGTCATCGCCTCTGCTGTCCTCCTGAGCTACGCCATGCTTGCCCTCCTCGAATCTTCCAGGGGTCGGAGGACAGCGATGGGCGGGGCTTTCTACGGAAAGACAGCAGAGGCGGCATGCACGGCTAACAGAAGGTAAGTAAGAGAGGGACAGGGGAAACAGCGTGTTCCCGGCGGTGCTGTTCGCACCGTGCCGCCGGGAACACGCTGCTTTCTCAAAAACAACCCTTTAAACGGGTGTTTTTGAGGACGGCTTGACACCGCCCTGAGGGAGAGCAAGGGGAGCCAGGTCGACGCTGCTGCGTTTCAGCAGCGCCGCCTGTGCGAACGGCGGCCTGGGGGCGGCGTTTTTGCCATCCCCAGGCCGCCGTTTTTGGCCTGTGCAGAAAGGGCCTTAACTAAACTATACATACTATACTCAGTCAACATACCTTGTAAGAAAACCAAAACAAGTGAGTGAACCAAAATCTTTTGTAAATCTTACATTAATCTTACAATACTTGAAATTTAATAAACATACTTAGTAAACAACCAGTTGTTAAATTATTTGACTGGAACCGGAACCGGTTATTCAATTATTTGAATTCCCACCACTGATTGTCACCCAGTAAAATTGTGCCGTGCCGAACCAGCCTCTCTGTGCTTTTTAAATTCTCCCATCACTGCAAGATTTAGCAGAAAGGAATATGGAAAGGGGGGGGGGCGTCTTTCCCTGGGCAGACATTTTATCATTTCCCTAGAAAGGTAGCGCATGGCGGAGCAAAACTCCACAAAGCCGCCGAGAGAAAGAAATGATCATCGCTGTTCAGCTCGAACTCCTAGGGTTTGAAAGTCTGCCGGGGCAAAATTAACTTGGCAATTAGCAGTGTGAATCGGTGCTCTAATGAGCTCCGGTCCCATAAAGCCTGGAAAGAAAAGAGACAGCTAATTATAACGGATGGGGTGGATTTCCCAGGCAACCTGTTCTCAAAGGGAGTTGACGCTCGGATATGATGAGTGTTTGAGAGCAGGTTGGGGCTGGGAACGGATGGAAACAGGCGAGGGAGAAGGAAGCAGAAGGTGGGAAAATGAACTCCAGATTCTCAGAGCAGGTGATTACTTCTTAAGCAACTGCTCTGGGCCCAGTAATGATCACACACAGCGATGTCCAATTTCTTTTTGGAGAGGCAAGAATAATGTCTAATGTGAAGGTCTGGAGAAAGAAGGAATTAATCCACTATACTTCTTAGCAATTTTCACAGAAAGCAGGGTAGTAGGTCTGGAGTAGGTCAGCCACCCACTAGGGGGTAAAACCAACCCTAACAACTGGAGCATAACCTGAGAGCTCCTAATTTCCAAGAAGTTCTTCAAAAAGGCACATGAATAGAATTGTCTCATAAATCACCTTTATGCATGTGTGTTTTGTTTCTTGATAATTTTCACATAACTACATCCTAGTGTATATGTAACCCCATGCTCAGAATGGGTTGACCCAGAAAGGGGTGGAGACTCAAAGCAGCAAGAGGCTGCAGCAGACCTCATGTAGTTGGAGGAGACAAGGCTACCAGACTCAGACCTTGGTTTGTATAAGCCTTAACACCTTGTTAAGGTAACTGCAATGTTGTTGGGAACTACTGGGAAGGTAGTTGTTTATTTTTGCTATGTTGTAAATGTTGGAGTTTATTGTTTCAGAGTTTCTTTTTAATGTTTGTAATGGATGAGAGTTCTCCTGGAAACCTTCATCATGTTGAATCCTGTTCATCAAGCCCTTGGAGTCTTCAGGAGCCAACTCACTTGCAAAGAAGAATTGGACTTGAACAGTATCAGTAGACTGTAAATATAAGGACTTGAAAATGCAACCTGAACAGGACCTTGAAGTGTGATGTTAAATGTTGATGTTATATGTTATATGTTAAGAAAGTAAACCATTTTGTTTTAAAAAATTGTTGTTGCAAACTCATTCCAAGTTCTGCCCCACAGAACCCACAGTTAGAGGTTACATATACATACAATCTTTAATCATATGCAGGCATACAGATATATCTTAAAACAAAGTTTGCTTCCAATTTCTTGAGTCATCTTGGTGTAGCACTTCCAGGTCCCAGCGTAAGTTGGTAATTTTGTTTTGTCCAAAGGCTAATTCAAGGGTCCATCTTAAATAAATGTGGACCATCTCAGAAAATGGTGCCAAAGTTTACAGAAACTTACATTAAAATGGACATTGCAAATACTGTGGTTTACACTACAAATAATGTATGTGACCTGATGGATATGCTTAATATTCTAACCCAGTATCATGTATTCAGAATGTTTAAACTGTTGGGAGATCCACACCTGGTGCGTGTGTATCCCTTGAAAAGTAGCAGAGTGGCACAGAGGCTAAACACAGGGAAGCTTACCTGGGTACAAACACGTAGTTGAGCTTGCTAGAGAGAACTTCAGACACAAAAGAAAATCAGAGTCATTTGTAGTTTCTTATCTAATAAAAGGAGTATTTATTAGTGAAGTCCATTCTGGATAGAAAGGTGTAGAGATAGGTTCACTATCTAGTCTAATCTAGCTGGATGGAGGCGGATGCGTAGGAGACACATCCTCTCCCTAGGCATGGTGAAGGTAAGAGTAATGGAGAGGGTCTCCGAGAAGAAGGCGGAAGCAAGGGAGGAAGTCCCTAAGAGTATCAGTCTACATCAAAGGGATAGACTCAGCATGATAGAGTAAAGGTGACAAATTCCTAAGTCCCTACCTAGCCACTAGCTTGCTAGTAAAAAACCCCCTCTGCAGGATGAGGCAGGAAACAGCGTAAAGTCCCTTTCTTCCAACATAAACATTATCTAGGGTCGGTTCCGCACTTGCGGTATCAACCTAAGTTCGAGCTGCGTTGGACCTAAGGGCTCCGCACAGCCACTGGGATCAACGTGGTTTTGTACCAGCTTCACCCTGTGTAACGGTCAAATTTCCGACTCCAGTTGGGAACTACTACTTTTTCAGGGAACCACACTCGAACTCAGCTCGATTCCTGTAAAGTGCGGAATCTCTGGTGCCAGGAGTCCCCCATTCAGCCAATCACAGCTGAGTGTTTCGGGCATGCGTACAGCTGGCCAATCAAAAAACGCCACCTTCGTCCCTCCATTCCTGTGGCAGTTTTTTTTATAACGTGTGTGGGGATAGATGGAACGTGGCCGTAGAACAGTAGCCAATCGGAACGGAGCGGCGAAGAGGCACAGGATGATTCCGCCCTCCGAGCTGGGATCAAGCTGGTTGCAGTGGGGAACAACAATGGCTTCGACCTAGGTTAGTACCCTTCTCAGGGAACTGGGTCGAACCTATTTTACTCGTGTGCGGAATTGCCCATAGGAATCACAGTTACAATTTATATTAGCGACAATATTCAAGTTTCATTGAAATAAGAAACGGAAAGGAAACCTCATTTTAAGATATATCTGTATGACTATAGAATATTGATCGGATATTATGTGTCTATACTAGGATTTAGTTATATGAAAATTATCAATAAACAAAGCCCACACATATAAAGGTGATTTATAAGACAATTCTATTCAGGTGTCTTTTTTTTTTGCATAACTTCATTATAACCTCCAGGTGGGACCAGGAGATCTTTTGGCATGACAGTTCATCTCCAAATATAAAAACATTGAAGTGAAAGGGACCTCCAGAGTAATCAAGTCCAGCCTGAACAATGCAGGAAATTCACAACTAGATATTACCCCACTCTACCAGCAACCCCTGCCCTAAGCCTAGGACAGTGGTGGCGAACCTTTGGCACTCCAGATGTTATGGACTACAATTCCTATCAGCCCCTGCCAGCATGGCCAATTGGCCAACTCTCCACTCGCCAGCTGTACTGTCACCATCTTTCCTCCCTTTGGCCATGCTGGCAGGGGCTGATGGGAATTGTAGTCCATAACATCTGGAGTGCCAAAGGTTAGCCACCACGGGCCTAGGATGTGATGGAGATCAGGTCCCCTCAAGAAAATGGCAGCTTTGGAGGGTGGACTCTATGACACCATGTCCCTGTGGAACTCCTCCCCCAAACGCCACCCTCCCCAGGCTCCACCCCCAAATCTCCAGGATTTTTCAACACAGAGTTGGCAACCATAGTCCCTGATCTTTTAGGAAAACTCACTGAATGGGATTCATAAATATTTGCAATCGTTGACCACATTCATGACATCAACTGACCAGTTGCTGACTCCTGGTTGAAAAATACCTGGAGATGTCGTGGGTGGAGCCTAGGGAGGAAGGGGATTGGATAGGGAAGGGATCTCAATAGGTTATAATGTCATAAAGGTCACCCAAGGCTGCCATTTACTCCAGGGGAACTGGGGAGTAACTGAGAGCCAGCGAGGTATAGCGGTTAAGAGCAGGTGGATTCTAATCTGGCAGAGGCATTCCTCCCATTGGGCAAAGTGGGCAGTTGCCCTGGGCGCAGCCCTGTGGGGGGCGCAGGTTTGTTTGTGGGATTTTTTGTATTTTCAGTGTTTTTCCATTTTTGGCTTGCAGAGGGCGCAGTTTTTAGGCTAGCAGCACCAAAATTTCAGGGATGTTTTAGGAGACTCTCCTAATGATATCACCCAGGATTGGTGAGGTTTGGTTCAGGGAGTCCAAAGTTATGGACTCCCAAAGGGAGTGCCCCATCCCCCATTGTTTCCAATTGGAGCTAATAGGAGATGAAGCTACACCTTTGAGGGTCGATAACTTTGGACCCCCTGAAGCAAACTTCACCAAATCTGGGAGGTATCATCAGGAGAGTCTTTTACTGATACCACCCAAGTTTTGTGAAGTTTGGTCCAGGGGGTCCAAAGCTATGGACTCCCAAATGGGGCACCCCATCATCCATTGTTTCCAATGGGAGCTAACAGAAGATGGGGCTACACCTTTGAGGGTCCATAACTTTGGACCCCCTGAACCAAACTTCACAAAACCTGGGTGGTATCATTAGGGGAGTCTCCTAAAGATACACTGAAAGTTTGGTGCTGCTAGCTTAACCATTTCACCCCTGCCAGCAGGCACCTTCCAAATTTCCCCAGATTTTCCTTTTAAATCCCCCCGCCTTTGACATGGATTTAACGGGAGAATCTGAGGTCCCCAGTTTAAACATTACAAGTGATGCTGTTTCAGGGTGGGGGAGAATCAACCCCCAAATACCATCACTTCCAATGTTTTTTAAACTGAGAACCCCAGATTCTCCCTTTAAGGTGGATTTAAAAGGAGAATCCGGGCTCCCTAGTTTAAACACCATTGAAAATGATGCTGTTTGGGGGTGGATTCCAGCATCACTTGTTTAAACTAGGGAGCCCAGATTCTCCTTTGAAACATTGAAAGTGATGCTGTTTCTCCCAATTGGGGGTACTGGATACAACACCATAAAATGTTTTCATAGCAGTAATAAAACATTTTGAAAGCATTTGAAAATGTTTTCAAAAAATTATTTCTGCTGTGTGGCATGGCTTATTGCTGTGCTCAGATTTGTGAGTCGGGGCATGTTCTAAAATGTGATGGTGACTTTGAAACAACCTGGTGTAAAAATCATTGCTTGGTCACAGTGGGGGAGGGTGGCTGCCCATGGGGGGCGCCAAATTCCAGTTTGCCTAGATATGCTACTGGGGGTAGCTACAAGGGGGGTGCACATTGCATTGGGCATGCGCTTGGGGGGCATCAAACTCAGGTTTTGCCCAGGGCTCCAGTTTGCCTGGTTACGCCACTGTAATCTGGAGAACCGGGTTTGATTCCCCACTCCTCCACCTGAGTGGCAGAGACTTATCTGGTGAACCAGCTGTGTTTCTGCACTCCTACAAGTTGACCTTGGGCCAGTCACAGTTCTCTCAGAACTCTCTCAGCCCCACCTACCTCACAAGGTATCTGTTGTGGGGAGAGGAAGGGAAAGGAGCTTTTAAGCCACCTTGAGTCTCCTTACAGGAGAAAAAAGTGGGATATACATCAAACTCCTACTCCTACTCCTCCTCTACTATGTAGTCTGGATATCAGTTGTAATTCCAGGAAATTCCAAGGTTCCATCGGGAGGTTTGGCAACCGTACCAGGCCAGTGCCTTCCTACATCCTGCCCAGAGAAGGTGCAGCAGGGGCATCAGTACATAAAATGGTGCTACATAAAATGGGCAAGCACTGAAATGGAACCCACTCACCCCGACTCCATTGACCAAGCGCAGCCTCCACAGTGGGACAGCAAAATCAGGAGAGAGGGGTGCTGAGCACCTCTAGTTGTGTTAGAAAGACAGACATTGTAGAAAGAAAGAAAAAGAAAGAAAGAAAGAAAGAAAGAAAGAAAGAAAGAAAGAAAGAAAGAAAGAAAGAAAGAAAGAAAGAAAGAAAGAAAGAAAGAAAGAAAGAAAGAAAGAAAGAAAGAAAGAAAGAAAAAGTGAGCTAATGACAGTGTGCTCTTTCCTGCATCTTCTCTAGGAATAAAATAAGCATTAAGAGACTCCAAAGGGCAATGCAGTCTGATAAATGTGCTAATGTGTTGCTCTCATGCCTTTGTGTGCTCTCTCAGTATGACATCCTCTCCAAATGAACTGACTAAAGAACTAGGCCGCACACAAACCCACCGGCTAATGTGTCCTTCAGCTCAAGCTTCTGGAAAACCAGAAATGGATGAATGAGAGAGAGAGAGAAGCTGAAGAACCGGGTCTTCCATTGACAGTGGTGTAGCGCCCACGGGATGAGGGGGGTGCAACGCCCCAGGCAGAACAGTGGCGGAGAAATGGCCGTGCCATCGAGGGGGTGTGGCAGGGGTGTGGTGTGGTGTTCTGGGGCTTCCTGAGGTGCGGTTTCCCCTCGCTCCACCCCTGTCCATTGTTGACACCAGTCACAACTCTGAGGATTTTAGAATGATGTTGTGATCTGCACTGAGCCCTGCGGGGATAGGGCAGGATAAAAGTAAAACAAAACAAAACAAATGAACAAGGGATCCAATGTGTCTTTAAGACCAGTCCGAGGAAAACATCATGCAGAAATTGCCATCAGTTGGTGACCCCATTCTCCCTTCAGCAGATTACAAGGGAGTTGAATTTATAGCTGTTTGTAACAGAGTTTAGGCAACATTCATTTACTGAAGGCTAGAGAATAATCTCCAGCTTTGGCTGGGGCAGGGGTCTGCAACCTGTGGCTCTCCAGATGTTCATGGACTACAGTCCATGGACTACAGCATGGCCATGCTGGCAGAGGCTGATGGGAACTGTAATCCATGAACATCTGGAGAGCCGCAAGTTGCAGACCCTGGCTCGGAAACATCTGGGGATTTGGGAGGTGGAGTCTGGGGTTCGGGGTGGAGAAGGGGGTTCAGCAAAGTGCAATGTCACATAACCTACATTCATAGCAGTCATTTTCTCCAGGAGAACTGATCTCTATTGTCTGGACTGAACTTATAATAGCAGGAGATCTCCAAGTCTTACCTGGACACTGAAAACGCTGCAGGAGCCTTTTCCGTATGCACAGCTCGTCACACATTTTCCCCGGGACTCAAACCTTGTGTCTTGGAAACGTTTGCTTTGTCATCATTCCGCACACCTCCTTTCTCGCCATCATTTCCACCTGCCCTTGTCTCTTCATTTGCATCTGTTCTTACAATCAACCTTCCAGCATGCTGTAGTTCTTAAGAGTGAGAGACTCCAATCTGGAGAATCCCGTTTGATTCCCCACTCCTCCAAAGGAGTGGCAGATGCTAATCTGGTGAAGCGGGTTTGATTTCCCACTCCTCCACATGAAAAGGGCCATAAACAAACAAACAAACAAACAAATGCATGAACGAACGAACGAACGAATAAATAAATAAATACATAAATAAAACACAGCACTCTTATTCCTGAGGGTATGGGCCGGCTTCTCTCCAGAGAAATTCATCTAGTGCACAGGTGTCAAACTTGTGGCCCTCCAGATATTATGGACTACAGTTCCCATCATCCCCTGTCAGCATGATGCTGGCAGGGGATGATGGGAACTGTAGTCCATCACATCTGGAGGACCACGAGTTTGACACCTATGATCTAGTGAATGTCATCCCTTGAACGTTGCTAACATGTTCAACATTTCTAACATTTTAGGTGTTTTCAGGTGGGAAATAATGCGGAACAGCATTCAATTAGCCAGCTGAGCTTTTATTGATTTATTCAAAGATCCAATCTAGCTCAGCCCTTCGGTCTTTGTTGGCCTATTGAGGTAAAATGTGTCTTAAATTCACCCTGAATGATGACTCTTCCATTGCAAGCTTAAATGTCAAGATCTCTCTGGAGCTCCTTCCCAGTTTTGGGGTGCTCTTGAGCGAGAACAGAGGCACAGAATCTTCAAGCAACTCTGCATTCTGTGACGCTCAACAACGATTGCACATCAAGCCTAGAGGAATTAAATGACATATTGGAAATTGCCGAGCCAGTGGCGGGGGCGAGGGGGAGAGTCGCAGCTGTCCTCTCGCCAGCCACTAAACCCTGTATTTAACAGTAGCCAAATCTGGATGTCTTCGAGGGTCTGGGCGCAGCTGTGTAATGTTTTATAAGACTCTTTTGCCCAGCAGGATTACCCATTTTGAATGATAGTCGTTAAAAATCTTATTAAGCCATTAAAAAGCCGAGAAGGTGATTGTGAGGCTGTAATTAGGAACGTTCTCGATGCCGACAGGGCCGTCGACACCGGAGAAGGGGTTCATGGGAGATCTCTGCCGGCTGCTCAGAAGGATGGTTCTGAGTGGCCCGGACCCAGATGGCCCGCTTGATTTTCATTGGGCGAGGCTGATTTACACCACCGTACCAGCCCAAACGGCAGATTTTGAAAGGTTCAATTCTTGGTCTTTTCCAGCAGAAAGCGACGTTTTAAAACCGCTCATTATGAATTCTATTTATGAAGTAGCCAAACGTTTATTAATATCTAAGGGATAGGTTACAAGCTGCAATTTATATTTTATGTCCTGCTGATATAAAAGGAATCCTCCTTCCTACACCCTTTTCACTCTAAAATTGCCCAAGGGGAACGAGGTGGATTATCTCAGAGACACACTGATTTCTCAATTTTCTTCCCCACAATTCCATGCTGAAAATATACCCTGAGACCCACAATGCACCTGGCTTTGTGGCTTGCGTACAACCAGCTCTATAGTTTGGAGTGTTACCTTCATTCTAGCAGGTACACAAGGCATGCTTCAGCGCATCACTAAACAACACACACAACATTCACACCCTGCACAGTCTATGGATGTGACTGTAAAGTGCTGTCAAGTCACAGCCAACTTGTGGCAAGCCCAGAGGGTTTTCAAGCAGTGGTGGGATCCAAAAATTTTAGTAACAGGTTCCCATGGTGGCGGGATTCAAACTGTGGCATAGCTCCAATGGGGCTGGGCAGGGCATTGCGGGGGCGGGCATTCTGGGGGCAGGGCACTCCTGGGCGGGGCTGTGGCAAGGACGCAGCCGCTGCGCCGGTCCTTGGGTGGGAAACGAATGCACGCAGGCACAGGCTGCCATGCACGCCTGTGCATCTCCTGCTAGACTGCTTCAAGTTCTGTGCACTACTGCTGAGAGGAGGGGCGTAACTAAGGCAAAAATCACGTGGCAAAATCACCAATTAGTAACCCCCTCTCGGCACACACAAATAGATAGTAACCGACTCTCAGGAACCTGTGAGAACCTGCTGGATCCCACTTCTGTTTTCAAGGCAAGAGGGGTTCAGAGGGAGACTGCCACTATCTGCCTCTGCATATGTTATGGCTCAGCCTGGTCTGGCTGGGGACGCCTGGGAGGAAGACTCAGATGGAGAGGAGGGGACAGTGTTACTTCCAGGTTTTCAGGCACTACCTGAAAACACAGAGCCTGATCAGCCAATAGTTCCTGCAGGACCAGGTCCAGAGGCTCAGGCAGAGCATTCAGGCTGGGATCCATAGAAGTTAAGAACTGGTGTACTCCAATCTGGAGGAACCGAGTTTGATTCCCCGCTCTGCCACTTGAGCTGCGGAGGCTTATCTGGGAAATTCAGATTAGCCTGTGCACTCCAACACATGCCAGCTGGGTGACCTTGGGCTAGTCACAGTTCTTCGGACATCTCTCAGTCCCACCTACCTCACAGGGTGTTTGTTGTGTGTGGGGAAAGGCAAGGAGTTTTAAAAAGCTTTTAAAAGGGCTTGGACAGATTTATGGAGGAGAAGTCGATCTATGGCTACCAATCTTGATCCTCCTTGATCTCAGATTGCAAATGCCTTAGCAGACCAGGTGCTCAGGAGCAGCAGCAGCAGCAGAAGGCCATTGCTTTCACATCCTGCATGTGAGCTCCCAAAGGCACCTGGTGGGCCACTGAGTAGCAGAGTGCTGGACTAGATGAACTCTGGTCTGATCCAGCAGGCTAGTTCTTATGTTCTTATGTTCTTATGTTCTTGTGCTCTTATGAGTTTGGTAGCCCCTTTGAGTCTCCTTGCAGAAGAGAAAGGGGGGATATAAATCCAACTATTCTTCTTCATCTTCTTCTTCTTCTTCTTCTTCTTCTTCATCTTCTTCTTCTTCTTCTTCTTCTTCTTTATTCGTATACCAAGTGCATACTCCACATCTACACATTGTCATGGGTTTACTGTCTGATGACGGTGAATGGAGAATGACTGCTGCCATTAAGAACAGGGTTGTGACCATCTGAGTTTGGGACAGATTGAAAAGCAAAATAACTGGAGATGGCGAAGCACTTTGAGATTCAAAATACCTTCCCACTTCCTCCATTTCTTTTTCTCTGAATCTGTTGTGGGGCAACATGCCAAGTTTAGGATGAAAAGAGAATTGTGGGAAAGATGAGCATATTTCTCAGAATCTTAGAATCATAGAGTTGGAAGAGACCTCAAGGGCCATCCAGTCCAACTCCCTGCAATGCAGGAACACACAATCGAAGCACTCCTGACATATGCGGATCCATCCTTTGTTTAAAAACCTCCAAAGAAGGAGACTCACCACTCTCCGAGGCAGTGAATTCCACCCTCGAACAACCCTGACATTCAGGAAGTTCTTCCTAATGAATCTCTTTTCCTTCACCTTGAATCCATTACTCCGTGTCCTAGCCTCTGCGGCAGCAGAAAACAAGCTTGCTCCCTCACCAACATGACATCCCTTCAAATATTGAAACGTGGTTATCATGTTACCCCTTAACCTATGCTTCTCCAGACTAAACATCCCCAGCTCCCTAAACCTCTCTTCATAGGGCATGGACTCCAGACCCTTTACCATTTTGGTTGCCCTCCTCTGGGTCCGCTCCTTCCTGAACTGCGGTGCCCAGAACTGTACACAATATTCCAGGTGAGGTCTAACCAATGCAGAATAGAAAGGTACAATTACATCCCTCGATCTTGACACTATACTCCTATTGATACAACCCAGAATTGCATTGGCTTTCTGACAGCAACCTGAATGTTGCAACTATAAGAAGACTTTGTGTGTTCTTATGTCTATGCAACCCACCCCATGCTCAACCATCCTTGAGGATCCACTCCATGGCTACTCAGACACAGGGCTGGAGCAAGGGCGAACTGTGCCCAGGGCCAGTGGTGGGATCCAAAAATTTCAGTAACAGGTTCCCTCGCCAGACCCCCTCAGCAAAGGGGGCAGAGAGGCGAGGGCGTGGGGATGGAAAAGCGGACCCAATTAATAACCCCCTCTCAGCACACACAAATAATTAGTAACCCACTCTCGGGAACTGGTGAGAACCTGCTGGATTCCATCTCTGCCCAGGGCATTTGTGCGCCCTGCACCCCTTCCACGTCCCCATCCACCCTGGAATGCGCCTACTACTCCCCCGCATTGGCACATGCCTGGTGTGTCATGCCCCCCTTCCCCTTGGCACTACACCACTGCTCAGACACCATCTGGGGTTTCCAAACTTGAGGTGGGGCCAGGAGAGCTGCTTGCTTTCTTTGCTGGTCTCAAAACTAGGCTCTTTGGATTTTTAATTTGCCTGAAGACCCAAGCTCAACTATGCACAGCACAATTATACTGGTTACAATCAGTATCTTGCCACACGACAGGATTGCACAAGGAAGTGTTAATACCAACAATGACTAAAGTGCATATATGCAATATTCACAAAAGAACATAATCAGGAATGATTCCACGAGTCCATAAAGTTCTCCCGACCGTAATACTATAAATATTTCATTCACAGTCCAATGGAAAACATGGAAAAGGCACCGGTTCAAGAAACAGCATCCTGCCGCCAAATTGTACAAGTTCAAAGGAGCAGCAAGGTTCAAAGAAGAAGCAGCAAAACGCCTGCACGCTGAAGTGCGTTTTCACTAATCTCCTTCAGTGCATGTGCGTCCTCTTCAGTGCATATGTATAGTATTAGTATTAGTACTGATTTCCATCATTCAAATTGCTATATGCTACCAAATTATGTTGCAAATCATTCACTAGGTGTTCTTTCTAGAATTCTTAGTAACGTTACTAAGAATCCTTCTTTGAACCTTGCTGCTCCTTTGAACTTGTACAATTTGGCGGGATATTTCCCTTGCTCAACCCAGGATATTTGGACCATGCAGAAATGACCGATAACGCTTAAGACAAAAACGGAGCAAATGTGTCACCTTCACTAGATTTTTATTTATTTATTTGTCTGTCTGTCTGTCTGTCTGTCTGTCTGTCTGTCTGTCTGTCTGTCTGTCTGTCTGTCTGTCTGTTTGTTTATTATTGGGTTTTGTATTCCACCCTACCCCCAAAGAGCTCTGGGTGGTGAACAACATAAATCACATATATACAATAACCCTTAAATACATTAAAACAATTTAAAACGCAGCGATCAGTGACAAACAATGTCCGCAATAACCCTCATTAAAACCCTCCCAAAAGAGGGAAGAAAACGGGTCCCATAGATGGTAAGAGACCCAGAAAGATGAAGAAGAGGAAGAGGAGGGGGCACCTATCAGCGGCTGGACACTCCAAAAGCCCGGAGGAACAACTCCGTCTTACAGGCCCTGCAGAACTCACCAAGATCCCACAGGGCCCGGACAGCTGGAGGAAGAGTGTTCCACCAGGCAGGGGCCAGGGCTATAAAGGCCCTGGCCCGCGTGGAGGCCAACCGCATCATTGAGGGGCCAGGGACTACCAGCAGATGGGCCTCTGCTGAGCGCAGAGGCCTAGTAGGGACATATGGGGCAATAGCTCCAATATCCTTCTCAAACGTTTACTAATTCACTCACTAAAAATGATTGTTCACGCTCATAATTTCTTTTAAAAGGCTTTTGCATAGTACTTTGAAATGTGCATTGGTAATGTTTCCCTCTCAAATTCCAAATATCCGGAGCTTGAATGGGGCCTGTCATCTCTGGTCTTTTTTTCCCTGAGAAGAAAGAAAACATACAAAATAAAATATAGTGGTTATAAACTGTTAATTATGGTTTATCATAGTAATAATCCCAGAGATTTTGATCATTACAGTAGTTAATGACCAGTTTGTTATAGGCTTAACAGCTTTCAGCTCCATCTAGGGATACCCAATTAGCAAACCAGTCATTAAATACTAGTAATGACTAATTATTTCAGGATTAAAAGCTTCAGTATAAATAAAAGTGAGATTGAAACTCTTAACGTTACTGTTTTAATGCATCCCTTCCCTCCAATGAGTTCTGCACTCCTTTCGAAATGCTGAATTTCTATGGAGGATTCATTTTACCCAAATGAGATTCCGTTTTATGTCTCCTCCAGATGTTGAATTCTTATTCATATTGGCCTTGTTTTATAAGCTTTGTTCCCAATGGCTCAGCTAGTGTGCCTTGTTCTATGCAAAAGCCCGTGGCGTGGAAAGTTCGAAGGTCTATGGAATGCTTTTGGATTTCAGAATTTGATTGTGAAGACTACCTCCATGGACTCATTAGCCAAAAAGGAGAGATCAAAAGACACTGGAATGTAGGATTACATTCCCAGTTGGTGGCTGGAGATCTCTTGGAATTAATGTCAGGGATGTCTCCCAATGTCAGGGATGGCACCTAGTTGATTGAGGTGCATTCCTAACGTCATGTACTGGCCTTCGACTCTCTGATGAACTTCCTATGTACATCTCCTTAGCAAAGAATGGGGAGTGGGGCACACCCTTTGAGGGTCCATAACTTTGGACCCCCTAAACCAAACTGCACCAAACTTTGGGGGTACCATAAGGACAGTTTCCAGATGATACCCTGAAATTTTGGTGCTGATACATCCAAAAATGCGCCCCCTGCAGGAACATCCCAGAAATTTGCCCAAGAGAATCTTTGTTCTGCATTGAGTTTTCTGTATTGCTGTCAATAGGGGTTGCAGGCTGAGGGGGGCACATTTCTGAAGGTACAGTCTAAAAACTTTCAGGATCTCATCAGGAGACTGCCCTGATTATACCCGCCCCCAGGTTTGGTGCAGTTTGGTTCAGGGGTGCCAAAGTTATGGACCCTCAAAACTGTAGCCCCCATCTCCTATTAGCTCCCATTGGAAACAATGGGGGATGGGGCACCCCCTTTGAGAGTCCATAACTTTGGACTCCTTCAAACAAACTGCACCAAACTTTGGGGGTAGCATAAGGACAGTCTCTTGATGATACGCTGAAATTTTGGTGCTGATATGTATAAAAATCCACCCCCTGCAGACACCAATGTCCTGGTGCAAAAAAAATTTGGTTGTGGTGGAGTGGCCACCCACGGCTGGGGGCATCCAACTCAGGTTTTGCCCAGGGCTACAGTTTGCCTCGTTATGACCCTGAGGAGTGCAGAAAGACATCTGGTTCACCCTATAAGCCTCTGCCACTCAGGTGGAGGAGTGGGGAATCAAACCCAGTTCTCCAGATTAGAATCCACCTGCTCTTAACCAGTTCTCTGTCTTGCTGTGCGCTTGCAAGCTAACACTCCCTAGAGAGGTTTCCCTGCCCCCTTCATAATTTATTTATAGGATGCCACTAAAGATACTTTTATTCGAGGCCCCATTTAGTTAAGTTTACTGGCAGTCATGAGGGGTGATTTAAATTTTTTCAGTTTTATGGGGTTTTTAAAAGATATTTTATCCATATTGCAAGCTGCCTTGAGCTCTGTAAGGAAGAGAGGTAGCTAATAAATATTTTCAATTAATTAATTAATTGCTCTGTAGTTCAGCTTTCAGCTAAAGCAGATGACCTCTGGAGATTTCCATAGGCCAGAATGCCAAAATCCACGATCCAGACCCTCTACATTGTCTTCAGGAACCAAGATGACTTATTCGAAGCAATTTTTCTACAAGCAGAGAGTAGAAAGGGGGAAAAAACACCTCCGCTTTCCTTTGCAGCTTTTCATTCCTGTTTGGCAGGAGCTATTACTTAACATTTGTCATGTCTGCAGGAGAGGAAGGAATGTTAAGAAAATAAAAGAAATAAATGAGTGATTTCCTTGCACATACGGTGAAGAGTCTCCAGACATTGGAGAAGGTGGGACTGCATGTAGAGTAGGTCCTACCTGCTCCTTTGTTTTGGGCTATTTAACAGTGCCATCTGGTGCCTGAAGTCCTAGAATGAAGGAAAAATTCCCACAGACGTGTTTCTCGCAAAGGCTGGAGCAGAATAAGATGAGAGTCACGTCACAGGCTTTGTGGGCATTTCCCATCTCAAATCTGAACTGGTTTTAAACTTGAACTCCCAACATAATGTACATAGGAAGTTCATCAGAGAGTCGAAGGCTTTCACGGTCAGATTCAACTGGTTCTGGTGGGTTTTCCGAGCTGCGTGGCCGTGGTCTGGTAGATCTTGTTCCTAACGTTTCGCCTGCATCTGTGGCTGGCATCTTCAGAGGTGTATTACAGAGAGAAGCAGTGGTGGGATCCAAAAAAATTAGTAACAGGTTCCCATGGTGGTGGGATTCAAACTGTGGTGTAGCGCCAATGGGGCTGGGCGGGGCACGACAGGGGCATGGCCAAGCATTCCTGGGTGGGGCATTCCTGGGCGGGGCTGTGGCAAGGACGCAGCTGCTGCAACAGTCCTT
This sequence comes from Sphaerodactylus townsendi, assembly GCF_021028975.2. Lineage (NCBI taxonomy): Eukaryota > Metazoa > Chordata > Lepidosauria > Squamata > Sphaerodactylidae > Sphaerodactylus > Sphaerodactylus townsendi. Next base: position 8,045,280 of record NC_059431.1, on the reverse strand, counting down.
GGGCGAGAAACAAATGCACGCAGGCACAGGCTGCCACGCACGCTGGTGCACCTCCTGCTAGACTGCTTCAAGTTCTGCGTGCTACTGCTGAGAGGAGGGGCGTAACTAAGGCAAAAATCATGTGGCAAAATCACGCATTAGTAACCCCCTCTCGGCACACACAAATAATTAGTAACCTACTCTCGGGAACCTGTGAGAACCTGCTGGATCCCACCTTTGGAGAGAAGTCTGTTACACACTGCGCACACCTCTGAAGATGCCAACCACAGCCACACAGCCTAGAAAACCCACAACCCACGACACCCAGTTCATCAGAGAGATTCCCTGAAACACTATGCTGCAACTGTACACCTATGAAGAATGACAGCCAATGGGAGTTTTCCATTATTTACTTACTTAACCTTCTTTCCAGAGGTTCAAGATGGCTGCATTTCTAGCCCTTTCCCCCTCTGTAGTTAAAGCTAAGGAGGTCAGGAAGTACCTTAATTCCATAAAGCATGCAAGAAACAAATCTTCAGGGAGGGCATTCCTATAATGGATTCAGAAAAATATAGAAAAACTACTGTCTGGATAGCTTAGATCACAGGTGTCAAACTCGTGACCCTCCAGATGTTATGGACTATGGTTCCCATCACTCCCTGCCAGCATGATGCTGGCAGGGGATGATGGGAACTGTAGTCCATAACATCTGGAGGGCCGCGAGTTTGACACCTATGGCTTAGATTAACCTATCACATTGTTCGTTGGACATCTTGTGCTGTGTGATAACACTTTTTTTTCCTGTTCCTCTGTAATCCAACCCAAGTTTCAGTGAGAAAGGTAGACTATAAACAAACTCAACTGGCAGAATAATGGCTTTGCTCATATCCATTTCCACCTTTTTATCCAAGGGCTAATTAGAAAGAGCCCTTACTTGGATGGCCCAGTCTATCCTCATCACTCGAATCTCAGAAAAAACCCAACAAGGTTGGATAGATCAACAAGAAAGTCCAGGGTTTACTCAGGGTCAGGCAACGGCAAACCACCTCTGAATGTCTCTTGCCTTGAAAACCCTGTAGAGTCTCACAATACTACCATCTCTCAATACTAGAACCAGGGGGCATCCACTGAAAATGCTGGGGGGAAGAATTAGGACTAATAAAAGGAAACACTTCTTCACGCAACGTGTGATTGGTGTTTGGAATATGCTGCCACAGGAGGTGGTGATGGCCACTAACCTGGATAGCTTTAAAAGGGGCTTGGACAGATATGTGGAGGAGAAGTCGATCTCTGGCTACCAATCTTGATCCTTCTTGATCTGAGGTTGCAAAATGCCTTAGCAGACCAGGTACTCAGGAGCAACAGCAGTAGAAGGCCATGCTTTCACATCCTGCAGGTGAGCTCCCAAAGGCACCTGGTGGGCCACTGCGAGTAGCAGAGAGCTGGACTAGATGGACTCTGGTCTGATCCAGCAGGCTAGTTCTTATGTTCTTATGTTCTAGTTGTCATAAGTTGTCATGATCGGCCCTGTTGGAACCTGCCATTTCTCCATACCTCAGGGACCGTCTGTCCCCGTCTGTCCCTAATTGGCCTCTCCGCTCTGCAGAGGCAAATTTGCTGGTGGACCCCAGCCCCTCAATGATGTGACTGGCCTCTACCCGGGCCAGGGCTTTTACTGCCCTGTCACCTGCCTGGTGGAACACTCTCCTTCCAATCATCAGGGCTTTTCATGACCTTGGACAGTTCCACAGGGCCTGCAAAACAGAGCTGTTCCAGCAGGCTTTTGGGCAGAGGAGTGGCTGATTGCCTCCCCCGCTATCCTCTACATAACATCACATTGGCTGTTTCATGCTGTGTTGGTCCTCTCCCTGAGGGATAGGAAGTCTGCTCGGGTTGCCATCTGATGTTAGGTTTTTTTGAGTTGTTGCTGAATTTAATTAATTTGGTTTTTAATGATGTGATTTTAAGTTTAAGCTGGAGTTAAGTTTAAGTTTAAGCTGGAGCAGCAGTGGCGTAGGAAGTTAAGAGCTCGTGTATCTAATCTGGAGCAACCGGGTTTGATTCCCAGCTTTGCCGCCTGAGCTGTGGAGGCTTATCTGGGGAATTCAGATTAGCCTGTGCACTCCCACACACGCCAGCTGGGTGACCTTGGGCTAGTCACAGTTCTTTGAAGCTCTCTCAGCCCCACCTACCTCACAGGGTGTTTGTTGTGAGGGGGAAGGACAAGGAGATTGTCAGCCCCTTTGAGTCTCCTGCAGGAGAGAAAGGGGGGATATAAATCCAAACTCTTCTTCTTCTTCTTCTTTATTGGCTTTTTCTTGTACACTGCCCAGAGCCCTCCGGGGGTGGATAATATATTACGTCTAATAAACAAACAAACAAACAAACAAATAAAATGTCTCCTGTCTCCTGCCTGGGATGTGGAAATCTTTTCCTTCTTTTCCTTCTCAAAACAATGTTGAGCTCGGTGGCAGTGGGGATTCACTGAGGCGAACCTAGGTAGAAACCAGTTCAACTCTGTCAGTGGGGAAAGCCCCAAAGAGAGGCAAAATAGTGAAGTTATTACGAGTGGTGGACTCTAATATGGAGAACCAGATTTCATTCCCCACTTGTCCACATGAGCTGCACACTCTTATCCAGTGAACTGGATTTGTTTCTCCACTCCTACTCCTGAAGCGTGCTGGGTGACCTTAGGCGAGTCACAGTTCTCTCAGGGCTCTGGCCCTTTCTGCACAGCAAATGTACAGCGGGGTGCAGTCGGAATAAAGTAAACCACTTACCTGTTTTCATGTTTGCACACACCTGTGCAGGCAGCAACTGGAGCCCACGGGAAAAATACGGGTTGCAGGCCCAGGCGGGAACCTGTTGGCTCAAGCCAAATAAACCCTTGACCCCAATAAACACATGACAACTTATTAGTGGGTAAACAACTTGGCCACAGCCAGAGGTATTTATTGGCAAGACATTAATAGGAAGCAAAAATTGGTGCAGCATGGGGGGGGGGATCAAAGCATCTGGGCCGCACAAGTGCTGTCCCCCAGAGTTAAACCAATTACTCAGCCCGCCTGCTGGAGGAATTGAGCACGAAGGCCAGCTTGGATCAGGGCCTGCCAGATGAGCGATAGACCCCTTTCTGGTGCCTGTTCCAACCTGCCACCAGGGCTCAAGCCTTGGTAGCCCCTGCTGGGCGTCCCAACCTTCGGCTTGCTCCACCCTCACCTCTTAAGGAGGTGTTACACCAGAAGAGCTCCCGCAGCTCCCCTTCACAAAATGATCACCCCCCCCATGCGCAACTCGCCAGAGAGAAGAAGAAGAAGAAGAGTTTGGACTTATATCCCCCCTTTCTCTCCTATAGGAGACTCAAAGGGGCTGACAATCTCCTTGCCCTTCCCCCCTCACAACAAACACCCTGTGAGGTGGGTGGGGCTGAGAGAGCTCTGAGAAGCTGTGACTAACCCAAGGTCAGCCAGCTGGCGTGTGTGGGAGTGCACAGGTTAATCTGAGTTCCCCAGATAAGCCTCCACAGCTCAAGTGGCAGAGCTGGGAATCAAACCTGGTTCCTCCAGATCAGAGTGCACTGCTCTTAGCCACTATGCCACTGCTGCTCCACCTTTGCACAGAGGTACATGTATTGTTTTTTTATTTACCTCCCACCGATGCATAGCGATGCGGGCATGCACAAATGAACCTCCACAGCCATGCTGACATCTCACAATTCCACAATACAAACATTTGCACCTGCGTGGCTACACAGATGTAAGCTGCAAAAATTTTTAAAAGGAAAGTGGAGACAAATAATGTGCCTCCTGTCCAGCTGTCCGATCGCAAGTGGCTCCAACCCAGGATTTTTCAAAAGATTTTTCAAAAGATTCTCAAAAAAAATATGTTTGGGGAAAATAACACGCGGCAGACTTGTTTTAGGGGCAAGATCAGAGGTGGGATCCAGCAGGTTCTCACCAGTTCCCGAGAGTGGGTTACTAATTATCTGTGCGTGCCTAGAGGGGGTTACTAATTGGGTCCGCTTTTCCGTTAGAAAGTCCATTAGTTCCAAAAATCATGGTCCTGTTGTTTCCTATGCGGCTGGTTAGCGAAGGTAGAAAACGGGATAATTCTCCCTGTTGGGCTGTTTTAAAAACATGTTTTAGAAATATGGTAAAGTTCCTTGTTTAAGGAAAGTATCCTTCTTTTGATTTCTAGAAACAAAATTAAGTATTTGAAAGTATGAAGTATTTGACAGGCAGTCCATTAGAGGAGAAGTAGTTGTTTCTGTTGGCAGTAGACGATAGGACTTGCTATAATGAGTTTAAATTATGGACAGAAAGATACCAGCTGGAAATTAGGAACTTTTTTTACAGTAAGAGTTTTTTACAGTAACAGAGAAATTATTAATGCCCTGCCCCCGGAATGCCCGGCCACACCCTCATCGTGCCCCGCCCATCCCCATTGGTGCTACGCCACAGTTTGAATCCCACCACCCTGGGAACCTGTTACGAAAATTTTTGGATCCCACCACTGGGCAGGATCCGTGCAAAGTCCCCGCCCCCAAAAAGGTGTTTCTTGGCTTGTGCGGAATGGGTCTCTCTCCTCCGCACCTACCTCACAAGGTACTTGTTGTGGGGAGAGGAAGGGAAAGGAGTTTGTAAGCTGCCTCGAGTCTCCTTACAGGGGAGAAAGATGGGGTATAAACCCAAAGCCAAACCCTTGAAACCTTTTAGCAACACCACCTAACAGGCCTATTAGCCAGCCCCTCTGCGCTCATATTCTTCTAAGTCAGAGGAAGATCAAAGCGGAAAACTTTTCCCCGAATGCTTTAAATTCCTACACGCCTCAAGGCCATTCCCCTCCCAGTATCGAAAACATATATATTTTAAAAATCTGACAAAATATCCACCTGTTTACAGTCAGCAAGAACATAACCACAGGTATGAATCATGAACGATCTCGGTTCGCTTGCCTGTAATAGCGGATTAAGCTAGGCTGTAAAACCTCCCCGGCAGAAATTGCGTAAATGATTTTTTTCCAAATAGGTGGCTGTATATCTGGAAACGGGGAGCTCATGAATCTTACAACACGTGCGTGAGATTGGGTTATGATTAGGCAGCGCTCGGTATTGCTAGGGAGTTTTATAGCTTGCTGTACAACAGGATTGTAAGACCCCGGATTTCTGAGGTAATTCGCTTCAGCAACAGCATTGCCTAGCACAGTGGGTTTATTTATTTTATTTTATTAATTAAATTTTTATACCGCCCTATCCCTGAGGGGCTCCGGGCGGTGTACAACAATAAACATAATATAACATAAAAAAGCTAAATCTTATAAATACAATACAATAAAATACAATAAAAATACAATAATGAATATAAATCGCGTCCAGCAGCTCCATATTCAAAATCCTCTCCCCAAGAGGGAGGAATGGCAGGTCCCAGATGTAGAGGGCCATGAGGTAGAGGACCATGAAAGGGGGGAGGGGGCACCATCAGCGGCCGGTTCCTCCAAAGGCCCTGCAGAACAGCTCCGTCTTACAGGCCCTGCGGAACTCACCAAGGTCCCGCAGGGCCCGGACAGTTGGAGGAAGAGCGTTCCACCAGGCCGGGGCCAGAGCCGTGATGTTTTATATTGTGCATCGCCCTGAGCCCTCTGGGGATAGGGCGGTATATTAAATCTAATAATAATAAATAAATAATTAAATAAAATAAATAAACCTGTGAAAGGGTCATTCGACCCCTAAAGGCATCCCGACCCCCAGGTTGAGAACCACTGTCCTAGCAGGTAAAAAAAGGGTCTGGTTTGGTACACTTCCAAAACTGAACATTGACTCCTCATACTGGTAGTAGTTGCTGTTGGGAGCCATTCTTTTGGAAAGGGGTAACAAAAACATTTTATTTGCCTATCACATGTTCATGGAAACATGTAGTATAGCAGCAATATAGTTTAATTTTTAATGTAGGAGGTTTAAGAGCTCGTGTATCTAATCTGGAGGAATCGGGTTTGATTCCCAGGAATCGGGTTTGGTCCCCCCCCCCCACTCAGAACTGCGACATCCTTGTCCCAGTTATGAACTACACTTTTCTGCCGGAACAAGGTCGATACCGCTTCCAAGTGGGGAAGCATCAAAACAACACCTCATTCGTTCAACCAATCATGAGCCGCTTTTGTGGCATGCATAAGCATAAGCATAAGCATAAGCATAAGCATTTTTATTGTCATTGTGCACGCACAACGAAATTTACAGCAGCATTCCTCAATGCACACAATTTCAGACTCATACATCATCATCCCTCCCACCCATCCCTACAGCCCAAATACATCAATGAAGCGGTGGAGTTTAGCATGTAGCTCTAGAGTAGAAGCTGTCTCTAAACCTCTTTTGTCCTAGTTCTGAGTGCCCTGTATATAGATCTGCAGATGGTAGCAGTTTAAAGAGAGTGTGCTGGATGAGACGGATCCCTTAGAATATTTTGGGCTTTATTTGGAGCTTGGACGTATAGTTTCTTCCAAAGGAGGGAGAGGGGCAGCCGATAATCCTTTGTGCAGTATTGATCGCCCTTTGGAGGCGCCTTCCTATTACGCCCACTGTGCAGCGCTGGAGAGACCATACACAGATACAGTGGGTTAGGACCTCTCTATAGCACAGCCCGGTAAGGACCTGAAGTTTCCATCCTAGTTGTTTAGCCAGCAAAGTCTCAGAGGTACAGTCTTTGCTGGGCTTTCTGACCACCTTGACGTCTCTCTGTACTCCCAGGTCAAATCCTCTTTAATCCTTAGCAGCCCAGAATTTAAGAGCTAGCCACCCGGCTCCATGATCTCCATTTATAGTCAAGGGCTGAATTTCTAGGCTATTCCTTCTATGATCACTATGACTTTCCTTTGTCTTGTTAATTATTGGAACCAGGTTATTTTCCCTGCACTTGTAGGAGCAATTAGATTCCCTTCATTCCGATGGGCAGGGCTCCATCCCCTCAGAGATGAGCCCCACCACCGTTGTCATCATTAAAATTTGATAGTAATTTTCTGTTAGACAGGAGTGCAATCATGTATAAAGGAATTCAATCAGTGTATCCTGTGGCGTTCCCATATTTAGAGTAAGAACTGAGGAAACCTGGTTCCCAGTCCCAACCCTCTTCAGGAGCGATCCAGACAAGGAGTCCCTAATCCACAAACAGATTGAATGTGAGGTCAAGATCAAGTTTGTCACCAGTCTTTGTGGCGAGATTGTATTAAATCGCGGGCAAGTCCATAAAAGAGCATTCGCACATAATTCCCCTGCTGTTCCAGATGCGTCAAAGCTGTGTGGAGGCTAATGGCAATGGCGTCCTCCGTAGATCTATTAGTCCGATATGCGAACTGATGTTTATCAAATGTATCTGGAAGGCAAGAACGGGAGAGCAGTGACGGGCAGAAAGCACATGTAACTGTAAACTGTAAACTGTAGAAACTGTAAAAAAAAAAGAACGCTCCCGTTTCCCACCGTAACACAAGTGCCAATCACGATCGAGGAGCAAAACAGGCACCAAGATGATCACGCCCACTTAGCTCGGTTCCAGGGAGCCAACTCAGTTGCTGTGGGGACAGCCTGGAATCGGCCTCCACTGAAGGGAACTGAGTCAACCTTAGCTCCCTTCTGTAGTGGGGAAAGCCTCTTTAAGTAGCAGCAACTGTTGTTTTCAATCATCTTACCTAAAGTTGTTAAGTGTGGGCTGGGAAATTCCTGGAGATTTGGGGGTGAATTGGACGCCACCCTCCAAAGAAGCCATCTTTGTCAATGGAGTGGATTATAATGTAAATATCACTTGCCATTCCAGGCAGTCTCCATGGCAACCACCTTACTCTGGGCTTTGTTTCAGCCACATAATTCCTGCAAGGGAGTTTACACCAGGGATGCCCAGTTACCCATTGGATTAGTTCATGTCTTGCTCATCAGCAGCAGTCATCAGATAATCAAGTGAGATGTGTCTGTGTACACAGTTTCAGACTGCTTTCTCACCACTGACCCTATCATCTGCCTCCATTTCCAATAGTTAAAAGGTACATAGTTACCGGGAGTGGGGGGAATCCATTTAATTTGTAGAGACTTACTACTTAGGTGGTGCTGTGTGCTTTCTGTGTCCATCAAGGAATTGGAGCAGGATAAGTTAATGGTATTCGTGTTTACAGCATCCTCACCATCCCTAGTCTACATGGTAGGGGACAGGGACCAAAGAATAGTGCAAATCTGCTCAGATTCTTGTGACCTGCCCAGCTGAGATGGATGAGATCCAATGACAACTCTCTTTTATAATTTTCATTTTGTACAGTGTGAGCTGATGTTGGTGATTGGCTCCCAGTGGAATTCCGGATCATCTTCAAGGTGTTGACCTTTTGACCTTTAAGGCCCTTTACGGCCAGGGGCCCTCATATCTACAGGACCATCTCACCCAATATGTCCCGAGTCGCATCCTCCAATCAGCTGAGGCGAATCTGTTGGTGGTCCCTGGCCTCTCCATGATGCGGCTGGCCTCCACGCGGGCCAGAACCTTTACAGCTCTGGCCCCGGCCTGAATGGAGACAGCTCTTCCTCCAGCAGTTAGGGCCCTGGGGGACCTCGGAGAGTTCCGCAGGGCCTGCAAAATTGTGTTGTTCCACCGGGCTTTTGGGGGGGGCTGGCTGCTGAGCCCACCCCTCTTTTGTTGCCCGCGCACTGGCTATATATCTGACCATCTGCCTACCCCCTCCCACCCAGGGTTTGTCCACTGGGGTTTGATCCCTAGGCATGCTTACAGCCCATCATTTCATTTTGCGTAGGTTACTGCTGCTATAGTTTTAATAGTTTTAAGGTTTTGTATTGTTTTAATTGGGGCTATTCGATTTGTTTTATTGTCTTGTTATTTGCTGTTGTACACCGCCCTGAGCCCTTCAGGGGTGGGGCGGTTTATCAAATCGAATAAATAAATAAATAAATAAATAAATACATACATACATACATACATACATACATACATACATACTAAATACATACATACATACATACATACATACATACATACATACATACATACATACATACATACATACATACATACATACATACATAATAAGCAAGCAGAGGTGGAGCAAGGGGAAACTGCGCCCAGGGCGCATGCACGCCCTGTGCACCTGCCGTGGCACCGTTCACCCCCGCTCACCCTCACCCTGGAACGCCCCCCTCCATGGCCCGATCATGCCTCAACTGCAACTCTGCCTAGGGAGTTGTGCCCCCTCTGCCCCATGGGCACTATGCCACTGACTTTAAGAACTAAAACCAGCAGACCACAGCCACACGGCCCACAAAACCTACAACTGCCAAATTATTTCGAATCTGACAAAAATACCAATACACTTTTTAAAAATTCTTTTATTAGACACCTCCTCAAAGACTGATCTAATTTGTGTTTGCCCCACTTAGTGAAATGCACCTGCTTTTTGTTCTCATTTATTTTTCTCCAAACGCACATCTTGGCAAACTATTGAATGCAGTAACAATGACGTATTGATTCCAGGAGCCAGCGGAGAGTTGGGGCGCAGTCAATGCCTTTTTTCTTTTTTTCGAGATCTGCCATACAGGGAAGAATGTAAAGAGAGAAGGTCTGAGAAACAAGATTAAGTTATAATCGTTGCCCAGCTTTCTGTAATAAGCAACCCAGACGCTGTTTTGCATGGTTTCATTCCACCGGAGTTGTCCAGGTTGGCATTAAACAATATGAGATTTAGGACTTGTCAGGCAAACTAATGAGTTTTGGATTGATTTCGGTCTTCTGCAATGTTACCAACGCTTTTGACAGCTATGATTTATAGGGTATTCTCTGGGCCTGTTCGTGAGGGGAGCTGTTTATTTTGGTTGACGGACAAGGTTTCGAACATTGTGAGTGGAGCTTACAGACGGAAGGAGGGCCAATAATCACGGAGGTCATCTCACCTCCCCAATTAGGGGAGGGTGTTTTTCATTAATTAGTGATCAAGAGCATGGGCAACAGGTGCCAGCCTCCAGCCTCCAAAACTTTTGGTCCACCCAATGCTTCCTGAGACAAAAAGTGCACTCAGCATGTTTGCCTGCTTATATAGAGCATTGCTCTTCTATGCAATGGTGGTCCCCGGCCTCTCAATGATGTGGCTGGCCTCCTCTCGGGCCAGGGCTTTTACGGCCCTGGCCCCTGCCTGGTAGAACGCTCTTCCTCCAGCTGTCCGGGCCCTGCAGGACCTTGATGAGTTCTGCAGGGCCTGTAAGACCGAGCTATTCCACCGGGCTTTTGAGGAGGCTGGCCGCTGATTGCACGCCCCCCCCAACCTTTATAACATCGGTAGACCCTGCCATTCCCCTCTCAGTAGGGTTTTTAATTGCTGGACGCCACCTGTTATATTAGTAATTGGTAACTTGGAACACTTTATTTTAATGGGGGTTGGTTATTTTAATATTATAGAGCCTATATTTATTTATTTATGGTTGTTTAATTGTTTTATATTGTGCTCTATCTATTATATTCATGTTGTGCACTGCCCTGAGCCCTCAGGGGGAGAGCAGTATATAAGTTTAATTTATTATTATTATTATTATTATTATTATTATTATTATTATTATTATTATTATTATTATTGTTGTTGTTGTTGTTGTTGCTGTTGCTGTTGCTGTTGCTGTTGCTGTTGCTGTTGCTGTTGCTGTTGTTATTAACAGCAATAGCAACAGCAACAACAGCTGTAACAACTGTGCTGTAGCTGCTTCTTCTAACAACAACAACTCTTCTTCTTCTTAACAACAACACAATAATAATAATAATAATAATAATAATAATAATAATAATAATAATAATAATAATAATAATAATAATAATAATAATAAAACACCAGACATACCCGTGATCGAGGACAAGAAAGTGAGCATCGTCGACATAGCAGTCCTCGGTGACAGCAGGGTCATTGAGAAAGAACAGGAGAAGGTCACTAGATACCGCGATTTGAAAATCGAGCTTCAGCGTCTATGGCAAAAACCACTGAGGTAGTCCCAGTGGTAATCGGCACGCTGGGCGCCATCCCAAAAACACTAGGGCAGCACTAAAAACATCTTCGAATTGACAAAATTAACATCTGTCAAATTCAGAAGGCAGACCCGCAGGGATCCGCACGAATACTATGCCGATACATTACAACTTCCTAGGCCTCTGGGTGAGGCTCGAATTGTAATGAAGGCCAACAACCAGCTAAAGATCTGGCAGCTGTGAAATCTACAATAATAATAACACGCAATCTGTTGTAAAGATGTGGAGAGGTGGGGAACAGTACAGTATGACACTCTAGGAAAATCGCAAAGCAAGCTTGTTTTCTGTTGCTCCAGAAACTAGGGCCGTTTCCCCACTTTTAAAATGAAGTCAGTTTCGTCTGGTCCAGGACCTTTTTAGCGCGAGGGTCGTGTTCCCAGGCTTCCCCACTGCCTCGCACTCCGCGCAGGGTCATCGAAAGGCGCCGTATTGAGCAGCGCCAGAATGACCCACGCTGAGGGGGCACAAGAGCAGCAGAGTCGGGGCGGCTGTGTTGTTGCCGCCCCTGCAGTGCGGAGCGCAGGTGGACCCCGCGCTACTCGGTGAGAGTAGTGCGCAGCAAACGGTGAGTGGGGAAAGGGCCTAGGATAAGGAATAATTGATGCAAGGTGCAGGAAAAGAGATTCCACCTCAGTATTAAGAAGAAATTCCTGACAGTAAGGGCTGTTCAACAATGCCAGCGGGGCAGGAAGGGGGCGCAACAGTCCGGGCACGTGGCTCCTGGAATCAATACATCATTGCTACTGCATTCAATAGTTTGCAAAGATGTGCGTTTGGAAAAAAAATACATTGTCTATGTCCCAGGGTGAGGAACCAATCAGTAAGCGTTTGCGTGGAACTTGCTATGCAAAGGTGTGGTTGAGTGCATTGTATTGTGGGTGGGGTTTGTCAGAGAAGAACACCAACACAACAGAGGTAGCGGTTGCTGAGAAAACAGGTTTCAAAATCTGTACAGTCAATCAGATCCCTTTTGGTCAATCAGAGACTTTATTGGGCAAGAACTTCACCTTGCCCCACCCTCTTTCTAAAAATGGAGGGCACCAAGTTGTGTTGTGGGTGCCCTGGGGCCGATGGGCATAGTTTCCAAGACCCTCTTTCTAGCTGCCAGTTGAATATACTGCACACCTGTGGCTGCATATACATTATGTCCCTAGTAATGACTGAGCATTTTCCTAGTGAAGCTCATGAAACACCAGTAACAAATCTTCATTATGTTTAAATTCCCAGCATACAGCTGAAATGAATAGGCCTTTTCCCTCAGCCGGTCCACTAATACAATTCAAACATTCGGCTGCTTTGATATTCGGATGTGTGCGCTGCGCACATCCTTTGAGAGATCCGACGGTGATGTTTAATCTGATTCAAATCAGCATCTCTCTGCTTCATTTAATTTGCATTAATTTGTTCAATTTGCCGTGTTTTGTTTCATCTCTCTTTGTGAAAATGGAAACAAAAACAGCGAGCAACTAATGCTGCTCTTACTTAAAAACAAAATACTTTTGCGCTAAAAGCGAATCTTGAACCACAAAAGGGTGGGGAGTTGAGAATAGTGGGAAGCACCATGATTGGTTGAGGGGCTGGTGATGTCACAAGGACCGTATAAAAGGACCACAGAACAGTTTTGTATCTTCTTTTGCACAAACACTGGAGATCCATCCTTATGAGGAGAGGCTGCAGCGTTTGGGACTCTTTAGTTTGGAGAGGAGACGGCTGAGGGGGGATATGATTGAAGTCTATACAATTATGCATGCATGGGGTAGAAAATGTTGACAAAGAGAAATTTTTCTCTCTTTCTCGCAATACTAGAACCAGGGGGCATTCATTGAAAATGCTGGGGGGAAGAATTAGGACTAATCAAAGGAAACACTTCTTCACGCAACGTGTGATTGGTGTTTGGAATATGCTGCCACAGGAGGGGGTGATGGCCACTAACCTGGGTAGCTTTAAAAGGGGCTTGGACGGATTTATGGAGAAGTCAATCTATGGCTACCAATCTTGATCCTCCTTGATCTCAGATTGCAAATGCCTTAGCAAACCAGGTGCTCGGGAGCAGCAGCAGCAGCAGCAGCAGAAGGCCATCGCTTTCACATCCTGCACATGAGCTCCCAAAGGCACCTGGTGGGCCACTGCGAGTAGCAGAGTGCTGGACTAGATGGACTCTGGTCTGATCCAGCAGGCTAGTTCTTATGTTCTTATGTTCATTTACACTTATACGTTTATTTATATTACACTTTTTTCAACCAGGTGGGACTCAAACGGACTTACAGCATCCTTCTTCTCACCTTCCTTTTCTCACAACAACAACCTGGTGCAGAGACGATGTTAAGAGTTTGTGATGGACCCCAAGCTTCCACGGTAGAAGTGGGAATTTGAACCTGGTTTGCCGAGAGTCCTAGGCCTTTCCACACAAACCCTTTGAAATGTTTCAAGGCAGGAAATACAATGTTTCCTCCATGGAGTTCTGCGTTGTTTTTACCCCCTGTAGGTAATGATGCTCTGAGCATTGGGTTGTTTGTGGCTGGGCTGGAATTCCAGATGTGATGATATCTGTCTGTCTGTCTGTCTGTCTGTCTGTCTGTCTGTCTGTCTGTCTGTCTGTCTGTCTGTCTGTCTGTCCATCCATCCATCCATCCATCCATCCATCCATCCATCCATCCATCCATCCATCCATCCATCCATCCATCTATCCATCTATCCATCTATCCATCTATCCATCTATCCATCTATCCATCTATCCATCCATCTATCTATCTATCTATCTATCTATCTATCTATCTATCTATCTATCTATCTATCTATCTATCTATCTATCTATCTATCTATCTATCTATCTATCTATCTATCTATCTATCTATCTATCTATTGGATTTCTATACTGCCCCATTTCCGAAGGGCTCTGGGCGGTGTACAGCATAAAATTCATACAATATCAAATAGAGGAGCAAATCATACAAAATGCAATAAACAAATAACATAGCTCCATCCAGTTAATAATCGATAAAACTCACTAAAAACTCCATATGAACAGCGGTTAATACAGTTAAATAATTAAATAGTTAAAAAAGAGGCATCCAAAAAATTCACCTTTAAACCCTTCCCCAAAAAGGGAGAGCAGCGGGCCCCTCAATATGAGGGTTACCCTGATGTAAACGGCGCAGGGAGCAGAGAGGGGGCACTTTCAGCGGCTGGACACTCCAAAGGCTCGGTGGAACAACTCCATCTTACAGGCTCTGTGGAACTCACCAAGATCCCGCAGGGCCCGGACAGCTGGAGGAAGAGTGTTCCACCAGGCCGGGGCCAGAGCTGTAAAGGTTCTGGCCCGCGTGGAGGCCAGCTGCATCATTGAGAGGCCGGGAACCACCAGCAAACCGGGTAGGGACATATGGGGTAATACGATATAAGAGGGGAGAAGAGAAGAATGATGGTCACTTTGGCCTGTTTTGCATGAGCCAGAAATTTGCAGCCCCATGACTTAGAAAAAGGAATTGGGGATCAAATTCCTCTTTTGGGATTCCCCTGTCTGAAAACACTGCAAGAATCTAAGGACGGCCATGATAGTTTTCACAGGGAGCAATGTTGTAGCTATTCCCTTCTCAGATACGGAGACCAGAACTTCTGGTCCCTTTACCAAACCCCACCAGATCTGTGATGGGAAATAATCCTTGAAAACAGCAGGGAATTGGGATGTTCCCTTTTTTAATGAGCGTGCCTTCTTCGAGAGCCTGCTAGGAAAGGGCAAACAAGTTCCCATCTGTGATGTGTTTTCTCTTTCAGACAAAAAGACGGAAAGGGCAGAGATCCAACTACTAAGACTCCTAAAACAGAGGGAAGGTACCAATGAGCCATTCTGCCTGTCAAAAACGACAGGAATTTGATTTGTTCTGGCCCGACTGGTTTCTGTGAAGACGTATACAGCAACCTTGGCTTCTTAGAGTTTGAAGCCTCTTGGGGTCTATTTGTTTCTGGGGTGATTTACGGTGCCACCGTTCTACTTTTAAATGCACTTTGAAGACATAAAGGTTTTTGGAAGGGGCTTTCTGTCGTGAAACTCCATGTGGATTCGTAGGAATGATAGCACATTTTTTATTTGACCCAGAGTCTTCTTGAAACAGGCACATTTGAATTCCCCATGTTCTGTTCTTTTATTTTCTTATATTCTGTTTTGCGATATACTTGTTTCAAAGACGCACACCGAGGGTTAGTGATCTCGCTGTTTCAGCAGCTCTCGTTTCGTTCTTGAGTTGCAAAAATCAGAACAACCCACTCAAGGAAACCGAGCAATGTTGTAAAGACCTGCATAACTCACTCGGTGTGAAATGGAGCTGGGCCCCTCAGGAAAAATATTTATTCATTGCATCAGCCCACCCTCTATTGGCCCCCTTCGATGAGATGGCGTGAAGTGTGACCGCACTTGGAGTCCTGTGTTCAGTTCTGGTCGCCACATCTCAAAAAGGATATCGAAGAGATAGAAAAAGTGCAGAGAAGGGCAACGAGGATGATTGAGGGACTGGAGCACCTTCCTTATGAGGAGAGGCTGTAGCATTTGGGACTCTTTAGTTTGGAGAGGAGACGTCTGAGGGGGGATATGATTGAAGTCTATACAATTATGCATGGGGTAGAAAATGTTGACAGAGAGAATTTTTTCTCTTTCTCACAATACTAGAACCAGGGGGCATACATTGAAAATGCTGGGGGGAAGAATTAGGACTAATAAAAGGAAACACTTCTTCACGCAATGTTTGATTGGTGTTTGGGATATGCTGCCACAGGAGGTGGTGATTTCCACTAACCTGGATAGCTTTAAAAGGGGCTTGGACAGATTGATGGAGGAGAAGTCAGTTTATGGCTACCAATCTTGATCCTCCTTGATCTGAGCTTGCAAATGCCTTAGCAGACCAGGTGCTCAGGAGCAGCAGCAGCAGAAGGCCATTGCTTTCACATCCTGCATGTGAGCTCCCAATGGCACCTGGTGGGCCACTGCGAGTAGCAGAGAGCTGGACTAGATGGACTCTGGTCTGATCCAGCTGGCTTGTTCTTTTGTTCTTATGTTCTCATGTTCTTATGTTCTTATGTATGCAAATGAAGACTAGATGTATTTGTGTTTCAGATTTCTGGGATGCCTTCTCATCAAATCAAGCATGGCAGGCCCCTTATAATGAGAAGAAGAAAAATGGAAACCAACCAAGACCATAAATCTCATTCTCAGTAAAAACCAAACACCAGTGGATAAAAGCAAAGTTCAGAAGACAGCCACAGACAAACCAGCCAATTTATCACGGGTTGGTTAGTTCTTGATAATGGGGGGGGAAACACCAACACAAACTCCTATGACCCCCAAAGGATTAATCGATGACAATTCAAAATATGACAGACCACGCTAAAAACCAACACCAACCCAACCCAACCAGTTGACACTACCCAAATGAATCACAAATGGCTTAATTCGGTGCCATAATGCAACTTGGAAATTGTTAGATTTAGTGAGTGATGGGCCTTTCCAGTCACAAAAGAGTAACCTTCGGCCAGCTCTCTCATAAGAACATAAAAACATTAGAACTAGCCAGCTGGATCAGACCAGAGTCCATCTAGTCCAGCACTCTGCTACTCGCAGTGGCCCACCAGGTGCCTTTGGGAGCTCATGTGCAGGATGTAAAAGCAATGGCCTTCTGCTGCTGCTGCTTCCGAGCACCTGGTCTGCTAAGGCATTTGCAATCTGAGATCAAGGAGGATCAAGATTGGTAGCCATAGATCGACTTCTCCTCCACAAATCTGTCCAAGCCCTTTTTAAAGCTATCCAGGTTAGTGGCCATCACCACCTCCTGTGGCAGCATATTGGGTGAAAAAGTGTTTCCTTTTATCAGTCCTAATTCTTCCCCCCCAGCATTTTCAATGAATGCCCCCTGGTTCTAGTATTGTGAGAAAGAGAGAAAAAATTCTCTCTGTCAACATTTTCTACCCCATGCATAATTTTATAGACTTCAATCATATCCCCCCTCAGACGTCTCCTCTCCAAACTAAAGAGTCCCAAACGCTGTAGCCTCTCCTCATAAGGAAGGTGCTCCAATCCTTCAATCATCCTCGTTGCCCTTCTCTGCACTTTTTCTATCTCTTCGATATCCTTTTTGAGATGTGGCAACCAGAACTGAACACAGTACTCCAAGTGCGGTCGCACCACGGCTTTGTATAAGGGCATGACAATCCTTGCAGTTTTATTATCAACTCTCAAAACTCTCTCAGCCTATGTTGTGGGGAGAGAAGGGAAAAGGAGTTTGTGTTTTGAGACTCCTGAAGGTTAAGGAATATAGGGTATAAATCCAAACTCTTTTCTTCTTCCTCTTCCTGCTGTCAGAGAGTTGGCGGGAAAGTTATACTATTTGAGGAAGTTCCTCTTGGCCTCCCTTCTCTGTAAACATCTCTTCCCATTGTGTAAATATTGTTTTGTTCAATTGCATCCATATAATTCTTTGCTCATGATACATATTGTGAGAAACCATTGAGGCTGGAATTAATGAACAATAATCTTGTTGTGTACAAAAGAACATAAGGTTGGGAATGGAGAAAAAACAATGTAATTATCGGAGCGCCTTGTGGGAGTTAATTTCACAAAACCTCTATAATTATGTTGACAACTATTTGACAATGGGTTTTTTTTCTGCGTGGAGTTATTTCTTTGTAGAGACTTATATTGTTCAAAGGATGGCAGGAATGGGATGTGCTGCTAGTTTTGTTTCTTGAAATTTAGTCAGAATGAAATGATGAGAAATGATGTTGTTTCTCCCCTGCAATATGTGTCTTTTTGGAGGTTCAAAAGCTGCAGACTGATGAATAATGCAAACGAGGATTTTACATCTCCTTTCTTGAGCTTTATTGGAATGTCTGTCTGCTATTGAATCTGGGTGAATGGGAGTTTTAGAAATCCCCCAACAGAGGTGTTGAACACATGCACACAGAAATTTAACCCACCTTGCAACTATGAATTTTTCTTCCACAGTCTTTAAACCGAATCAATTGGGTTACCTCCCCAACGTTTGGATCTGAAAGAGGTGCCCCCCCAATTCCATCTGACATGAAAGCAGAGGTGAATTTAGAGTAGCCTACACAAGATAAACACTGGTAGAGCGTCTCTTTGGACCATTTGTTCCTAACCTTTTTGAACATGTTGAAACATTTGGCATTCTCATAGAATCATAGAGTTGGAAGAGACAACAAGGGCCATCAACTCTGACCCTCTGCCACGCAGGAACACACAATCAAAGCATTCCTGATAGATGGCCATCCAGCCTCTGTTTACAAACATCCAAAGAAGGAGACTCCACCACTCTCCAAGACATTGCATTCCACTGTCTAACACCCCTTACCATCAGGAAGTTCTTCCTAATGTTCAGGTGGAATCTCTTTTCCTGTACTTTGAACCCATTACTCCCGGTCCTAGTCTCTCATGCAGGATATGAAAGCAATGGCCTTCTGCTGCTGCTGCTCCTGAGCACCTGGTCTGCTAAGGCATTTGCAATCTCAGATCAAGGAGGATCAAGATTGGTAGCCATAGATCGACTTCTCCTCCATCAATCTGTCCAAGCCCCTTTTAAAGCTATCCAGGTTAGTGGCCATCACCACCTCCTGTGGCAGCATATTCCAAACACCAATCATATACTGCGTGAAGAAGTGTTTCCTTTTATTAGTCCTAATTCTTCCCCCCGGCATTTTCAATGAATGCCCCCTGGTTCTAGCATTGTGAGAGGTTCTTCCCCAAAGTGCTATATATTACGTTTTGAAGACGTGCTGTGCAGAACCCACCAAACTAACAGCACCCAACGGAGAAAGAGAGAAATCTTATGGTGGTCTACTCCAAATCCCACTCAGGTATATCCAGTGTTGCTCATTCCCAGGAAAGGATTGGACTGTCCTAAACAGAGACATACCCGTCAAAGCCAATTGACTTCAGTGGACTTAGAAGTCTGTAACTTCACTTGGGGTTACATTGTCATGTTCTCTCCCAACAATTTTCTTTCTTGTCTTTTTTTTCCTGTCTGGATTTTTTTCCCCCTTTGTCTCAGTATCGGGCCTTTAAATAGCTCATTCGCTATCGCCTGGGCTTCAAATCCCCATTGCAAATCAGGAACAAAAGAGGCGGCCTTCCACATCCTAGAAAACACTTTTCCAATCTCAAGAATTGAGATTAACCTTTCAGAAACATTTCAGTTCAGTCTCTCCGGTGTGGTGATCTGTAATCGCTGCATTAATTTATTATATTTCCTTTGTTTTACCATCAGACTGAATGCTTTGAAGATGTGTGTGTGTGTGTGTGTGTGTGTGTGTGTGTGTGTGTGTGTGTGTGTGTGTGTGTGTGTGTGTGTGTGTTTAGTGTAAATTCCTCCAAGGTCACACAGAGGAGGCAGTTCGCTTTTTATGATGCAAATCAGAGGGGTCTCCCCCCACCCCATGCAGGCTCTACAATAAATAAAGAAGCCTGTTAAATATACAACTCTCATTTTGAAAGGCTGAAGGTCATCCAGGAATCTTTCTTTGGCAGCAGAGGAAGGGAGATTGATCTCTTAATGAATGTTTGCAATAAATTGACTTCTATGTAATCTCCAATTTTTCAGTTTTCTCAGGTCCTGCAAACGGCTGCATGAAACTACTTTGTACCTACTACCACCCCAAGCGAAGACAAAAGACATCAATACCTGGGTTAAAGTAAACTTTGGTCGAATTCCCACTTGAAATTCGCACGCAGATCCAAACCTGTTCGTTGTGAAACCGTGTCCTCTTCATCGGAGTTTCTCCCTCCCCACCGCAGCGAGCACACAGCAGACACACCCAGTTGCAGAACTCTTAGCAATCCCCACTACCAGGCGAGCTGGCTTCACCAGTCTCCCCTGATTGGCTGGCGTGCCTTGATGGGGTGGGACCTTTTCCCACTACGGAAACGTACATTGTGATGAAAAAAAACCAG
The DNA here is from genome assembly GCF_021028975.2 of Sphaerodactylus townsendi. NCBI lineage: Eukaryota > Metazoa > Chordata > Lepidosauria > Squamata > Sphaerodactylidae > Sphaerodactylus > Sphaerodactylus townsendi. The sequence continues at coordinate 8,025,303 of NC_059431.1, read as the reverse complement.
CGTGTAAAAGTTTAACGTTTATCTGTTTAACTGTGCAAACAGTTAATCGTTACCTGTGTAAACCATGAATGATTCAAAGTTACACATTTGACTGTTTAACGTTTGTGTCCCCTTCTGCTAGCCGATCGTAAAAGTGGAAACGAAACCAAGAAAAGGCTGCGTGCGCATCGCAGCGCTGATTGGTTGCCCGAATTCCGCATCACACTCCAGGGCGGGAAACGAGTCAGGGTTTCAACCCTCATCCCTCCCCTCGGATCAGCTCTGAACTGTGTTAATGGGGTCTATGCCACTTGCAACCAGGTCCTGTCGGAACGCGGATTAACGGGGAGAACGAGGGCCAGAAACGGAATCTGCCATGCAAGCAACGGGGAGGTCGTCCCTCAAACCTGGTTAGTTTGTGTTCTGAAACCTGGCTAAGACGGTAGTGGGGATTCGACCTTTTTTCACGGCTGATCTAAACCATCAACACTTCAATCTACCTTTTAGGCAGAGGTTACCACTAACAGGCCCCCCACTGGCTGCAAGTTTGGACCACCCGACTCCAAAGTTAGCCAGCATGACCACTCGCTTATTTTAGGCTTCTCTCTCTCCCCCTCCCCACAAGTCTCTCAAGCAACTAAGGAAGGACATGGTTGATGTTTAGGAGTGCCAAGCCATAGCCAGCAACCTGGGAGGGGGGATGTGGCCTGGACCACCAGTGTAATGCCAGGGTGATGACATCACTTTCAGCAAAACCTGGAAGTGACATTTTAGATGGTCTATGACAGTGTTTCTCAACTTGTGGGTCGCAACCCCTTTGGGGGTCGAACGACCCTTTCACAGGGGTCACCTAAGACTCTCTGCAGCAGTGTTCTCTATCTGTAAAATGGATAAATGTTAGGATTGTGGGTCACCACAACATGAGGAACTGTATTAAAGGGTCGCAGCATTAGGAAGGTTGAGAACCACTGGTCTATGGTTTAACCATAGAGTTTTTGTAAATATTAACATATCTACAATGTCCATTCTAGTTTTTACCAGAAAAAAAGCACTTTGGTTTCCTCTGTGTGGCTCTACCTACTCTGACAGCCATTTTGTGATTGTGCCCACCATCTTGTGTCAGATGGGTATGGAACCTTCTGCAAATGGAACCTGAGGAGTTATAAAACTGAGATGCCACCACAGAAAGTTGTTTCTCTGATGATCACCTCCCTAACCTTGGAAGGTGAAAGGGGATACGCCCAAAACAGACCTCAACAAAATATTTGGTTTAAAGGAAACAGCAACTGAATGGAAAACTTCTGGTGTCCTTTTACCGCTGTGCTATAGAGAGTGTCTTAGCCTACTGCATCTGTGTATGGTTCTTCAGTTGCACAGTGGCAGATAGGAAGGCGCTCCAAAGGGTGATCACTACTGCACAGAGGATTATCGGCTGCCCTCTCCCCTCCTTGGAAGAACTCTAGAATTCCCGAAGCCTAAAGAAAGTCCAAAATATTCTGAGAGACCCGTCTCATCCAGCACACTCTCTTTTTGAACTGTTACCATCCGGCAGACAATGCAGGTCTATCAAAACTAGGACAAAGAGGTTTAGAGACAGCTTCTACTCTAGAGCTGTGGCGATGCTGGACTCCGTGGCTTCATGTTGATGTGTTTGGGGCTGTGTAGGGATGGGTGGAGGAAGGGGAAAGTGAGGATCGGGTATGAGTCTGAAATTGTGTGCATCGAGGAATGCTGCTGTAAATTTCGTTGTGCGTGCACCATGACAATAAAATGCTTATGCTTATGCTTGTGAGATTAAATTAGCTGTTCTCTCCCCCTCCCATTTCCCAAGCCCATGAGGGCTTAGAAAATGGCTGGGAGGGGAGAAAACTGAAAAAAAAAATTGGGTTTAACTCGAACATTCTCACTAACAGCCAAATAAAACTGGTGGATATCAGCTTTAACAAAAAAATTATGGGTTAAAAAAAACGCCAAACCCGAAATGCACAGATAAAAATTATGCCTATCTCAAAGGTGGCAGGCAGTCCAGACCAGAGGTGGGATCCAGCAGGTTCTCACAGGTTCCCGAGAGTAGGTGACTAATTATTTGTGTGTGCCGAGAGGGGGTTACTAATTGGTGATTTTGCCACGTGATTTTTGCCTTAGTGCCCCTCCTCTCAGCAGTAGCGTGCAGAACTTGAAGCAGTCTAGCAGGAGGTGCACTGGCGTGCATGGCAGCCTGCGCCTGCGTGCATTCGTTTCCCGCCCAAGGACCAGTGCAGCGGCTGCGTCCTTGCCACAGCCCTGCCCAGGAATGCCCCACCCCATCATGCCCAGCCATGCTCCCATCGTGCCCCGCCCAGCCCCATTGACGCTATGCCACAGTTTAAATCCCACCACCATGGGAACCTGTTACTAAAATTTTTGGATCCCACCACTGGTCCAGACCTTAACACTGGGTTTAGCCAAGCATTTTTCAGGATCCGCTTTTCGGCTCCCCAGAAACATACCAATAAGATATTTGGGGGGTTTGATGGGGTTGGCTTTGCCAAAAGCACACACCTAGGCATGAGAAATAAATTGGTTAAAATCAACATGCTCAAAAGTTGGCGGCATTACAGCTGATTGACAAGGCAGTTGCAAGCTCAGGAGCTTCCTTGCCTGCTCTTTAAGCAGTTCTGTCTCCTTTGCATGATTTCCCTTTGAAATTATACAAATTAGGTAGGAATGCAAGGGGGGGAAACGGCTTTATAAGAGATGGCAAGTGTTAAATATTCCATTAAAAGGTGCATTATGCTGACATAAAAGAAGGCGAGTTTCTCTTGGAGTGTATTGCTTCGGTGGGTTTATTGTCGGGAAGTGCTGAAAACGGACAGATGATTTATGTTATCAGCCACAATTCTCATACTTTGCAGTTGGGTGCATAAGAAACACAAAGCAGGGAGGTTGACATCTTTGGCTGGAATCGATTCAACAGCAGAGTGCTTGGGTTGCGCCAGAGTGGGTTTGTTTGTTTGTCTGGTACATGTTTTCAAAAGCCAAATACAGAAGAAGAAAGGGAAACGCTCTGTTCAGTTTAGCACGTTAGTTCAATGATTCTTACAACAACCCAAGAAGGAAGATCCCCTTTCATATCCCATTATTAGCATCCCCTTTTTTCCTAAATGGGAATGTGAAGTTATAAGGCTGTCAAATTCCTTATACCAGGGAATGCCAAACTACTTTAGATTGACCAGATGTCCTGCTTTTGGCAGGACAGTCCCCCCTTCAAACAATTTGTCCCGCGGGTTCTTTAATTTGTCCCAATTTTTGGAGGCTGCCGCACTGCCTTCTGGGGCGCAAGGAGCACGGCCTTCTGGGGCTTGCTGTTTCCTGCCTACCCCATCCCGGTTTACAAAGGTGACCATCTGGTCACCTTAAACTACTTATACCAGGGAAGGCCAAACATTATGCTAGAAATGCTGATCATGATTTTCTATTTTCTTCTATTCCCCCCCCCCCCCAGTTTTGTTTTAAGGAATAAAGTAATAGATTGTATTGTTGAAGGTTTTCATGGCAGTAATTATCCGGCTGTTATCTGTTTTCCAGGGTATGTGGCCTTGGTCCGGTAGTTTTTGACGATGACGACGAGGAAGAATAAACAGAAGATTCCTTCACAAAACAGGCAGTCGTGCAAAGGGAGAAAACAGGAGAAAACTGACCCAGATTGTAAGAAACTGGTTATAACCAGTCTTGATTCCACCGTGGGGAAATGGCCTGTGTAAGCTAATTTTGTTACTCAGCCTATAGTCCCAAAAGTTTGAAAAACTGAATATTCTTCTTGCCAGAATGAGCCATTCATTTGAGCTTTTGTATTTTGATGTCTACGCATTTTTAGCAATTTGTGGTTTAGACTGTTATTTTTATTTGATTGGTTTTAAATATTTTTTGAAGCAATACCTATTGGGGTTAGTGTTGGCCTTGACTATTGCTGCTGTTGTCCACTGCTGTGTGGAACCAGGGGGCATTCATTGAAAATGCTGGGGGGAAGAATTAGGACTAATGAAACACTTCTTCACACAACGTGTGATTGGTGTTTGGAATATGCTGCCACAGGAGGTGGTGATGGCCACTAACCTGGATAGCTTTAAAAGGGGCTTGGACAGATTTATGGAGGAGAAGTCGATCTATGGCTACCAATCTTGATCCTCTTTGATCTGAGATTGCAAATGCCTTAACAGACCAGGTGCTCAGGAGCAGCAGCAACAGCAGAAGGCCATTGCTCTCACCTCCTGCATGTGAGCTCCCAAAGGCATCTGATGGGCCACTGCGAGTAGCAGAGAGCTGGACTAGATGGACTCTGGTCTGATCCAGCTGGCTTGTTCTTATGTTCTCATGTTCTTATGTGGAGGCAGAAGAAAAACAAAAAATGTTGCAGGTCTCCGTGCTTGTACATCCTTCCAGATACAACCGACAAGTAGAAATGGGTACCTCAGGAATTGCTACCGTAGAGCATCTTGCAAGGAAGTGCCAGAAGGGATGTCATAACGTCATGGGTTGCTGTTGAGGTATGTCCCTTCCCACCAGTTTCCTGGGCTGCCAATTCTGCTTCTCACAATTCCCTCTATTTGGGTGGTTATTCAGGTACAGTCTGGGCATTCTTTTTCTAGTATCTGTTCTGCCTCCCAAGTGAATCTAATTTTGGTGCCCTGTACTTGGCTAGGACAGAGTGGGGGGAGACACAAGCCAGGTTCAACAGTTCAAAAATGGGTTTATTACTGGAGAGAATCAAGACCTCTACCTTGGGTCTATCTAAATCAGAGTACTTGCTTGTCTTGAGCAGGTTTGAAGGTGTAGATTGTGCCTTCTCTTAGCGAAAGTTTGCTTTCAAAGAAGGGAGATCCACTGTGTGTCTTGCTTCCATTTTTAGTTTCTTTTTTAGTCGCCCTTGTCCTGATTCTAATAGCTGTTATACCTTAAGCGCAGGCTCTGTGGACCACCATATACTATGTATGCGTCCGCGAAGAGATATTCCAGTCTCCAACTACCCTTAGCACCTCACTCTGACTGACTGGCTAGAACTAAAACAGGGGATTGCTGGGTAAAGAAAGTGAAACCGCCTATTGGGAAATGTCTTAAAGGGACAGGGGCTAACTAAAATACCCTTCCTTAGAAGATTTAACAATGAACTAAAACCATGCTAACTACGGGGAAACTGAAGTTAATGGGGAAATAACAAAAGCCTCTGTGGGGGCATGACAGTATCTGCAGCCTCACTTCAGAATAGCCTGCCAGATCACAACATAGAAAGCTCCTCCACTCCCTTTGGCCCCTTCCACACATGCAGAATAATGCACTTTCAATCCATTTTCATAACTGTTCACAAGTGGATTTTGCTACTTTGCACAGTACAATCCAGCTGCAAAGTGCATTGAAAGTGGACCGAAAGTGCATTATTCTACACCGATCCTATACCATCTGCACTGGGTGCCAATTGAGTTCCGGATTATGTTTAAAGTGTTAGTTTTGAACTTTAAAGCCGTTCGTGGTCTCGGACCTGCATACCTGAGGGACCATCTCTCCCCATATTGCCCCAGTAGGCCCCTCTGCTCCTCAGAGGAGGACCTACTCATGATCCCTGGCCTAAAAAAGATCAGGCTGGCCTCGACGAGGGGCAGGGCCTTTTCAGCCCTGGGCCCTACCTGGTGGAACAGGCTCCCTAGGGAGATCAGGGCCCTGCAGGACTTACAGAGTTTCCGCAGGGCCTGCAAGACGGACCTGTTCCGCCAGGCATTTGGCCAGCCTGGTTAAAAATACATCTACCATGTCACCTACCATGTCACCATGGGCACAAGGGGAGGAGGGGGGTAGCCAGACACCATCCACATGTTTAAATGGGTTCTGCTTTTATGTAATTAATATTTAAATTATGTTTTAATGTATGTTTTAACCTTGTTGTGAACCGCCCTGAGCCCTCAGGGGAAGGGCGGTATATAAAATTAATGATGGTGATGGTGATGGTGATGGTGATGGTGATGTGCGAAAGGGGTCTTTCTTCCACAAAAGATACAAAGCAGAATTGGCTTTCTAGCACTTGAAATAGTGTATGGTGGGAGAAAAGGGGGAGATCAGGATTGAGCCCTTGTGACAATTTTTAAATGACTAGATTTTCCTCTAAAATGGCATTGGGTGGCCACCAGTTGGACTGCGGCAACCATCACGTGCTGTTCGCCTTCCGGGCGGCATGTCTGGGCAACACTGCTACTCAGTGGCTCCTTCCATTCTTGTGCTGATCTTTGTCAAAACCTGTGGATTTATGCCACACTATTTTCTGCACCCATTACTATGTTTGTCAAGGTAATGAATGGTATGAGGAATTTGTGTATCCAGGATGAATAGCAAATTGTATCAGGAAGTCATTATGGGCCCCACAATCAGGGTGGTTTTCACCCTCCCTTCCTGAGCTCTGAAAGCCCTCCTCCCTCCCATTCCGCCATCCATTCAACTAGCAAGTCATTCAGTATAGGTCAACAGGGTCAGCCAATCCGACGAGAGCATACTGGAAGATGTCGGCTCCTCTCAGCTCAATAACTCACTCCTGTTAATTCCCAGACCCTCGTTCCCTTGACAAATGAGCGTAGAAAATGGCATGAAATTAATCGGCAACACTTTATTATAACTGACAAATGGTTATTAATTTCTACGAGGCTCATTACAATAACATTAATCACGGCAAAGCCTTTTTGGGCCTGCACTGCCGCCATGAAGATGCCATTCTGAATGGATCCCAATCTGATTTTGCATTAATAAATGTCCACTTACTTTAACACCTACCTCTATTAATCAGCTTTCTTTGACAGAACTTGGAACAAAGAGAAAAGATTGGGGGGGGGGGGGAACCAAACTAATAAGGCCATGATTCAGATTTACATTAACTGTGTGTAAAGTCCATTGATTTCAGTGAATTCCACGCGTAATTCTTTGTTAACATGGATTCTGTGTAACCCCTGTTATATCCTTTTCAACAACAACAAAAAGTACTAAGAATTGTAACTTCATCCGCTGGAGTAAGGGAGGGAATGGAACTAATACCGTCACTGAAATGCTATTTTAATCTGCATAGACAATCAGATTTCATATGGGTAATCAAAAACCCTACCAGGAAAGATTGCGCTGATCCCATTTACTTTCTCAAAATACCTGATGGGCAGCAGGAAAGGTACTGGAGACCCCTGGGCACTACATTGCAGACCCCCATTTTAAAGAAGACTTCTTGGTTATTTTCAGACCCTCCTGCTGTTTCGTGACCCCCCCCCCATATGTGTGTATGTATGTGTGTGTGTGAGAGAGAGAGAGAGAGTGAGAGAGAGAGTTTGTGTGTGTGTGTGTGTGTGTGTGTGTGTGTGTGTGTGTGTGTGTGTGTGTGTGTGTAAAAGCTATTTTCAGACCCTCCTGCTATTTCATGATCCCCATAGATATATAGATAGATAGATAGATAGATAGATAGATAGATAGATAGATAGATAGATAGATAGATAGATAGATAGATAGATAGATAGATAGATAGATAGATAGATAGATAGATAGATAGATAGATAGATAGATAGATAGATAGATAGATAGATGGATGGATGGATGGATGGATGGATGGATGGATGGATGGATGGATGGATGGATGGATGGATGGATGGATGGATGGATGGATGGATGGATGGATGGATGGATGGATGGATGGATGGATGGATGGATGGATGGATGGATGGATGGATGGATGGATGGATGGATGGATGGATGGATGGATGGATGGATGGATGGATGGATGGATGGATGGATGGATGGATGGATGGATGGATGGATGGATGGATGGATGGATGGATGGATGGATGGAGAGAAATATAGATATAGATAGATGATAGATGATAGATAGAGAGAGAGAGAGAGAGAGAGAGAGAGAGAGAGAAATAAAGAGTTTATAAGTATGTGTGTGTTCCTATAAAATATGTATACATGTGTGTGTGTGTACATATAAAGGCATACTGATGACTCATTTTTTAAAGAGATGGGCAGGAGCATGTGTGAAGGGTGTAGGCCATGCTAGTGCAAGCATGCTAAAGGCATACAGGCGATGACTCACATTTTTCTGGAGCCCATTGTATTTTTTCGCACAACAGGCTCTATTGCTAGTTTTCTAAGTGAAAGGGCTATTGGTACTCCTAAATTCATTTCGCCTTTAAGACTGTGAAGCGTCAACCAACTGGATGTCTGCAGAATATCACCTTTGGGGGCATGAAGTGGGCAGATCGTTCATGATCCGTCGTGGTCCTGAGCAGATCAAGGGTCATTGGAAGATTGATGTGGTGGAGGTGGGTGTAGGGTTGCCAACTAGAGTTGGCAAATTCCTGGAAATTTAGCAGCTGTTCTTGGAGAGGGCAGAAACAAATGAAAAGCATACTAACTTGAAGGCTTTCATGGCCAGATTCAGCTGGTGGTTGTGGGTTTTCTGGGCTGTGTGGCCGTGGTCTGGTGGATCTTGTTCCAAACATTTGGCCTGCATCTGTGGCTGGCATCTTCATAGAGGTATCACAGATGCAGGTCAAACATTAGAAACAAGATCTACCAGACCACGGCCCCACAGCCCGGAAAACCCACAACAACTACATGTATTTAGGTTACATATAGAAAGTACTTCTCTTATCTCATTACATTTGGGTATCAGTGCAGCAGTGGCATAGGAGGTTAAGAGCTCGTGTATCTAATCTGGAGGAACCGGGTTTGATTCCCCGCTCTGCCGCCTGAGCTGTGGAGGCTTCTCTGGGGAATTCAGATTAGCCTGTACACTCCCACACACGCCAGCTGGGTGACCTTGGGCTAGTCACAGCTTTTCGGAACTCTCTCAGCCCCACCCACCCCTACATGGGGTGTTTGTTGTGTGTGAGGGGAAGAACTAAAGGATTATGCTTGCCCAGATCCTGCAGGAGAGAAAGGGGGGATATAAATCCAAACTCTTCTTCAAACTCTTCAATAGCTTAGAAAACAGTCTGTATAACTCAGTTTACTAATTTAATAGGTTTGTTATATCTAATGCTTGGTATACTTCATATAGAATGTGCTAATAGTGATAAAAATAATAACAGTGATATCCTAGCTAAGTTGTCAAACCGACTAATATCTAACAAGAGAGATAAGGATTACTATAGGATTATTTCCCACCCACCCCCAACTTTCCACGCTCCACCCCCAAGACAAGACCCCTTGGTAGAATTCCCCTACAGAATCCCAACTAGAAACTAATTCTACTATACATTGCATCAGCTTTACCATACATAAGGTTAAGATTTTATGTTATTTAACTGTTTATCTGTTAGTTTTAAATGTGTTGCACACCGCCTAGAGCCCTTCAGGGGTGGGCAGTCTATTAAATTGAAAGAAAGAAAGAAAGAAAGAAAGAAAGAAAGAAAGAAAGAAAGAAAGAAAGAAAGAAAGAAAGAAAGAAAGAAAGAAAGAAAGAAAGAAAGAAAGAAAGAAAGAAAGAAAGAAGGAAGGAAGGAAGGAAGGAAGGAAGGAAAAGAAAGAAATTTCTTTTCTATCCTTTTTCTACTATAGTTTAAAATATTTCATTTTAAACTATAGTAGAAAAAGGATAGAAAAGAAATAAAGCATTATATATTTACATCCTAACTATATTAATATGAGTCTATATTCAAATTAACTATGTGTTATAACATTTAATATGTGATGGTGCTCTAAGAAGAAAAAGAAAAGAGAAGGAAGAAGAAGAAGAAAGAGAGAGAAAGAAGAAGAAAGAAGAAAGAGAAAGGAAAGAAGAAGAAGAAGAGAGAAAGGAAAGGAAGAAAGGAAAGAGGGAAAGGAAAGAAGAAGAAGGAAAGAGAAGAAAGGAAAGGAAAGAAGAAGGAAAGGGAAAGAGAGAAGGAAAGGAAAGGAAGAAGGAAAGGAAAGGAAGGAAAAGGAGAAGGAAGGAGGAAAGGAAGAAGAAGAAGAAGAAAGGAAGAAAGGGAAGGCAGGAAGGAAGGGAAGGAAGGAAGGAAGGAAGAAGGAAGAAAAGAGAAGAAGAGAAAGAAGAAAAGAAAAGAAAGAAAAGGAAAGAAGAGAAAGAAAAGAAGAGAAAGAAAGAAAGAAAGAAAAGAAGAAAGAAAGAAAGAAAGAAAGAAAGAAAGAAAGAAAGAAGGAAGAAAGGAAGGAAGGAAGGAAGGAAGGAAGGAAGGAAGGAAGGAAAGAAAGAAAGAAAGAAGGAAGGAAGGAAGGAAGGAAGGAAGGAAGGAAGGAAGGAAGGAAGGAAGGAAGGAAGGAAGGAAGGAAGGAAGGAAGGAAGGAAGGAAGGAAAGAAAGAAAGAAATTTCTTTTCTATCCTTTTTCTACTATAGTTTAAAATATTTCATTTTAAACTATAGTAGAAAAAGGATAGAAAAGAAATAAAGCATTATATATTTACATCCTAACTATATTAATATGAGTCTGTATTCAAATTAATTATGTGTTATAACATTTATGTATTAGTACTCTACTGGGAACATTTTAATTTCATTAATTTTTGATATGTATAAGAACCAAGGTTGCCACTTTGCTGAACAGATGTCCAATGAGAGATGTTTCAGCTGGTGCGATAGTCTGTCCATATTTGCACAGTGTAAAACTTTTGCCTGCCATTCTTCCAGCGTTGGTAACTGTTCAGACTTCCAATGTTTCTCTAGTACAGTTCTGGCTGCTGTAATCATGTATACCACAGGTGTCAAACTCGCGGCCCTCCAGATGTTATGGACTACAGTTCCCATAATCCCCTGTCAGCATGATGCTGGCAGGGGATGATAAGGATCCTAACTAAAAGAACACATTGACTTTTCTGTAGTCCTTTATACTGGAAGAACAGATGTAAATGTGGTTCCAACGTTGTCACCCCTTCCAATGTGGGGACTAAGAATCTTCTTGATGAGTTGGACCTGTGAACACTACAACATCTAGTTCCCCAGATTCTTGTGTGTGTGCAATTATTTCCTCTGTTGACGTGCCAAAGGGACCCTCGTGGCTAGACTGGAGTTAAATGTGGTCACTGATCTTGTGTGTGTTTTTTTCCTCCTTACCCTACAATACAGGATATAATAAACTGCACTTCTATAAAACGCCACGCTGTATTCTATGAATTACTGCAAGCGGGTTTCCTTGTTGTTGGGCCGAGGGAAAGCATCTTCTGTGACTGACCTATAAAATCCCGCCGCTCACAGGGGCTTTTTCTCCACCAGTATGTGTGTATCTCATCTTGTTTAGTTATTACCCGTGATTTATTTATTAAACTGCTCACACAAAGAAGCCATCAGCCCAGAAAAGGGTAGGGCAGGGGTAGGGAACCTGCGGCTCTCCAGATATTCAGGAACTACAATTCCCATCAGCCTACCAAGCATAGCCAGGAGCTGGGCATGCACTGATGGTCTGAATTTCTAGAATTCTAGAGGTTCCTGACTTGACGCAAGTTCTGAACAAAGGGCGCCACTGAAGACAAAAGGATCCAGTTCCCCACTGTGTGTGCTGAAATTGGAGATGCTCTGAATTTGCGCACTCGGGCACATTCAAGATGGGAAAAAGGGTTTTCGAAGTCTGCAAAAACATATTTACGGCTGACCTTGGCAGAAGTGTTGGGTGCAGGAGAAACCTCAAGAAAGGAATAAATGTCAAGGAGGCAGGCAATGGCAAACTCTAAGACATGACAACAAAACAAACAAGCAACAAAAAAACCTGGAGATAGATGCATCAGCAACCAATTAGACAGGCATTCCAGGGGCATTGCTGGAAGGGCTGTGGCAAGGCGCAGCCACTTCGCCAGGTCCTTGGGGAAATATGAATGCGAATGCCGAGCGGCAGGCCTGCGCCGCATACGCCGATTACTGCACCTCCTGCTTCGAACTGCTTCAAGTTCTGCGCGCTACTGCTTTGTGAGAGGAGGGGCATCCACTAGGGAAGATAAAAATCACGTGGCAAAATCGCAAATAGTAACACCCTCTCGGCTACACAAATAGTGGTAACCTACTCGGGGAACCTGTGAGAACCTGCTGGATCCCACCTCTGGAGGCAGGCAATGGCAAACTCTAAGACATGACAACAAAACAAACAAGCAACAAAAAAACCTGGAGATAGATGCATCAGCAAACAATTAGACAGCCCCTGTTCTTTCAGCATTTTTGATGGTACTCTTTTCACAAACTGGTCACTGGAGCCCTTCTAATAAAGGAGGTGGTGGTGGTAAAGATATTTTCAACCCCACCTGACAATTAATACCCCCTTCAGGGTATAGGACAGTGATGGCGGACCTTTTTGAGACTGAGTGCCCAAATTGCAACCCAAAACCCATTTATTTATCGCAAAGTGCCAACACCGCAATTTAACCTGAATGCCTGCAGGTTTTGTTTAGAAAAACAGTTGGCTCCAAGGCGTGTGTTACTCAGGAGTAAGCTTGGTGGTAGTCAGTGGCTTTGCTTTGAAGCAACCATGCAACTCTTCCAATGGGTGAATCACGACCCTAGGAGGGTTTACTCAGAAGCAAGCCCCATTGCCAGTAACCGAGCTTACTCCCAGTAAAGGATCATGCTTTAGTTGTTCACATGAAAATCAGTGGGGTTTAACAGCACTTAACAGGGTTACCTACACAACTTCCCCAAAACTAGATCTTACGTTTAATGCTAATAATTGAGCCCAGCTGTCCAGGCCAGCCTAGATATTGTATCGTGCCCATTACACGGGAGGCCCTGAATGCCACCTCTGGCACCCATGCCATAGGTTCGCCACCACTGGTATAGGACCCTAGAGTCCACCCTCAAAAGTGGCCATTTGGAGGTTTTGAAACAGAGACTGGATGGCCATCTGTCAGGACTGCTTTGATGGTATACTCTTGCATGGCAGAGGGTTGGACTGGATCGCCCAGCTCTATGACTCTACATCCCTTCCCCTCCCGCTCAGCCCCTCACCCCCAAATAGTGCCTTCCTCAATCCATTCACATGGCAGCAATCGTGCCAAGGTATGGCACAAAAATAAAATGTTCCACAATGCATGAACATAATACAAGCAACATGGAGCAAAAGAGCAGCAGCCGAGTTGGGTCCTCCTCCTTGTCTCAACCTTTAAGAAGTCTCTGGTGAGCAGCTTCACTCAACCTTCCTTTCCTCCCGCTAACAGACATCTTGGCCCTTTTCCTCAAGACGTAATAACAGCACTTAGGACGGCAAAAACGCCGCCCCTCAGGGAGTTGTTTGCAGATGGGGCTGTGGCTGCTTTGCAGCCACACCGCTCCTTGTTCTCCCCAGCGGCGCAAGAAAGCCACCATTTTTCCCATTCCGCCCTTGAGCTATGGCTTGGAAATGGGCGGCTTCCAGCTGCTGGCTAAAGTGAATGTAACCCTGTGTCAGAATGGGATGACCCAGAAATGCGGAGTCTAAAGTCGAAGTAGAATGCTGCAGAACTCATGAGGTTGAGGAAGCTTGTGACTACCAGGCTGGGACCTTGATTGATTTTTTTAAGCCCTTAACACCTTTGTTTAAGGTAACTGCAATGTTGTAGAACTAGTGGAAGGGGAGTTTATTTTTTTTGCTATATTGTAAATGTTAGAATTTATTGTTTCCAGGGTCTCGCATGTAAATGGTGAGAGTTTTCTGGGAACCTTTCATCATCTTGAAGCTCATCTCACCAAGCCTCAGAAGTCTTCAAAACCAACCACCAGCAAAGAAGAATTGGACTTAAGTAAATATCAGTAGACTGTAAATAAGGACTTGAAAATGCAAACTTAACAGGACTGCAAAGCGTAAATGTTAAATGTTTTAATAGTGTTATTTGTTAAGCAAGTAAACTGTTTTGAGCCAATTTGGTTCTTTGCGAACTCCTTCCAAGTACTGCCCCACAGAACCCACAAGCTGAGGTTACACGAACAGCTGGAAGGTGCCATCCCTCCCCCCTTTGCCAGATAGACCTACCTTCTCTGCGACCGTCCGGCACGTCGCTGAGTTGCATGAGGTTATTGAACCCCCCCTGCCCTGCAACTCGGGCGGAATGGTCCCGCAGGGCAGGGGGGTAAGTCCTCTGGTATGGCGATGCAATGCCACGGTGACTTGCCTCAAGCCGAGAAGGCCAGCCTCGATCGGATGATAGCTCGGCGCCGCTGTCTTCTCCCGATTAGTTACTGGAGACCACATTTGTGCAAAGCGGTCCCGGGGGGTGGAGTCGGAATTGTCGTAATACACTGACCCAACCCCCAGCGTGGCCGTGTGGAAACAGCCCTTGTGAGGTAAGAGAGAGAACTATAACAGGCCCAAGAATTATAACAGGCTTCATGTGGAGGAGAGGGGAAACAAACCCGGTTCTCCAGATCAGAGTCTGCCACTCATGAGAAGAGTGGGGAATTGAACTTGCTGCTCTGCGAAGGAGCAGGGGATCAAATCCAGTTACCCACATTGGAGCCCACCTGTTCTTAACCACTACACCCATTTTACAACAGCATCAAGCGCAGTGGAAACCCCCTGTGTGGAAATCCTCCAAGAGAGGCTTTTGGGGAGATCTATTCAACAGGTAAAGTATCTCTAATGAATGTTCAAGTAGGGATTTAGGGAAGCGTCTGATAATATCATTTCCTTTTTTTATTACTCAATTTTTACAGCTCATCTGATATACTGTGTACTTACAAAGACACAACTAAATGCTGAATGGTGAGAAAAAAGTATAAAATAATCATGATGAAAGAAGAAAAATACAGTAATTAACCAAACACTGAACGGGAAAATTCCCCCCGAGAATGCCCAGTTTTGCTGTGCTATAAGAAAAGATCTAAAAATCACGGCGGTAGATCTGTTTACTCCTCTCTCGACGTTTAATCACAATAAATTAAGCTTGGGTTATATGTTTTCAGCACTCCAACTCTTCCCAGTAGGTAATAAGCAAAGCTCTCGGTATCCATACGCTACTTAACTGCCTTAGAATATCAACGCTCCCCCCTTGCTATGCATGAATAATGTATTCCAACAAAACTTGCATTTGGAGAAATTATCCCCACTGCTTAACACAGTCCCAAGGGATCTGACATCAGGAAGACGGCACGACTGTGGCGCACAAACAGCAATGTGGCTGAGCATAAGAACATAAGAACATAAGAAATAGAGCTCATGAAAAAAAAGTAGCCTAATTTAAGAGTTTGGTTGTCTGTCTGGTGCCATTTCCCAGATCTTGACCTCAGTGGTCGAATCCCCACTACCGTCTTAGCCAGGTTTCAGAACACAAACTAACCAGGTTTGAGGGACGACCTCCCCATTATTTGCGTGGCAGATTCCGTTTCTGGTGCTCGTTCTCCCCATTAATCCGCATTCCAGCAGGACCTGGTTGCAAGTGGCATAGACCCCATTAACACGGTTCAGAGCTGATCCAAGGGGAGGGATGAGGGTTGGGAAACCCTGTTCGTTTTCCAGCCCTGGAGAGTGATGCGGAATTCGGGCAACCAATCCAAGCTTGTGATGCGCGTGCAGCCTTTTCCTTTGATTTCATTTCGGCTTTATGCGATTGTGCCAGCGAAAGGGGACATGCAAGCGTTAAACAGTGAAACGTGCAACTTTGAATTGTTAATGGTTTACATAGGTAACGATTAACTGTTTGCACAATTAAACAGTTAAGCGTTAAACTTTTGCACGCTTCGGTTTTTTTATCATGCCCCTACAATGTAATGCGTTTCCGCCCAGTGGGAGAAAGGTCCCGCCCATCAAGGCACGCCAGCCAATCAGGGGAGACCGGCAAAGCTGAGCTGGCATTTCAATGGTAGTAGAGATTGCTAAAGAGTTCCTGCAACAGCGGGTGTGTGCTGCTGTGTAGTAGCTCTCTGCGGTGGGGAGGAGAAACTCCGATGAAGGGAACCACGGTTTCAGGCTATGAGGTTATCCAAAGAGAATATTGTGGGGTATCCAAAGGAGAGGAGGAGATATGTGTCCAAAAAGAAGAAGAAGAGTTTGGATTTAGAGCCTGCTTTTCTCAACCGTGAGGAGTCTCAAAACAGCTTACAAACTTCTTTCCTTTCCCTCCCCACAACAGACACCTTGTGAGGTAGGTAGGGCTGAAAGAGTTTGGAGAGAACTGTGACTGACCCAAGGCCAGACTTCCTGTGGAGCAGTGGGGAACCAATTCAATTCACCAGACAAGAGTCCACCAGTCATGGAGGAGTGGGGAATCAAAGCTGGCTCTGCAGATTAGAATCCACCTGTTCTTTACCACTAGCCATGCTGGTTCTCACATGTACCTTCAAAAGTTTTTCTTGAAGCTGATGGTGTGGCGATTCCAAAAAAAGAACTACCTTTCCCTTCTCCACCCACCACCAGTTGAGAAAAGCAGGGTAAGAACATAAGAAAGAGACTGCTGGATCAGACCAGAGTCCATCTAGTCCAGCACTCTGCTACTTGCAGTGGCCCACCAGATGCCTTTGGGAGCTCACCTGCAGGATGTGAAAGCAATGGCCTTCTGCTGCTGCTGCTCCCGAGCACCTGGTCTGCTAAGGCATTTGCAATCTGAGATCAAGGAGGATCAAGATTGGTAGCCATAAATTGACTTCTCCTCCATCAATCTGTCCAAGCCCCTTTTAAAGCTATCCAGGTTATGGCCATCACCACCTCCTGTGGCAGCATATTCCAAACACCATTCAAGCATTGTGTGAAGAAGTGTTTCCTTTTATTAGTTCTAATTCTTCCCACCAGCATTTTCAATGTATGCCCCCTGGTTCTAGGGTATAAACTACTACTTCTCCTTCTCTTCTTTTTCTGCTTGCAAACCTATGCCAGTCTATGTTTGGTACAAAGAGCCCCCCAAAACTGAATTTCTTCGTTAAAAGTATTGTAAATTCAGATTCTCTGGAGTTCAGGGGTCCCTATAATTCCTTCTACCCATCCTAATAGTAAACATGTTGCCACGTACCTAGAAAAATCAACCTGTGACCGATTCAGACAAGATGCTTCAATTTCACCGCTTGTGCCAGAGGTAAAAAAAAAAGTCTTTCCAATCGAATGTTTATAGATCCTTGAATGCTAAATCCAGTAAAGTTATCTTATTCCTGTAATAAGAAGGTCAGTGGTGACCCGAGGCTTTCCTCATCCACCGTGGCATTTAGTAAATCAAGCATCGGTTCCAAATTAGAGTTAGAAATTAAATGAGTACAGCAGCCCGGATCTCAACTCGAAGGTTGAAAGTTTAAATACCGTTTGAGGTCACAAATCCAGCAGGAATCCAAACGTCAATGCCTAAAGCTCAGCAGAGCAAGGTATTCTGTTACCTCCTTCTGGACAGCACTCGCCTAAAGTAGCAAATGGACATTCTGCTAAAATCATGGTTAATATGTAAGATGGGGCAGGGTGGTCACCCTCTTCCTTCTCTTCTGTTGACCATCGAAAGGGATGGGGGGGGGGGGGTACCTGTCAATCAGTTAGTTAATGGGTAATCCTTCCAGGACTCCAACAAGCATCCTGTCTCATCCACAGGCATCTTTGGGCTGTGGTTGTCTGCTGTGGGAAACAGGATGCTGGACTAGATGGACTGCAAGTCTGGGCCAGTAGTAGTAGTAGTAGTAGTAGTAGTAGTAGTAGTAGTAGTAGTAGTAGTAGTAGTAGTAGTAGTAGTGGTAGTGGTGGTGGTGGTGGTGGTGGTGGTGGTGGTGGTGGTGGTGGTGGTGGTAGTAGTAGTAGTAGTAATAGGAGGAGGAGGAGGAGGACCAGGACCAGGACCAGTAGGAGGAGGAGGAAGAAGAAGAAGAAGAAGAAGAAGAAGAAGAAGAAGAAGAAGAAGAAGAAGAAGAAGAAGAAGAAGAAGAAGAAGAAGAAGAAGAAGAAGAAGAAGAGGAGGAGGAGGAGGAGGAGGAGGAGGAGGAGGAGGAGGAGGAGGAGGAGGAGGAGGAGGAGGAGGAGAAGGAGAAGGAGGAGTTTGAATTTATACCCCACTTTTGTCAACTGTAAGGAATCTCAAAACAGCTTACAAACTCCTTTCCCTTCCTCTCCCCACAACAGACCCTTGAGAGGTAGGTGGGGCTGAGAGAGTTCAGAGAGAGCTATGACTGTCCCAAGGTCACCCAACAGGCTTCATGTGTAGGAGTGGGGAAACCAACCTGGTTCTCCCCACTCTTAACCACTGCCATGATTCTAGTGTTCACACAGAGCAAAGAGCTACATGATCCCTTGATCAATCTCTCACAAGAATGGTTGGCGTAGAGAACCTGTGTAGTACTGATTCCCTTCTCATTGTAGTGTCATATACAGCATGACCTTGAACAGCATCTCTGATTGTCTAGTTGCCAATCTCCAGGTAGTGGCTGGAGACCCCCCCCCCCCCGAATCACAACTGATCTCCAGGCAACTGGGATCCGTTCTCCTGGTGGGAATGGCTCCTTTGGAAACTGGACTCCGTGGCATGATTTGCAGGGGCCCCTCCCCTCCCCAAACATCATCGATCTATGGCTACCAATCTTGATCCTCCTTGATCTCAGATTGCAAATGCCTTAGCAGACCAGGTGCTCAGGAGCAGCAGCAGCAGAAGGCCATTGCTTTCACATCCTGCACGTGAGCTCCCAAAGGCACCTGGTGGGCCACTGCAAGTAGCAGAGTGCTGGACTAGATGGACTCTGGTCTGATCCAGCAGGCTAGTTCTTATGTTCTTATGTCCCCAGATACCACCTCCAAATCTCAGGAAATTCCCCAAACCAGAGTTGGCATCCCTATTCCAGAGGAAGGGAACATAGCCAACGAGGCATGCTCTTCACACTTCCTGAATAAAGAGAGGAAATAATACCTCCAGGGTGGAATTAGATTATCGTTACGTATTCTGTTAAATTGTTAGATATCTCTCTTTTTCGGCGTGGGTTATTTTTCTCCTATTTCAGACCCACAATAGGCAAAATATACTTTCCCTAATGAATTTTCTCATTTGGGTCGTAAGATGAATTAATTAGGCCCATCGAGCTGATTTCCCTACATTTGTTCTACATGTTGCATTTGGAATTAAGGTTTCGTTCTTCCAGGGTACGTTCCTCCGTTTTGCTCTGAGCCAGTTGGCTGTCATCTTCTTTATAGCCCTGCGTCAGGATTATGTATATTTCAGTCAATACCTTGGGGCGAACGGGTTGATGATTACAGTAAAGGGGGGGGGGGAATCTCATTTTGCCATAGTTTGTCGAGGTAGTTTTCATTATGACATGTCACTCTGTTACGAGACTTTATGGAACCGCGAGCCCCACAGGACCTTTTAAAACATACATTTTTTTACGACGATTAAACTCCAAGATAAACGAAAACATTAAAATAAGGCATTGAGCTCATTTTCTTTTGTCTTTGATGGATACGGATGGGAGATATAAAAGGGGGGGGGATATCATAGGGCCGACATCTGCGAAGGAAAAAAAAGGGGGAAAAATCCCTTCATGCGTTACAAAGAAAAGTAACTATACCTCCCCTTGTGGCTAATGATTGATCAGCGGCAAAGGACCAATATCAGAACTGAAACACCCCAAAAGATAAAATCTTGTCAGCAAAATGGAGTGTGGCAGGGCTTGCAAAAAAGAGAATTGTCTCTTCCCCCCACCCCACCAGCCTTACTCCAAATAATTCATTACTCCAATAGACAGCGTGACTGAATATATATAATTATAAGGGCCCTTGGGTAGATTTCCTGGAATGGTTGTTGTGTCGGGTTTAACACTGTGCAGTTGTCAAAAATGAAAGCACTGGGGGCCGAGTTTGCTGGGGGTAAAATGTAGACAACTGGGGAAGGCAATGGCAGAACACCTCCCAAAACACAGTCTGACTAGTAAGTGTCATTATGTGATGTCATTCTAAGGTACACTGTCACCTAGTCCTCTCTGAGAAACAGTCATTCTCCCAGCGGCTAAGAATAGTCATGCTAGTAAATTTTAATATTTCCATTTTGTAAGTTGTGTTGAGAGTTTTTAAAGTGAAGAAGCAGCCAGTTAAGTGCATTACATAAATAACATTATTTCAAGTCAAACAATTGCTCCGCTCAGAGTAGTTCTCTCGACAGTGCCCTGCAGGGACTCCTCAGTATTTCAGAAGACAAAAGTTCTTTCGCTAACTCTGTTCCCCAAGTCTTCCAAAACGGACATACTAAGAACGAAACATGCAAAATTCTTCATATAGCTTCCCCAGCCCACCCCACCCCCCAGAAAGCATTCATGCTGGAACCCCATTTGGATTTGGTCATAGCACAAAGTCAGGAAGCTTTCTAGATGCAGGTCCAGTGGTGGGATCCAAAAATTTTAGTAACAGGTTCCCATGGTGGTGGGATTCAAACTGTGGCATAGCGCCAATGGGGCTGGGCTGGGCACGACGGGGGCGTGGCAGGGCATTCTGGGGGCGGGGCATTCCTAGGCAGGGCTGTGGCAAGGACGCAGCCGCTGTGTCGGTCCTTGGGCAAGAAACGAATTCACGCCGGCACAGGCTGCCACACACGCCGGTGCACTTCCTACTAGACTGCTTCAAGTTCTGCATGCTACTGCTGAGAGGAGGGGCGTAACTAAGGCAAAAATCACTTGGCAAAATCACCAATTAGTAACCCCCTCTCGGCACACACAAATAATTAGTAACCCACTCTCGGGAACCTGTGAGAACCTGCTGGATCCCACCTCTGTGCAGATCCCTAGAAACATTGTGAGACCATTTCTGTGTGAAAATCTGGAAGTGATGTCACACACACCCTGCAATGTTCTAGGAATTCCACAAACCTGCATGGCAAACAGCATACAGATTGGTTGAATTCCTAGAGCATCACAGTAGTTTGTGACATCACTTCTGGGCTTTTCCCTGGCCATGGCATCATGGAGTGGGCAACACCATTTTCCTCTCCTTGCTCCCCCTTCTGCTGCATTGTTCTGCAACGGACACTAGTTGGATGTGGTGGAAGGAGATTGCTCATCACCATCTGGCAGTTGGCAACTTTACATGTGCAAAGTCACAGCTGATCAACAGCGACCCCAGCAAGAGACTTCCAAGACGAGTGAGAAGCAGAGGTGGTTTGCCATTGTCTTCCTCAGTAGAGCCTTCCATGGTGGTCTCCCTTCCAAATACAGCCCCAGCATATGGTGGCACCAACAAAGGACTTCCAAGTTAAGTGAGAAGAAGAGGTAGTTTGCCATTACCTTCTTCTGCAGAGCCTTCCATGGTGGTCTCCCTTCCAAACACAGCCCCTGCTAAGCTTCCAGCATATAGTGGCACCAACAAAGGACTTCCAAGTTAAATGAGAAGAAGAGGTAGTTTGCCATTACCTTCTTCTGCAGAACCTTCCATGCTGGTCTCCCTTCCAAGTACAGTTCCCAGCTGAGTATCCAACATATGGTGGCACTAGCAAGGGACTTCCAAGTTAAGTGAGAAGAAGAGGTAGTTTGCCATTACCTTCTTCCGCAGAGCCTTCCATGGTGGTCTCCCTTCCAAGTACAGTTTGCCATTGCCTTCTTCTGCAAAGCCTTCCATGGTGGTCTCCCTTCCCAGTACAGTCCCAGCTGGGTATCCCGCATATGGTGGCACTAGCAAGGGACTTCCAAGTTAAGTGAGAAGAAGAGGTAGTTTGCCATTACCTTCTTCTGCAGAACCTTCCATGCTGGTCTCCCTTCCAAGTACAGTCCCAGCTGAGTATCCCGCATATGGTGGCACTAGCAAGGGACTTCCAAGTTAAGTGAGAAGAAGAGGTAGTTTGCCATTACCTTCTTCCCATTTCCATGGTGGTTCTCCTTCCAAGCAGCAGCTTTGCCATTGCCTTCTTCTGCAAAGCCTTCCATGGTGGTCTCCCTTCCCAGTACAGTCCCAGCTGGGTATCCCGCATATGGTGGCACTAGCAAGGGACTTCCAAGGTAAGTGAGAAGCAGAAGTGGTTTGCCATTGCCTTCCTCAGTAGAGCCTTCCATGGTGGTCTCCCTTCCAAACACAGCCCCTGCTCAGCTTCCAGCATATGATGGCACCAACAAAGGACTTCCAAGTTAAGTGAGAAGAAGAGGTAGTTTGCCATTACCTTCTTCTGCAGAACCTTCCATGCTGGTCTCCCTTCCAAGTACAGTCCCAGCTGAGTATCCAACATATGGTGGCACTAGCAAGGGACTTCCAAGTTAAGTGAGAAGCAGAGGTAGTTTGCCATTGCCTTCTTCTGCAAAGCCTTCCATGGTGGTCTCCCTTCCCAGTACAGTCCCAGCTGAGTATCCAGCATATGGTGGCACTAGCAAGGGACTTCCAAGGTAAGTGAGTAGCAGAAGTGGTTTGTCACTGCCTTCCTCTGCAGAACCTTCCATGGTGGTCTCCCTTCTAAGTACTGACCCTGCTTGACTTCCAAGATCTGACAAGATCAGGCTATACCAGTGGTGGGATCCAAAAATTTTAGTAACAGGTTCTCAGGGGGGTGGGATTCAAACTGTGGCGTAGCGCCAATGGGGCTGGGTGGGGCACAATGGGGGCATGGCCAGGCATTCTGGGGGCGGAGCATTCCTGGGTGGTGCGGTGGCAAGGACGCAGCCGCTGTGCCGGTCCTTGGGCGGGAAACGAATGCACGCAGGCGCAGGTTGCCACGCACGCCGGTGCAACTCCTGCTAGACTGCTTCAAGTTCTGCGTGCTACTGCTGAGAGGAGGGGCGTCACTAAGGCAAAAATCACGTGGCAAAATCACCAATTAGTAACCCCCTCTCGGCACACACAAATAATTAGTAACCTACTCTCGGGAACCTGTGAGAACCTGCTGGATCCCACCTCTGGGCTATGCCATGCCACCTTCCCTCCTCTGGCAACCCTAGAGCCAGGAAAATTGAAGCCTTCTACCATACAGGGTTTTTTTTTACCTGAAACAGACTCACGGAGCTCCCATTTACCCCCACTGTGACAAATATAACAATCAGTGTTCACCTCAGCTAGACATTTTTAGATCAGTTAGGCCGTAAAGCTTCACCGGGGTAAGATTCAGAGCAATTTGTTAATACCAAGTTATTTACAGCCTTCTGAAAGGCCCCTAATATAGGTTTTTCATTGCCTCCCGTCTTGGGGAGCCATAAAGTCCCCCGGCACTCTTCCCGCAAGGAAGCTGACCCGGTGAGCTGACAGCCGTCTCCGACACACCTTACATTTTCGATAAGCAACGAACAATGAAAAACTGTGTTGGTTTCTACGCGGTAAAGCAGATTTTTCTTCCCAAAGCAGGACAACAAATGAGTCTGGGTTTTTAGATGAAAATAAAAGCCCATTAAAAAAAGCAACCTGACGCATTTCCACTTAAAAACAACCCGGGGGCCATTCAGCGTTGACATCCCCCCGCCCCCCCGCCCCAGTTGTGAGTGATTAAGAGGATTGTGAACAAAGAGACCGGAGAAGTTGCAGAAGGCAGAGAAGGCAAACTCTATGCTGGGGATAATCAGGAAAGGAATTGATAATAAAACTGCAAAGATTGTCATGCCCTTATATAAAGCTGTGGTGCGACCACACTTGGAGTACTGTGTTCAGTTCTGGTCACCACATCTCAAAAAGGATATCGAAGAGATAGAAAAAGTGCAGAGAAGGGCAACGAGGATGATTGAGGGACTGGAGCACCTTCCTTATGAGGAAAGGCTGCAGCGTTTGGGACTCTTTAGTTTGGAGAGGAGACGTCTGAGGGGGGATATGATTGAAGTCTATAAAATTATGCATGGGGTAGAAAATGTTGACAGAGAGAAATTTTTTCTCTCTTTCTCACAATACTAGAACCAGGGGGCATTCATTGAAAATGCTGGGGGGAAGAATTAGGACGAATAAATGGAAACACTTCTTCACGCAACATGTGATTGGTGTTTGGAATATGCTGCCACAGGAGGTGGTGATGGCCACTCACCTGGATAGCTTTAAAAGGGGCTTGGACAGATTTATGGAGGAGAAGTCGATTTATGGCTACCAATCTTGATCCTCTTTGATCTGAGATTGCAAATGCCTTAACAGTCCAGGTGCTCGGGAGCAACAGCCGCAGAAGGCCATTGCGTTCACATCCTGCATGTGAGCTCCCAAAGGCACCTGGTGGGCCACTGCGAGTAGCAGAGAGCTGGACTAGATGGACTCTGGTCTGATCCAGCTGGCTTGTTCTTATGTTCTTATGTTCTTAAGGCACTGACGCGAGCAGGAGAGGCCTTGATGCTCAGGCAGAGAAGGAGAAAAGAAGTCTTTTGTTGCAAACTTGGAGCAAAAAAGAAAAAAAAAGATTTGAAAGGGGGAAAGTGGTTCTTGATTGTCTTTGAAATGTGGGTTGGAGTAATGGGAACGAATGGTTTGCTGTCAAAGGCAAAGCCCGAAGGATCATCTTCTTCAAATGCTTCTCCAGAATGGCCGTTTTCATAAGTAGAGTCTGAGGAGCAAAATACACAGACTTTTGACACCGGATAAAGTTGTCGTTTACAAGTTTTTTTAAAAGGATGCAGCCTAGTGTTGCGGTTAAGGGTGGTGGACTTTTATCTGGAGAACCAGGTTTGATTCCTCACTCTTCCACATGAGCAGCAGACTCTAATCTTGTGGACCAGAGTTGTTTCCTCATTCCTGGATTCCTGCTGGGTGACTTTGGGACGTCACAGTTCTCTCAGAATTCTGTCAGCCCCAAGTACCTCTCAGCGTGTCTATTGTGGAGAGAGGAAGGGAAGGAGATTGTAAGTCATTTTGAGACTCTTTGAAGATAGAGAAAAATGGAGTATAAAAGCCAGGTCTGTCTGTCTGTCTGCCTGACTGACTGCCTTTTCTTTCTTTCTTTCTTTCTTTCTTTCTTTCTTTCTTTCTTTCTTTCTTTCTTTCTTTCTTTCTTTCTCTTTCCTTTGCTTCTTGCTTCTGTTTTGCTTGCTTCTGCTTGCTTGCTTGTTTGTTGCTTGCTTGGCTTTGCTTGCTTCTTCCTTGCTTCCACCTTTCCAATCCTCCTCCTCCCTCTTCTTCTTCTTTCCTTTTCTATGCAGCAGTGTATGCATGTGAGAAGCGCTAGAGAGAGCTCATGTGTATCTAATCTGGAGGAACCGGGTTTGATTCTCTGCTCTGCCGCCTGAGCTGTGGAGGCTTATCTGGGGAATTCAGATTAGCCTGGGCACTCCCACACATGCCAGCTGGGTGACGTTGGGCTAGTCACAGCTTCTTGGAGCTCTCTCAGCCCCACCTACCTCACAGGGCGTTTGTTGTGAGGGGGGAAGGGCAAGGAGATTGTAAGCCCCTTTGAGTCTCCTACAGGAGAGAAAGGGGGGATATAAATCCAAACTCTTCCTCCTCCTCCTCCTCCTCCTCCTCCTCTTCTTCTTCTTCTTCTTCTTCTTCTTCTTCTTCTTCTTCTTCTTCTTCTTCTTCTTCTTCTTCTTCTTCTTCTTCTTCTTCTTCTTCTTCTTCTTCTTCTTCTTCTTCTTCTTCTTCTTCTTCTTCTTCTTCTTCTTCTTCTTCTTCTTCTTCTTCTTCTTCTCCATCACCACTACCTGGCTCTAAGAAAGGTCCCTGCATCCCATCACTTTCTATTGCCCATCCTTTACTGGAAACCGCCGCTTCAGTGTGGAGGCCCATCCACACAATGCATTTTTTCTCCTACTGAACTACACCCTCCATAATTACTTCCTGTTCTTCCATCCACTTGCTTAGTCAAACAGAAGCAGAGCTGTTCGCTAAGTGCCTGATCGTATGCTTCTCCAACCTCCAGCTCGTCTTTCCCAATAATGAGTCCCTATCAACTGCATCCCGCTGTATCGGTCATTAGGTATTCCTGGACCTTCTTCCCGAACCTAATATGATGAATTATCTCTGCCTCGGACTTTTGATTTTGCATGCTGGAAGCAGCACTCAAAAGGTTACTGTGGCAACAGGGAGAACAGCTGGGGAGTTGCATTTTTGGCGATCGTCCTCCAAAGTATCAACTGAGCAGTTGGGGGGGGGAGAAAATGTTCTAGTCACAGTGTAACCTCTAACTGTGGGTTCTGTGGGGCAGAACTTGGAATGAGTTTGCAACAACAAATTTAAAAAAACAAAATGGTTTACTTTCTTAACATATAACATCAAACATCAACATTTAACATCACACTTCAAGGTCCTGTTCAGGTTTCACTTCAAGTCCTTCTAGTTACAGTCTTCGGATATTGCTAAGTCCAATTCTTCTTTGCACGTGGGTTGGCTCCTGAAGACTCCAAGGGCTTGGTGAACAGGATTCAACATGATGAAGGTTTCCAGGAGAACTCTCACCCATTAAAAAACATAAAAAAGCAATCCTGAAACAATAAACTCCAACATTTACAACATAGCAAAAATAAACAACTACCTTCCCACTAGTTCCCAAGATGAGATTGGGGATTTCCAGCCGCCGGTGTGGGAGGGGGCCATATTGCCGCCAACCCCCTCCGTTCGCAGCCTGGGGGTCCACCTGGACTCCTCTCTTTCAATGGAGACCCAGGTGGCCCATATAACCCGGGTTGCATTCTTCCATCTTTGGCAGGCCCGTCGGCTGCCCCCCTTTCTCTCCAACACTGACCTAGCCACTGTGATCCATGCAACGGTCACCTCCAGACTGGACTATTGTAACTCGCTCTACGTGGGCCTTCCCTTGCGCCTGATCCCGAAACTGAAATTGGTCCAACATGCGGCGGCCCGGTTGCTCACAGGGGGTGCCTTTCGTGAACATATCTCCCCTGTGCTGCGCCGCCTGCATTGGGTTACCTATCGAATTCCGGAATCATGTTCAAGGTGAGGGGTTGACCTTTTAAGGCCTTTACGCCGCCCGGGACCTCGTGACCTTTGGGACATCAGTACCCCATATGTCCCAGCTCGTCCTCTGCAATCAGCAGAGGCGAATCTACTGGAGATCACTGGCCCCTCGATGATGCGGCTGGCCTCCACACGGGCCAGGGCCTTTACAGCTCTGGCACCGGCCTGGTGGAACACATTACCATCAGCTATTCGGGCCCTGCGGGACCTTGGAGAGTTCCGCAGGGCCTGTAAAACCGAATTGTTCCACTGGGCCTTTGGAGAGCCCAGCCGCCGATAATGCCCCGCCCTCCCCCCCTGCTAGTAGGGTTCCCTAACATCACTGGGACCCCTCCTCATTTTTTTGGAAGAGGGTGGTATATGGGTCTCGTGGGCCCCTATTTTAGAATGTACTTGTTTAAAGATTTTTATGTTTTCTGAATGATTTTGTGTTGTTCACCGCCCTGAGCCCTCCGGGGATAGGGCGGTATAGCAAGTTTAATAAATAATAAAAAATAATAACATTGCAGTTACCTTAACAAGGTGTTAAGGGCTTATACAAACCAAGGTCCGAGTCTGGTAGCCTTGTCTCCTCCAACTACATGAGGTCTGCAGCCTCTTGCTGCTTTGAGTCTCCACCCCTTACTGGGTCAACCCATTCTGAGCATGGGGGTTACAACAGCAGCTGTTTGGAGCCTCAGAGGAGGCCCAGCCCATGAAACCAACCCTCAGCATTTCATCACATGGGGGGGGGGGTCCCCACTGTGGTGAATCCGGGCACCATTGCATCTGCCAAAATCTTCTATGGGGCCTACCCAGTGTTTATAGAAAGTAGATGGGGACAGGTGGGACACAGCTTTTGACTGTGTTTTGGAGATTGGGTGGACTCTACAGATTAGTTTGCTTTGGGAACAGCTGCAACCACAGCCCAAGAATTTCGACTCTGTCTGAAGGCAAGTGACGGCCGCCATTTTGTGCTCGGTCTGCCTCCTACTTCAGTCGTTTTGAGGAGGCCACTTTGTGACTGAACCCACCATGCTGTATCAGAACTCCAGTGGTGCCCACAGGCTTAAAAGGGTTGGGGAGCCCTGTGTCACACTACAGTTTGACCAAGAAACAGCCCTAGAAAGACCAATGCAGTTTAGTAGAAGGATCTTGGTCCTCAGTGGTTCTGTGCCATTGGCAAGTAGCAGGGGCAGCCCTCCTCCCAAAGAGGACCACTAAGTGCATCTTTTTAATTTCTTCCTTATAAGTTAATAAGTTAATAAGTTAACTAAATTATGAGCTTCAAACTGTGGTGTAGCGCCAATGGGGCTGCACGGGGCATGACAGGGGCGTGGCCGGGCATTCCGAGGGCGGGGCATTCCTGGGTGGGGCTGTGGCAAGGACGCAGCCACTGTGCCGGTCCTTGGGTGAGAAATGAATGCACGCAGGCGCAGGCTGCCACGCACGCCGGTGCACCTCCTGCTAGACTGCTTCAAGTTCTGCGCACTACTGCTGGGAGGAGGGGCGTAACCAAGGCAAAAATCACATGGCAAAATCACCAATGAGTAACCCCCTCTCGGCACACACAAATAATTAGTAACCTACTCTCGGAAACCTGTGAGAACCTGCTGGATCCCACCTCTGGGATGGACTTTCGCTTTTCTCCACTTTCCCCACTTTTACTTTGCATAGCAAGGGGGCAGGGGTGGGGGTGGGCAATAGAGGAAATAAAGTTAAGAGGCATTTGGAGAATATATTAGAACTGGTTTTGCAAAAGCCAGGGACTCAATGCTCATTTCAATAAAGGCTTCTGATTGATGAAATCCAGAGTCTGTCGTTGAATGGAACCATAGACCTGGCAGTAACATCCTGGCCCAGTGTTGCACCCACCACAACCCTCCCACCAGTTGCCGGCTTTGTGAAATCTGTGACTTCCTGCACGCGTAGTGCGTGCGAGCTCCCATTGAGCCAGCTCCACACATCCTCAGACAAAATCCACACCGACAGCCGTGACTTTGCGAGCAGCTGAGCGTTTTCGAAGAAAAATAAAAGACTTCTGCCCGAGACAGCTTTACTTAATTTAAAAGAGAGAGAGAGAGAGGAGAGATTTGGCAGCGAGGCCGTGCTGATCCTCCGGATTCAGGCATGAGTGAGTGTGACTGGCAATCGGTTGCTTCCAGCCGAGAGGGGAATGAAGACGCTGGAAGCAGAAAGGATGATGCCGCCGAATCACGGCAAGTTGCAGGGGGCATGCCCTCGCAGGCTAACGGAGCATCCCCAGATCTTCTCTGACAGCAACGAGGACCACTTTGCATCCATTTCCTGTGACTCACGTCTTCCTTGGAGGCCTCTTTCTCCAGCAAAGAAAGCCCTGGCAAAAGGCATTCTCGGCTGTCGACTCCCCAGAATCAGACTCCGAGATAGCCTGGCCCTCAGCCGCATGATGTGCTCGGAATGAGCCCGGGGCCTGCTTATCCAATCCTGCTTTTGCTGTAATTGGTGCCTTCTGTGTCAGCCGAGCTTTCCGCTGTTTTGCTAGATTGTTTTTTTTTAATATTGCTATTCATGTTATTAAGCGTCGAACATGGTTACGCATAGTACACCCTTTTTAGAAAATGAAACAAGACGCAGCCTGCCCGTAGTTGAAGAATAAGACATGTTTGGGGGGAAAGGGATGGAAAATAAAAGGGGTTCAGTCAGAGTCAGAGAAAAGCAGGGCAAATAGTAGTGCTTAGTGTAGGCTGACCAGACGTCCCGCTTTTGGCGGGACAGTCCCGCCTTGAAACAACTTGTCCCGCATCCCGCGGGTTTTTTCAAGTGTCCTGGGTTTTGGAAGGCTTCCGCACTGCCTTCTGGGGTGCAAGGCAGTGCGGCAGCCTCCTGCATGGCCACAGGAGCATGGCCTTCTTGGGTGCTCCCATTTCCCACCCTGTCACAGGGCGGGAAACGGGAGCACCCCAGAAGGCAGTGCGGTCCTGCGGCTGCGCGTGCATGCACGTGCGAGCACATGGCTGCCCACCCATCCCGGTTCGCAAAGGTGACCATCTGGTCACCTTAGCTTAGTGGCCCAATCCGGAGGACCTGGTGGCCAGGAATGGTACTGCTTCTGCACTGCCAATCTGCCTTCAAAGGGGTTTCAGGCAAAATAACTTCCACCTCTCCGGCTGCCTGTAAAAACCCCAATTGCTCAAAATGTTTTAATGTCACACTTTCTGGGGGCATAAGTCTGTGCCTTGGAGGCATACACCTACTAGAGGTACTAGAGTAAAGTTGTTCAGAGGAGCCACGTGGCGTAGTGGTTAAGTGCTTGCACTGCCACTCACACGGTCAGACGTTCGAGCCCCCTGTGGGTCAGATATCCTGGCAGCTGGCTCATGGTCAACTCAGCCATCCATCCATTCCTTGGTTGGTAAATGAGTACCTAGCACATAGCTAGGGGGTAAAGAATAGCCAGGGAAAGCAATGGCAAACTACCCCACAAAAGCGGCTTGCCTATGAAATCACTGCTTGCAGTGGGACCCCAGGGTTGAACACAACTGAAGGGGAAACTTTTAAAGTTGTTCAACAGTGGAATTGGCTATCTATGGTTACGGTAACACACACACACACACACCTGGCAGTCTTTAGCAGCTGGACAAACACTGGTCAAGAATACTCTAAGGCTGATTCCGCATGGGCCAAAAACAGCCGTGTGAAAATGGTGTGAAAACAGTGTAAAAGGGTTTAAAATGGTGTAAAAGAGTTTATACTGTTTTCATACTTGGGTGCTGTGTGGTTTCCGGGCTGTATGGCCGTGTTCTAGCAGCATTCTCTCCTGACGTTTTTCCTTGCATCTGTGGCTGGCATCTTCAGAGGATCTGATGTTGGGAAAGCAAGTGGAGTATATATACCTGTTGGAGTGTCCAGGGTGGGTGAAGAAACATTGTCTGTGAGTAACAAAGAAGACAACCAGTCCAACAGATATATATATACTCCACTTGCTTTCCCAACATCAGATCCTCTGAAGATGCCAGCCACAGATGCAGGCGAAACGTCAGGAGAGAATGCTGCTAGAACATGGCCATACAGCCTGGAAACCACACAGCACCCAAGCAATTCTGACCGTGAAAGCCTTCAACAATATATGTTTTCATACTGTTTTCACACTGCTGTTTTGGGCCCATGCGGAATCAGCCTAAGATAATTCTGCATTGAACAGGGGGGGTTGCCTAGATGTCCTTCATGGCCCCCTTCCAACTCTAGGATTCTAACTTTGCAAGAGAACAGCATCTGGAGGACACCGCGGAAGTTTACAGCCAATGCGGGATTAACACCAGAGCCAAACTTTTTCTGCCACCCCGATAACGCAGGGAGAGCTGTTAAATGCATATCAATTTTGTAGTAAAATTGTCAGACGAGTCTTTTGTGCTTTCCATCAACTCCCAGGATGCTTGGTTTATGGGTTAAAAGAAAGAGAAAGAATCAGACAGATATTCCCCGCTTGACCTTATTAAAAAGCAAGGAAGCGATTGTGGGTAGAGTTTTAATTAATTTCCCCCTTTTTGTGGCGTAGAAATGACTCGCGGAACTCGAGAACGAGAGCTCGATTTAGCAAACAGCAGCGTCATAAATTTTCAGGCTAAAGATTGCTCCCTTATCAGGTCTCCTCACCACTAACACCACACCGACCAAGCATTTCAACGTTTGGAGCAATAATGAAGATTTAGCAATCAATAGGTCCCTAATGAGAGAAGCTGCTGGAAAGACTGCAATAATAATCTTTTGGCAAATCAATTGAGAAAGCAATGCAAGGGGACAATTTTTTTAATGAGTTTTGACTTCCTCAATTTTCATCTCTTGTGATATTCCTCTCCTCCTCCTCCTTTCCAAGGACCGGGTGGATGTTCTTGTTGGGTGAAATGATGACATAATTAAGATGTATGAAAAGCAAAGATAAGGAGGGTGGGGTTTGAGAAGGGAATGGATCTCACTGTGTATAATACTATAGAATCCAACATCCCATTCAGCCACTTTCTGGTCTCTGTTACATAGGCCCTTTCCGCATAGGTAGTGTGACCAGACGTCCCGCTTTTGGCGGGACAGTCCCGCTTTTAACCAATTTGTCCAGTGTCCCGTGGGGTTTTTTAAATGTCCCGATTTTTGGAAGGCTGCCGCACTGCCTTCTGGGGCGCTCCCCTTTTCCCGCCCTGTCACATGGGAGCGCCTCAGAAGGCAGTGCGGCAGCCTCCTGCGCTGCCTCGCTGCCTTCTGGGGCACTCTCATTTCCCACCCTGTCACAGGGCAGGAAACGGGAGCGCCCCAGAAGGCAGCGAGGCAGCGCGGGAGGCAGCGCGGGAGAAACGGGAGCACCTCAGAAGGCAGCACAGGAGGCTGCCGCACTGTTCTGGGGTGCTCCCGTTTCCCACCCTGTCACAGGGTGGGAAACAGGGGAGCGCCCCAGAAGGCAGTGCTCTCCTGGGGCCGCGTGCCTGCACGTCTCGTTTCAAAAAGGTGAAAATCTGGTCACCTTACGCATAGGCCAAGAAATGCGGGGTGCAGCTTAGGTACATGAGCCTGCTGCAGCCATGCCCCTTTCACATAACTCCATGCAGGAGGCCCTGGAGCCAACGCAGGTGGCCAATGCACATTTACTGTACCTGCCTCCCATGGTTGTGTAGCAGTGAGCCACGGACGACCCCCACAGCTATACATACGTCTCTGGACATCTGTGTTGTCCTGTGTGGCCACGCAGGAGAGAGGCAGGGAGGAAAAATGGGGCAGACCTGATGCAGGACTGGGAACTGTGAGAAGTGCCTTCCCACAATGGGTTAGATCCCATTGTTATACCATGTTAGATGGTTCGTGCGGAAAGGGCCTTAGGGAACAGCTGCAATTCCATGTACTACTCTGTGCATACTCCAGACATTTTACTGGCATCTGGATGATACTGTGCTCAAACAAATTCTACAGCAGGTTTAAATACACCATCTTTTCTCTATCTGTGCTCGTTTCCCCACTTACCATCTGCTGCGTGCTACTCTCGCCAAGTAGCGCGGAGTCCCGCAGCACTCCCCACTACAGGGGTGGCAACAACGCAGCTGCCCCGACGCTGCCGCTCTCACACCCTTTCAGCTTCATGTGTTCAGAATGGCCGTCAGATGCATGCTGTTTAACTCGTTCCCCAATATCTATTGTTAAAAAACGCTGGTTCAGATAGACCTCTTCCTAATCCAACAAAGGCAGTGCTGATGTTTGTATTTAAATTTAAAAAAAACACATATAATACATTTTATGGAACAAAGTGATTTTTTTAAAAGATGAAAAAGAGGCAATTAGAACTTGTCTATTACTTGAACAGGACCAATGGGACTAGAAAATATCCTTTCTATCAAACTGGAAGTTCCTTGGGATTGGTTTTTTTTTTGCCCTTATCCTCTACTTCAGCATCAAGATGTCTTCATGGTGAAATGAAGTGTCAAATATCATTTGCCTCTGGATGCGCAAGATATATGGCTGCCCTTGGCAGGAGTT
Organism: Sphaerodactylus townsendi; assembly: GCF_021028975.2. Lineage (NCBI taxonomy): Eukaryota > Metazoa > Chordata > Lepidosauria > Squamata > Sphaerodactylidae > Sphaerodactylus > Sphaerodactylus townsendi. The sequence goes on along the minus strand of NC_059431.1, from coordinate 7,992,165 downwards.
GATAAGTCAGCTTTCTCCGGTGTCAAAATGTGTATCTACCTGATAGCGCCTTCCATAAAAAAATCTTACCTTGCTGTTTCGTTCCGACTTCATAAAAAACAGTCTGGTTGCCAAGCTTGCTGGCTTCAATTTTCTCAAAGAGGTCCCCCTGGAAAGGGGAGGGGGCTCGGGAAAGTATTCAACCCCCACTCCTTCCCTGGAAGGCAAAATTGCTCATTGGGGATTGGCTCCGGGTGAAGGTGTTGATGTAATATCTTTCGTTTATACCTTAATACAGAAAGGGATTGTCACAAAACCAGCTTATGGTGTTCTGAGGCAGTGTGCCCCCTTTTCGTCAGCTGGGCTCCTTGCAGAGCTGCCAATCTCTGCAGAGGGAATTTGCCACCCAAGTTAGTCTGGTCTGCTCCCTTTTGGTTGGGGGAATGAGCCGGAATAGTTTGTGCAATGCGAGGGGCAAGGGCAGAGGCGAGATTCAAATAATTGAATGATTAAATGCATTTGTATTTTTGCTGTTTAGTAACTCTAATTCCTTCTTGACTTTTAGGTACTTAGTTCTTTGTTTGGGTTAAGTTATTTTCCCCCTTTTCCTTACTGGTGCTTTATAGCTGCCCAATTCAGACAGTGGCCATTTCATTGGGGGGGGGGGAGGGTTGCTTTATGCAGTTTTATGCACACAGTGCTCTGTTTTGTAATATTCTGAGTTGCCATTCACTGTCCATTGCAAATGGCAATTTAATATTTTTAAATCATTTGTTTACAAAATCTTCAGTGATCACAACAATCCAACAACTGTTCAGTTTGTCCCACTGGCCCTTTCCGCACAGGCGGTTTATGGCGGCCTGGGGACGGCAAAAACGCCGTCCCCAGGGAGCCATTCGCACAGGGGGCGCAGCTGCTTCGAAGCCGCCGTTTCCCAACCTTGCTTGGCAAGCGAGGTTGTTGGGAAACGGCAGCTTGGAGCCGCTGCCATGTGAACGGCAGAGGCTTCCAGGCACCTTCCCTCCCCCCTGACCGGGTGACTCACTTGTCCTGCAGCCCTCTGGCGTGTCGCCAAGGCCTGGGGACACGCCCCCTTTGCCCTGCGACCCTGGAGCGGTTGCGCAGGGCAGGGGGCGTGTCCCCTGGCCTCGGCGACGTGCCGGAGGGCCGCAGGACAGGTGAGTCGCTCTGACGATGGTGCAGCTCTGCGCCGTCGTCCCTGCCGATTCTGGGACTGTCCATGCAAACGGTCCCAGAGGGGTCGGGTCGGCATGAATTGTGCCGACCCGACCCCTTCCGCCTCCGTGCGGAAAAGGCCACGGAAAAACCCATTAATTGATTATATGTGTGTGTGTGTGTGTGTGTGTGTGTGTGTGTGTGTGTGAGTGTGTGTGTGTGATAAATAATATAGAGAGGCAGAAAAGTTGTGCCTTTGGTGTGTTCTTTCACTTCAACGGTTCATTTGCACACACTTTCAGAGTCAGACTGAGACAAAACAGAAGGGAGGCATATTTTGCAAATATAGAACAAGAAAATTCAATCTCTTCCCTTGTGTTAGTAAATATCAGAGGTGCATAAAACAAGATGCAAATTATTTCTCATCTCAGGCAGGAGGAATTGCCTTCTGATTTGGCTTTTTGAAGGCGTCACGTGGACAAATCAGACCGGTTATATACCGCTGTGCTGTCATCGTGCCTGTATGTGATCCCTAATTGGTTCGCTCACGCAGGCAGGCCATAGAAGAACCTTTGTTGAAAAAAACAGCATGAAAGCAGATGCAGCTCACAATGGAACAATTTTTTTTTAAAAAAAGGGAGGAGAGACAGGAGCCTAATTATGCAAATGTAGGAATAGGTAAGACTTTGAGGAGCCTTCTAGTGTAGTGGTTAAGAGGGGTGGACTGTATTCTGGAGAACCAAGTTCAATTCCCGACCCTTCTACATGTGAGGTAGACTCTTATATGGTGAACTGGGTTTGTTTCCCCACTCCTCCACATAAAGCTGGCAGGGTGACCCTGGGTTAGTCACAGTTCTCACAGAATTCTCTCAGCCCCACCTACCTCACAAGGGGTCTGTTGTGGGGAGAGGAAAGGAAGGAGTTTGTAAGCTGTTTTTTATTTTTGTTTTATTGAGTAACAATAAAGTTACAGTCAGGTCATATTTACAATAATTCTTGTATCGTAGAAAAAGAAGAAAACAAAAATGTGCATGTACATTTAAGAAATTATTACAGAAAAGAATGAATAAAGAAGTGAAGAACATTAGAAAAAGGGAGTTGTTAGGGTGCTAAAGGAATAAGAAAGAGGCAAAAAGAGATGGAAAGCTCAAAGAAGAAAAGAACAGATCAAAAGCAAGATAATACATAGAATACTTCCTCTTCGCTCTCTTAATAGTAATATCAATGTAATTCTATCTTCAACTACAATTTGTTACTTTCTAAACAATCCACATTGCAAATATGTAATCAACTTCTTATATTCTTCTTCTATTTGTAAATAGTTCACAAGCGGTTGCCATACATCTAAAAAATTCTTAAGCGAGTTATTTTTTTTATAAATATGATAGTTTGTCATAAGATGCATATATTCCATCAGTTGGGTCAACCAATCCGTCCATCTGAGTCTGTAAGCTTTTTTGAGGGTCCTTATGGTAGATAAAAGAGGGGTATAAATCCAAACTCCTCCTCCTTTTCTTCCCACAGCTTCCTTAAACCCCAAACAATTTTACTCGCATGAAACGTCTGAGTCCAAAATAAAAAATGAAAGACAAATTTTTGATGTGACAGTAAATTACAGCAGAATATGCACAGGTGAATAAACCTTACGCAAACAGAGGCCGTGGGCTTTCCTAGCACCATCGTACTAACTGATCTCGGATTACCAACAATCACTCATTCTGAGTATCTGAAATGTTAAATCAGCACACTTCCATCTTAATCTTATAGTCTGCAGGACACCGAGAGGCGTCCCACTAAACATTGCAGCCGTCCTGTCATTGGTAGACAGGAGGTTCACTTATATCTATTGTACATTATAGTTTTATTCTGTAGACCTTGCCGGCTTTGAAAAGCTTGCGACGGTTACAGTATCAAGGCGGCCCCAGATGCTGCTAAGGATCCCATAAATAAGCCTGCTATATACACGTCAGTCAGCCAAGATGAAAAATATGGCATCCACCTGCGAGAAAAGATTGGAGGTTGGTGTTTCTTTTCAAGAGATAAGGGAGGCTTGCTTGATGTTTCACTGTATTTGAAGAGAAGCAAGTAATAACTTCTGTTCCTGTGTCTAGACAGGTTGTTATCCGTTGGGTTAACCCATCACTGCTATCAGTCACTCCTTAGCAAAAAGAGAAGTCCTTGGGCTTTAAATTAGCACAGTGCCTTTCTGAAATAGTAAAACAAGGATAACTATTAGGAACCAAGACAATTTTTTCAGCATTTTTCAGATCCAACTTTATTCTGACAATTTTTGGAAAAGCTGACACAAGCCAAATAGCCATATCGGGAGAAAAAATATTCGGCTTATTGGGATACCTGAAATTTTTTTGGCTTCATGCAAACCACTGGGTGATGTCATCCATAGATTTGAGCTGAGTTGCCATCAATAGAGAGAGCCAGTGTGGTGTAGTGGTTAAGGGCAGGTGGATTCTAATCTGGAGAACTGGGTTTGATTCCCCACTCCTCCACCTGAGTGGCGAAGGCTTATCTGGGGAACCAGATGTGTTTCCGCACTCCTACATTCCTGCTGGGGGACCTTGGGCTAGTCACAGTTCTTCCAAACACTCTCAGCCCCACCTACCTCACAAGGTGTCAGTTGTGGGGAGAGAAGGGAAAGAAGCTTGTAAGCCATCTTGAGTCTTCTTACAGGAGAGAAAGATGGTATATAAATCCAAACTCTTCCTCTTCCTCTTCCTCTTCCTCTTCTTCTATATACAGGTGATACCCAGCTTGATCTCATGCTACCAGCAGATCTCAGGGAGGCTGTGGAAACTCAGGTAGTTTGGGAACAGGTGAGGGCTAACAAGATGAAATTTAATCTTTAATTTAATAATAACAGGAAGAAGAAGAAGAAGAAGAAGAAGAAGAAGAAGAAGAAGAAGAAGAAGAAGAAGAAGAAGAAGAAGAAGAAGAAGAAGAAGAAGAAAGGTGCATTATAAAAACCAGCTCATCATCTTCTTCTTCCTGTTCTTCATCCTCATCTTCTTCTTCTTCCTCCTCCTCTTCTTCTCACTGTGCATGTAACCTGTGTCTGATCAGGAACAAACAGGTTGTTTGAGGCTATTTTTCCAGAGCTGATAGCATGCCTTTAGTAACCATCTCTCTTTAAACCACTTATCCCGCCCAAAAATACTTTATTGGATCCCAGCACAGACATGACTCATGGGGTTCAGAGAAGGACGAGCTTGCATTTTGGCTCAAGTGAGATGACCTTTCCCAAGCCCAGATCACCTAGGCAGCAACAATAGCTGAGTGCCCTTGGGTTTATTAGTGCCAATTACTTGTCCCTCATGGAGTTCAGGCTGCCATTCATTTTCACAGCCACTATAAATGCCAGGAGGCATTTCCTAGAGCCGCCACACACACCCGTGTCTGACTGAGTCACCAGGGGAGCAAACCGTCTGGAACACGGAGCCTTTGTTCAGCTTAGTATTTTGTTAGTAGGCATCTCTCCAGTGGGAAGACAAACTGGGTTTATTTTGCTAATAACTGACTAGGAAGAGGTGGGTTAGAGGACTCCATGTTTGAGCTCTCTTCCACTGACGCTTGGTCCCCTTCGGCACATGCAAAATAATCCACTTTCAATGCACTTTGCAGCTGGATTTTACTGTGCGAAATAGCAAAATCCACTTGTAAACAATTGTGAAAGTAGAAGAGAAGAAGAGTTTGGATTTATATCCCCCCTTTCTCTCCTGCAGGAGACTCAAAGGGGCTTACAATCTCCTTGCCCTTCCCCCCTCACAACAAACACCCTGTGAGGTGGGTGGGGCTGAGAGAGCTCCGAGAAGCTGTAACTAGCCCAAGGTCACCCAGCTGGCATGTGTGGGAGTGTACAGGCTAATCTGAATTCCCCAGATAAGCCTCCACAGCTCAGGCGGCAGAGCTGGGAATCAATCCAGAAAATCCAGAATCAGCCCTGTGAGTGAACTGTTGTGCTCTTGGAAACAGCCTCCCGTTCCCTTTTGTTTCTCCTCCTTGTTAGTCCTTTTTCCTCTTTCTTCTCTCTGGGCGTTTCCCCACTTACCATGAGCCCCCTATGCCGCACGCTACTCTCAACGTCCGTCATTTCTGATGTGCGCCCGGGCTTCCCCACGACCCCACGCAGAGGTGCCATTTTGAAGAGCGCCAGGAATGACGCTCGCTGAGGGGGCGTGACAGTGGCAGTGTCGGGGCGGCTGCATTGTCGCTGCCCCTGTAGTGGGGAGTGCCGGGGGACCCCGTGCTACTTGGCTACAGTAGCGCGGGGCAGAAGGTAAGTGGGAAAATGCTCTCTCTTCTCTTTTTTTGTTTTTCAGTAATAAGAGAAGTTTGTCAAAAAGTATTTTGCATTCACAAGCAGTTCTCTGTGGGTGTCAATCTGAAATCCGAGTATGTGAAGCTTGTCAGCATCTTTTTGTTGTGTTGTTTTTCAGCCGGCAGCCTGTATGACCCCCCCCCCCCAAGCTCTCTGCCAACAAAATGCCACGGCACCCTATCCAATACGTTCAATGCCACTGAATGCCAGCCATCAAACTGAGTGAGATATATACATTAAAAAAAACGCCACAAACCTGTTCCATGTCAGCTGTCAAATATCGCATATTGAGTCCAAATACGAAAGGCAAATAACAAACGTATTGCAATCAAACATCACTGAATGTCAAATGCAGGCCTGACTATCTCAAGGCAAATTGGGAGGGACACATTCATTTCAGCTCCGACAAATGGCAGTCAAAGGTGTTTCCCAGGAGCCGGCGCAACATCTCAGGTAGCACGACTCGAAACGGTTTTGCAGATGGCCCAACCCAGAGAATGGCTTTCAGAAAACAACCCGGCCCAATGTTACTGTTCCGCCTTTTGTAACTTTCAGAGATTTTGGCTCCGCCTTCACTACCTGCCATCCGAACTCTCTCTTGTCTCATTGACACTACAGGACACGCAGGCTAACCTCTGGTTTCCTCTAATCGAGAGAAAGATTATTTCCATCGGCCTGCCTATTGAATCACTCTACCTAATGTCCTGTTCAGAAGCGTACAACAGGCTCAGAGATCGGCTTTTAGATCTAGAATGTGCAAATTTGCATCTAGCAGCCAAACGAACCTGCTCTCCAACACAGCTCCTAATTCCATTTGAGCAGAGACGTACGGCCTATTACCTCCATACCTTAACAAACCCACACGCAAGGAGAGCCCTTACCATTGCGCGCTTTAACGTTATGCCCTCTGCCCCGTTAAAGGGTAGGTTCAGCAATCTAGATAAATCCGCAAGGTTATGCAGTTGCAAACTTAATGTGGTTGAAACCCTGACTCGCCAACTCTTGCACTGCACCAGATTTGATAACATCAGATCTAAATATACCAACCTACATTTTTTTCTTCCAATCTGGCCTGCCTGATCTGACTAGGCTATCTCTAGTTAAACAACTCGGACCCCGGTCTTTGTGAAGAGATCGCCAATTTCATTGCGGAGATAGTTGAGAGTTCCCAGTAGAACGTATTTGTTGTGCTCCCCGTGGGGCCTTTTATCTATCATGTATCCACGCAATTGTTCCCAATTCATGTAACTTTTTTCTGACTATGCCAATAAAGGCTTATGTGTGTATGTAACTTTCAGAGGACGAGCCGTCTTAAAACCGGACATACACTTTCTGACCTAGACAACTATAAAACCGGCGGTGTCTTCAACCACCTGAAAGGGCATCCATGTAATCAGTTTCTCAGACGTGAAAAGGGGAAACTTCTGCTACAATTCTTCCTCCGTGGCTTTTCACAGACTGGAATGAGTTCTTGCTACGCCCGGGGAGAGCAAGATTGGACATTTGTTGGGGCTAATGGGAACTCCGGTTGATTAAATGTAGTAAATAAACTCCAAGGCCAATTTCCCCTCCTCTCTGAAAAAAAACCCCTCCTCCTTTCATTATATATATATTTGTTGGTACAAATGGGAGATTAAGGAACCCACAACTTAATTGAACGGGAGAAAGTCAAGCCCATAAAACCGTTTCATTGTAAGGAGGGGCTAACAATAAAAAGAAGAAGAACTCGTTCGCTGTTACTTTCTGCAAGGCGGAGGGATCTTTATATTGAGTAGAATGAGTTATTTATGAAAAGGATGGACATAAAAGAAGGGGAAGAGGGGAAACGTAGGCCCCCAACAGGCAGTTTGCCAATCTTTCCCCTTTCCTCTATTGCTTTTATAGATGCCCTTTTTGCTACTTGGGGAAATTGAACTGATGTTTTCCATTTTCATAAAAAAGGAGGGTGCGTAGCCGTCGTTTCTGAGATCTGACGAGGAAAGTTAGAAGACAAAAGAGGGAACAGAGTGTTAGAGGCTAAAAAGATCACTGCGGTGAAGGCTTTTGTAAGTATCTCCCTTGGTGGTATACTCCGGAGAATAAGCCACAGGAAGAGGGCAAGAAAAGGCAATGTGCCTCCAACTCATTCCTTGATTCTAGGACCACTCATCTGAACTACGGAGGCAACTTGAAAGGAGAAGGAAGAAAGGCTGAGGATGCAAAGGATTCCTTACAATCCCATGGTGGAAAGAGCCATCAAGTGGCAGCCAATTGATGGTGACATCTCATGGGGTGTTCCGGGCAAGAGAAGAACGGAGGTGGTTCACCATTACTTTCCTCTGTGTAGCATAAGAACACGAAAAGAGCCCTGTTGAACTTTACTATTGGTCCATCTAGTCCATCCATCCTATCTTACCCAGTTCCTCTGGTGGTCCAAGAACAGAGCACATATAGACCTTCCCCTGATAAGAACCTGACGAAAGCCCTGCTGGATCAGATGAGTGGTCCATCTAGTCCAGCATCCTCTCTCACATCAGCCAACCAGTTCCTCTAGAAGTCCAACAAAAGGGCCTAGAGGCCTGAGTCATCAAAGAACATCAGAAGAGACCTGCTGGATCAGACCAGTGGTCCATCTAGTCCAGCTCCTGTAGAGGTTGACTGCCTCTGAATATGAAGGGTCGCTTCCTACAGTCATGGTAGGTACCAGCCACAGATAGACCGATCTTCCATGAATCTGTGTCCAAATTGACCTGTGGTGGACCTAGGGACCCTCTTTTTAATACAGTGGCACCTCTACCACCTCAGCCAACCCTTGGGTGCTTGGCAGCACAGTGCCAAAGTGGGGAAGCCTATTTTGGGCATTGGCTCAGTGTACCTACTACTTGATTTCCCGCTCTGTCATTTGAGCTGTGGAGGCTTATCTGGGGAACTAGATTAGCCTGTGCACTCCAACACATGCCAGCTGGGTGACCTTGGGCTAGTCACAGCTTTCCGGAGCTCTCTCAGCCCCACCCACCTCACAGGGTGTTGGTTGTGGGCAGGGGGCGGGGAGGGAAAAGAGATTGTAAGCGCCTACAGGAGAAAAGGGGGTGTATAAATCCAAACTCCTCCTCCTCCTCCTCCTCCCCCCCAGATGTAAGTTCTTCTGCTAACCTCTCCCTTGGCAACACTCCAACCCTTAGACCAGCGACCAATCATTAAGGTTGATGTCTGCCCCTTGTCCTACCCACGAAGGCCAGGAACTCCCTTTGTCTAGAGCAGGGGGTCTTCAAACTATGGCCCTCCAGATGTTCATAGACTACAATTCCCATGAGCCCTACCACTTGGCCATGCTGGCAGGGGTTGATGGGAATTGTAGTCCATGAACATCTGGAGGGCCATAGTTTGAAGACCCCTGGTCTAGAGAGATTAAAGATCACTCTGCATAACCAGGAGGGTCCATTTTTCCCTGTAAGAAGCCTACTCTCCCAATAGACAGTATTCAGTCTCTCTGGACATCTCTTTGTCTGTGATTCTGTTCCACAGCGCTGTTTCTTCCAGAGCAAGTTGCTCAGTTCTGTTCACGGAACCATTCCACTCCAAGATCAGGTGACTATAACCAGTGGTGGGATCCAAAAATTTTAGGAACAGGTTCCCATGGTGGTGGGATTCAAACATTGGCGTAGCGCCAATGGGGCTGGGTGGGGCATGACGGGGGTGTGGCTGGGCATTCCAGGGGTGGGGCATTAATAATTTCTCTGTTACTGTAAAAAACTCTTACTGTAAAAAAAAGTTCCTAATTTCCAGCTGGTATCTTTCTGTCCATAATTTAAACTCATTATAGCAAGTCCTATCGTCTACTGCCAACAGAAACAACGACTTCTCCTCTAATTGACTGCCTGTCAAATACTTAATACTTTCAAATACTTCATTTTGTTTCTAGAAATCAAAAGAAGGATACTTTCCTTAAACAAGGAACTTTACCATATTTCTAAAACATGTTTTTAAAACAGCCCAACAGGGAGAATGATCCCGTTTTCTACCTTCGCTAACCAGCCACATAGGAAACAACAGGACTTGATGATTTTTGGACCTAATGGAATTTCTAATGGAAAAGCAGACCCAATTAGTAACCCCCTCTCAGCACACACAAATAATTAGTAACCCACTCTCGGGAACTGGTGAGAACCTGCTGGATCCCACCTCGGACTATAACTTCTATTGTCCCTTCCCATGTATTCCTTATCTATTCCAGATCTATCCTGTTACAACTGTCTATATCCTAGGACTTTAAAAGGGGCTTGGACAGATTTATGGAGAAGTCGATTTATGGCTACCAATCTTGATCCTCTTTGATCTGAGATTGCAAATGCCTTAGCAGTCCAGGTGCTCGGGAGCAACAGCCGCAGAAGGCCATTGCTTTCACATTCTGCATGTGAGCTCCCAAAGGCACCTGGTGGGCGACTGCGAGTAGCGGAGAGCTGGACTAGATGGACTCTGGTCTGATCCAGCTGGCTTGTTCTTATGTTCTTAACAGGAGATTTGTGAATTTTTATCTGCCATTTCCTGGACCGTCCTTTTCCTAGAATGCTTCACTTGGGCCTTAGTGCCTTCAGGACAGAACTAGGTTGGTATGAAGACCCAAACATAGCATTTGTGAACCAAGAGGGTCCAGGAAATGGTGGATGAAGTCACAAATCTCTTGTCATCTTGATCACGAACAAAGTATAGTAATAACGCAGCACACACATGCATACCCACGTACACAAAATTACAACTATTTTTTTTTCTTTGTTGCAAATGGGCAGAGAGTAGAAAGACTGGTTTTTTTTGGGAGGGGGGGTGGGGGCATGCTGACATTTCCAGTAATTTTCAGATTGGACCCTTTTATTTTCTTTCCACATTTTATTATAGACAGAAGAGAGGAGAAGAACATATCAGAAGTAAACAAAACAACAGTATTGCTGAAATAAGTTCTTTATTTTCTCTTCTAGATCTGCTATATCTTGAGAGCACTTTTAACACTGGTGACAATACCTTGAAAGCCAAATTCGGGATATAATTGCATTTTTTTCTCATGTTCTTCCAGCGCACGTTGGGGGGAAGAAAGTATTTATTTCTTAGCATAGTGTTATTACGGCATTAATTATTTCAGGGGGTAGGAGGGAAGCAAAGTAAATAATATATGTAATTTGTAACTGTCAGAAATAGCGGGGTGGGGAGCAGAATGTTTTACATTTTTTTTAAAAAAATGGCTCTCGTTTACATAAAGCAGCTGGAACTTCTTTTTGAAGTTGGAATCAAATACTTTATCTGAACTGTCAGCATTATAGATGAGGTCTGCATCTAAAGTTTTGCATGGCTTTTATCAAACTGATGCACTTAGCTGATCTAATGTTTCATTTAAACAAAATTAGGTGGAAAAGGTAATAATTCAGACGTATATGAAAAATGTGTTGGCTTTAGACAATCTCAAGCCGGCGATCAGTCTTTTGATTTGCGTTGGATGTTATTGAAACTTTGTTGGTATTTTTCACCCAGATTTTCTTTGAGGCCTGATTCGTGTCAAGGGGTTGGAGCCAGACTGTGTTATCCACTTATGGAAAGGGAGTGGTAATGTCTGCTATTGTTACTGCTGTGGCTCGGGTAACAATAAGTTATTTCAGCTCAGCAACGTGAAAGAGGCGCAGGAAGCCGGCGTTCTTCAAAGCAAAGGATTTTATTTGGAGGTGCTGGTCACAGCTCGGGCAGGAGAATCGCGCCTTGCAAACAAGCGCAAGAACTTTTATTCACAAACATCAAAGGGGGCAAGGGGGCAGGAAGAAAGGGGAGGTCAGGGGGCAAGTCCCTTACCAAACACCAATAAGAAAACAACAATTTAAAAAAGAAGATGCAATTACAACTTTTGAATGGGATTACGAAATCCCGCTGCCAAACGTCTTCCCGCGAGATCTCGCAATGGTGGTGAAGGGATAGCAGATAAAGTCCATTCAGAAAATCTAGGTGGGCTCATTACCACACCCAGCTATCTCCTTTATCAGATGGCTGTTTCCTTCAGTTATGTCCTGAGACTCCCGTGCCTCGTCTCTGTAGCAAAGGGGAGTTCAAATTGTCCAATGGTGGCCCCTGCACGTCTAACCTTGAAGAAAAAATACAAGAAAAATCAAAACCAATTACTAATGAGATGTAGTCAGAAGTTCAACAGGCGAGTGTAATCCAATGTCGGTATCCAATTCCGGTAACATGACCCTTGTTCATAATTTTATTTCATCCCCGGAGACGAACTCAACGATGCGTGGAAGGACTCAATGATCGAATAGATAGCAGGTCCCCTGGAGAAAATGGCAGCTTTTGAGGTTGGACTCTATAGCATGGTATAGCCCCTGCTGAATTCCCCCCCTCCCCAAACCTGGGCCTTCCCAGGCTTTACCTCCAAAACCTCCAGGTATTTCCCCCCATTTGTAAGGGAGGGAGTGAAGAAAGGGTTAAACTTCTTTCAATCCCACCCACATTTTTTTTTACCATAAACCATCCTTTCCTCACCTGACCATCACTGGCAAAAACCCGCAGGGCCTGTAAGACCGTGTTGTTCCACCGGGCCTTCGGAGTGTCCAGCCGCTGATACAGTGCCCCCTCACTGCTTCATGCCTTAGTGCAGTTATATCAGGGTCCCTCCATATTGAGGGGCCCCACCGTCCCCCCCCCCGGGGGTAGGTTTTAAATTGGGGCTGGATGCCTCTTGTTTATTATGTATTACTGTTATTCACTGTTTTATGAGTTTTAAGTTATTTTATGGGATGCAGCTTATATTTATTTTTTGTATGACCGCTCCTGTCTGATGTTTAGATAATGTTGTTCACCGCCCGGAGCCCTTTGGGGATCGGGCGGTATATAAATTGAAGAAATAAATTAATAAATAAATTAATAAAAAAGGACCATCTGATCTGGACAGCCCTGTGATGGGAAAGACCACGCCGTTCTGCCGAATGTTTGTCAGTTCAATTAGAAAGTTCCCGGCCTGATCCGTGGAGGGAAATAAGTTATTTAATTGAAAATTAATTCATACTGGAAAGTGCAGTCAATAGACAATTACCAAGATACAGTACTGTGTTTATTGCTTGGTGGAATTCAGCGGGCAATTTATAAGGGCCAAAGGCAATTATCTTCATGTTCCGAGAATGGACAGGAGAAATGGGACTTAATTACTGCCCAGTCCTTTTCAACAACTTGTTTATTGTGTGTAAATAAGCCCTCAAATAGATATCCATAATAATATAAAGCCCTCTTTGTGTTGCCTCAAATTGGCATTCACATCAAAATTAGTAAGAGGAAACAAACGGACGGGACGGGATTCTCATCCCATCAGGAGTAATCTTCACACTATTGCTTGAAAAACTAGAAGGAACTGGAAGATCTGCACACACCATAAGCTCATTGGTGAGGTTGGAGATGCAAGATTTTGGGGAAAGCACAATTAGGTCGATTCTGCACTTGCGTTATTGACCTAAGTTCGAGCTGCGTTCGACCTAAGTGCTCCGCACAACCACTGGGATCGACGTGGTTTTGTACCTGCTTCGCCCCGTGTAATGGTCAAATTTCCGACTCCAGTTGGGAACTATTACTTTTTCAGGGAACCACGCTAGAACTCAGCTCGATCCCAGTAAAGTGTGGAATCTCTGGTGCCAGGAGTCCCCCATTCAGCCAATCACAGCTGAGTGTTTCGGGCATGCGTACAGCTGGCCAATCAAAAAACACCACCTTTGTCCCTCCATTCCTGTGGCAGTTTTTTAAATAATGTGTGTGGGGATAGACGGAGCATGGCCGTAGAACAGTAGCCAATTGGAATGAGCGGTGAAGAGGCACAGGATGATCCCGCCCTCTGAGCTGGGATCAAGCTGGTTGCAGTGGGGAACAACAATGGCTTCGACCTAGGTTAGTACCCTTCTCAGGGAACTGGGTCGATTCCCTGCTCTGGGGAATTCAGATTAGCCTGTACACTCCCACACATGCCAGCTGGGTGACCTTGGGCTAGTCACAGCTTTTTGGAGCTCTCTCAGCTCCACCCACCTCACAGGGTGTTTGTTGTGAGGGGGGAAGGGCAAGAAGATTGTAAGCCCCTTTGAGTCTCCTGCAGGAAAGAAAGGGGGGATATAAATCCAGACTCCTCCTCCTCCTCTCCTTCTTCTTCTCCCTCTTCTTCTTTTTTCGATGTCTGGGAAATCGCACCAGTCAGATCACCAACCTCTTAAACTGGGCTACTGGTTTTTTCATGAGCTGCATTTAAGCCACGTTGCCATTCATGCTCATCAGGCGTGCTGCCTTCCTGATGTTCAATCTCTTGGTACTGTGACAGCCAGTGTGGTGTAGTGGTTAAGAGCAGGTGAATTATAATCTGGAGAACCAGGTTTGCTTCCCCACTCCTCCACCTGAGCGATGCAGGCTCATCTTGTTCATCAGATGTGTTTTCCCACTCCTACATTCCTGCTGGGTGACCTTGGGTCAGTCACAGTTCTTTCAGAACTCTTTCAGCCCCACCTACATCACAAGGTGTCTGTTGTGGTGAGAGGAAGGGAAAGGAGCTTGTCGGCCACCTTGAGTCTCCTTACAGGAGAGAAAGGTGGGGTATAAATTCAAACTCTTCTTCTTTTACTATGTTAAGCAGTGGAGAGTTCAAATCTGAGATGCAGAGAAAGCAGATGGTCTCAGTGTCTGTGAAAAGCCCTGTGGTATTGGCAGGAAAGAGAAAATTTGGATAAGAGCGACAATACTCAAACCAGGAATGAAATTTACTTCTAGGGAGCGAAAACTTCCCAGCCCAGGTTCCAGATTTATTTCATCTTCTGGACAGAGTGCATAGAACTGAGTTTGTAACAGAGAAGGACCAAGCGGACCTTGATAAATTAGGTGAGTGGGCTAAGAAATGGCAAATGCAGTTCAATATAGCAAAATGCAAAGTGATGCATATCGGGGCAAAAAAATCCAAACTTCACATACACGCTACAGGGGTCAGTGCTATCAGTCACATACCAGGAAAGGGATTTGGGCGTCTTAGTTGATAGTTCCATGGGAATGTCAACTCAATGCATGGCAGCTGTGAAAAAGGCAAACTCTATGCTGGGGATGATTAGGAAAGGAATTGATAATAAAACTGCAAAGATCGTCATGCCCTTATATAAAGCCGTGGTGCGACCGCACTTGGAGGACTGTGTTCAATTCTGGTCACCACATCTCAAAAAAGGATATTGAAGAGATAGAAAAAGTGCAGAGAGGAACAGTGAGGATGATTGAGGGATTGGAGCACCTTCCTTATGAGGAGAGGCTGCAGCGTTTGGGACTCTTTAGTTTGGAGAGGAGACGTCTGAGGGGGGATATGATTGAAGTCTATAAAATTATGCATGGGGTAGAAAATGTTGACAGAGAGAAATTGTTCTCTCTTTCTCACAATACTAGAACCAGGGGGCATTCTTTGAAAATGCTGGGGGGAAGAATTAGAACTAATAAAAGGAAACACTTCTTCACGCAACGTGTGATTGGTGTTTGGAATATGCTGCCACAGGAGGTGGTGATGGCCACTAACCTGGATAGCTTTAAAAGGGGCTTGGACAGATTTATGGAGGAGAAGTCAATTTATGGCTACCAATCTTGATCCTCTTTGATCTCAGATTGCAAATGCCTTAGCAGACCAGGTGCTCGGGAGCAGCAGCAGCCACAGAAGGCCATTGCTTTCACCTCCTGCATGTGAGCTCCCAAAGGCACCTGGTGGGCCACTGCAAGTAGCAGAGAGCTGGGCTAGATGGACTCTGGTCTGATCCAGCTGGCTTGTTCTTATGTTCTTATGTTCTGGTCAGTGGGGGGATTTAACCTCCATATGGGAGAAGAATTCCCATATACCTAATTTTTTTGGATGGATTTACAGCAAACGCTGTGAGGTGATTCTAGGGTTTGAGAAGTCTGAAGAGAAAGCAAGTTGTGGGAAATAATCTTTTCCATATGGTTTAAGTGGGATATAAATCCAAACTGTTCTCTTCTTCATTTTATGTTAGTCTTTTGTTTTGGAGCTCTCGATTCCTCCTTTTCCTCCTCCTCCTCCTCCTCCTCCTCCTCCTCCTCCTCCTCCTCCTCCTCCTCCTCCTCCTCCTCCTCCTCCTCATTGGCGTGTTTAGCTAAGAAGAAGAAGAGTTGGATTTATATCCTTCCTGTCTCTCCTGTAAGGAGACTCAAAGGGGCTTACAATCTCTCTTTCCCTTTCCCGCCCACAACAAACACCCTTTGAGATGGGTGCGGCTGAGAGAGCTCCAAAGAACTGTGACTAGCCCAAGGTCACCCAGCAGGCATGTGTTGGGAGTGCACAAGCTAATCTAGTTTGCCAGATAAGCCTCCACAGCTCAAGTGGCAGAGCAGGGAATCAAACTCAGTTCTCCAGATTAGAGTGCACCTGCTGTTAATCACTCCACCACGCTGGCTCTGTTTCCGATGAGTAGAAACATCTGTGATCTTTTTGGCTGAGACAAACGCCTGTTCCCCTACAATTCCAGCCAAAACCACCACGTCCCCCTTGTCTGCCCCTCCTGGCGTGGGGTGAAGACCCCAGCAGCTTATACATGGAGACACCTTGGTTGTCCAGCAGGCCATCAGCCCACCAACATTTTCCTTAATAGCCCTTCTGCCCCTGCAGACTTGTCAAAATTGAGAAGGCAGCTCAACATCTACTTCCGTATAGAGCAGTGATGGCGAACCTATGGCACGGGTGCCAGAGGTGGCACTCAGAGCCCTTTCTGTGGGCACACGTGCACAGAGTTCATCATGGGGGAGGGGGGCGGAAAATCACCCCACCACACACACATCTAGGCTAGTCTGGGCACGATCCTTTACCTGGGAGTAAGCTCGGTTGCTGGCAATGGGGCTTGCTTCTGAGTAAACCCTCCTAGGGTCGTGATTCGCCCATTCGAAGTGTTGCACGGTTGCTTCACCAAGCTTACTCCCGAGTAACGTGCGCCTCGGAGCCAACCATTTTTTCTAAACTAAAACCTCAGCATTCGGGTTAAATTGCCGTGTTGGCACTTTGGGATAAATAAGTGGGTTTTGGGTTGCAATTTGGGCACTTGGTCTCAAAAAGGTTCACCATCAGAACTTTTTCAAAAATTATTGCAGTGGCGTAGGAGGCTTAAGAGCTCGTGTATGTAATCTGGAGGAACCGGGTTTGATTCCCGGCTCTGCCGCCTGAGCGGTGGAGGCTTATCTGGGGAATTCAGCTTAGCCTGTGCACTCCCACACATGCCAGCTGGGTGACCTTGGGCTAGTCACAGCTTCCTGGAGCTCTCTCAGCCCCACCTACCTCACAGGGTGTTTGTTGTGAGGGGGGAAGGGCAAGGAGATTGTAAGCCCCTTTGAGTCTCCTGCAGGAGAGAAAGGGGGGATATCAATCCAAACTCCCCTTCTTCTTCTTCTACATTTGTGCTAAAAATGACCCAATATATTGGCCAAAGCCAAAGAACCACCTTTTGAGAAGAGGCGAAATATATTTACGTCTTTTGCATGGAAATCGGAAGCGCCGTCCCATTCTTCATCCTCTGCTGCTGCTGTCAAGAGCAGGGATGCCTCTGGGATTTTGCTAATGCAGAGTAATAAGGCGCATGAATATATAGCTTCATATTGGTGGCAGATAGCACACTGTTTTTAATATACAAGATCTTTTGATTCTGAGTCTTATTAAATCAGCGGAGTATATTTTTAAACAGCGGGCTGGATAGAAGAGCAGCGTCGAAAGACTGAAGCTGAGGTCCCGTACCTCTCCAATATTGTAAAATCTTTCAGAAAGCCACGATTTAGACTGACCTCAACACAATGAGAACTAAGAAGAAGAGGGGGAGGAGGAGGAATAGGAGGAGGAGTAGGAGTTTGGATTTGTACCCCATCTTTCTCTGCTGTTTTGACCTGCTCCGTCTCCGACCTGGGCCAGTTCACCCCTCCTTGAGCCACTTATGGAAAGAAAGTTTTCAGTGGCCTCCAAGACAGACTCCAGGGCAAAGTAACTAAGAACATAACATAAGAACTAGCCTGCTGGATCAGACCAGAGTCCATCTAGTCCAGCACTCTGCTACGCGCAGTGGCCCACCAGGTGCCTTTGGGAGCTCACATGCAGGATGTGAAAGCAATGGCCTTCTGCTGCTGCTGCTGCTCCGGAGCACCTGGTCTGCTAAGGTTTTTGCAGTCTCAGATCAAGGAGGATCAAGATTGATAGCCATAGATCGACTTCTCCTCCATAAATCTGTCCAAGCCCCTTTTAAAGCTATCCAGGTGAGTGGCCATCTACAAAGGTTAGTGGCCATCTACAAAGGTTAGTGGCCATCTACAGGGTAGTGGCCAATTACAAACAGTTCTTTATTCACTGGCTTAGACAGATCTGTAGGCAAGACCAGAGAACTCTGGGCTCCCAGAGTTCAATCAGTAGTATAAAACCAGACCATTACCCCACCCGTGCAGAGATACCATGAACAAAGAGAGTTCACACAGAAAGAATCACACTTGAAGATAGCACACAGACAGGTATTATCTCGGCCCGGCTCGAACTCCGGGCAAACCACCAAGAGTTGGCCTGCAGTTGGGTGGGAACCAAGGTCAGACACACATAGCACTTGACACCTGTAAGGAGACTCAAGGCTGCTTACAAACTCCTTTTCTCTCCTGTCCCAACAACAGACACCTTGTGATTCTGAGTCTTATTAAATCAACAGAGCTGCAGTGGCGTAGTGGCTAAGCAGGTGCACTCTGATCTGGAGGAACCGGGTTTGATTCCCAGCTCTGCCGCTTGAGTTGTGGAGGCTTATCTGAGGAATTCAGATTAGCCTGTACACTCCCACACATGCCAGCTGGGTGACCTTGGGCTAGTCACAGCTTCTCGGAGCACTCTCAGCCCCACCCACCTCACAGGGTGTTTGTTGTGAGGGGGGAAGGGCAAGGAGATTGTAAGCCCCTTTGAGTCTCCTACAGGAGAGAAAGGGGGATATAAATCCAAACTACTACTCCTCCTCCCCTTCCTCCTCTTCTTCTTCCTCCTCCTCCTCCTCTTCTTCTTCTTCTTCTGCTTCTTCTTCTGCTTCTTGTGATTTTAATGACAGTGCCCTGTCATCAAGTTCTTTGTATAGCCTCTGACCATTTACCCCTCTTTACTTCACAAGATTGTCACGATTATGAGTGGTGGACAGAAGCCCCCAGGTTCTTGGAAAAACAGGAAGGTATAAATGATCTCAATAGAACCCTCCAAAAGCAGAATTTTGGATATGTGCATCGGTTTCGAAAGTTGATTCCTTTGAAATGTGGTGCTAGAGGAGAGAAGTGGTTCCTAAATCAAATCGAGCCTAAACTGTTCTTACAAGCTAAAATGGCTAAATTGAGGCTATCATACTATTGTCACTAGAAAAGACAATAATGCTAGGAAAAGTTGAAGGGAGTAGAAAAAGATGACCCAACATGAGATGGGTTGACTCAACCAAGGAAGCCACAACCCTCAGTTTGCAAGGCTATTAAAGATAAGAGGATAGTAATTCATAGGGCTGTCACTTGATGACATGTAACGTATACACACAGAGAGTATCGTGGGGGTATCTGTTAAGGATGAGGGGTGGACGACTCTGGACTCACCATATCCTGGTGGCCCACAGAAAGCTGGGCAAGTAGTGTGATTTTTAAGAATGGATTTGGGCAACTTGTAGGGAAGTCATGAAATTTTCACCTGGGGGGATCAGTGGTGGTCCCAAGCAGCTTAAGAAAACAGGGAAAGATAATCCAAATTGAATGTGAAAAACAAGCTAAAACCCCAAAGAGGTTGAGTAGTCTGATAGATGTCTGTTAACATATATTAAATACAAAATTGTATTGCACTGTCCTTGACTCTTTTCTTTCTTTCTTTCTTTCTTTCTTTCTTTCTTTCTTTCTTTCTTTCTTTCTTTCTTTCTTTCTTTCTTTCTTTCTTTCTTTCTTTCTTTCTTTTTCTTTCTTTCTTTCTTTCACTTAATATACCGCCTCATCCCCGAAGGGCTCTGGGCAGTGTACAACATAAAACCATACATAAAATCATCATACAGAGCTTTCATAAATATAATAAAAACAGCAGTTATCCTAAGATGGCATTCCATCTAAACCTAATCCTCCTAAAGAGAGGAGAGAGAGGCAGTGGGTCCTGATGGTATTAGGACCTATGGGTCTCAATAATGGGTCCCGATAATATTAGGGACCCATGAACTGGGGGGGGGGGCACAACTCAGGGGCTGGAATCTCCAAAGGCCCGGTGGAACAACTCAGTCTTACAGGCCCTGTGGAAATCACCAAGGTCCCGCAGGGCTTGGACAGCTGGAGGGAGAGTGTTCCACCAGGCAGGGGCCAGAGCCGTAAAGGCCCTGGCCCAGGTGGAGGCCAGTCGCATCATTGAGGGGGCAGCGATCTCCCATAAGTTGGCCTCTGCCGAACGCAGAGGTCGAGTTGGGACGTATGGGGTAATGCGGTCCCGAAGGTACTAATAATAAAAACTATGCATAAAAATATCAATGGAAGACATACATCAATATTTAAAAGACACACGTAAAATGTCACAAAACATACCTCAGATAACCACCAAACCTCAAGGGTCATACACACAATATTCCAAAATATACCCCTCTCCCCAGATCCATCAGACTACACAACCTCTTGAGGTTAGTGCCCTCCCCCCACCGCGGCTGAGATTGTGGGGTGGGGGGTTACTATCCAAGGTCCTGAATACAAAAGCCAACCAAATTCTTGCTTGCTGTCCCCCAAACATGTGACACCAACATAATTGCTTTCGGTAGACAGCAAGTGGACAAGGACTGCATGATATAACAATGATAAACTGGTCCATTTGGCTAACAAGGAGATTCTGTTTGCAATGATCGCCTAGAACTTCCCGTTTTTATTGCTGCAATAGTCAGGGGCAGGGCAGAAGAGTCCTTCTCGCAATTACAAGCTCTTCGGAGGCAGAAACCTTTGTGCTGTCTGCCACTGGAAAACAGCAATATTGCTATATGTAGCCCAGGAGAACAATCTAATTTTTACAGTTTTCACTCTCCCCCAAAGAAGACAGGTTTTTAGTGCGGGAGATAAGAAGGATCGCTCAAAGTTGAACGCTGCGTTCAGGCATGAGAAAAGGGAAATGGTTTGGCTGTCAAAGTGTTAAATATTTTTTTAATGAAATGAAATATTTAGACTTTTCACGGGACAAGAATCCACACAACGGCAATTGTGTGACGAGCCCCTCCCCCTCAATATCTAGTTACATTTGTCACGCGTGCTGGTGTTATTGCAGTATATAATTTTGCCGCCCCAAGCAAAATAATGGCATGGAACGTTGTTAGCATAATGGAGCCTTTCCCTGTAGAGCATTAATTAGAAGAAAATTCCAGTTAAACTTCCTCTGATGATCTATTGAGCCATGCAGGGGTACATTTCTACCAACAATTAAACCACTGGAAAAGTTACTGGGCTTCTAGCGGCGTTGCAATATTTCCTTGCATGGGACTGCGATATAAATATTATTCCCACGGGAACGAAGGCCATTAGTGGCACTTTAGAATCGCCACAGCACAAAGAACTGAGACACGAGAACTGACAAATGAATCAAGAGGAATCGAGGCTGCATCAAAAGAGTTTTATTAGCTTTTGGATATTTGGTCGCTGCACGTAATTTGGGATCAAGGGCGCTCTCGGTCTCCGAAGCCTTTTCAAGGCCACAGACACTAAACTCTTGCAGATGTATTTATAGTGGCACTTAATAAATAAAGGATCGCACATTTCTCCACGCCCCCTCCCCACAAAAAAAGATAATTTGGACAAGTCCAAGAAACGTTTCCCAAAGTGTTATTCCTTTCATTAACAGCTTTTCATCCAAGAGAGGAAAACATGGTAACGAGTACATCTACGGCCAATGTTCATATCCAGGTTAAGTGCAGAGTTAAGTTTCATCTCAGTTCCACGACAGAACATCTGAAATTAGTCATCTTCTGAAGATGTCTTCTGAGGTGGTTTCTTATTTTCTAGATGTTAGGCCAAATATCTAGATGGGGAAGCAATATTTGACTGAACTTTCAAAGAAACACCACATGACTTTGCTATCTTAACAACCAAGTCAGTTCATTCTTAGCATAGTATTTTGGATCAACTGATAACCACCTTGTGTAAGAACTGCCACGACCAGAAGCTGATGGGTTTCACTTTCTCCAATACTGGATGGGGAGAAAAGAGAAAGAAAATAAATTAAACATAAAGTAAAAACATGTAGTTAGTTTAGATAACTTGCTCTACATGTTTCTAACCAACAAGAAGCAGTACCTTGGAGCTGGTTACAACTGAACGTACAGAGCACATGCAGCAATGAAAGAATTTAAGATGCCCCTAAATATCTACACAAGGGCATCTTATAAGCACAAGGCTTACCTTCCCAAATAACTCAGTACTGGTATTTGAATCATGTGGTCATAAGATCATAAGAAGTGTCCTGTTGGATCAGAGCAGTGATCCATCTAGTCCAGTATCCTGTCTTACATAGTGGTCAACCAGCTCTGCTGGAGGTCCAAAGCAGGGCATAGAGACCAAGGCCTTCATAAGGACATCTGAAGAGCTCTGCCGGATCAGACCAGTGGCCTTGCATACAAAAGGCATGCATGCATTATGGGCAGGGCTGTGACTTAATGGTGCAGTGCCCAGAATTGAACACTAGCTTTACACTAGCTGGTTTTGCAGTGGCATGTAAGGAAATCTACCGCTATGGGAGAGAAAGACACAAAATCACAAACCACCAAAGGCTTTGAGAAATGTCCTAGTAAAACATAATCCAGTGTGACTCCAGTTTCTTCCCAAACCACAAAAGAGAACACAGCAATCTGACACAGGGCTTTTAATTTGGATCTGGGCAGACACCTAAATTTTAACACTGGACTGAGGGGAAAACCTAACCAGGTTACAGCCCCTCTTAACCTAATAATCGAGAGACGTGACAGATTCCAGGCTTGTAATTTATATACTGACGTACAAAGAATATATGAAGGAGGCAAGGCAGTTCTGGCTTCGTTCATTTGGGAATGGTAAAAAAAATAAAATAATCTGATTTAGCAATTTCCTTTCTCCAAAAGTACCAACAGCAATAACGAAATGAAGGCAGTGGTATCCAGAGACTGAAGCTCAGCGCTGCTAACATCGGATTTTCTATTCGTCATTGTGAGTGAAAGGGAGGGAGAGAATTTCCTCCAGTCAGCTAGCAATTCTATTAAGAACCCTAAACACCATGCAGAAAATGCTCAGATGCTATGAAAGCAGTGGGGAAAAAGTAACCCATCGTGTTGGACAAGTAGGATCAAGGGAAACAAAAGAAATTTATTAATCATTGACTCTATGAATCCTTGCTACACAGGGCCTGAACCAATCTCCCGCAAAGAGGGCAAATGAAAATCTGTTTGGGGGCCCTTCACCCAAGGGAAGTCCAGATTATTGTCGAAGGCTTTCACGGCCGGAATCACTGGGGTGCTGTGTGGTTTCCGGGCTGTATGGCCGTGTTCTAGTAGCATTCTCTCCTGACGTTTCTCCTGCATCCGTGGCTGGCATCTTCAGAGGATCTGATAGTTGGAAAGGAAAGCAAGTGGAGTATATGTGTGTGTGTGTGTGTTTACACAACCTGTGTGTGTGTGTGTTTTTACACAACCTTTGTTGTTTAATCTGTATTTATTGTTTTAATTGCTGCTGAATTTTAATGAGTTAGATTTTATGTTATATTGATTTACTGTTCTGGAAACAGTCATGTTGTGAGCCGCCTCGAGCTCTTCGGGGATGAGGCGGCCTATACATTTAATAAATAAAATTAAATAAATAAATATACCTGTGAGTAAATACCCTCACCTATTGACCTTTACTCACGGGTATATATAATCCACTTGCTTTCCTTTCCAACTATCAGATCCTCTGAAGATGCCAGCCACAGATGCAGGCGAAACGTCAGGAGAGAATGATGCTAGAACACGGCCATACAGCCCGGAAACCACACAGCACCCCAGAAGTCCAGATTGCCACGACTAGGGTCAGGGACTTTTCAGCCCTGGCCCCTGTCTGGAGGAACACTCTGGCCCCTTCCGGACATGCAAAATAATGCACTTTCAATCCACTTTCAATCCACTTTGCAGCTGGATTTTACTGTGTGGGATAGCAAAATCCACTTTCAAACAATCGTGAAAGTGGATTGAAAGTGCATTATTCTGCACGTGGGGAAGGGGCCTCCGTCTGGAGAGATCAGAGCCCTGTGGGATTTAATGCAATTCCACAGGGCCTGTAAAACAGAGCCATTCCACCAGGCATATGTTTGAAGCAACTATGGTGATATATCAATGGCCTCCTTCCCTTTTCTCCCATCCTGTATGGTGTAGTGGTGGTGGATTCTAATGTGGAGAACTGGGTTTGATTCCTCCACCTGAGTGGCAGAGCCTTATCTGGTGTACCAGGTGCGTT
Source organism: Sphaerodactylus townsendi (assembly GCF_021028975.2). Lineage (NCBI taxonomy): Eukaryota > Metazoa > Chordata > Lepidosauria > Squamata > Sphaerodactylidae > Sphaerodactylus > Sphaerodactylus townsendi. The sequence continues at coordinate 7,968,215 of NC_059431.1, read as the reverse complement.
TCTGCACTCCTGCTGGGTGTCCTTGGGCTAGTCACAGTTCTTCGGAACTTTCTCAGCCCCACCTACCTCACAAAGTATCTGCTGTGGGGAGAAGAAGGGAAAGGAGCTTATAAGCCACCTTGAGTCTCCTTATAGGAGAGAGGTAGGATACAAATCCAAACTCTTCTTCTTCTGTATTGTCAAAGGCTTTCACGGCCAGAATCACTGCAGTGTTGTGTGGTTTCCGGGCCGTGTTCTAGCAGCATTTTCTCCTGATGTTTTGCCTGCATCTGTGGCTGGCATCTTCAGAGGATCATCTTCTTCTAAAAAAAATCAATTTTCTCTTTCCTTACCCCCCCAGCTCCTGTTCCACCCGATCCCTCCTGTGGGTTCCACCCAAACTGAATTATTCTTTGTGCTGAGGGACTCAAACCGTAACTGATCAATGGCTCGCGGTAGCTGTACATCATTAGTATTTTAAATTTAAGTGTGTTTTATAGGATGAGTTTTAAAGTATTAATTATGAATTCTGGATTGTTTTTATCAGAGGTTGGAAATTGCCCTGAGCCTCCCGAGGAAGGGCAGTGGGAAAAAAAATCCAATAAATAAATAAATGAACATAGATGAATCACTAATCCTGGCATAATTCAGCTGGCAGGTGAGGGGAACTCTGAGAAGTATCATCACTGCCTTTGAAAGCTTAAACGCCCAGATAAGAGAATCTGAAGTCTCATTAAGAGCTCGTTCAGTTCATGCAACTATAGTAAATCCCAGGTTTGATGCCAGTACTCAAAGGAGCACCAACAAACACACCAAAGGAGCACCAACAAACACTCAAAGGAGCAGCAGTGGCGTAGGAGGTTAAGAGCTCGTGTATCTAAACCGGAGGAACCGGGTTTGATTCCCAGCTCTGCCACCTGAGCTGGGCTAGTCACAGCTTCTCGGAGCTCTCTCAGCCCCACCCACCTCAAAGGGTGTGTGTTGTGAGGGGGGAAGGGCAAGGAGATTGTAAGCCCCTTTGAGTCTCCTGCAGGAGAGAAAGGGGGGATATCAATCCAAACTCCTCCTCCTCCTCCTCCAATGTCTTGTCGAAGGCTTTCATGGCCAGAATCACTAGGATGTTGTGGGTTTTCCGGGTTGTATGGCCGTGTTCCAGTAGTATTTTCTCCAGATGTTTCAACCACATCTGTGGATGGCCCAGGCTAGCTTGGGTTGCCATATAGAGGCAGGGATTGGTCCAAATGGAAAAGAAGGCAGTCTTAACTTTCACTGTGGTTGCCTGCTGTTGTTTTTTAAAGGTTGGAGTCCACTTTTGTGTGACCCCACCAATTGGTTTCCAATGACGTATTGTCCAGGTCTGATACTAAAGCCTCTGAAAACTAACTGGAGACTGTCTTGATCCTTCCGGTTAATTACATTTGATATCCATCAGTAATAATGTGTATTTACTTTAGCTAAAAAAAAGCCTTGTAAACTATAAGGGCGAGGGAGGGGGAAATCAAATAAAATTGAAGGCGGGGTTGTAGGTTGCAGCAGCTGAGATAAGGAGTTTTAATAATGTCAGCTGTTATAAAGACTGCATTTTGTTGGCTTGATGTGTTAGGAATTAAAGATGCAATTATTTTCGACCCTGATTAAAAAAAAAGCGTTAAAAAGAAATATCCCCTGGCGTTGTGGAATATACACAGTTTGAGATGCATGCTTGGGGGAAGAAAGAAAGAAAGAAAGAAAGAAAGAAAGAAAGAAAGAAAGAAAGAAAGAAAGAAAGAAAGAAAGAAAGAAAGAAAGAAAGAAAGAAAGAAAGAAAGAAAGAAAGAAAGAAAGAAAGAAGAGTTTGGATTTATACCCCACCTTTCTCTCCTATAAGGAGTACTTATAGTGGCTTACAAGCTCCTTTCCCTTCCACTCCCCACAACAGACACCTTGTCAGGTAGGTGGGGCTAAGAGAGTTTCCAAAGAACTGTGACTAGCCCAGGGGTAGGGAACCTACGGCTCTCCAGATGTTCAGGAACTACAATTCCCATCAGCCTCTGTCAGCATGGCCAATTGGCCATGCTGGCAGGGGATGATGGGAATTGTAGTTCCTGAACATCTGGAGAGCAGCAGGTTCCCTACCCCTGGACTAGCCCAAGGTCACCCAGCAGTAATGTAGGAGTGTGGAAACACATCTGGTTCACCAGATAAGCCTCCGCTACTCAGGTGGAGGAGTGGGGAATCAAACCCGGTTCTCCAGATTAGAATTTGAAAGAAAGAAAACTACTGAAGTTGGATTGTGACTTGGTCATTAGGGAGGGACCTTAATTTCAGCCTGAAAATAAACCATGGCTAAACGTCCATCTGAAAGCCAATATGGCGTATTGGTTAAGGAGGTCGGACTAGGATCTGGGAAACCAGATTCTATTGTTCTAACCCAGATTCTGGTGGTTGGTGGACCCCTGGGAAAGGTGCTGGTACATCATATGAGGTGCGATATGAAGAAGAAGAAGAAGAAGAAGAAGAAGAAGAAGAAGAAGAAGAAGAAGAAGAAGAAGAAGAAGAAGAAGAAGAAGAAGAGTAGGAGTTTGGATTTATATCCCATCTTTCTCTCCTGTAAGAAGACTCAAGATGGCTTACAATCTCCTGGCCCTTCCCCCCTCACAACAAACACCCTCTGAGGTAGATGGGGCTGAGAGAGCTCTGAAGAACTGTGACTAGCCCAAGGTCACCCAGCTGGCGTGTGTGGGAGTATACAGGCTAATCTGAATTCCCCAGATAAGCCTCCACAGCTTAGGCGGCAGAGCTGGGAATCAAACCCGCTTCCTCCAGATTAGATACACGAGCTCTTAACCTCCTACGCCACTGCTGAGAGGGAAGAACACGTGGGAATTATGTGCAAGAACTTAGGATTCCTCCCAATATGGACAGATTAGTGAGTGGAAAGTGAGGTCAAGTCACATCTAACTTACGGTGACTCTGGGAGGTTTTCAAGGCAAGAAACGTTGAAGGGCCATTGGTTGTCTCTGCGTCCCAACCCTCAACTTCCTTGGCGGTCTCCCATCCAAAAACTAACCAGGGCCGACCCTGCTTAGCTTCCACGATCTGGCAAGATCGGCCTAGACCAGGGGTATGCAAACTATGGCGCTCCAGATGCTCATGGACTACAATTCCCATCAGCCCTGCCACTTGGCCATGCTGGCAGGGGCTGATGGGAATTGAAGTCCATGAATATCTGGAGAGCCACAGTTGGCAGCCCCCTGGTCTAGACTGTTCTATCCAGATGGGAGAAATCACTTACTGCCCTTGAGTTCCTTGGAGGAAATATGGGCAAAACTCCAGCAAACAGACTGAAACGCACAATATCTAAGTTGGAAGGGCTGCCGCATGCATTAGTTGATACGCTCCGTAGCCAGTGGCGGGATCCAAAAATGTTAGTAACAGGTTCCCATGGTGGTGGGATTCAAACTGTGGCATAGCGCCAATGGGGCTGGGTGGGGCGCCTGACGGCGGGGCATGGCGGGCATTCGAGGCGAGGGCATTGCTGGGCGGGGGGGCTGTGGCAGGGCCTTGGCCGCTCGCCCGGATCCTTGGGCAGGAAACCAATGCACGCGAAGCAGGCTGCCACGCCCGGTGCACCTCCTGCTAGACTGCTTCAAGTTCTGCGCGCTACTGCTGAGAGGAGGGGCGTTAACTAAGGCAAAAATCACGTGGCAAAATCACCCATTAGTAACCCCCTCTCGGCACACACAAATAATTAGTAACCTACTCTCGGGAACCTGTGAGGACCTGCTGGATCCCACCTCTGTCCGTAGCATATATTATCAGTGAGTAGAACATTCTTCAGAATAAAACAGACTATTCTGGGGTTCTTGCTGTCTTCCTTTCTTTCATTTTGAGAAAAGAACAAGCCCGGATCTCCCTACGCACTGACAAGGCCCAATTGGAGACAGTGTCGGAAGGCTAAATTTCAAATGCACGCTAGCAGAACAAAACACGCTTGCAGTTTTAAAACTGTTGGCAAATGGAGGAAGGGAGAGGTTATGAACGAACGAACACCATTGGGGGGGGGGATGGGACAAAAATGGATGGCCGAGATCAAATCTGTAAACTCTGATTTATTAGCCTAACCTGGAAAACACATTAACAGGCCGCGGGGAAAACGGCGCTGAGAAATGAGGTCTCATCACAGAGGTATCCAAAAGAAACCAGTGCTCTGGCCCCACCGGGAAGACAAAGAGGAAAAAAGGTCTTTCCAGCCGGCCATTTGCCCTTTGCTCATTTGGAATTCAAGTCATTATCTCAAGGTATGCTGGCGTATCTCTTCGTGAGAGCGTATTGCTGCCAACAGCGTTGGGGGAGGCCAGATCATCAGAGACCCCTGTATCCCTCCCAAGCATGGGATCGGGCCCCGCCAATAAATATGTTTTAAAATAATTTGAATGTGCTAGTTGTATTTATGTATTGTTGTATGTTGTTGTTTGCCTTCTTGGCCTTACTGTACACTGCTCAGAGCCCTTGCATGCAGAAGGTCTCAGTTTCAACCCTCAGCAGGGGTGTACGGGCAGTGGTGGGATCCAAAAATTTTAGTTCCCATGGTGGTGGGATTCAAACTGTGGTGTAGCGCCAATGGGGCTGGGCGGGGCACGACGGGGGCGTGGCTGGGCATTCCAGGGGCGGGGCTGTGGCAAGGGGCCTTGGCCGCTGCATGTGATCCTTGGGCAGGAAACGAATGCACACAGGCGCAGGCTGCCACGCACGCCGGTGCACCTCCTGCTAGACTGCTTCAAGTTATGTGCGCTACTGCTGAGAGGAGGGGCGTAACTAAGGCAAAAATCATGTGGCAAAATCACCAATTAGTAACCCCCTCTCGGCACACACAAATTTTATTTTTATTTATTTATTTTTTTGGTCTTATAGACCGCCCCAACCCTACTCTCGGGAACCTGTGAGAACCTGCTGGATCCCACCTCTGCGTATGGGGGGGGGGGGGGATGGTGCCCGGGGCAACACCTGCCCTGGGTGCCCATGCACTCCTACCTCCCCTGCCCCTGCTCTTCCCACCCCCACGCCCCACTTACCTTAGGAGCAGCCTGGTGGAGCGGGGCCAAGCGGAGCCTGCCGCGAAACACCAGGTGCCCCCCACATGATCCAATGGGGGTGCCCAAGGCCAACTGACCCCCCCATGTCCCTCTTGCAGATACGACACTGACCCTCAGCAACCCAAGTGAAAAGGACAAGGCAGGAACACACAATCAAAGCACTCCTGACAGATAGCCACCCAGCCTGTTTATAAACCTCCGAAGAAAGAGACTCTACCACTATCCGTGGCAGTGAATTCCACAGTCAAACAGCCCTGACTGTCAGAAAGTTCTTCGTAATGGAATCTCTTTTCCTTCACCTTGAACCCCATGACTCCTGGTCCTAGTCTCCGGAGCCGAAGAAAACAAGCTTGCTCCCTCACCAACATGACATCCCTTCAGATATCTAAACATGGCTATCAGGTCACCCCTTAACTACAGTTCTTCAGACTAAACATTCCTCCCTAAGCCTCTCTTCGTAGGGAATGGATTCCGGACCTTTCACCATTTTGGTTGCCCTCCTCTGGACCCATTCTAGCTTGTCAATATCCTTCTTCAACTGTGGTGCCCAGAACGAAACACAGTATTCCAGGTGAGGTCTGACCAATGCAGAGTAGAGTAGTGCAATTACTTCCCTCGATCTAGACACTATATCCGTGGTGGCGAACCTTTGGCACTCCAGATGTTATGGACTACAATTCCCATCAGCCCCTGCCAGCATGGCCAATTGGCAGGGGCTGATGGGAATTGTAGTCCATAACATCTGGAGTGCCAAAGGTTCGCCACCACTGCACTATATTCTTATTGATGCCTCCCAGAATTGCATTGGCTTTCTTGGCTGCCATATCAGCCAAGGGACGGAAAACAATTGTCTGCAAACTTGGAGCGCCATCACGCCCCAGTCCAAGAAATAGCTCTCCAGCTGCCTTTCTCAGATTTCAGTCAAGCAGTATTTTGATCAGGGGAGACGACATGCCAGATCGGGAAGACGGCTGCAGATAATCCTCCTGAGATAAGCTCCTACATTTTCCCATTTTCTCACTATTCACTGCTCACTACTCTTGGCTGAATATTGTACTTAATTTATCAGTGGGGGCCTGGTTTAAGTTTGCCAGCTGACAGTTTTAAGAGCACTGCGTAAGAAAGGATGTTAATTGTGTGTTCGAGGAAACACCGAAGGGCGTCTCCAGGAGTTCACAGCCGAAAGGCATGCAAACAAACCAAATTAGACCAATTTGGCAGTGGACCTGTGGTATGATAGAGAGCTGATATAGAGAGCCAGCGTGGTGTAGTGGTTAAGAGCAGGTGCACTCTAATCTGGAGAACTGGGTTTGATTCCCTGCTCTGTCACTTGAGCTGTGGAGGCTTACCTGGTAAACCAGATTAGCCTGTGCACTCCAATGCATGCCAGCTGGGTGGCCTTGGGCTAGTCACAGTTCTTCGGAGCTCTCTCAGCTCCGCCTTGTGTTTGTTGTGGGGGAGGGGGGAAGGGAAAGGAGATTCTAAGCCACCTTGAGTCTTCTTACAAGAGAGAAAGGGGGGATATAAATCCAAACTCTTCTTCTTCTTTCTATTGTCAACTGGGGGAAAAGTCAAGTGAACATGTACTGGATGGGAAACTTTCCTCATTTCGGGTGCCGAAGCAGAAAAAAAGAGAACCTGAGTTAATCCAGTAAACAGGAAGACCCCTGCAATTCCTCCATTCCATTCAAGCATTTGGTTGATTTGGAAAAGGAGCATAGAGCTCTATTCAAATGATCAGGACTCTTCACTACCAACAAATCAGTAGCTCCAGAAGTCAGCAAAAGGTCACTTCTAAAGGTATGAAATTAATTTCTCTCGGATAACCTGCTTTGAACACTGCAAAGGTTACTGGAAATTTGAATACAGAGTTATATATAAGAGAAAGCAGTGGGAGGGAGCAGCAGTGGCATAGTGGTTAAGAGCAGCAGTGGCGTAGTGGTTAAGAGCAGGTGTACTCTAATCTGGAGGAACCGGGTTTGATTCCTGGCTCTGCCGCCTGAGCTGTGGAGGCTTATCTGGGAAATTCAGATTAGCCTGTACACTCCCACACACGCCAGCTGGGTGACCTTGGGCTAGTCACAGCTTCTTGGAGCTCTCTCAGCCCCACCCACCTCACAAGGTGTTTGTTGTGAGGGTGGAAGGGCAAGGAGATTGTAAGCCCCTTTGAGTCTCCTTACAGGAGAGAAAAGGGGGATATAAATCCAAACTCTTCTTCTTCTTCTTAACTTGCAGAATATAGTGTGCCAAGTTGATACGCACACCTTTGGTGACAATGTTTTGAGACCATCTCATTAACGACAGACAAAATTGATATTGAAGAGAATTTATGCCCCCAAAATGGCGAGGAAGGCTTTAAAAGGCAATTAAGAGCATCTAACAGGGGAGACATAGGATGGCTAAATGGAACCTCCATGCTCAGAGACAGTGTACCTCTGAATACAAGTTTCTGGGGTCAAACAGCAGAGGAACAGAACTCACTTTGGTTCTGGTGGGTTTTTCGGGCTGTGTGGCCGCGGTCTGGTGGATCTTGTTCCTAACGTTTTGCCTGCATCTGTGGCTGGCATCACTGTGTAGAACACACTTTGTGCATTTACTGCAAGTACTCGGCAAGGATCTGACTGGAAATAGGATGCCGGATCAAATGAAGTTTTGCTTTGCAGGTCAAGCGCCGAAGTTCTTACCTGAGCAAACTTGTGGATCTGCTCCACCACGGCTGCGAAGAGGGCATGGACGCTTTCATCTATTAAACTCTGCATGTAATGCACAGCCTCTTCGTCAGAGAGGTCCAGACGGAACTTGTCTTGCACCTGGAGAGAAAAGAGGACAGGGACAGATTTATGTGAGTGCGCATCAGTTCCCCTTCAGTGGTGTAGGAGGTTAAAAGCTCGTGTATCTAATCTGGAGGAACCGGGTTTGATTCCCAGCTCTGCCGCCTGAGCTGTGGAGGCTTATCTGGGGAATTCAGATTAGCCTGGGCACTCCCACACAGGCCAGCTGGGTGACCTTGGGCTAGTCACAGCTTCTCGGAGCTCTCTCAGCCCCACCTGCCTCACAGGGTGTTTGTTGTGAGGGGGGAAGGGCAAGGAGATTGTAAGCCCGTTTGAGTCTCCTGCAGGAAAGGGGGGATATAAATCCAAACTCCTCCTCCTCCTCCTCCTCTTCCTCTCCCTCTTCTTCTTCCTCTTCTTCATCTCTTTCAAATATACATACACGCAAAACAAAGATGCTCAGAGTTTCACCATAAATATGTTTGACAGTTGATCTTTCCACATTTGAAGGTTTTGGTCAGAGAGTCAGTGTGGCATTGTGGTTAAGGTGTCAGACGGTGATCTGGGAAACCCAGGTTCAAATCTCTGGGTAACCTTGGCTAGAATCATAGAATCATAGTGTTGGAAGAGACCCCAAGGGCCATCAAGTCCAATCCACCTGCCATGCAGGAACAGACAATCAAAGCACTCCCGACATATGTTCATCCAGACTCTGTTTAAAAACCTCCAAAGAGGGAGACTCCACCACTCTCCTAAGCAGTGAATTCCACTGTTGAACAGCCCTGACAGTCTCATCCTGGTCTACTTCACAGGGTTGTTGTTGTTGGGAGGATAAAATGAGAAGCAAAAAAACGCTGTGAGCCAATAAAGATGAGGTGCGCCCCTGTTCCAGAAAAGGTGTTCCAATTAAGCCTGCACGTTCCTACATAGTCAAGCTCTAACTCAAACGACAGCAATGACATTCAGGAAACCACAGCCTCCCGTGCTCCCGTGTTAGTGTTGATTTATCGATCTATCAATCTGGTTATTTAAATTTGTGGTTTTTTAATCTAAGGAACTAAATATATGCATGAGTGGGGAGGACATGGGCAATAGAAATGATATGACAGGACAAGAAGCAGGAAGTAGTAATCAACAGGGGGGGTGAGAGAGGAGTGCGCAAAGCAGTGCGAGGTAATGAGGCGTAAGACTAGGTGGGTCGGCTGCGGGTGGAGGGGATAGATCTGGGGCAAATCTGTCCCGCTCTGAAAGTGAAGCAAAATTAAAAGAGTGATGTAAGTAGATTTGCTTGCCTCAGAGAGAGTGGGAAGTGAAAGCAGGGCTGGAGGAAATACATCCATACAAGAAATCTTGCCGCATTTGTCTCCACTGTACAGCAAACACCTTGCGCGTAATCGGCCACACTGTGCTTTGACAGCACGGAAGTTAGATGCCCCAAATCCCGGCATTCAAAGCATACAGATGACAAGGCCTTCAGTCAGGGAACACTGTGGCTCCTTCCGCACAGGCAGAATAATGCACTTTCAATCCACTTGCACAATTGTTTTCAGGTGGATTTTGCTATTCGGCACAGTAAAATCCAACTGCAAAGTGCATTGAAAGTGGATTGAAAGTGCATTATTCTACCTGTGCGGAAGGGGCCTGTGCCTATTTTGTAAGAGGAGCAGAAATATCACTCAAGTCTTACTTAAAGGTTCCAAAGACACTGCTCAGCTGCTACTGATCTGCAAAGCCCGATCAAGGACGGAGAAGGGTTTCCTTCCAAGAATGGAGAAGGGTTTGCTTCCATGGAATTACAAGGGCAGACGAGAGAGCACAAAGGCCTCGTAATCCAACTTCCTGCTGTGTGGTTAAGACCATTCATTTGCCAACCCCCTACAGGTTAACCTACACCATGTAAGGCACAGTGAGTCAAAAGCAGGAAGCAGATGAACCAAAGAGAAAGACATTAACAAGAGAAAGGGCAGTTGGCAACTGTGCTGGTCCGTCCACAAGATGAAAGGAATTCCAGTGTCACAAAAACTGCAGGGAGTGGAAACATACAAACAGTTTACACTGTCCAGGCTGCGTTGTTTTGCCGAAATCCGATTACTGAGAACAGGGATGGACGAACTCATCGTTTTTTGTTCGTTTCTTTCTGATGTGCGATGCTATCATTTATCACAACAAAACGTGGTTTCTTTTAAAGGGCAGAAAAGGGCAACCAAAATAATTAAGAGGTTGGAGAACCTTTCTTATAAGGAAAGGCTGAAGAATTTGGGACTTTTCAGTTTTTTTAAAAAACACAGATGAATTGGGGGTTGGGGGTGTTGCAATAGCATTTATAAAATCACGCACGGGGTAGAGAGGCGACCGCCTGACCTGGATAGCTCCAGGTTTGCCGGATCTCGTCAGATCACAGAAGCTATCCTGTTTTCCCGAAAATAAGACCTAGCATGATTTTTTTGGGATTTTTGGAGGTTGCTTGAAATATAAGCCTCACTCCAAAAATAAGCCCTAGTTACAGATTCCCCGGCACAGCTGATCTGGTCATGTGGGGGGTGCAAAAAATAAGACATCCCCTGAAAATAAGTCCTAATGCATCTTTTGGAGCAAAAAAATAATAAAAGACCCTGTCTTATTTTCAGGGAAACAGGGCAAGCATGGTCAGCCCTGGCTAATATTGGAACGGGAGACTGTGGAAGTTACCTACCTCTGTGTGGAAGTGATCCACCTGCGGGAGCTCCCCCTGCTGGCGGCTGCCCTTTCCATGTGTTCCCTTGCATCTGCCTAGGTGTCAAACTCGCAGCCCTCCAGATGTTATGGACTACAGTTCCCATTATCCCCTGCCAGCATGATGGTACTGGGAACTGTAGTCCATAACATCTAGAGGGCCGCGAGTTTGACACCTGTGATCTACAGTGTGAAAAATCTGGTGGCCCAAAAATGGCTAGCGAAGCCAGAAGATTTGCATGACAAAATTTAAAACCTGTTGTCATAAAGAAACCTGCCAAGGTGGTAAATCCGGTTCTTGTCTTGTCTACCTTTGCTGTCCTCTCCTGCGATTGTTCATTGTGGACTCTAATCTTGATTCCCCTCCTCCTCCACATGAACAGCGAACTCTAATCAGGAGAACTGGGTTTGTTGCCCTACTCTTTCATGTGAATGGTAGATGCTAATCTGGTGAACCAGTTTTTCCCCCCTATTCCTCCACATGAAGCCTGCAGGGTGATTGAGGCAGTTCTCTTTAAAGTATTTCAGCCCCACCTACCTCACAAGGTGTCTGTTGCGGGGAGAGGAAGGGAAGGAGTTTATTAGCTCCTTTGAGGTTCCTTAAAGGTAGAAAACCCCACTCTTCTTAAACAAGCATATGAAAACACAGTAGCATCTTTCACGTGGTCAGATCTTTTGTGCTCCAGGGCAATTTAATGTGAAAAGGTGACCTTACCAGGAAACTGACAAGTGGCAACTTTTCCGGGCGGGATACAAAGATCTACAAATTTGTAGGTAAGAAAATGAAAGAAGAATAATTTGAAATAAAATGAACTGCAGATGTCAGCTGGCCTTGGCCCCAATTTTTGGGCTGCACCATAGGCCAAATTTTAAAAAAATAGAAAAAAACCACTAGTGAAACTCGCTGTGGCGTGGCGTGTGAGCAGTGGCGTGTGAGCAGCAGTGACGTAGTGGCTAAGAGCAGGTGCACTCTGATCTGGAGGAACCGGGTTTGATTCCCAGCTCTGCCACTTGAGTTCTGGAGGCTTATCTGGGGAATTCAGATTAGCCTGTGCACTCCCACACACGCCAGCTGGGTGACCTTGGGCGAGTCACAGCTTCTCGGAGCTCTCTCAGCCTCACCTACCTCACAGGGTGTTTGTTGTGAGGGGGGAAGGGCAAGAAGATTGTAAGCCCCTTTGAGTCTCCTGCAGGAGAGAAAGGGGGATATAAATCCAAACAACAACTCCTCCTCCTCCTCCTCCTCCTCCTCCTCCTCCTCCTTCTTAGCAGGAAGAAAATAAACAAGGGGGGGAAACCCCAAAAGGGCCTAATAAGGACTCAATATTCCCCAGGGATGGAATGTTGAGAAGATCACAGAACTAATTAAAGGGGAAGGAGAGAAATCAGCCCTCAGAAATATCTTAAAGTTTATTTAATTCCAGAAAAGAACTTTTTTTAAGGTGGAGAGAGCGCCGTTTCCAAGCTATACCCTGTGTCAATTCAATGCCCAAGTTTGTTTTTCAAATACTTATGGACAGATGGGCTCTAGGAACAGATCCGTGGTAACGGTGGGGGTCCTTAATTTTGTTTCAATTCTCTAAGTTTTATGTAGCACTATTGTTTCTGAAGTAACAAACAAAAGCAAATTAAAACAAGTGGACCCTCACTCTCCTTCTTAACCCTCAGCTCTGTATTCTCAATTTTAAAATTTCTATTAAAACCTGTCTTGGTTCGTACAGATTATTAATACCCACCCTCCAAACTGGATCTCGGATTGGAAAAAGATAAGTAAGAAACGGAGATGTAATTTCTGCATTGTTTCGACAGAGAACCTCACAATGAGCTTTTCTGCTGCATTTAATTAAATACAGATTTGAGACCATTCATAAAGGCGGGCGGGTGGGGGGGGGTTCTGGCATAATAATGAGTGTTTGGTGCAGACTCTTCTTCCAATATTGTTCCCAGAACTGAGAGGGAAACAAGCGAATGGCTATGCAACGTCTTTTTTAATCAAATTCTATTGTTGAAAACACACACACACACACACTTTTTAATTAAGTGGAAGCTTCTTTTCTTTCAAGGATATAAAGTTTGAGAAAACTCAGGAAGTATTCATGCACTTAGAGAAGCATTCTCTATACTTTTGAAATCTATGCACTGCCCTCCTGTAGTGGAGGTACATTGACTCTTCTTCTTGGTCCCCCAGAAAGCTGCACAGGAGTTACGAACGTCACAGCCCTCACAGCTTGGGCCCCTTGACGAGAAGTTCGCTAGATCTCAGACCTTGAATCAATAAACAAACTCTGTATGGCTGACCAGCAGCATTTATTGGTAGGTAACGAAGCACCCAGCTTGTTACAGCCAGTTCTGTCGAGCCTGACTTTTGCTATCCCCTTTATCCAGAAGTTGATCCCCCTCCCGTTTTTTCCAAAGAATCTGAAAAAGAGTTATTTTGGAGCTTAGGCATCCCAAGGTTGGTGAAAGATAGAGATAAAGTCACCTGGCCTCCTGTCCCCGCAGACCAACGGAAACATCCCGGACATCAAAAGTGTTAGGGATAAGCCTAGTTATCTACTCAACGTGTGAAGTCATAAAATAAAGATCAAGGAAAGAATGCCCCATTACTGTAGTGGTAGCATATAGCAGGCTGGTTACATATATCCAGTGGTGGGATCCAAACATTTTAATAACAGGTTCCGATGGTGGTGGGATTCAAACAGTGGCGCCGCCGCACAAATGCACCTCCAGTCCCTATTGGGCAGGGAGGTTGCTTTAGTAACCCTTCTCGGCACTCAGAAAAAATTAGTGAGAACTGGTTGGATCCCACCTCTGCATATATCTTGTAGGGATTGCACTGAGGTAGGAATGCATCTCAGTCAACGTGTAATCCCTGACAAAGTTGGACACTAAAGACAGGGCCTTCCAGTTGTTGCAAGATTTGGAGTTACCCAGAAATGTTAATCAATCTAGATGTTCAGTATAAAGACACTGGCAGTGGGACAGATATTTTAAAGCATGATGGAGGAACCCATAGTCTGTATTCTTCAAACCGGAATGCAGAATTTGATGTAGTGGTTTTTGTCCTACTTTGTTTATAAACTCAAGGTGGATTACAGAATAAAACTAGAGAGGGTAACCACAGATCTTGGCCACCAGAGTTTACTAAGGAGGATCTCTGTAAGAAATCCACAGGAGTCAGGGAAAAAAGTTTAACAATTTTTATTAGCAAATAAAATAATAATAAAGAAGAAGAGTTTGGATTTATATTCCCCCTTTCTCTCCTGTAGGAGACTCAAAGGGGCTGACAATCTCCTTGCCCTTCCCCCCTCACAACAAACACCCTGTGAGGTGGGTGGGGCTGAGAGAACGCCGAAGAACTGTGACTAGCCCAAGGTCAGCCAGCTGGCATGTGTGGGAGTGCACAGTCTAATCTGAATTCCCCAGATAAGGCTCCACAGCTCAAGCGGCAGAGCAGGGAATCAAACCCGGTTCCTCCAGATTAGAATGCACCGGCTCTTAACCACTACGCCACTGCTGCTCCCATTATTCTCAAAGGTAAAACTCAACTACACAAACATTGTTGGTTTGTTATTTCTGAGCAGCCCTATTATGCATTTAGTACAGCCCCTGTATCTACACCCCACTTCCACTGCAAAGAGTCAGTCAGTCAGTCAGTCAGTCAGTCAGTCAGTCAGTCAGTCAGTCAGTCAGTCAGTCAGTCAGTCAGTCAGTCAGTCAGTCAGTCAGTCAGTCAGTCAGTCAGTCAGTCAGTCAGTCAGTCAGGCTGTCTGTCTCTGGTGATCTTTATGCCCATAAAGTTACCAGCATAGCAAAAAGCTAAAACTGTATTTCCTAGGGTCATCCAGTACAATCCAGGGCAAAGATCTATGCCTTCCTGTTTGGAAGCTAAACTTGTCTAGGAGCAGCAGTGGCATAGGAGGTTAAGAGCTCATGTATCTAATCTGGAGGAACCGGGTTTGATTCCCAGCTCTGCCGCCTGAGCTGTGGAGGCTTATCTGGGGAATTCAGATTAGCCTGTACATTCCCACACACGCCAGCTGGGTGACCTGGGGCTAGTCACAGCTTCTCGGAGCTCTCTCAGCCCCACCTACCTCACAGGGTGTTTGTTGTGAGGGGGGAAGGGCAAGGAGATTGTAAGCCCCTTTGAGTCTCCTGCAGGAGATAAAGGGGGGATATAAATCCAAACTCTTCTTCTTCTTCCACGAGGCAGTAACCTCTCCCAGAGGCATAATGGATTACAAAACTAGGGTGAATGTCTGGGATGAGCCATTCCAAGGAGAAGGGTAAGTGTGCTGGAGTCAGCTTTTTGGGGCCAGGCAATATCCATATTTAATGACCATGGATTCAGAGTTCAGTACACGGGAGGAGAGTGTTGGCGGCAACTTCGCAGCCCGTGTGCACCTCCGCCCTTCGATATTTCATTCACGCGTCTAATTGTAAGTCAATCACTCTGAAAGTCACCTGTTGCTACGGCAATCAGCCTCCAGCGCGGTTGCTGATCCTTGGGCTGATGAATGAGCAGCTTAACAGAAAACTCATCGCTTTGCCGGTTGCAAAGCCGACAGAGCAAAATGGGAGAAGGCGGAGGCTCCCACAATTCATAACCCTGCCGGAGAACAAAACAAAACAACTTCTCCAAATCTGGAAAAGCGGCACTCAGTTTTTTTGGGGGGGAAAAATCCAAAATTTCCTCCCCAAACTGTGTCTGCTGAATTGAAAATGGAGGCAAATTTTGATCTGCCAGTTGGAAAGAGCGGTTGCTATGCACGGGTGTGTATTAACATAAGAACATAAGAACTAGCCTGCTGGATCAGACCAGAGTCCAGAACTTTGCTACTTGCAGTGGCCCACCAGGTGCCTTTGGGAGCTCACCTGCAGGATGTGAAAGCAATGGCCTTCTGCTGCTGCTCCTGAGCACCTGGTCTGCTAAGGCATTTGCAATCTGAGATCAAGGAGGATCAAGATTGGTAGCCATAGATCGACTTCTCCTCCATAAATCTGTCCAAGCCCCATTTAAAGCAGAGGTTAGTGGCCATCACCACCTCCTGTGGCAGCACATTCCAAACACCAATCACACGTTGTGTGAAGAAGTGTTTCCTTTGATTAGTCCTAATTCTTCCCCCCAGCATTTTCAATGGATGCCCCCTGGTTCTAGTATTGTGAGAAAGAGAGAAAAAATTATCTCTGTCAACATTTTCTACCCCATGCATAATTTTATAGACTTCAATCATATCCCCCCTCAGACGTCTCCTCTCCAAACTAAAGAGTCCCAAACGCTGTATTATTCCTCCGTAGCTTGTGGGCCTGAGGGATTCTTGGCAGCATCTCCAACTTTTAGATTTCTAACTACTGTGGGTCACCCAGTGTTGTCTAGGCATGTGTAGGGAACAGACCCCCAACTGTCTGCTCAAAGCCACCATATTGCCAGGAGCAGGACAGAACAGGACTCATAAAGTTTGGCAAGAAGCGAATCTAAGGTTCCGTTCTGGGTGCTACACTCCAAAAGCGATGTAGACAAACTGGCACAGGACCAGTAGAAGGCAAGGAAGAAGAAGAAGAAGAGTTTGGATTTATATCCCCCCTTTCTCTCCTGCAGGAGACTCAAAGGGGCTTACAAGCTCCTTGCCCTTCCCCCCTCACAACAAACACCCTGTGAGGTAGGTGGGGCTGACAGAGCTCCGAGAAGCTGTGACTAGCCCAAGGTCACACTGCTGGCGTGTGCGGGAGTGCGCAGGCTAATCTGAATTCCCCAGACAAGCCTCCACAGCTCAGGTGGCAGAACTGGGAATCAAACCCGGTTCCTCCAGATTAGATACACGAGCTCTTAAACTCCTACGCCACTGCTGCTGGAACACAAATCCTACAAGGAAAGCACGAAGGAACTGGGCATGTTTATTCTGGAGAACCGAAAGCCGGGGGCAGGGGGGTGATGCTCGGTGACTGCGTGGTATACCGTGGTTAAGAGAGGTGGACCCTAATCCGGAGAACCAGGTTTGATGCCCTGCTCCTCCCTATGATCGATGAACTCTTATCTGGTGAATTGGATTTGTTTTCCTCACTCCTCCACGCAAAGCCTGCTAGGTGACTTTAGGCTAGTCACAGTTCTCTCAGAACTCCCTCAGCCCACCTACCTCACAAAGTGTCTGTTGTGGGGAAAGTCAAGGTGTTCCTAAGCTACTTTGAGACTCCTGATGGTTGGGAAAAATTCAAATTCTTTTTCTTTTACATTGCGCTGGATCCTTGGTTCCTCAAGGTCAACATCATCTACGTAATATGGAGTTAGAAAGAAAAATGATATTAAAATGGTACAGAACACCAAAACAACTAGCATATATGATAAAAGGACTTAGTTCCAAATGTTGGCACTGTGGAGACCAAGAGGCATATTATAGCCACATGTGGATAGAATGTGCAGAAGTGAAATTGTTTTGGACAATTGTATTGTTATATATTGAGAAACTGGTGAAGATAAATATTGACTTAAATAATGACTTAATGTTCATGGGTGTAATGGAAGACAGAAGGGTGGACAAACAATATCCAGGTATAAAATAATGATCAAAGGTATAAAATAATGGTCAAAGCAGCCCATGCAACAATAGCCTTGGGCTGGAAAGAAAAGAAAAAATGGACCCTTCAGAGATGGCTAGAATATATCCGGGAACAAGCGACACTTGATATTTTCGATATACTGACCAAAAATAAGACGTGGCAAGATAAACAGAATGAAATGTTGAAGATATGGATAATATACGTGGACTGGGTGAAAGAAGCTCGAGTCACTGAAGAAATAGGGGAGAAGAGGCTACAGAGAATGAGCCTACTGCTGTTTGTGTGGCAAAACTATGAGGAAGAAGCAATGGGGGAGGGAAAAAAGGGGGGAAATGTATTGTTTGAAAATGTATGAAGAAGGAATTATCATAAACTGTAAAATTCAAATGATACAATAAAAAAAAAACATCATCTACGCAGCCAGGCAGGGGGTCCCCAAGTTCTCAAGCAAAGGTCTTTTATATTACCTACTACCTGATCCCTTCACCTGGAAAGGCTGGGGACTGGACCTGGGGACTGTTTGCATGCTAAGCAAACACTTTACCACTGAACCCACCCCCCCATGTCCCTACTCAGACTCTGCGCTCTGCAGAGGCCAATTTACTGGTGGTCCCTGGCCTCTCTACAATACGGCTGGCCTCCACCCGGGCCAGGGCCTTCAGTGCCTGGCCCCTGACTGGTGGAATTCACTGCCGTCTTCCGTTAAGGCCCTGCAGGACCTTGAGGTGTTCCGCAAGGCCTGCAAAATGGCTTTGTTCCACCAGGCCTTTGGGGAGGGGGAGGGGGGGGGGACGGCAGGCATAGAAAAATTGCCACTCCTGTTGTCCAACTGACACTCTGGAATGTCACCTTGGCCAGCCCCCGTGACATGAACTGTGAGATCAGCGGCAACTGAGTATTATACGTTAAAATTATTATACGTTAAAATGATGGTTTAAAGGTTTTATGTTATGTAACTGTCTATTTGTTGTTTTTAAATATGTTGTACACCACCCAGAGTCCTTCAGAGGTGGGCGGTCTATTAAATTTAAATTATAAACAAACAAACAAGCCACGGCCCAGCCCTGGGCTTTATTGACTGATTCTAATGTATTTCTTGTAGTTTCACATTGTTACTGTAATTCCACACAGTAGTGGTAAGCTGCAGCCTGGAAGTCAAAAGCTTGGCTTAGAAAGATGTGACTGACTTAGAATAGTCCAGCAGGAGTCCTGGTATCCTGGAGAGAGGTAAGAACATAAGAACATGCCAGCTGGATCAGACCAGAGTCCATCTAGTCCAGCATTCTGCTACTCGCAGTGGCCCACCAGGTGCCTTTGGGAGCTCACATGCAGGAGGTGAAAGCTGCTGCTCCCGAGCACCTGGTCTGTTAAGGCATTTGCAATCTCAGATCAAGGAGGATCAAGATTGGTAGCCACAGATCGACTTCTCCTCCATAAATCTGTCCAAGCCCCTTTTAAAGCTATCCAGGTTAGTGGCCATCACCACCTCCTGTGGCAGCATATTCCAAACACCAATCACACGTTGCGTGAAGAAGTGTTTCCTTTTATTACTCGCAGTGGCCCACCACCTACTTGCAGTGGCCCACCACCTACTCGCAGTGGCCCACCAGGTGCCATTGGGAGCTGACATGCAGGATGTGAAAGCAATGGCCTTCTGCGGCTGTTGCTCCCGAGCACCTGGTCTGTTAAGGCGTTTGCAATCTCAGATCAAAGAGGATCAAGATTGGTAGCCATAAATTGACTTTTCCTCCATAAATCTGTCCAAGCCCCTTTTAAAGCTATCCAGGTGAGTGGCCATCACCACCTCCTGTGGCAGCATATTCCATACACCAATCACACGTTGCATGAAGAAGTGTTTCCTTTTATTAGTCCTAATTCTTCCCCCCAGCATTTTCAATGGATGCCCCCTGGTTCTAGTATTGTGAGAAAGAGAGAAAAATGTCTCTCTGTCAACATTTTCTATCCCATGCATAATTTTATAGACTTCAATCATATCCCCCCTCAGACGTCTCCTCTCCAATCAACTTGGATTGTAGCCGGGAGGAGACTGGCTGCCAAAAGTCACATCTTTCTGACTTGGCCTCTTTTCATTTTCACAACCCCTATTACTCCAACGGCTGGAAGTGAAGCGGAGAATATGGATTTATATCCCCCCTTTCTCTCCTGTAAGGAAACTCAAAAGGGTTTACAATCTCCTTTCCCACCCCCCAACAACAAACACCCTGTGAGGTGGGTGGGACTGAGAGAGCTCTGAAGAACTATAACTCGCCCAAGATCACCCAGATGGCATGCGCTGGAGTGCACAAGCTAGTCTGGTTCACCAGATAAGCCTCCAGAGCTCAAGTGGCAGAGCAGGTTTAGACCCGGTTCCCCAGATTAGAGTGCACCTGCTCTTAACCACACCACCATGCTGGCTCTCTGGAAGAGATCAACTCAAAGACGTTAGGACCATAATTGCGAGTAGATCTCAATTCCTTCTTTCCTTTTCTTGTTTCTTCAAATCCCTGCCCAAGTTTTCATATGCCAAAAAGTTCAACTTTTGTCCGGGGATTCAAAGACAAGTTAAAGTTTCGTCCAGGGATTCTGACCAAGCAAAGATTTTATACGTTCTAAGCATCATTATATCCTACAGGGAGAAAACTGTCCATGTCCTCTAGGGCTACGCGAACCCGCTATCACCTTTGGTGTACGAGAAGGATGCTATTGACTTTTAAACACACACACACACACACACACACACACACACACACACACACACCAAATAGAACAAATAAAGAAATAAAACTATTGCTTTATCCATGCGCCTGTGCTCCCGTTTTAGAAATTGCAATGCCGCAGTGCCCCCTACTGTGAAATCGCCAACGGTTGGAACGGGGAACGTTTGACAAGTTGAGCGTTGCCCGTCAGAATACTTGCCAAGTTTGTTTTGTCTGGCAGTGAATTATTGGTCCCAGAAGCGTTTCTCATAGAAAGGTCACGCTAGCTACGAAAGGCAAAGAGCTTCCCCCCCCCCCCCACATGCAATCCACAACGGGCAAAGTTGTTCACATTCCGGGATTACACGGAGAGCAGCGTTCGACGCGTTTCTTCCGACAGCCAGCTTCGAATAGACTCCATTGTCCTTAGTGCTAAAGTTTATGCAATCAAATTGGAGGGAGGGGAAAAAGGCAAGCAGACACAAGGGGGGGGGGGGTTGTGCCGGCAGCGATACCCGCGTCTTCCTTCATAGCAGTGCTGGCTTTAAAAAGGGTATTAACTAATGAGGTTTTCATCAGACACTGACAGCTGTGGCATACAGGCAGTGCCAATTTCTCAGGCATTTGACCGCTCTGCATAATCAGGATATTTGGGGGCACCGTAAAGGCAGGTCCGTGCTGGGCGTGGAAGCATAAAAAGAGGACCAATTCGCACAAACATATAACAACTTGCCTGGGGCATCGAGGCAACCCACTGATCTAGCGATGAGAAATCAAGATGGAGAAGAACTGGTGTTTATACCACGCTTGGCTGCACTAGTCTCAATGCGGTTTACCACTGCCTTCTCTTCTCTTCCCCACAACAGACACCTCGTGAGACAGGTGGGGCTGAGAGAGCTCAGAGAGAACTGCGACTAGTCAAGGTCACCCAGCAGGCTTCAGGTGGAGGTGCAGGAAAACAAACCCAGTTCACCAGATAAGAGCTCAGTTCTCATATGGAACAGTGGGGAATCAACCCGTTCTCCAGATTAGAGTCCACTGCTCTTAGCCACCACACCACGCGGGCTCTATCTGGACAGTGGGAAGGTCTCTTCCCTCTTCTAAGAAACCAAGTAACATGGGCAGACTTGAAAGGAAGAAGAAGAAGAAGAAGAAGAAGAAGAAGAAGAAGAGGAGTTTGGATTTATATCCCCCCTTTCTCTCCTGCAGGAGACTCAGAGGGGCTTACAATCTCCTTGCCCTTCCCCCCTCACAACAAACACCCTGTGGGGTGGGTGGGGCTGAGAGAGCTCTGAGAAGCTGTGACTAGCCCAAGGTCACCCAGCTGGCGTGTGTGGGAGTGTACAGGCTAATCTGAATTCCCCAGGTAAGCCTCCACAGCTCAGGCGGCAGAGCGGAGAATCAAACCCGGTTCCTCCAGATTAGATACACGAGCTCTTAACCTCCTACGCCACTGCTGAAGACAGATTAAACTTTTGAAAGATATATGGCAGAGGCAAAGTAGAAAAACAAACACACACAAGAATGCAAAACTATTGTTGTCTGTCTTGCCTATCTGGTTGTATTCTTTAAGCAGGCTTCAGGGCCTACCCATGGTTTCATGGGAAGGGACAGGTATTTTGGAGTCAAAACAGCTACCCGAAAATGTAGGGTAACATCGGCAACAAGTTTTCTTAAACAAGGATTAGGACACAGTCATAACTCCAAAGGATAAAAGAAAAAGCACTCTGCCCTAGAGCCAGAATGGTGTAGTGGTGTAGTGGTTAAGAGCAGGTGCACTCTAATCTGGAGAACCGGGTTTGATTCCCCGCTCTGCCACTTGAGCTGTGGAGGCTCATCTGGTAAACCAGATTAGCTTGTGCACTCCAACACATGCCAGCTGAGTGACTTTGGGGTAGGCACAGTTCTTTGGAACTCTCTCAGCCGCACCCACATCACAGGGTGTTCGTTTTTGAGGGGGAAGGGAAAGGAGATTGTAAGACCCGTTGAGTCTCCTTACAGGAGAGAAAGGGGGGATATAAATCCAAACTACTCCTCCTCCTCCTCTTCTTCTTCGTCTTCTTCTGCAGACCACAGGATAAATGTGTGCTAGGCAGATACCTTTAGGGCATTCTCCTTTTGTAGCTGGGAACCAAACTAGAAGAAGAAGAAGAGTTTGGATTTATATCCCCTCTTTCTCTCCTGCCGGAGACTCAAAGGGGTGACAATCTCCTTGCCCTTCCCCCCTCACAACAAACACCCTGTGAGGTAGGTGGGGCTGAGAGAGCTCCGAGAAGCTGTGACTAGCCCAAGGTCACCCAGCTGGCGTGTGTGGGAGTGTACAGGCTAGTCTGAATTCCCCAGATAAGCCTCCACATCTCAGGCGGCAGAGCTGGGAATCAAATTCGGTTCCTCCAGATTAGATACATGAGCTCTTAACCTCCTACGCCACTGCTGCTCCTAGAGAGACTGGGAAGAAATGCCAGAAGTAACAGCATGCAGTAAAGCCAGGCTGGCTTTAATTCTGGTTTCCCGTGCTCACCTTTCGCTGCAAACATCAGAATTACGTGTGGGGGGACATGCGAGACTCATGGGGTTGGGGGGGGGGAATCCTTTTTCGACCTCCGTACACTCACTACTGATTATAGCTAAAGCAGGAAGTGGCAAAGCACGATTACAGCTGAACCTCACGGAGACAGAAGCAATGACTAATGAAGAATTACACAATTTCAAGGCTGACGGTGAAGAAATTGAAACTGTTCAAGGTTTTCTAGCCCTTGGCTCCCCCCATCAAGCAAAAGGAGACTGCGACCAAGAAATTAGGAGATTAAGGCTGGGAAGGACAGCCATGAAGGAGCTAGAAAAGATTCTTAAGTCTAAGAATGTGTCACTGGCAATCAAAAATCAAGTTAATTCATGCTGAGCCTTTGGGGAGGGCGGTATATAAATATAATAAACTAGCGGGGCCCAGCCACGCGTTGCTGTGGCAATTGTCCTTCTCATCACAGTCCACAACCCACACAGATGTCCATGCAGGTCCAATGACCCACAGCGTAGCCTTTTGGGGTGGTCAAATAGAATCCCTCTTCCCCTTTTCAATGCACATCGTTATATGGTGGTGCCTTGTGTTTTTAGTATAAGGTAACCCTTTCCATTCCACAACGGAACTGTCCAGTGTGTGAATCCCGCTGTCCATGAAGCTGGTTGACACGCACAGTCCTGGCTTGGGGAAGGCAGAACTGGGGCAAGCAGGCTATCCCAGTCAGGCAGCAGAGGCAGGGGGGTGAGGCGCTCAGATCGAGGCCAGCTCCCTGGGTTCGTAAAGGGCAATGTGCAAAAGAAGAGGAGCCAGTAGTGTTGGTTTGCCTCCACCCCGCGGAATTTCTTAGAAGAAAAAGGCAAATTCCAGCTTGCTTTTAGTAAAAGAGAGCTGTGGTGAATATGGGTGAGGAAGTGGGTAAGTGGTGGTTGGATGTGAGGGAGGGCAGAGTGAGTGAGGATGAGGTGGCTGTGTATTGTGTGGTAGCAGTGGGTGAGGCACAGAGAGTGCAAGTTACCTGCGTGTGACGGGGGGGACCTCACCTGACGTCTCACACGGCAAAGTGTGTATGTGTTTCACTTCCACTCATATTACCTAACAGTATTACCTACGTACTGTTTGCACTGCTCATCTCTGCCCATCTGCGCGAACATTCTAAGACCTCAGGCCACAGACAGACAGGCTGCACGAACACTCTAAGGGTGACAGTTAAACACAGCCAGCTTCATGGCCTGGTGCGCCAGGAAAAAGACGTTTTATCTGGCTCAGGTATGGACTTTCGGCGATTTGAAGGTCCCATTACCTGCCCGCAACAGGGAGGAACATCATGTGAAAATTTGGGGGTGATCCGTTCAGCCGTTTTGGCGTTAGGGAGTGACTAACAAAGTCACTGTTTGCTTTTTATATCTATATATATAAAAAGCTAACCGTGTATGTGTTGATGACAGGGTACCTCAGTAACTGCTGGGCCAATTCCTCTGAAAATTCCCAGCCACTATAGTCAGTCAGGCGAGAGTGTTTTCAGATGTTCACATACCTGAAATTTCATACCTGGCCCAGGTAAAAACGCCTTTTTCCTGGCGCTCCCTGGTGAAGGACAGGGAGGGGCCTGTGTGTAACTGTCACCCTTAGAATGTTCGTGCCCTTAGAATGTTCACTCAGATGGCCAAAGATGAGCAGTGGAAACAGCACATAGGCAGTAGCTCGAGTGGAAGTGAAACACATACACACACACATACACACGAGGGAGAGGGGAGGAGGAGGAGGAGGAGAAGAAGAAGAGGAGGAGGAGGAGTTTGGATTTATATCCCCCCTTTCTCTCCTGTAGGAGACTCAAAGGGGCTGACAATCTCCTTGCCCTTCCCCCCTCACAACAAACACCCTGTGAGGTAGGTGGGACTGAGAGAGCTCCGAGTAGCTGTGACTAGCCCAAGGTCACCCAGCTGGCGTGTGTGGGAGTGTACAGGCTTCTCTGAATTCCCCAGATAAGCCTCCACAGCTCAGGCGGCAGAACGGAGAACAAACCCAGTTCCTTCAGATTAGATACACGAGCTCTTAACCTCCACTGCCACTGAGAGGGAGGGGTGTGGAATGGCCGGCCACACCCCCGTCGTGCCCCGCCCAGCCCCATTGGCGCTACGCCACAGTTTGAATCCCGCCACCATGGGAACCTGTTACTAAAATTTTTGGATCCCACCACTGGGTGGCATGCAAGGGAAGAGAGGGAGGGAGAGGAAAGGGATGGTGGGGGAGGCATGCAAGGGAAGAGAAGTGAGAGAGGGGAGACAGTGAGCTGTGGAATGCAAGGGAGGGGAGGCAGGGGGCCCTACATCTTGATATGACCCACCCACCCTAGCGGAGGGAAAGGGAAGGGAAGGAGGGGGAGGGGTGGCATGCAAGGGAAGAGAAGTGAGGGAGGGAAGAGAGTGAGGGGTGGCATGCAAGGGAGGGGAGGCAGGGGCCCAGCATCTTGATATGACCCACCCACCCTAGCAGAGGGAAAGGGAACGGAGGGAGGGGGAGGGGTGGCATGCAAGGGAAGAGAGGGAGGGAGAGGAAAGGGATGGTGGGGGAGGCATGCAAGGGAAGAGAAGTGAGAGAGGGGAGACAGTGAGCTGTGGCATGCAAGGGAGGGGAGGCAGGGGGCCCTACATCTTGATATGACCCACCCACCCTAGCGGAGGGAAAGGGAAGGGAAGGAGGGGGAGGGGTGGCATGCAAGGGAAGAGAAGTGAGGGAGGGAAGAGAGTGAGGGGTGGCATGCAAGGGAGGGGAGGCAGGGGGCCCTACATCTTGATATGACCCACCCACCCTAGCGGAGGGAAAGGGAAGGTAGGGAGGGGGAGGGGTGACATGCAAGGGAAGAGAAGTGAGGGAGGGGAGACAGTGAGGGGTTGCATGCAAGGGAGGGGAGGCAGGGGGCCCAGCATCTTGATATGACCCACCCACCCTAGCAGAGGGAAAGGGAACGGAGGGAGGGGGAGGGGTGGCATGCAAAGGAAGAGAAGGGAGGGAGGGAAGAGAGTGAGGGGCGACTTGCAAGGGACGGGAGGGAGGGGCCAGGCACCCTAGATTCCCGGAATACTGCAGTTACAGTTAAGAAAACCAGGCACGCATTACTCAGGAGTAAGCTCAGTACAGCAACCATGACATACTTTGAATGGTTGCGTCGCACCCGTCAGAGGGTTTCCTCAGAAGCGACACCCATTGCCACCAACCAAACTTACTCCCAGGTAAAGGATCATGACCAGCCAGCCTAGATGTGTGGGAGGGGTGCCTTTCCATCCCCCCCCCACAAGGAATGCGGGCACACACATCACTGACATCGCACAGTATCAGGCTGCATGTTTGCATGAGCATGTACTGCTGGCCTCTGCAATTGATTTGCTGCTACTGTTCCTTTCCCATTTCACCACAATAAGCCACAGCAACGCGTGGCCGGGCCACGCTAGTATATAGATAAATAAAATAAATAAATAGAGTCACATAGTTGGAAGAGACCCCTACTGTATCTTCTGATCCATTTCCCCCCAATTGAGCACTGTTCTTCCAGCAGAAACATCAGGCTCTCTGGAGGGGAAAAACACACAGACCCATACAGGCAACCTGCTATTTGGACAGGCAGACAGGCGAGGCCTTTATAAATTGAGACAATTGTCTCCCAGGAACCGTCTGGCCACCCGGCAACATCCGTTAAAATTCCTCCGGGGCCGGTTGGCAAGAATGTAATTTTATAATCAACCTTCAGAAATCTAACTGGAGGCAAATTGCCCTGCTCTCTCTTCTGCTTCTCAGCTCTGAAAGAGGCTCGGTGAAATATGAGAATAAGGGAATTAAGGGGAGAGAAAAATGGAAATGGCAGGACCGTGTCGCGCATGTCTTTCTTCCGTAAAATCCATCGAGATTTATACCAGTTTGGCGTTGCTGTATGGCATGGGACTGCGTGAGCAAAGCGAGGCTGGGGTCTGTGTGCTTCACATCTTTCATTTATCTCGGGGCAGAAGCAAACAGAGACTATTTGGTCTGGCCCACAAGAGTAAGAAGGTTGTTAAGAGTAGAAATTCAGAACGGTGCCTGTGAATGGTTGGTATGCTCAGCTGTGTCTGCAGGTTGATCTCTTGAACCTAACAGGGTGTGAGAAGCTCACGAGTGAAGAACGTGAGACGCGTTGGCGCCTCCTATTTCAAAATGCTGCAGTCCTAAATGGATACATTCAGAGGTGGGATCCAGCAGGTTCTCACAGGTTCCCGAGAGTAGGTTACTAATTAATTGTGTGTGCCGAGAGGGGGTTACTAATTGGTGATTTTGCCATGTGATTTTTGCCTTAGTTACGTCCCTCCTCTCAGCAGTAGCGCGCAGAACTTGAAGCAGTCTAGCAGGAGGTGCATCGGTGTGCGTGGCAGCCTGCATCTGCATGCATTCATTTCCCACCACAGCCCCGCCCAGGAATGTCCCGCCCCCGGAATGCCCAGCCATGCCCCCGTCGTGCCCCGCCCAGCCCCATTGGTGCTACGCCACAGTTTGAATCCCACCACCACGGGAACCTGTTACTAAAATTTTTGGATCCCACCACTGTTCCCAACATAGTGCTGATGGGCACCATGCTACCAACCAACCCTTTTTCTGTCACCAGCCAAGTCTTCTTAGAAAGAGGATGAAGCCAGGTGTCATAGAGGTTAAGAGCAGTGGAGTTTTCCATGCCACATTCTCCCGGCCCTTCCCAGAGATCCACGGCAAGGGAAATGGGAAAAGCTAACATCCCAATAGATTTTCACCAGATCTTGACACCCTCTCCAGTAGAACATAGATTCACCTGGTTTCAAGAACTATGAAGGTGTCTTTTAAAGTATCTGAGATACATTTAGATCCCCGTTCCCCCCAGATACGAATCTTTTCTGTCTCAATCCCTTCTCTTTTTCTATCATGTCATCCAGCTCTAGCCCCACTACCACCACCTCCTGGACTTCTTCTACACTCTGGGATTCCTACCAAGTCCTCAACTGATCATTTCCAGCTTCCCCTACCCTCACAGGAGATGGATTGCAAATGGTGTAGTTCAGCCAATCGCAATGTTGGAGCCTTCCATGTCACAAATATTACAGTATTTCTACAGAAAAAAATTCTGAACGAACAGTTGGGGGTAGGTGATCTGTTTGGCTGCCCAAAAGGTCCCTGAGGGATAACATGTATCTGCCAGACGGCCCTTCCTCTCTTACGCCTTTTTTACCACAGCGACCAACACACCACTCTCAGTTAAAAAATGCTGCCGTTGTCACACACAAACATGCAATTTCTGGGTACAGGAGAGAATACCACACCCACCGGGCCCGTAGTACACATTCTGGAATGGACCCATCAAAATTATCATGAATATCTTCAGATAGCAAGGAGATAACACTGTCAATAGTGCCAACAGTTTCAAGGTGGGGCTCCTTGGTAAAATTCCAATAACCGGTTTCTCCCAAATATTGTCTAGAGAGCCAGTGTTGTATTGTGGTTAAGAGCAGGTGAGTAGTCTTGCCCCTTTCCAATAAGCCCCACTCAAAACCTGTCAGATTTGATGTTGATGGGTTGTACATCCCTAGACTACTCAGGTGGACTCCAATCTGGAGAATCGGGTTTGATTCCCCATTCCTATACATAATGCCTGCTGGGTGACCTTGGGCTAGTCACATTCATTTCCTTGATTGCTAATTTTACTTTCCAAGTTAATTTCACCAGCAACAGTGGCGTAGGAGGTTAAGAGCTCATGTATCTAATCTGGAGGAACTGGGTTTGATTCCCAGCTCTGCCCCCTGAGCTGTGGAGGCTTATCTGAGGAATTCAGATTAGCCTGTGCACTCCCACACACGCCAGCTGGGTTACCTTGGGCTAGTCACAGCTTCTCGGAGCTCTCTCAGCCCCACCTACCTCATAGAGTGTTTGTTGTGAGGGGGGAAGGGCAAGGAGATTGTCAGCCCCTTTGAGTCTCCTGCAGGAGAGAAAGGGGGATATAAATCCAAACTCTTCTTCTTCTCCCAAATATTGTCTAGAGAGCCAATGTGGTATTGTGGTTAAGAGCAGATGAGTAGTCTTGCCCCCTTCCAATAAGCCCCACTCAAAACCTGTCAGATTTGATGTTGATGGGTTGTACATCCCTAGACTACTCAGGTGGACTCCAATCTGGAGAATCGGGTTTGATTTCCCATTCCTATACATAGTGCCTGGTGGGTGACCTTGGGCTAGTCACATTTCTCTCAGAACTCTCTCAACCCTAACCTCACAAGGTGTGTGTTGTGAAGGGGGGATGGCGTTTTTAAGCTGCTTTGAGACTCCTTAAGATTGAAAAAAAGTCTAAACCCAAAGGTCTAAATCCAAACTCTTCTCTTTCACTTCTTCTAGAACAGCACGGGAACAGCTTTTGCCACCACCACCACCACTCCTGGTTATCCCCAAACCACTCCAAGTAAACCTGGGTTGTGGGCAAAATCATGGGGAGTGAGGAAGGGCTAGGCCTGGAGAGCTCAGTCCAGTCAGAGCCCCAGCAGGGTAGACTAGGCCTGCAGAAGAAACTTGTTTTACTGACCCTGCATCAGCAAAGGTTTCTCAGGCAATTAATTCACCTGAGCCAGCTGACCAATTCAGACATCACTGCAGGCAGAGCTACAGGCTAAAAGGCATAGTGCTGGGCTGCTAGCTTGGCAGTGGTGCCTGCCTCAGCAGAAATAATAATAGTTTGGCTTTAAACCCCACCTTTCTCTCCTTTTGGTACTGACCTTCAAAGCCATTCGCAGCCTTGGCCCTGCTTATCTGAGGGACCGTCTCTCCCTATATCACCCTTCTAGGCCCCTCCGCTCATCGGAGGCGGACCTACTGATGATCCCTGGCCCCAAGGCGATCCGGCTGGCCTCTACAAGGGCCAGGGCCTTTACGGCTCTGGTCCCTACCTGGTGGAACAGGCTTCCGGGTGAGATCAGGGCCCTGTGGGACTTACAGAGTTTCCGCAGGGCCTGTAAAACGGACCTGTTCTGCCAGGCGTTTGGCCAGCCAGGATGATGTCAACTTCGCCATAAAGAACGTCTGGCCTCCATGGGTACACAAAGGGGGGAGGGAGGGGTTGAAGCCATCTGCAAGTTTTAGTATTTTATGTATTATTATATGTTTTACATTGTTTTTATGACTGATGGACACCGCCCTGAGCCTTTGGGGGAGGGCAGTATATAAATATGATAGATAAACAAATAAATAAATATAAGGAGTCTCAAAAAGGCTTACTAATGCCCTTTTCCTTCCACTCCCCACAACAGACACCTTGTGAGGTAGGCTGTGGTAGTTCTGGGGAAATGTGACTAGCCCTTTGTGAATTAAACACAATACCATCAGTTAGATGAGGTTGGCTGTAACAGCAAAAATTTTGGGCTAAGCATTTCCCACATCCCTCTGACAGGGAAAGCATACTCTCCATTACCCCTTTTGTACCTAAAAAAATCACGGGAAACATAACACTCTAATTTATTCACCCTTTTTACTCCGTTGGTGTTTAAAGCTACGCGTCGGCTAATTTCAAATGCTTGGAGAAGAAAAGTATCTCCCCCCCCTGTCATCTTCCAGTCTTTGTCTATTTAAACAGACCAATTTACACCCACTGGTATCAATACTGATGCGGGGCTCCATCTACCAAAATATTTCTCAGTGTTGGATCACTATAGCAACTGTCGCCTTCATTAAAAATAATCAAAGCACATACACTAAAGTTCTGCACAACATGCCTGGCTTTCTGCAAAAAATAAGAAGAAAATAACTGTTTTCATCCCGTTACCACCTTTCCCTACCTCCTTGTCTTTATATCCTTTTATTGCAAGGATAATTAGAGGCAATTGTATCAATACACAAAAGAAATCTTGCCCTTGGATTCTTTGATACAACAACAAAATGCTTACTACTGCCTAAATTGTCTTGTCCCTGTATGAATGGTGAAAGCAACAGACAAGGGATTGGACCCAGCAACCCATCAGGAGAAATTAATGACCGTCATAAGAACATAAGAACTAGCCTGCTGGATCAGACCAGAGTCCATCTAGTCCAGCTCTCTGCTACTCGCAGTGGCCCACTACTGATATGGATCAGTCCTTAGAAGTGCATGCATGCTCACTGTGCACCAGCCAAGTGAGCTCCCAAAGGCACCTGGTGGGCCATGCGAGTAGCAGAGTGCTGGACTAGATGGACTCTGGTCTGATCCAGCAAGCTAGTTCTTATGTTCTTCTTCTTAAGAACATAAGAACATAAGAAAGAGCCTGCTGGATCAGACCAAGTCCATCCAGTCCAGCACTCTGCTACTCGCAGTGGCCCACCAGGTGCCTTTGGGAGCTCACCTGCAGGATGTGAAAGCAATGGCCTGCTGCTGCTGCTCCTCCCGATCACCTGGTCTGCTAAGGCATTTGCAACCTCAGATCAAGGAGGATCAAGATTGGTAGCCATAGATCAACTTCTCCTCCATAAATCTGTCCAAGCCCCTTTTAAAGCTATCCAGGTTAGTTGCCATCACCACCTCCTGTGGCAGCATATTCCAAACACCAATCACTGCTCTGCCCATGTTCCATCCATCCAAACTCTGGGAAAACTGAATCCTGTGGACATGAGTAATTAAAATGTGGAATTTTCTGCTTGAGGATGTAGTGATGGCTATAGGCATAGACAGCTTGAAAAGAAAAATAGACAGATCTATGGAGGATAGGTCTTAACAGAAGCTACCAGCCATGGGCTCATTCCGCACATGCAGAATAATGCACTTTCAAACTGCTTTCAGTGCTCTTTGAAGCTGTGCAGAATGGTAAAATCCACCTGCAAACAGTTGTGAAAGTATTGTCGAAGGCTTTCATGGCTGGAATCACTGGGGTGCTGTGTGGTTTCCAGGCTGTATGGCCGTGTTCTAGCAGCATTCAGATCCTCTGAAGATGCCAGCCACAGATGCAGGCGAAACGTTAGGAGAGAATGCTGCTAGAACATGGCCATACAGCCCTGAAACCACACAGCACCCCAGTTGTGAAAGTGGTTTGAAAACACATTATTTTGGGTGTGCGGAAGGGGCCATGGAGTCTAAAGGGAACTCCAAGCTCAGAGGCAGTAAACCTCTGAATCCCAGTGCCAAGAGGCAATGTCAGTGGAAGGCCATCTGTCTGTCAGACTTCCAGAGGAACTGGTTGGTCATTGTGTGAGACATAATGCTGGATGAGATTAATTATTAGTTTGATCTGAGAGCCAGCATGGTGTAGTGGTTAAGAGCAGGTGGATTCTAATCTGGAGAACCAAGTTTGATCCCCCACCTCTCCACTTGAGTGGCAGAGGCTTATCTGGTGAACCAGATGTGTTTCCGCACTCCTACATTCCTGCTGCGTGACCTTGGGCTAGTCACAGTTCTCTCAAAACTCTCTCAGCTCCCCCTACCTCACAAGGTGTCTGTTGTAGGGAGAGGAAGGGAAAGGAGCTTGTAGACCACCTTGAGTCTCCTTGCAGGAGAGAAAGGTGGGGTATAAATCCAAATTCCTCCTCTTCCTCTTCTTGCCTTGTCTGGAACCAATTATGGGCTGGATGAAGACCAACAAACTGAGGCTGGATCAAGACAAGACATGGGGAAAAAACAATGCAGGACTGCAGGAGTCTACTGCATACCATGTAGCTGTGGACAAGTTTACATAGGAACCACCAAACGCAGCGCTCAGACACGAATTAAAGAACACGAAAGGCACTGCAGACTATTTCAGCCAGAAAAATCAGCAATAGCAGAACACTTGATAAACCAACCTGGACACAGAATATTATTTGAAAACACAGAAATTCTGGACCCACTCTGACCCAGTAGCCACTATGTCCAGACTACACAGAGAAGCCTCTCTGTGAAATTCCACCAAGCACATGGACAATTTCAACAGGAAGGAAGAAACCATGAAAATGAACAGAATTTGGCTGCCAGTTAAAGTTGAAAAACTCTAGAATCAAGACTGATCAGGCTCCCACACAAACACACAGGACAACTATAGACTTATAGCTATGTAATCAAAGGGAACAAAGACCAGGATGATACTTCTATTCGAGATCCATTCCACCTATTGACCTTGCTATCTTCATTTGTTACTCCCAGGCTACAGACTTCTCTGTGACTCACTTGCCAGGCTACTCTATTCAGATGGCCTCACCTTTTGACCTCACCGTATATATACTCCACTTGCTTTCCATTCCTACCATCAGATCCTCTGAAGATGCCAGCCACAGATGCAGGTGAAACGGCAGGAGAGAATGCTGCTAGAACACGGCCATACAGCCTGGAAACCACACAGCACCCCAATGCAGAACTCTTTGGAGAAAACATTTTATTTCCTGCCTCAAAATATTTTACAGTGTCTGTGCAGAAATGGCCTTGGACAACTGGTGTAAGTGTTTCACCAGGGGCTCCTGAGCCTTTTTTGGGCCTCCAGGCACCTTTGTAATTGTGACACGGGATGATGAGCGCAGCCACTAAACGGTTCATCAAGGCTTCAACAGACGCACACATCACCGTAGTAGTGGGTTTACCACCTCGAGTGCTTTATCTGCAGCCATAAGAATCACGAAAAACTAAAACAAATAGTGATAATAGATTTGGGCCATTATGTACCCCCCCCCCTTTCTGGTCTCTCTGGGGACAACTTGCAACAAGAGCCAAGAAAATTGACTTAGAACTGCCGTCTGCATTAAGCAAATAGTCGAGTTTGCCTTGTCGCTATGCAAACAGCATGTCCCTTTACGAGGCTTTCCCCTCAAGCCTTCTATGAAAGCGATATTATGGCTGAAAATGGGCTATTGACTTCGTCCAGGCACCCAAAGGTAATTTAATTTTACAGGTCAAGCCAAAATGGATCTTTATCTTATTTGAGTTTTCTTGAAACATGTATGGATTTCTTGTTCAAAGCTCTGAAGGGGAGGGGGGGGGGCAGAAGGGGAAAAATCAATCAACACCAAAAAAAACCCCCTCTATTTAATTCTCCGTGCTGCCAACGTCCAGTATTATCTTGTTAAACGACTTCGAGCAAGCTGCCTCGTCCAGCCAATGGAAGCTTTAAGACATCCTCCTCCACCACCACTTACGGGTACTCAAAATATTTGTGTTGTTGACTTCGCAACGCTTTTTCAACACGGCAGCGTGAGCTGCGGCATTCAAAACAGAAGAAGAAGAAGAAGAAGAAGAAGAAGCAGACGAAGAAGAAGAAGAAGAAGAAGAGGAGGAGGAGGAGGAGGAGGAGGAGGGGGAGGAGGAGGAGGAGGAGGAGGAGGGAGGAAGGAGTGGGAGGAGTTGGTTATATCCCCCCTTTCTCTCCTGCAGGAGACTCAAAGGGGCTGACAATCTCCTTGCCCTTCCCCCCTCACAACAAACACCCTGTGAGGTAGGTGGGGCTGAGAGAGCTCCGAGAAGCTGTGACTAGCCCAAGGTCACCCAGCTGGCGTGTGTGGGAGCGCACAGGCTAATCTGAATTCCCCAGATAAGCCTCCACAGCTCAGGCGGCAGAGCTGGGAATCAAACCCGGTTCCTCCAGATTAGATACACGAGCTCTTAACCTCCCACGCCACTGCTGCAGACCAGGATATGAATAAAAGCTTAAACCTTTGGTGAGCTAACACATGACGCGCACCTGCAACATCAAGGGACAACTTAGAGCATGTGTGATCCAAGGATTCCCATTTTGGTTTCCAGACAAACAGCCCTTGGTGCAAACCACTGCTTGCCGCGTTCAGAAATAACAGCAAACCAAGGAAAGAGGGAGGGAATGAAAGAAGGAAGGCGGAGGAATGAGGCTATGGCAGTGGTGGCGAACCTATGGCACAGGTGCCAGAGGTGGCACTCAAAGCCCTCTCTGTGGGCACGTGCAAAGAGAGCCCCCCCCCCCCCATCTAGGCTAACCTGGGCCACTGGGGTTGATTATTAGCATTAAACCTAAGACCTAGTTTTGGGGAAGCAGTGTAGGTGATCCTGATAAGCGCTGTTAAACCCCACTGATTTTCATGCAAAGAACTAAAGCACGCTCCTTTACCGGGGAGCAAGCTCAGTTGCTGGCAATGGGGCTTGCTTCTGAGTAAACCCTCCTAGGGTCGTGATTCACCCGTTGGAAGAGTTGCATGGTAGCTTCAAAGCAGAGCCACCGACTACCACGAAGCTTACACCCAAGTAACGCACACCTCGGAGCCAACTGTTTTTTTTCTAAACTAAAACCTCAGTATTCAGGTTAAATTGCCGTGTGGGCACTGTAAAGGATTCAATGGTGTTGATGTACGGGCCAGCCGCCCGACCTTGACTACATTCCACAGCGCGGGCGACGGGCCAGCTTCTTCGACGGAGACCTTATCTCTCCGAGGGAGATGAGGCCTCCGTTCCCATGGGAATCCGGGAGGGGGAATGGGATGCAGTGAGTTGCCAGCCTGTGTTTTTGGCCCGGGAGAGTCTCATTTCCACCTGCCACTGCGTTAATGCATTGAAACTTTCTAAGATGTCTTAATAAACGGTCTTTTACACCCAAAAAGCCTTTTATTTCTGCTTCTATGGAATTCCTTACAGGCACTTTGCGATAAATAAGCGGGTTTTGGGTTGCAGTTTGGGCACTCGGTCTCGAAAAGGTTCGCCATCACTGGGCTATGGGAATGAGGCTCCTTGTAGGAATCTCAAGGTATCCGCAAACGGAATGTTTTGCCAATCCCTTAAAGGTTATGTCAATAGGCAGGGTGTTCAGAATTGCACTGGCTACTTCGTGAGAGATTTTGGGGGATGGGGACATGCTAACTGGCTCCCACATTGTGACCCACAGACATGAAACCATCGCATCAAGGCAACACTGTAGGATTTCCCCAAACACTATGGTTTTACCAGAGTTCCAGTGAAATCTTAGAGATGTCCAATATATTGTTGAAGGCTTTCAACTGGTTGTGGTGGGTTTTCCAGGCCGTGTGGCCGTGTTCTGGTAGATCTTGTTCCTAACGTTTCGCCTGCCTCTGTGGCAGGCATCTTCAGAGGTGTATCAGAAGAAAAAGAAGAGTTTGGATTTATATCCCCCCTTTCTCTCCTGCAGGAGACTCAAAGGGGCTTATAATCTCCTCGCCCTTCCCTCCTCACAACAAACACCCTGTGAGGTAGGTGGGGCTGAGAGAGCTCCGAGAAGCTGTGACTAGCCCAAGGTCACCTAGCTGGCGTGTGTGGGAGTGTACAGGCTAATCTGAATTCCCCAGATAAGCCTCCACAGCTCGGGCGGCAGAGCTGGGAATCAAACCCGGTTCCTCCAGATTAGATACACGAGCTCTTAACCTCCTACGCCACTGCTGCTCCTCACAGAGAGAAGTCTATTTCACACTGTGACACAGCCGCAGGGGGAGAACGGGAACCAAGGTGAATGAATAAACAAATAAATAGCGAAAGAAGCAAATGTCCACAGGGGGCGGGGGGGTGGTATTGGCAAAAATCACCCCCACCCTTTCCCACTGCCGGTATTGTTAGCTTCATACATGTGTGTGAGTTCCGTTTGGAAGGCACCTTGTTATAGGCGCGTTACGAATTAATAGTGACAAGATGCATTTAGTATTCCTTTCATTGCTTCATTCTCACAGTATTGTCATGCAAGTTAAACAGCAATTCACCGAAGCAAAAAGAATAGGTTCCCTTTCGCAAGCATCATGAGATGACAAAACCGTGACCCGTTCTCTCCCAGCTCCAAAGCTTGTCTTTTGTTCTATCAGCACAGTTTGCACTGCTAAATTCCTTGCCAGGGAGAGACTTTGTGGCTATCTAGTAAGAACAGAGGTTGGTGGTAAGCACAGGGGAGTACTGCCTATGGGGACATGGGGTAACCCATATCCCCAGGCGCACATACCATATATACTCATGTATAAGTCGAATTTTTCAGCACATTTTTAATGCTGAAAAAGCTCCCCTCGACTTATATGCAAGTCATTAAATGTTTTGGTGTGTTTTTACTTTGCCAGTCAGCAGGGGCTGCAGTTTTTATGCTAGCGGCACCAAAATTTCAGGGTACCCTCAGAAGACACTCCTGATGATACCAGCCAAGTTTGGTAAAGTTTGGTTTAGGGGGTCCAAAGTTATGGACCCCCAAAGGAGGTGCCCCCATTCCCCATTGTTTTCAATGGAAGCTAATAGTAAATTTTCCATTTCTGATAATATCCCTCTTAAAATCTAAGTTGGGTTACATTTGGACATGCAGATGATGATAAGGAATCCAGCTTTGAAGGATTTTAACTCTTGTGTTTTAGCTTGGCTGCTGATTGAGCTAAGGTTTTTGTACTTTTAAAGTTATCGTTGAGACCATATTGTTCTTGTTGACCCTCTTTTCCACTTACAGAGCTAGTTTACTGTTTTTCTTTGAAATAAATATTCAAAAACAGTTAACCTACTGATGCCTCAATTAATGTAATTTTATTGGTATCTATTTTTATTTTTGAAATGTACCAGTAGCTGCTGCATTTCCCACCCCCGACTTATACACAAGTCAATACGTTTACCCAGTTTTTTTGTGGTAAAATTAGGTGCTTCGACTTATATGCGGGTCAACTTATACACAAGTATATACGGTAGACCTAGGCGCCGGCACCAGCTCCAGACCAAGATGCCGGTGGTGGCTCCAAGCAGTAGACCTGGACGGGGGCAGGAGCTCCAGGCCTGGATGCTGGTGCAGGGTCCAGGCAATAGACCTGGATGCTGGCGCGGGCTTCAGGTGGTAGACCTGGGCTCTGGGTGGGCTGGGCTCTGGGTGGTAGACCTGGGCTCCTGTGGAGGGGTGGGGGTGGGGGCAGAAAATCCAGATTTTGTCTCCAGGGTCCATTTTTCCTAAATACACCTCTGGGGAAACATCGGGGCTTTCCGCACTGACAGAGTTGTACTGGTTTCTATCTAGGTTCACCTCAGTGTATCCGCACTGCAACTGAGCTCAACGTTGTTTTGTCTCAGTTCCCCCCCCCCTCAGAACTGCGACATCCCTGTCGCAGTTATGAACTGCACCTTTCTGCTGGAATAAGGTCGATACCGCTTCAAAGCTTCATAGTGGGGACGCATTGAAACGACACCTCATCCGTTCAACCAATCAGGAGCCGCTTTTGTGGCATGTGCAGAACGGGAGAGTCGTGGCGGGCATGTAACTGTAAACTGTAAATGTAAAAACTGTAAAAAAAAAGAATGCTCCCGTTTCCCATGGTAACACAAGCTCCAATCACGATCGAGGAGCGAAACAGGCACCAAGATGATCCCGCCCACTTAGCTCGGTTCCAGGGGGCCAAGTAAGTTGCTGTGCGGACAGCCTGGAATCGCCCCCCACTGAAGGGAACCGAGTCGACCTTAGCTTCCTTCTGTAGTGCGGAAAGCCCCATCATCACCCCGAGACACAAACGTTGTGTCGAAACGATTGGCAACGCTCACTAAAGCTGCCCAAGGCAAGGGGCCCTGCATAATATTTATTTCGATGCGGAAAGAATACGGGAATAAGAAATTGGGACCGACAGCTCACTTTGGACTTTGGGAGAAAGAGGCATGGAAACCTGGAAGCTGATAACCGTACCGTGCACCTTAATTGGCACGGAGAACACAAACAAGGTGGCTGCGTAGAAGGGAAAGGGGGGATGTCAGCTCGCTGGCAAGACAAGCTTCCGCGGCAAACGCAAACGCTGTCTCGTCAAGCAACATTGAACTCCTGACAGAGATGAATGGGATTAAACTAAGTGGGAAGTCAGAACTTGAAGGCTGCAGGAGAGGCGGGGAAATCAAGCAGACGTGAGATTCCCGAAATCCGGAACAATTGCCAATTCGGGTCTTCGGGTTTCTAGCAATTATAAATCTCCGACGACTGTGTTTCAGTCAACAGCAGGAGGAAGAAACATTGACGCTTTGTGAAGGAAATTGGATAGTCCTCGGAAGCAGCCATTTCTCCCCTCCCCCCCACCCCTCCAGCATTTAAATGAAAACTACCCTGACTGACTGAATATGACAAGTCAAGGAATTATCAAAAGACAGCAATATGATTGCTTTTGTATTGTCGAAGGCTTTCACAGATGGAATCACTGGGGGGTTGTGTGGTTTCCAGGCTGTACAGCCGTATTCCAGTAGCATTTTCTCCTGATGTTTCGCCTGCATCTGTGGCTGGCATCTTCAGAGGAGAAAATGCTATTGGAACACGGCCATATAGCCCAGAAACCCCACAACACCCCAATGATTGCTTTTGTCTGGATGGGTTATCCCATTCTTCTTGGACTGATTTTTCCTTCAAAATTCCCAAGGGTTGCTTTCTCCTATTTCATTTCGCAGAATCATAGAGTTGGAGGAGACCACAAGAACCATCCAGTCCAACCCCCTGACAGGCAGGAAAACACAATCCCAGCATTCCCAACAGATGGTCACCCAGCCTCGGTTGAAAAACCTCCACAGAAGGAGACTCCACCACCCTCCAAGACAGCTTATTCCACAGTCGGACAGCCCTTACACACAAGGAACTCACTACCTTTTTGACGGTCTTGTCCGGTTCAAGAGCAATGTCTGGAATGTTGGCATCGACCATCAGAGAGAACAAATTCAAAATCAGGTTGGAATACCTAGGGAACGGAAGAAGACAGAAACAGGAGAGCACACCGGTTAAAAGGAAGATGACTTTGGATACAGAAAAGCATCCAACACAATCCATCCACCTGAAATCAACCTACACCAGGTTATCACTTCCATCAGACATTCTTCCCATAGCCCCGTATATCACCTTCTCTTTCCACTGTGCCTCCCGCCCCCAATATTTTGGGAAAGGTGGGATGGTTACAGGTTTGGTCCTCCCACCCTTTTCCGGACATTCTTGAACACACAAAGCTGCTGAATACCGAGTTAGGCTATTGGTCTATCTATGCCAGTATTGTTTTCTCTGATTGGCAGCAGCTCACCAAGGTGTCAAGTAGAGGCCCTTCACATCAAAACCTACGTGGTCCTTTTTACTGGAGATACCAGGGTCTGAAACATTGACCCACCAATGGTTACATCTCAGGTAGATTTTGAAGACTGCCTGTGTCTTAACCTACTGCATCTGTGTATGGTTCTCCAGTTGCACAGTGGCAGATAGGAAGGCGCTCCAAAGGGTGATCACTACTGCACAGAGGATTATCGGCTGCCCTCTCCCCTCCTTGGAAGAACTCTATAATTCCCAAAGCCTAAAGAAAGCCCAAAATATTCTGAGAGACCCGTCTCATCCAGCACACTCTCTTTTTGAAATGTTACCATCCGGCAGATGATACAGGTCTATCAAAACTAGGACAAAGAGGCTTAGAGACAGCTTCTACTCCAGAGCTGTGGCGATGCTAAACTCCGCGGCTTGGTGTTGATGTGTTTGGGGCTGTGTAGGGATGGGTGGAGGAAGGGGGAAGTGAGGGTGGGGTATGAGTCTGGAATTGTGTGCATCGAGGAATACTGCTGTAAATTTCGTTGTGCGTGCACAATGACAATAAAATGCTTATGCTTATGCTGATGGAAACACAATCAAACCCTGTGCCTTTGATTGCTAGATCTCCTGACCACTTTGAAAGATTATCCCTACCTTAATGGGGTTTGTAGCATTGGATATAAATCTCTAAATATGGGGCCTGAAGTCTTTTGACCCTGTGGGCACAACCACAAAATGGCTCCAGCACCTTACCTTCAACCACACTGTAAAGATCATTGTGCTTTGGTAGTTGTTTTATTTTCTTTATTAAATTTAATATCTCCTTTTGGCCCAGGGTGGCATACAACAATCATCTAAAAATAACATTAAAATGTTCAAACATCAACCATGGTGGGTCCCCAGAAGAAGAAGAAGAAGGAGGAGGAGGAGGAGGAGGAGGAGGAGGAGGAGGAGAAGAAGGTGGGGCTGAGAGAGCTCTGAGAAGCTGTGACTAGCCCAAGGCCACCCAGCTGGCGTGTGTGGGATTGCACAGGCTAATCTGAATTCCCCAGATAAGCCTCCACAGCTCAGGCGGCAGAGCTGGGAATCAAACCCGGTTCCTCCAGATTAGATACACGAGCTCTTAACCTCCTACGCCACTGCTGCCCCCTTACCTATATCCCTTGCCTTACCTATATCCCTGCTGTCTTAAGACCCTAGTCTCCTCAGACAGAGCGTTCCACTAGGCTGGGACCAGAGCTGAAAAAGTTATTGCCAAAGTAACTTCTTTTAAAGAGTTTTCTTTGGCAGCTACTGTCCGCAGTGCCACTGGAATCAGCAAGGTCCAGTCCAAAAGCAACCTTAATAGTTCTTTATTGAGCTGGCTTTCATGATCGTCTACAGGCAATGCAGATTCTAACCCCCCTCCTGTCGGGCAGCCGCTTTTAAGGGTCTCGGTTCCCGCCAAGAGCTGAACATAAACAATTAGCAGTTCCCACCTAACAAACCGAAAGCACAGGTTTCACACAGAGCTATATCACACAGATGGAAAGCAAGGTTAAGCAAGTGATAACAGACGTATTGGGCAGTCAGCCCAACGTAGCGAAGGAATCTCCTTCAAGGCCAAACTACCAACTATAACAAAGTCACAACCTTACAGCCACAATATATTCGTTACGTTAATTGTAAGACTCTCTCTCTCGTACAAGAGCCCGTATTCCTCTTCAAACAGAAAAGGAAAGGATGAGGGAATTCTTTTATGTTGGGAGCCTTCACGAGAAAGAAACGCTGGGCGAAACTAGCACGAATTCCCGTCCACTTCGATATACGTCCCGCATCCAAAATTAATTGTAGACACCGAGGACGAGATCCAACCGCACCGGGCATGAAGGAAAAAACAAAACTTCTCCAAACCTCACAGTCATTTATAACCATTAGAGAGGAGCAGTTTGACAGCTGTCTGCGTTTCCAATTTAATACATTGTGCTAGAAACACGGGTCCATCTTCTAAGGGTTCCCCCCCCCCCCCCGCCCCTTACCCATAAGAAATCGGCTCCGTTTTATTCTCACAGACAAAACTCCAAAGCTGTTCGGCGGCATCTGAGATGACGTACAGTTCAGGCAATTATTTAAACTATCATTTTTGGGGCACAAAAGAAATGTCAGTACGGATTTATACCAGAGACGGGGTGGGGGGGCGGGAGGAGAGGGAAGAAAATGTGTATATACGGAATAACCTCTGCTGGAAAAGCCTTTGCCGAGTAACAGATATTGCAATTTGCTTAACATGGCTAGAAATGATGTTTCGTAAGTGGTCTGAATGCTTTATTCCAGTGGCCCAGAAAACAATTCACAAGAAAATAACCTTTGTTCTTTTATTTCCTACAAAGACTGTTATCTTCCACTGCCTCAAACTTGAAATGGCCAGAATTGCTGGGTATTTAAAGATGAAGAAGACCTGGGGATCCCCACGAGTTACAGCTCACCTCCAGACCACGTAAATCAGTTCCTCGTGAGAAAATGGATGCTTTGGAGGGCACTGTACCCCCCCTGTATCCCACTGATGTCTCTGTCCTCCCCGGGCTCCGTCTCCAAACCATCCAGGAGTATCCAAATCTAAATCTGGCAACTCCATACAACCCCCCCTATCCAGTGGTGGGATCCAAAAATTTTAGTAACAGGTTCCCAGGGTGGTGGGATTCAAACAGTGGCGTAGCGCCAATGGGGCTGGGCGGGGCATGATGGGGCGTGGCCGGGCATTCCGGGGGCAAGGCATTAATAATTTCTCTGTTACTGTAAAAAACTCTTACTGTAAAAAAAAGTTCCTAATTTCCAGCTGGTATCTTTCTGTCCATAATTTAAACTCATTATAGCAAGTCCTATCGTCTACTGCCAACAGAAACAACTACTTCTCCTCTAATTGACTGCCTGTCAAATACTCTACTTTCAAATACTTCATTTTGTTTCTAGAAATCAAAAGAAGGATACTTTCCTTAAACAAGGAACTTTACCATATTTCTAAAACATGTTTTTAAAACAGCCCAACAGGGAGAATTATCCCATTTTCTACCTTCGCTAACCAGCCACATAGGAAACAACAGGACTTTATGATTTTTGGACCTAATGGAATTTCTAATGGAAAAGCAGACCCAATTAGTAACCCCCTCTCAGCACACACAAATAATTAGTAACCCACTCTCGGGAACTGGTGAGAACCTGCTGGATCCCACCTCTGCCCCTATCCCTCCTCGATAGCCAGAGGGGACCTAGCCCACCCTGAATTTTACCTTTGGGCAAGTCTTACTCACGGAAGAAGAGTTTGAATTTATACCTTGCCTTTCTCTCCCATAAGGAGTCTCAAGGTGGCTCACCAACTCCTTTCCCTCCATCTCCCCACAACAGACACCTTGTGAGGTAGGTGAGGCTGAAAGAGTCCTGAGAGAGCTGTGACTGGCCCAAGGTCACCCAGCAGGCTTCATGTGGAGGAGTGGGGAATCAAACCTAGTGGATCAAGGAGACTTCAGCGCTAGGGACTGAATTGGGGAACTTCCACATATCAAACAAATGCTCTACAACAGTGACATAGCCTGCATGGTCTTTTTGCCACCATTCCAGGTTCCGTCGCCACAATAATGTCTTCTTGCTTTCAGTGTTTCCGCAGACACGTTTAAATAACAGTTCAAAGTTCCTTGCGACACCGGCGTTGGGATTCAAACCAGATATTTGTTTTTCCTCCCTGTATCTTTTTAGACGTTTTATCATTCAGATGGGTAGTCTCTTCCCGTAGCTTCATCTTCTGCTCCTAAGATAGCCCTCCCCCCCCACCGCCACCCCCTTGAATGAATTCAGCGGTCATGAATTTCAAATGCCTTCCAAATATTGCCTTTAATATTCCCCACTTCCCCGAGTTTTATTCCACATACATCATAAAGATCCAATCAAGATGACGAGCCATTTACATCCCCCTCCCAGTTCGAGCTTTCTGGAAGGCAAAGGGTATCTCGCTCGAATTTTTCACGGCGAGGAACGTTTCAAAGGCAATCACGCCGAAGACGTCTGATCCGAAATGCTCTTCACCTTTTAATATTATCTGTTAATGGTTCCTTTGCAAAAGCTTGGGAGACTCGGCAGTCGATATATTAAAGCGGACCTCCGTCCTCCAAAGCCCAAGGCCGGATTGCGGGAAACTCCACGTTCACCTCTGACAATCATCTTAATATCTAGCCTAT
Organism: Sphaerodactylus townsendi; assembly: GCF_021028975.2. Taxonomy (NCBI): domain Eukaryota; kingdom Metazoa; phylum Chordata; class Lepidosauria; order Squamata; family Sphaerodactylidae; genus Sphaerodactylus; species Sphaerodactylus townsendi. Next base: position 7,924,788 of record NC_059431.1, on the reverse strand, counting down.
TCTAATGTCCTCCTTGGCAGCATAACCTCCTGACGCATCACTACCGTTTAGCCCGTTCACAAGGCTTCTGCGAAACTCATCGTTCTCTTATGACACTATCGCCAATCACCCCGTCCTTAAGCCTTTACTATGGTGCTCCGTCACTGTCCGCATCAACTTCCAGCTTAAAGTCCTCACTTTCCAAACTCTTCCTGCCAGCCATCTCTCTTTCTATACCCCCTCTGCCTGTTATTATACCCTTTATCTTCTGCAAACTCTATTCTCCATAGCCTCAACTGATTTTTTTCCCCTCAAACTTCTAGGTGTACCTTCACCTGTGGAAGTTTCTCTTCTTGGGAACTTCTTGAGAACCTCCGGTGGCATAGTGGTTGAGAGAAGATGGATTCTAATCTGGAGAACCAGGTTTGATTCCCTGCTCTGCCACTTGAGCTGTGGAGGCTTATCTGGTGAACCAGATGTGTTTCCGCACTCTTACATTCCTGCTGGGTGACCTTGGGCTGGTCACAGTTTTATCAGAACGCCCTCAGCTCCACCTACCTCACAGAGTGTTTGTTGGGGGGGAGGGGAAAGAGAAAGGAGTTTGTAAGCCATGTTGAGTCTCCTTACAGCAGAGAAAGGTGGGGTATACAATCCAAACTCTTCTTCTGTCTGGGCTGAGAGAGTTCTGAGAGAACTGAGACTGGCCCAAGGTCACCCAGCAGGCTTCACATGGAGGAGCAAGGAAACAAATCCAGTTTACCAGATAAGAGTCCACCGCTTTTAACCACTACACAGTACTGCCCCTAGAACAGTGGTGGCGAACCTTTGGCACTCCAGATGTCATGCCGATTGGCCATGCTGGCAGGGGCTGATGGGAATTGTAGGCCACAACATCTGGAGTGCCAAAGGTTCGCCACCACGGCCCTAGAATAAAAAACTATCACAGCCACTGAAATCACTTTTTTTCCTAATCTGCCCAACCATTGGATCTCCAGCGGCCAATCAGAAGCCTTCCAGGGCCCCACCAGGCCCCACTCAGTTTCCACAAGCACTTACTGGGCACCAGGAAATATTTCAGCGGACACCATCACACCCACAGGTCTACCTCTTGGATGCCGGTTTCCCAACACGGTTCCTTAAAATGGATGCATTTATTACAAAAGGAGAACAATCCCAGCCTTCTGAGGCAAGCAAGGAGGAAAATTCTGAAGCTGCTCCATGAAGCACAGTCACACAAAAAGAATCATTATGTCTTCCGAGTCCCAGACGACCGAATGCGGATGATGGATCCCCTGAATGTCACCTGCGCAGGTTAATCCCTGCCTGATGATTCTCCGGGGGGATGGGAGTTAACGGCAACCGCTGATTAATAACTCGTCTTTGTTTTCTCGTGCTGCCGAATCGCCGCTAATGCCTTACCAATGACAGTTTGCAAAGAGACAGTTCTCCCCTTCTCGGCTTTCAGCAAGACGGAGAGGCCTGTCCACGGCCTCAGATATTGCTTGGTGTGACTGTCTCCGCCTACCTCCCGTGCCTACGCAGGTTACCCTCTGTTCGACAGACGTTTCCGTTCCTTCGCTGGACTCCGGCCCCTTCCGCACATGCATATAATGCACTTTCAATCCGCTTTCAACGCACTTTGCAGCTGGATTTGACTCTGCGGAATAGCAAAATCCACCAGCAAACAATTGTGAAAGTGGATTAAAAGTGCATTGTTCTGCAAGCGTGGAAAGGGCGTCTGTTCCAGGAAGAAGAGATATAAGGTGTCTGGAAGGGACCTCTGGCCACCAATATGAAATGTATCAACGTGGAAACGTTACTCTTGGAGAAAAGTTAGATACAGAGTATTCAGCCTATGCTGATTCCATTATCAACCCCTGCCACATCCGTCCATCTGTCTGTCTGTTCGTCGGAGGGGGCCCCTCATCTGGTCAAGCCCCACCCACCTTGGGGGAAGGGGAGGGAGGGGGCCTGCAATATGGTTCAGGCACATCTACTCTGGAAGGTAGGGAAGGGGGGAGGAAGGAGCCCGTCATCTGATCAAGGCCCATCCACCCTGAGGGGAAGGAGAGGGGTGTGTGGCCAGTGGTGGGATCCAAAAATTTTAGTAACAGGTTCCCTCACCAGCCCCCCCCCCCTCAGCAAAGGGGGCAGAGGCGTACCTGGGCAAAACCTGAGTTGGATGCCCCCCCCATGGGCAGCCACCCCACCATGACCCCCCCAATTTTTTTTGCACCAGGTCATTTCTAAATCATTATCACATTATAGAAAATGCCCCAACTCACAAATCTGAACACAGCAATTGTGAAACACACAGATTCTTTGATAGAGACTGGAGAGATAACAGGTACGAAAGGCTGAGAATCAGTGAATTGCAGTACCTGAAAGGGATTAACCCAGTTCAGGGAGTTACATTATCAGTCGCAATTGCTATATGGAACCTCCACGTTCAAAGGCAGGAGGCCTCTCGGGGAGGCGAGGGCGTGGAGACGGAAAAGCAGACGCAATTAGTAACCCCCTCTCGGCACACACAAAGAATTAGTAACCCACTCTCGGGAACTGGTGAGAACCTGCTGGATCCCACCTCTGTGTGTGGCCCATAATCTGGTCAAGGCCCTGGCGAAAGAGGAGGGAGGGGTTGAGGGATATGGAACCTGTTGGGTTGCTTAGGGCTTTCCATCCCACCAGTCTCACAACATCTTTGTTGTGGGGCGAGGAAGGGAAGGTGAACGAGACTCCTTAAAAGCTGAGAAAAACATAATGTACAAACCAACTCTTCTTCTTCTTCTTCTTCTTCACAAGTTGGCTCATGTAACTAAAGGGAATGGAGACAAAATGGCTGAAAGATTTGGGGGAAGCAGGCAGAATAAGCCAGGAGGTTCTATACTTGGTCTTGGGTTTCCGAAGAAGAATTTGGGAAGGACCGAGAGGATTCCGCACACAATTGCAACAGCCAGTCAGGACTCCAGGCCCAGATCCCCCCCTCCCCAAAGTCAACAAGTCAGCCGACAACTCCAAGCCGCCAGCCAGCCATTTCGTACCCTCGCAGGAGGTGAAGGGCATGCCCATTATAGCTTACTGCTATACTTGGAACTCTTGGTATTGCTCGCTCTGCGTCCCGCCCATGCCTTCCACCATCTCCTTATTCAGCTTCATCGGTGGAGGAAGAGGCTTCGGATCCCGTCCCAAAATGTAGCCAAAGTCGATGTGGAAAAGCTTACCTGTGGGGGAAATTCAAAAGGGTGGCATTAGATCTATCTGCGGAGTGGCGCCTCGATAGCTGTTCTGCGCACAGCAGCAGAAATGCCCCCACAGGGCGAATCTCGTCTTTTTTCCCACCCTCTCGTGGAAATGAGGGATGTTTAGTTCAGTTGCCTGAGATTTATAAAAGTTTTAAGTAAATAAAATGATGGGATGGATCTAGACAACGTGGAAGTGAGGTCAATAGGGAACACTCATGGCCTGGAGAGGACTGACGTTAGAAATCAGGCAAATCAAATAATCATTCACCTAGTGAGGTGCCCTGTCTGCTCAATCGTTACCGGAAAAGAAGAAGAAGAAGAAGAAGAAGGAGAAGGAGAAGGAGAAGGAGAAGGAGAAGGAGAAGGAGAAGGAGGAGAGGGAGGGGGAGGGGGAGGGGGGAGGGTTCTAGTATTGTGAGAATACTAGAGGAACTCAAAGTTATTTGAGGAACTCCATATATTTGTATATTCCGGCTCAGTATTTGGCAGCTCCGTGTGATGAACGCTCTTTTGCAAAGCCAAACCAGTCTAAACTACAAAGATCTCTTCCCATTTCAAGCTCGTCACGGGGCAATGTCTAGAGACACATGTACTTTTCTTTTTAAGACAACAAAATAACTCTTGTGACTCTAATTACATTTCCTTCCAGTGCAGTACACAGGGAATAAGAGGTGTTAATTAATCTTAGCCTTATTTGCATACGGAGCTGGTAGGGTAGCACTCTTTTGCCCGTGGTTCACAAGTGGTCAGAGCACACATTAACAAAGCTCCTCAATTTTTTTTTAAATTGTTATTTTAAATATGCACCTTAGCTTATAAAACATGAAAAAAGAACAGTTTATATTTTCCAGGATGCATGTGTGCGTGCATGTGTGCGTGTGTGTGTAAATCCCACACGTTTAGGGCAACTTATGTTTTGTATCATGTAATTAAATACAAGTTTTTACAGTAGATGAGACCAGTTGGAAATGCAGGAACGGAATGATATGGCACCAACATTTTCTATTTTATTTCTTTTTCTATTTTTTCCATACCAATGTTCTATTTTTCCCTATTTCCCATTTCCCTATACGAAATTTTTGTACTGTGTTAGTTGCCAAATAGGGTAGAAAATGTTGTCAGAGAGAAATTTTTCACTCTTTCTCACAATACTAGAACCAGGGGGCATCCATTGAAAATGCTGGGGGGAAGAATTAGGACTAATAAAAGGAAACATTTCTTCACGCAACATGTGATTGGTGTTTGGAATATGCTGCCACAGGAGGGGGTGATGGCCACTAACCTGGATAGCTTTAAAAGGGGCTTGGACAGATTTATGGAGGAGAAGTCGATTTATGGCTACCAATCTTGATCCTCTTTGATCTGAGATTGCAAATGCCTTAACAGTCCAGGTGCTCGGGAGCAACAGCCGCAGAAGGCCATTGCTTTCACATCCTGCATGTGAGCTCCCAATGGCACCTGGTGGGCCACTGCGAGTAGCAGAGAGCTGGACTAGATGGACTCTGGTCTGATCCAGCTGGCTTGTTCTTATGTTCTTATGTTCTTAGGACCCACTGCCTCTCCCACACTCCTTCTCGGAGGACTAAGTTTAAGTGAGATGCCTATCTTAGGAAACAACTGCTGTTTTTATTATATTTTATTATATTTATGGAGAAGAAGAGAAGAGTTTGGATTTATATCCCCCCCTTTCTCTCCTGTAGGAGACTCAAAGGGGCTGACAATCTCCTTGCCCTTCCCCCCTCACAACAAACACCCTGTGAGGTAGGTGGGGCTGAGAGAGCTATGAGAAGCTATGACTAGCCCAAGGCCCCCCAGCTGGCGTGTGTGGGAGTATACAGGCTAATCTGAATTCCCCAGATAAGCCTCCACAGCTCAGGCGGCAGAGCTGGGAATCAAACCCGGTTCCTCCAGATTAGATACACGAGCTCTTAACCTCCTACGCCACTTCTGGAAGCTATATTATGATGATTTTATATATATGGTTTTATGTTGTACACCGCCCAGAGCCCTTCGGGGATGGGGTGGTATATGAAATTAAATTAAACAAACAAACAAACTCCGCTTACAACTAGATCGAGGCAAGGACAGCACTGCTGGTATTACTAGACCTTACAGCAGCATTTGATGTGGTCGATTACAATCTTTTGATCCACCGCCTCGCGGATGATGGAGTTCAAGGCTCAGCCTTGGGCTGGGTCTCTTCTTTTCTCCAGGGTCGGGGGGCAGCGTGTCGCATGGCAACGGGCTCTCCCAGCGTCACCCGACCAGTTGCAGCGTCCCACAGGGAGAGCTTTTGTCGCCACTGTTGTTTAATATCTACGTGCGTCCCCTTGTTCCGCCGGGCTTTTGGTAGAGGCCTGTGCAATTACATCTGTTGCCGGCCCTAATCCTAATTCTGGTTTTAAGCTTTTCAGTTTTCAGTTGATTTTAACTGCAGTTGTATTTTAATGAGTTTGGACTTCACTGTAATTATTAATAGCAGTTTTAATTGTCCACCAAATTCAGTTTTACTATGTTATGTTTTATTATTGTAAGCTGCCCTGAGGCTTTTTGGGGAGGGCGGCATATAAATTGAGCCAAATAAATACAAAAAAATAAGTAGGCTAGTCAGTTCTGTACCACTATTCTCACCTGCATAAACCCACAATGTCGCACACACACTGTGCTGATTGGATCTCCAAGATTCAGTACAACAGCAAGGTGAAATCCCGTGTCTGCCAAGTTATAAGAACGGCAGAGGTTTTTGAATGAGTAAACGACACCTTTTGCCGGCTGCCCGCTGGCTAGCTCCATCGCTCCCCAGATCCTTTCAAAATATCAATCCAGAAATTACACAAGGAGAATATCCCTACTGGACATGCATCAAAGATTTCCGTTCAGTGTGTGGTCCGCATTTCAGCGCTCCCGCAGCCCCGCGGGCTACAACCTTCCCCTACTGAAGAGTCTTGCCAGAGAACTTCTGCTCTTAACCATCTTCTCCAGGTTCCAATTTACAGGGAAAGGGTTTGGAAAAGGCCACCCGGAATGCCTCCAAGCTATTTGTCCCTGTCAGTTTAATCAACTGCTTCCTTCCCAGGAAGGCTGCTCTTCCGAGCATTTCTTGTTTCGGATTTGTCAGAATCAACAGACCTGACAATGCTTGGGAGGGGGGAAAAATACAGCTAAAATAGATAAATAAAGGACTGAAAAATGGCAAAAAAGGCGGGGTTTTTTTTTTAATAAATAATACAAGATAGAGCCAGAGGGCAGCCATGTTGGTTTGCAACAGAATCAGAGGTGGGATCCAAACAGTTCTCATCACTTCTCTAGAAGTGGTTACTAATTTTTTTCTGAGTGCCGAGAAGGGGTTACTAAAGCAACCTCCCTGCCCAATAGGTTGCCGAGTGCCAGTAGCACCTTAGAGAGAAGTAAGATTTTTGAGTCTACACTTTTGAGAGTCAAGAATTTTGGGATATGAGCTTTTGAGAGTGAAGATATTCAGGGCATAAACTTCCAAGAGTCACAATTTTGTAGGGGTGGGTGGGGTGGGTTAAGCTTTCAAGAGTCAAGATGTTTTCAAAAGCCAAAACTTGAGTATAAGCTTTTGAGAGCCAAAATTATTAAACATTTAAAGATGGCGCCCGGAGGAGTTCGTTTACACGGAGTTCTGTTTTTTTTCCCCTTTTTCAAACCTCTTAAAAACTTTTACACTTAGTAAACATGGTTAAACTGGAAGAACTACTTTAGTTCATCTAACCAGTGGTGGGATCCAAAAATTTTAGTAACAGGTTCCCATGGTGGTGGGGTTCAAACAGGGGTAGCGCCAATGGGGCTGGGTGGGGAGCGACGGGGGTGGGGGCAGGCATTCCGGGGGCGGGGCATTAATAATGTCTCTGTTACTGTAAAAAACTCTTACTGTAAAAAATGGTTCCTAATTTCCAGCTGGTCTCTTTCTATCCATACTTTAAACTCATTATAGCAAGTCCTATCGTTTACTGCCGACAGAAACAACTAAAGAGTCCCCTGGACCCAACAGTAGTTAACGGGTCCCTCCTCTTACTAGCCGGCAAGCTCCGGGCTACGAGAAAGAAGAAGAGAGGGGGAGGCGAGGGTGTGGAGACGGAAAAGCGGACCCAATCAGTAACCCCCTCTCGGAATACACAAATAATTAGTGACCCACTCTCGGGAACTGGTGAGAACCTGCTGGATCCCACCTCTGCTTCTAATAGATGGTCATCCAGCCTCTGTTTTAAAACCTCCAAAGAAGGTGACCCTGGCCTGAAAAATGTCTGACTGGCCTGACCCCTTTTCTTTTCATTTTCTGCCCCGGCCCCTACCTGGTGGAACAGTCTATCTAGCAAGATTTTATTTTTTTTTAACACGGATCGTATTTTAAATGTGGGAAGCCGCCCAGTGGTGGGATCCAAAAATTTCAGTAACAGGTTCTCATGGTGGTGGGATTCAAACTGTGGCGTAGCGCCAATGGGGCTGGGCGGGGCATGATGGGGCGTGGCCAGGCATTCCGGAGAGGGGCATTCCTGGGCAGGGCTGTGGCAAGGACGCAGCCGCTGCGCCGGTCCTTGGGCGGGAAACAAATGCACGCAGGCGCAGGCTGCCACGCACGCCGGTGCGCCTCCTGCTAGACTGCTTCAAGTTCTCCACGCTGCTGCTGAGAGGAGGGGCGTAACTAAGGCAAAAAATCACATGGCAAAATCACCAATTAGTAACCCCCTCTCGGCACACACACATAATTAATAACCCCCTCTCGGGAACTGGTGAGAACCTGCTGGATCCATACTCTGATTCCTAACTCTTGTGGTGGTGATATTTGTGCAGAATGATGTTTTACAGCATGCATAAGACCAACATGTCTCAGCTCCCCTTTGCTGGAGGAAACAGTTGCTGGGCGGCTCCCGGAGGATGCCGGCGTTTCAAGCTAATAGCGGGCATCAATTCTGGCTTGCGCAGAGATTGGTTTCAGCAGCCTGGTCGGCGGGGGGCTGGTGGCAGGAGCCCCCCTAGTAGACTAAACAGCGGGGGACCAGTGACAAGGGTCCTTCTGTGGCGACCGGTGCGGCTTCTGCAAGGAGCCGGTGACGGCAATGGTGGCCCCTTTGGTGAGTCGCATAAGGGAGAGTCGGTGGCAGAGACTTCCCTGCAGCAGCAAGTGCAAGATGTACCACAGTGACAAGTTCACGTACAGCAAGCTGGTGGTAAGAACACCCTGCGAAACTGGGTAGTAAAGAGCCACGCAGTGAGGAACCAGTGGCAGAGGTTTCCTCGCAATGGCAGATTAAGCATAAGCATTTTATTGTCGTTGTGCACGCACAACGAAATGTACAGCAGCATTCCTCGATGCACACAATTTCAGACTCATACCCCATCCTCACTGTCCCCTTCCTCCACCCATCCCTACACAGCCCCAAACACATCGACACGAAGCCGCGGAGTTCAGCATAGCCACAGCTCCAGAGTAGAAGCTGTCTCTAAGCCTCTTGGTCCTAGTTTTGATAGACCTGTTTTGCAAAATGCTGCCGGATGGTGACGGTTCCGAAGTGTGTAACGGACGGCAGGATGACGGGTCTCTGCAGAATGTTTTACTTGCGGAAGCTTTCTTTAGGAAGCGGGAATTATAGAGTTCTTCCAAGGAGGGGAGAGGGCAGCCGATAATCCTCTGTGCAGGAGTGATCCCCCTTTGGAGCGCCTTCGTATCCGCCACTGTGCAACTGGAGAACCATACACAGATGCTAGTAGGTTAAGACACTCTCTATAGCACAGCGGTAAAAGGACACCAGGAGTTTTCCGTTCAGTTGTTGTTTCCTGAAAAGTCTCAGATAATTTACCACGTGCTTTGCTGGAGCCTTTACCTTAACCACCTTGTGACAGTCTCTATACGCTAGGTCAAGTCTCTTTAAATCCTGGCGCCAGCGGAAATTTAAATTTAGATTGCGACTAGGACTGCCAAAAATGGAGGACGCGAACATTTTCGAACTGGCTGCCTAAGACCAAGGAACAATGGTGAACCTTTGGACTGGCTGTGTCTGTGATTTCCAACCGTTCTTTGGAACTCTCCTACACTGGAGTGACGGAGGCTTAGAAGCATGGCAGGTTTGGAAGCATGGCAGAAGCTACAGGGATAGCCTGCACCCATTATCCTTGTCCCACGCCAGCAGAAGATTCCTTTGTGCCAAAGGACAGGGTCACAATTGGTTTTTACTAGGATCTGTGGATCCTAACCCCAAATAAGGTAGCTTTTCTTGGCATGTGCCTCAGCCAGAGTCAACTCTTGCCAGTGGGGTTTCGGCTCCAAATGTTCTCGGGCCAACAAGAGAAAGGAGACTTAAATGTCAGAGGTCTCTCCGGTTTGTTTTTTGAGACTGCAGACAAGACCGCGTTGCTCTTCTGCAATCGGCGAAGAGAGAGCTCAGCCGGAATTATTGTGGGCAGACTCTGCCCCCTGCAGGACTCTTTGGGATTTTCCAGTGAAAAGCTGGAATGGGGAAGGAAACAGAATCGCTCACACACACACAGCAGCCTTATGAAACCATCAGGCCATCAGGTTCCGGGTTGTCTGCTCGGACTGGGAGCTGCTCTCCAGGGTCCAGGTGAAGTTCTTCCACATCGCCGACCGCCTGGTCCTTTTTAACTGGAGATGACAGAGAGCAAATCTGGGACCTTCTGCGTGCAAAACGTATGCTCCTCCAGTATGGTGTAGTGGTGGATTCTAATCTGGAGAACCGGGTTTGATTCCCTACTCCTCCAACTGAGTGGCAAAGGCTTATCTGGTGAACCAGATGTGTTTCCACACTCTTACCTTCCTGCTGGGTGACCTTGGACGAGTCACCGTTCTTCTGGACTCTCCTACACTGGAGTGGTGGAGGCTTATCTGGTGAACCAGATGTGTTTCCACACTCCTACATTCCTGCTGGGTGACCTTGGACAAGTCACCGTTCCTCGGAACTCTCCTCCACTAGAGTGGCGGAGGCTTGTCTGGCGAACCAGATGTGTTTCCGTACTCCTACATTCCTGCTGAGTGACCTTGGACGAGACACCGTTCTTCGGAACTTTCCTCCACTGGAGTGGTGGAGGCTTATCTGGTGAACCAGATGTGTTTCCACACTCCTACATTCCTGCTGGGTGACCTTGGACAAGTCACCGTTCTTCGGAACTCTCCTCCACTGGAGTGGCGGAGGCTTGTCTGGTGAACCAGATGTGTTTCCGCACTCCTACATGCTTGCTGGGTGACCTTGGGCTAGTCACAGTTCTTCGGAACTCTCTCAGCCCCCCCTACTTCACAAGGTGTCTGTTGTGGGGAGAGGAAGGGAAAGGAGCTTGTAAGCCACCTTGTGTCTCTTTACAGGAGAGAAAGGGGGGATATAAATCCAAAATAGCATGCATATGATAGAAATGAGTAAGCATAAAGTTTGCTTGTTTATTAAATTTATAACCTGCCTATATGCAAAAGCTCTAGGCAGCTACGACATAGTTGAAGAGCTGGTCACAGCTGGTTCCCAAATCTTGCAAGCATTTGTAGCGACAACCTGGTAGTTGCTAAGCTCTGCTTCATACACAGATGATATTTCCATCAATTGAGGTGCAGTGGTTGAGAGCTGTATGCCTCCACATTAGAATATAGTCCCGAACGAATATGAGAATTATCATTCATTTTTTACATGCTGCCTTTGTCAAACCCATTATTTTGTGCATCATTGAACCTGGTGCATTGATACAAGAGCATTTATGCCAAAATGTATTTCTACTTTCCAGCTTTCTAATGGATGAGGGGAGCAGGGCTAGATAGGCATTGGGACCCAGAAGAGAAGAGGAAGAAGGGTTTGGATTTATATCCCCCCTTTCTCTTCTGTAAGGAGACTCAAAGGGGCTGACAATCTCCTTTCCCTTCCCCCCTCCCCAACAACAAACACCCTGTGAGGTGGGGTGAAAGGAGACTGAGAGAGCGAAGAGCTGTGTGACTCATGGGCACTGTGAATCCTGGCGTATGTTGGAGTCAGGAATTGGGGATCCAGCAGGTTCTCACCAGTTCCCAAGAGTGGGTTACTAATTATTGGCTGTGTTTGCCCGAGAGGAGTTAGTTACTAAGTGGGTCTGCTTTTCAGGAATTAGAAATTCCATTTGTTTCCTATGCTGTGGCTAGTTAGCGAAGGTAGAAAATGGAGATGTAATTCTCCCTGTTAGGCTGTTTTTTAGAAATATGAGTAAAGTTCCTTGTTTTAAAAAGGAAAATATCGCTTTTTTTGATTTCTAGAAACAAAAATTAAGTATCGGAAAGTATTAAGTATTTGACAGGGCAGTCAATTAGAGGAGAAGTAACCGTACATACTTGCGTGTATAAGTCCGAATTCAGCATATAAGTCCGAAAGAGCACCTAATTTTACCACAAAAACTGGGAAAACTTATTGACCTCATTATAAGATTGAGGAGTGGGAAATGCAGCAGCTGCTGAGGTAAATTTTAAAAAAATAAAAATAGATACCAACAAAATTACATCAATAGAGGCATCAGTAGGTTCAAATGTTTTTGAAAATTTATTTCAAAGAAAAACAGTAAACTGGCTCTGTAAGTGGAAAAGAGGGTCAACAAGAACAATATGGTATCAACAATAACTGTAAAAGTACAAAAACCTTAGCTCAACCAGCAACCAAGCTAAAACACAAGAGTTAAAATCCTTCAAAACTGGTTTCCTCCTCCTCATCTGTATGTCCAAATGTAACCCAACTTAGATTTTAAGAGTGATATTATCAGAAATGGAAAATCTACTATTAGCTTCCATTGTAAACAACGGGGGATGGGGACCCCCTTTGGGGGTCCTATAACTTTGGATCCCCTGACTCCAAAACTTCACCAAACCTGGCTGGTATTATAAAGAGACATTCTCCTGATGAGAGCTCAGCCAAGGTTTGGTAAAGAGTTTGGATTCAGAGGAGATCCCAAAGTTATGAACCCTCAAAAGGAAGTAGCTCCATTCATTTTACTAATAGGTCCCATTGAAAACAATGGGGAATGGGGGCACCTCCTTTGGGGGTCCATAACTTTGGACCCCCTGAACCAAACTTTACCAAACTTGGCTGGTATCATCAGGAGTGTCTCCTGAGGGTACCCTGAAAAACTGCACCCCCTGCTGACCGGCAAAGTAAAAACACAATTTTTTTAATGACCCGCATATAAGTCGAGAGGAGCTTTTTCAGCATTAAAAATGTGCTGAATAATTCGACTTATACATGAGTATATACGGTAGTTGTTTCTGTTTCTGCAGTAGATGATAGGACTTGCTATAATGAGTTTAAATTATGGACAGAAAGATACCAGCTGGAAATTAGGAACTTTTTTTTACAGTAACAGAGAATTTTTTTTACAGTAACAGAGAAATTATTAATGCCCCACCCCTGGAATGCCCCGCCCAGCCCCATTGTTTGAATCCCACCACCATGGGAACCTGTTACTAAAATTTTTGGATCCCACCACTGGTTGGAGTGTGCAAGCTAATCTGGTTCACCAGATAAGCCTCCGTAGCTCAAGTGGCAGAGCGGGGAATCAAACCCGGTTCTCCAGAGTAGAGTGCACCTGCTCTTAACCACTACACCATGCAGGCAGAGCATTCTACAACAAAGCTTTGTACTGTGGTGGAGGAATATACAATCTGCTATCATCTTTGTGTGGAACAAAGTATGCACCAGGAATTCCAACCAAGTTTTCAAAAGCGCAAAGTACTGAGGAGTTGGCGGCTGCGAAAAGAGGAGGGAGCTGGAATGGCAAATAGACCTCCTAAAACAAATGGATTAACGCTCACGTTGTTTCCAAAAGTCCTAATTGTGTTGCTTATAAAATAATACAGCTCGCTGGCGTTTGGCAGACTATCACAAAGCAATCTGAAGATCTGTTAATTATATGCCGTGTGTCTCTCTTTTTAAAAAGTCTTTCGACAGATTTAGTAGCTATTATACCCTTGACTGCGTTCCAAATAGAGAGCGGTTTTTTTTAAAGAAACAAAAAACATTTATTAGTACTAGTTAATTAGATTGATATTGGCCATAATCTCTTCGATACTGAACAAAGAGATGTTTTCCTTTCTTTTGGAATCCTCCGCGAGGGTGTTAATCAGACCTTAATTGAGTTCGCTGCTGCCCTATAAATAGAGGCTCGGATCCTGCAGATCTATCCTGAGAATGGCAATGCTTTTACTCTAGTGCAAGAAGAGCACCCGTAGAACAGCTTCATGGGATCCGATCCACAGACCCATCTTTCGATAGTCCAGTCCTACACCCCCTGTAGAAATGGTCAGCTGGCATCTGGTTCCCTGAGATCTTGGTCGGGGTAAGTACTGTCCAGTTTCCTGTTGTTTCAGTTTCTATTTATTTAGAAGAAGAAGAAGAAGAAGAAGAAGAAGAAGAAGAAGAAGAAGAAGAAGAAGAAGAAGAAGAAGAAGAAGAAGAAGAAGAAGAAGAAGAAGAAGAAGAAGAAGAAGAAGAAGAAGAGGAGGAGGAGGAGGAGGAGGAGGAGTTGGAGGAGTTGGAGGAGTTTGGATTTATATCCCCCCTCTCTCTCCTGCAGGAGACTCAAAAGGGGCTGACAATCTCCTTGCCCTTCCCCCCTCACAACAAACACCCTGTGAGGTAGGTGGGGCTGAGAGAGCTCAGAAGAGCTGTGACTAGCCCAAGGTCACCCAGCTGGCGTGTGTGGGAGTGCCCAGGCTAATCTGAATTCCCCAGATAAGCCTCCACAGCTCAGGTGGCAGAGCTGGGAATCAAACCCGGCTCCTCCAGATTAGATACACTCTTAACCTCCTATACCACTGCTGCTCCTCACTTTTTACTACAGTCTTAGGGTGGGTTACAATAAAAACCACACAACAGTAAAATCCCAACAGTGAAAATCCCACAATAGTAAAATCACAATTAAACCCCATCCTAAAAAACCCCAAAACAATCTGGAATCTCCTGCACCCACAAACAAAAAAGGAAGGGGGTACGGGTACCTTGGAGTGGGGGGGACGCTTTCCCAGCAGGGGGAGTCAGCCATACACCTGGATGAAAAGGACGGTCTTTGCCAGGTGCCCAAACCCCAAGAGAGTAGACATCTGGGAAACCTCTGGAGGGATGGCATTCCACAGTGTAGGGGCCACTGTAGAGAAGGCCCTCTGAACTGCCCCACCCTCCTTACCTCTGAAGAGGGTGGGACAGTCAAGTGGTCCTTCCCCTCCAATCTCAGCACCGGGGCAGGAGTATAGGGGTGGATGTTTCCCTTCAGGTACCCAGGACTAAAAACAGCAACCCCGTAGGGCTTTATAAATTATGAGAATTCTTTCACAACACAACAGGCCGTAGCAGCAAACGGTTTGATGAAATCTCTAGTACGGAAAGGGCAAGGTGCAAAGAAGGACCTTTATCTCATGACAAAATACATGCAAATAAGATGACAGACACGTTACCTGTTTTGGTGAGCAAAAGGTTATCCAAATGTCGGTCTCCCACGCCGAGAATGTACGTTATCACACAATATCCAGCTGGAAAGAAATGCAAATCATCGTCAGCAACCAAGATGGCTTCCCCAGGAAATCCCACGAAATGCCACAAGACACCTAGATTTTATTTGCTAACTAGGGGAAAGGGCTTGTGGCAAAATTGTAGAGCTTTTTCCTAGGATACAGAAGATTATGGGTTTAATTTCCAGCATCTCCAGTTCAAAGGAACAACAGCCTGTAGGATCAGACCAGAGTCCATCTAGTCCAGCACTCTGCTACTCGCAGTGGCCCACCAGGTGCCTTTGGGGGCTCACATGCAGGAGGTGAAAGCAATGGCCTTCCGCTGCTGCTGCTCCTGAGCACCTGGTCTGCTAAGGCAGTTGCAATCTCAAATCAAGGAGGATCAAGATTGGTAGCCATAGATCGACTTCTCCTCCAAGCCCTTTTTAAAGCGAAGGAAGGAAGGAAGGAAGGAAGGAAGGAAGGAAGGAAGGAAGGAAGGCAGGAAGGAAGGGAGGGAAAGAGAAAGGAAGAAAGGCAGGAAGGAAGGGAAGGAAGGAGGAAGGAAGGAAGGAAGGAAGGAAGGAAGGAAGGAAGGAAGGAAGGAAGGAAGGAAGGAAGGAAGGAAGGAAGGAAGGAAGGAACATAAGAACGAGCCTGCTGGATCAGACCAGAGTCCATCTAGTCCAGCTCTCTGCTACTCGCAGTGGCCCACCAGGTGCCTTTGGGAGCTCACTTGGCTGGTGCACAGTGAGCATGCATGCACTTCTAAGGACTGATCCATATCATGCAGAGGGCATTAGCCCGGAGAGGACCAATGGGCCTGAAATACATAACCCTGAGCAAGAACTTACCACAGCTCTTGACATACGTGTCCATCACCTCTGCGCTTATCCCGTGGGGCCCAGTTTCACTCGGAGCATGCTTTCGGAAGAAGTTCTGGAGGGGAAAAGAACAGAGAACATTGGGGTGTTTATTTCTTTCCTCCACAAAACACCATGACAATCAGTGACGTAGGTATAGATTTTTATGGGGGTGGGGGGTGGGGGCTGTTAAGCTAGCAGCAGCAAATTTTCAGGGTATCTTTGGGAGACTCTCCTGATGATACCACCCAGGTTTGGTGAAGTTTGGTTCGGGGGGTCCAAAATTATGGACTCTCAAAAGTGTAGCCCACATCTCCTATTAGCTTCCATTGGAAACAATGAGGGATGGGGCACCCCTTTTGGAGGTCCATAACTTTGGACCCCCTGGACCAACCTTCACCAAACCGGGGTGGTATCAGCAGCAGACTATCCTAGGTTTAGTGAAGTTTGATTCAGGGGGTCCAAAGATATGGACCCTCAAATGGGTAGACCCATCTACAATTAGCTCCCATTGGAAACAATGAGGGATGGGGCACCCCTTTTGGGGGTCCATAACTTTGGACCCCCTGAACCAAACTTCACCAAACTTGGCTGGTATCATCAGGAGTGTCACCAGACGATAGCCTGAAATTTTGGTGCCGCTAGCCTAAAAACTAAGCCCCCTGCAGGCCAGAAACAAAAAAACACTTTAAAAATACAAAAACCCACAAACGGGGGGGGGGGGGGCGGAGCTTCGGACATGCAATGGGGGGGTCTGAACCCGAGAACCCCCCCCTTACCTACGTCCTTGATGACAATCGACAGGGCTGGTTGAAAAACTCCGCTTTCAGCCTTGGTGAAAATCTATTACTGTACACAATCTATTACCATACGCAATGAGCAAAAAATTTTCTCTCCAAGTATCAATCTTGCTACTTAGAAGGAAGACAAGGCCAAATGCAGAAACATCCCATTTTTAAAAAAAAACACAATCAAAGCAATTTAGATTTATTTATTTATTTCAGCGTTGACTGCGCCGCTTAGTTTACATCTGATGGCATTGTCTTAACCTCCGCAGAAGGAAAGATTTAAAATCACTTTTGCATTGCGGCACACTCAAGGGCCCCTCTTTCTCCTTGAAAGAATCCCACCAACCCCCACCCCCCGTCTGGTTGAACTTCAAACGCAGAGTTATTGCATAATTACAGAGAGTGTTAAATGCTTCCGAAGTAGATGTATTTCTTTCTGCGTCGGGGCAGCCACATTTAAATCGCATTAGCAATGCAAAGCGATTGTGGACGAAGGTAAGAGAAACAAATGGCAAATGTGCAGTCGTGTACTTTATTTGTGGGTGGGGGGAAGGAGGGAGGGAGGCGCGGGGTTATAATGAATTCCAACAAGGAATCGGCCTGGAAATATTAGTGAAAGGACGCCGGAGGAACGTTCCACATTATTTCCACATTATTGTAAATATGGTTATTTTCGATAGCATCCCACTTCCAGAAGCGGACATCAGCGTGCATCCCAAAAGTTTGCATTCTACACTCTTTGGGTCCCTATCGGGCAGAAAGGTGAGATTTAAATAAACAAAGTACCTACCATCTCAGCATCATCTATTCTGAAGGTCAGTGGACCACCTGGGCCTCAGGAGAGCTAAGCTGCTCCCCAACAAAACTGTCAGGTTGATTCCACATAGGCCAAAAACAGCAGTGTGGAAACGTTGTGAAAATGGTGTAAAAGGGTTTAAAACGCTGTAAAAGAGTTTATACTGTTTTCACACCGTTTTCACACCGCTGTTTTTAGCCCGTGCGGAATCAGCCACAGACACTTGGACTTGTGACAACATATAAACACGTGCTCTTGTGCCAAATCTCCTCCCACACCTGCCTCATAAGGTACCCCTGCCAAGACACATACCTGTATGCTTTCCTCAGTAGCAAGGACTTCTGCAACAGGGACGGACTGAATAAACTGCATGAAACCTGCAGAGATGGAGAAAGAGCCTCAAAATTAAAGAAGAAGAAGAAGAAGAAGAAGAAGAAGAAGAAGAAGAAGAAGAAGAAGAAGAAGAAGAAGAAGAAGAAGAAGAAGAAGAAGAAGAAGAGGAGGAGGAGGAGGAGGAGGAGGAGTTTGGATTTATACCCCACCTTTCTCTCCTGTAAGAAGACTCGAGGTGGCTTACAAGCTCCTTTCTCTTCCTCTGCCCACAACAGACACCTTGTGAGCGAGGTGGGGCTGAGAGAGTTCTGAGAGAACTGTGACTGGCCCAAGCTCACCCAGCAGGAACATAGGAGTGCAGAAACACATCTGGTTCACCAGATAAGCCTCTCCCCTCAGGTGGAGGAGTGGGGACTCAAACCCAGTTCTCAAGATTAGAAATCCACCTGCTCTTAACTAGAGAAAAGCAGAGAAAACACGCTATTTTGTGTCGTTTTCCTCGGCTGTGATCCGCTCCAAGCTGTCAGAAGGGGCAAGGGATAAATGTCTTAATAAGCACACAGAAACGGAGTCACCTTACCATGCTTCGTGCTGGTCGCCAAGACCTTGTACGGAGTTAGTTTCAAATCCAGATTTTCCTTGCGTAAGAGCTGCAGGCGAAACAGAAGGGTGACAAAAACAGAACAGGTAAGACAGTTTCACAAAGTCGTCCGGATTTTCTTAAGAGAACATGACAGCGACACCAAAAAGGGAAGCGGCGACAGTGTCACATGGATAGTTTATTATCTTCCTGCTTTTCAGGTTTGACAAGACCACACAGAACCTAGAGTACTGTGTTGAATTCTGGGCACCGCAATTTAAGAAGGATATTGACAAGCTGAAACATGTCCAGAGGAGGGCAACCAAAATGGTAAAAGGTCTGCAATCCATGCCCTATGAGGACAGACTTAGGGAGCTGGCGATGTTCAGTCTGAAGAATTGAAGGTTAAGGGGGGACATGACAGCTATGTTTAGATATTTGAAGGGATGTCATGTCAAAGAGGCAGCAAGCTTGTTTTCTGCTGCCTCAGAGACTAGGACACGGAGTAATGGATTCAGGGTGCAGAAAAAGAGATTCCACCTAAACATTAGGAAGAACTTTCTGACTGTCAGGGCTGTTGAACAGTGGAATTCACTGCCTCTGAGGGTGATGGAGTCACCTTCTTTGGAGATTTTTAAATAGAGGCTGGATGAACCTATGTCGGAAGTGCTTTGATTGTGTGTTCCTGCATGGCAGGGGGCTTGGACTTGATGGTCCTTGCAGTCTCTTCCAACTCTATGATTCTATGAAATTTGTGGTTCTCAAAGTGTACAGTCCTGCTTCCTGGGGGGGGGGGGGGGCGAGGTATTACCTGGAGGGTGCTTAAAGGCAAGGGGGTGACCAGGTGAGCTCTGTAGGTGGGTGCCTACATTTATGAATGATGAGGTTACGATACCATACTGACAAATGCAATTCCAAGATTCTGCCTCTAAATAGCGCAAAACCCCAGTGCAAACGATCCAGTTTTTCATGCCAGGCTTTGAAAAACTGATGTCGCTAGATCAAGTTCTTCAACTGTGCTGCATAAGTTTGACCAAAAGGTTTGAATTGCTTTAGGAACACACACACAATTCTTACTGTTTTGAATTGCATTGTTAGTATCTTCCTTAGTGTGTCATGCAAACTGCTATTTTGAATGATGTTTTCTACAGGGTTAGGGGAGGGGGTCCTGGGGATGATGTTATGGAACTAGGGGGGCGTGACTCACAAAAGTTTGCAAACCACTGCCCTAGAAGATGCTCAGGTTTCCGTCACTGGAGGTGAACTGCCCCTCCTGGCTGATTTATAGTGCAGGGAGCAGCAGTGGCGTAGGAGGTTAAGTGCTCGTGTATCTAATCTGGAGGAACCGGGTTTGAGTCCCAGCTCTGCCGCCTGAGCTGTGGAGGCTTATCTGGGGAATTCAGATTAGCCTGTACACTCCCACACATGCCAGCTGGGTGACCTTGGGCTAGTCACAGCTTCTTGGAGCTCTCTCAGCCCCACCCACCTCACAGGGTGTTTGTTGTGAGGGGGGAAGGGCAAGGAGATTGTAAGCCCCTTTGAGTCTCCTGCAGGAGATAAAGGGGGGATATAAATCCAAACTCTTCTTCTTCAATTCTATGCAACGTTACTCCAGTCTAAGCCCATTTAATTGAATGAGCTCAGACTGGAGTCACTCTCTTTAGGATTGCATCGTAAAGCTGTTTTAAGGTAAGTTACCAAACGGGCAAAATAGAAATCTGTCACCTTGTCCATGAGTGAAATGATCTGGAGAATGAGCTGATCTTGCCGCAAATCGTCCCCATGTTTAAATATGACCGGATATTTGCCCCCATCTTCTGTCTTGAAGAATAATTGGGCTGGCATGAGGGCGCTCTGGGGGTGTTGGAAAGAAAGAGAAAAGGACAACGTCACCTCTTGAGTTAAAAGCACCTGACATAGATTTGGCTGTGGAAACTGCACTTGCCAGAGGGTCATGGATTTTGTCTGAAGCGTTGTGGAATCTTTGCAACATCATCTCAGGCTTAGCCCCCTTCCGCACATGCAGAGTAATGCACTTTCAATCCACTTTCAATGCACTTTGCAGTTGAGCGGAATAGCAAAATCAGTGGTGGGATCCAAAAATGTTAGTAACAGGTTCCCGTGGTGGTGGGATTCAAACAGTGGCGTAGCGCTAATGGGGATGGGCGGGGCACGACGGGGGCGTGGCCGGGCATTCCGGGGGTGGGGCATTAATAATGTCTCTGTTACTGTAAAATACTCTTACTGTAAAAAAAAAGTTCCTAATTTCCAGCTGGTATCTTTCTGTCCATAATTTAAACTCATGATAGCAAGTCCTATCGTCTACTGCCAACAGAAACAACTACTTCTCCTCTAATTGACGGCCTGTCAAATACTTCATACTTTCAAATACTTAATTTTGTTTCTAAAAATCAAAAGAAGGATACTTTCCTTAAACAAGGAACTCTACCATATTACTAAAACATGCTTTTAAAACAGCCCAACAGGGAGAATTTATCCCATTTTCTACCTTCACTAACCAGCCACATAGGAAACAACAGGACTTTATGATTTTTGGACCGAATGGAATTTCTAATGGAAAAGCAGACCCAATTAGTGACCCCCTCTCGGCACACACAAATAATTAGTAACCCACTCTCGGGAACTGGTGAGAACCTGCTGGATCCCACCTCTGAGCAAAATCCACTTGCAAACAACTGTGAAAGTGGATTGAAAGTGCATTATTCTGCATGTGCGGAACGGGCCTGAGAGTTCCATATTAAAAGCAGCACTAAGATTAAGCAATTCTTCTTAAAGAAATAAAAAAATATACAATCTTTTTTGCCCGCATCCATAAAAAAAAATTCTGAAATTCATTATATCCACGTATCTCTACTGAGTCAATACTGACAGCGTAACGATCTTATTATAGCAAAGGTTTCATTATCCGGCACTTGGTTCTCCAGAATGCCCAGTTAACCAGTAACGCCCAGAAGGCAAGCTCTTTCCCATCAGCCAACAAGCTTCAACTCCTTTGAGCACACGCGCCCCTCACAACTACGTAGCTGCGCATGTGCAACACACAAAAGAAAAGAAAAGAAAAAGGGATTTCTCTGCAATAGCTTGGCAATAATGAACATGTTGCTGCAGATCTATATGGTAGTCGTACTCACACGGAAAAAAACATGCTTGGGGGGTCTCTGTACATTGTAGGGTGCTCACAGAATCTGCGCACAACGTGTTGGGTGACTTGCACATAATGGCTGGTGGGTGAATTAAGAACATAAGAACAAGCCAGAACATAAGAACTTGGCCAGGAAGAGCAGAGTGACCTGCTGGTGTTCATTTTGGAGGGCTTTTCTCAAAGCCACAGCTTTTAAAACAGTGTTATTTTAACAGGGGTTATCTCTTTTTCTCCTTATATGTCATGGAGAATCTGGAAGGTGGGGCTTAACAGGGGTTAACAGAGTTCATCTCTTGTTCCTCTTTGTCCTGAGAGGTGGGGCTTTTGTCCTAGAGGTGGGGCTTTAGTTCAGTCTCTGGAACCAGCGGCAATTTTAATTTAATTTTTTTGTTTTTTTAAAAAAAAATAAGGACATATTTGACAGATAGTACGTGCAGATAGCTCCAGGGGGGCAGTGACTAAAAGCTTAATATTTAAATATCTAAACAAATCAGATATGAAGGCAGAAAGCCAGCAGGGGGATGGGGGCTTTCCAGTGTTTTGCACTGAGTGTCACATGTATGACTATCTGCCACTAGGACAGAGAGTCGTGGGTGTGCCCTACGCTGCAATGAGCTCCCTGGCACTCAAGAGGAACGTGGTATGCGTTCTCTCTTAAAGAAGCTGTAAGGTGGCAACTTGAACCTGGGAGAAGCTGAAAGAGGCAGAGAGGGGAGGTGACGAGGCGAGGCTTTCAGGGGACCTAACAGCTCGAGGTCCCACCTCCCAACGTGACATCTCTTCAGATGTCATGGAGAATGAAAGCGCAGGGATGGAGGTGCCAGTCACTGAGGTGTGGGGAAGATGCTCCCGCTTAGATGGGAATCCCTTCCTTAACTGAAGGCGATCCAGCTATCCCTCCTCGCACTGAGGATACCCCTCGAGGGAGAGTGGGGGGCTCCCTGTAGTGGGTGATTCGATCATTAGCTAAATGTAGAAGTTGGGTTTGCTGAGAGGCGTGATGACCGCATGGTGACTCTGGGCTCTGCCTGAAGATGCTTGAAAGGTTGCGGATGTCAGCTTCGTGCTAGATAGGCTTTTAGACAGTGCTGGGGGTGGGAGTCAGCAGTTGTGGTCCCACATTGGCACCAAGCGACATTGGGAAATGTAGCCAGGAGGTTCCGGAAGCTAAATTTTAGGGCTGCTAGAAACAGGTTGGAAGTCCAGGACCCTCCAAGGTGGCATTTCTCCTCCAGAAATGCTACTCCGTTCCAGCACTTGCCAAGCAGAAGGCGAGGAGCTAGGCAAGCCCCGGAGGAGATACAGGGTCTCAATGCGTGGATGAGAAAGGTGGTGTAAGGCAGAGGGTTTCAGGATTTGTTCAGGAACTGGGGAACCTTTGGGGACAAGGTAGGCCTGTACAAGCGGGACCCGGGGCTTCATGCTCAACCAAAGAGGAACCAGGGCTGCTGGCGCTCAACATTAAAAAAAGGTGGCAGAAACAGCTTTCTAAACTGGATCACTGGGGAAAGCCGACTAAGGAGCTGAGGTGAATTTCGGGTTCGGAATACAGTATCTATAGGGGATGCAGACAGAGAGGGAGGTGGTTTTCTAAATCTAACCTGCCATACAAGCTGGTAGGAACATAGCAATGTGCATGTGACAAGGGATAGTATGTCTACAAAAAAAGACTTGAGGGTAAAGCACATAAAATCCCAGGGTTAAGGACAGAGAACAGGGTATACAGGTGTCTCTAAGTGCTAATAGTAGAAGCATTCTGGCCTAAAATGGGGGGAGCTAGGAGTACAGAGTTTTGAAGGAGGAGGACTTTTGATATAGTGGGCATTTTCACAAGAGACATGGTGGAATGAGGGAGAACCAGTGGGATGCTGTTATATGCACCAGGCTACAGGCTCTATAGGGAAGGATAGGGACAGGGCGCATTGGGGGGGTGGGAGTTGCCCTTTACATCAAAAGAGAGCATATGTATCACATAAAATAAAGACAATGCAAAAAGGGGGAGCTGGTTCCCCTACAGAATCACTCTGTGGATTATCAATACCAGGTGTGAAGGACAGTTTAATATTAGGAATATATTATAGATCCCCTGACCAAAAGTGCACAAGAGGATTCTGAGATGGGGAAAAAAGAGGGAATTAGAGAGGGCCAACAAAAACAAAAAATGCAGAGTGGTAATGGGTGATTTTAACTATCCCCATATAAACTGGAAAAAATGCATGTTCAGGTCATAGGTAAGGGAAAGAGCATTCCTGGATATGCTAAAAAATGACTGTGGCTTAAGAGCAGATGGTTGTGGGAACCAACCAGGGGAGAGGAGTGATCCTAGATTTAATTCTATATGTGGGACCCAGGACCTGAATTGCAGGAAGTCAGTAAGTTGTTTGAGCCAATAGGGAACAGCGACCACAATGCGTTGCTCAGATTCCAGGTATCTCCAGCATCTTAGCGAACAAGTGGCAAATCTACTAATGTAGATTACATTAAGCCTTCAAGAAAGGGAAATTTCTCCAAAAGATGAGGGGGATGAGTGCTTAGGGAAGCTGGGAAAGGGAAAATCAAAGAGAGAGTCAAAACTGTCCAGGGATGCTTTGGAGGTTATTTTAAAAAGAAACACAGTAATAAAAGCTCAGCTGGAATGCAAGTTCACACAGGTTAGAAAAGGGCAGCACCCAGTCCAAAAAGAAAGCCACCATGGTTAACAAAGAGAGGTTGAGGAAATTACTCAGAAAAAAGAAAAATGTCTTTTAGAAAATGGAAGTCCAGTTTGGCTGGATGAAAGAATTAATGAGAGGGGAAACACAAATGGTGGCAAAAGAGAAGCTAAGTTAGCTGTAAGGGGAGGCAAAAAAAGGATTATAGAGGAAATCGCATGGCTGCTGTAAACATCAAGACCAGCAAACAAACAGTTCTTCAAGTACATCAAAAAGCAAGGGAAGCCAGCAAGGAAGCCGGTAGGGCCCATTAGATGACAAAGGAACAAAGGGTGTGCTAAAAGATAGCAGGGAGATTGGCAGAGAAGCTGGAATGAATTCTTTGCATCTGTCTTCACCCAAGAGGAGGTGAGGAACATTCCTGCACCTGAACCAAGCTTCTTAGGAGGCGAATCCGAGGAACTAGCGAAGATAGTGATAGACAAGGAAGAAGTTCTGGCAGCCATTGATAAACTAAATGTTACCAAATCCCCTGGCCCAGATTGCATTCACCCAAGAGTTCTTAAAGAGCTCAAGCATGAAATTGCTGATCTTCTCACTTTAAAATGCAACTTATCCCTGAAATCAGGCTCCATCCCTGAAAGACTGGAAGATGGCCAATGTCACACCAATCTCTTTAAGAAAGGGATCTTAGGGGGGGGGACCCAGGAAATTACAAGGCCAGTCAGTTTGACATCTGTTCCTGAGTAAGTGTAGTAGAATCTATCATTAAAGATAAAATTATAAAACATGTAGAAAAAAGCAAGACCTGCTGAGAAAAGAGTCAGCATATATGGCTTTTGGCAGAGGCAAATCCTGTCTTACAAACTTACTAGAGTTCTTTGAGGGTGTAAACAGGCATGTGGACAGGGGTGAACCGGGTGGACATTAGTCTACTCTGGATTTCCAAAAAAGGCTTTTGACAAAGTTTCCACTCACCAGAGACTGTTGAGAAAACTCAGCAAATGAAGGGAGAATAAAGAGGGGAAGTCCTCCTATGGGATTAAAAAACTGGTTGAGAAACGAGGGAAACAAAGAGTGGGTGTAAAATGGGGAAGTTCTCACAATGGAGAGATGTCGGGAGTGGTGTCCCCCAGAGGATCCCGTGTGGGACCAGTGCTCTTTAACCTATTCATAAAATGACCTGGAAGTAGGGGGGTGGGTAAGCGTGGTGGTGGCCAAGATTTGCAGATGATACCAAATTCATGTAGGGTGGTGCAGGAACCAATAAAGGATTCGCGAAGAGCTCCAAAGCCGACCTTGTGACTACTAGGATTAGGTGAGTGGGCTCCAGAAATGGCAAATGCAGTTCAATGTAGCAAAAGCCGTAGAAGTGATGCACATAGGGGCAAAAAATCCAAACTTCACATACATCGCTACAGTGGGTCCAGGTGCTATCAGTCACAGACCAGGAAAGGGATTTAGGCGTCTTAGCTTGAGTAGTTCCAGCTGGGAATGTCAACTCAATGGGCATTGGCAGCTGTAAAAAAAAGAGCAAACTCTATGCTGGGGGATCATTAGAAAAAGGAATTGATAATAAAACTACAAAGAATTGTCATGCCCATATATATAAAGCAGTGAGATAGCGACCGCGACTTGGAGTAACTGTGTCCAGTTCTGGTCGCCGCATCTCAAAAAGTTTTCGATATTGAGGATGATAGAAAAAAGAAGGTGCAGAGAAAGGGGCAAACAAGGATGATTGAGGGACTGGAGCAACCTTCTTCCTATGAGGAGAGGAGGCTGCAGCGTTTGGGACTCTTTAGTTTGGAGAGGAGGCTGGCTGAGGGGATATGATTGGAAGTCTACACAAAATTATGCATAGGGTAGAAATGTTGACAGAGAGAAATTTTTCTCTCTTTCTCACAATCACTAAGAACCAGGGGGGCATTCATTGTAAGAAATGCTTTGGGGGAAGAAATTGGGACTAATAAAAGGAAACACTTCTTCACGCAACGTGTGATTGGTGTTTGGAATATGCTGCCACAGGAGGTGGTGATGGCCACTCACCTGGATAGCTTTAAAAAGGGCTTGGACAGATTTATGGAGGAGAAGTCGATTTATGGCTACCAATCTTGATCCTCTTTGATCTGAGATTACCGTGTTTAACAGGAACCAGAGTGATCCGGAGCAACAGCCACAGAAGGCCATTAGCGTTTCACATCACACTACATGTGAGGTCTCCCAAAAAAAAAGGCACCCTGGTGGGCCATCAGGTAGTAGCAGAGAGCTGAGACTAAGATGGACTTTGGTCTGAGTCCAGCTGTGGCTTGTTCTTATGTTCTTATGTTCTTAAGCCAGCTGGATCAGACCAGAGTCCATCTAGTCCAGCACTCTGCTACTCGCAGTGGCCCACCAGGTGCCTTTGGGAGCTCACATGCAGGAGGTGAAAGCAAGGACCTTCTACTGCTGCTGTTGCTCCCGAACACCTGGTCTGTTAAGGCATTTGCAATCTGAGATCAAAGAGGATCAAGATTGGTAGCCATAGATCGACTTCTCCTCCATAAATCTGTCCATAAATCTCCTTTCTCTTCCCCCTCACAATAAGCACCCTGTGAGGTAGGTGGGGCTGAGAGAGTTCGGAGAGAACTGTGATTAGCTCAAGGCCACCCAGCAGGTTTCGTGTGGAAACAAACATGGTTCACCAGATAAGCCTCTGCCACTCAGGTGGAGGAGTGGGGAAATCAAACCCGGTTCTCCAGATTAGAATCCATCTGCTCTTAACCACCACACCATGAAGGAGAGAACACACCCAGAAGACTGATGGCCTGTCTAGGCCAGTGTCTTGTTACTGTTTCCTTTTGTCTGTTGCAACAGAGGAGGGGTAGGGGTGGACTGGACAACATCAATGAGGCCGATAAATACATTTGCAGGCAGCCATTGATTTTCTTCCTGTCCGTTTTATGAGGGACAAATTGCTGGCTAAGCAAATTAGGACTGTTCAGAAAGGGCATTTTATATTGGGTCGCCTTCTTTGCTGAGCTCATTAGGGTGGACAGCTAATTGCTTTAGCATTATCTTTCCTTTAATGGTTTTTAAACGTTTCTGGGCGGCCGCAGAGTTTTGTCCCTCTTTCCGTTCGTTTTTAATATTCTACAGGCTGAGTTCACGTGTCACTGCGCATAACGGTGCTATAGCAATCGTTGTCGAGCGGATTGGCTTGTCTGTAGAGGAAAACAGAGTTAACTCTGTCGCCCAACAGTGACATGATATTAGTGATGCGTGAATGCAAGTATGGCTTGTTCTTATGTTCTTATGAGATTGTAACCCCCCATGAATCTCCCTACAGGAGAGAAAGGGGGGATATAAATCCAAACTCTTTATTATTGTTATTGTTATTATTATTATATTGACACAAAAACAGTTATACACATCACACGTCGGACACTTCCCAAGCAACTAGGACTGTGTGATGTATCGACGAATAATGCGTGTAGAGCCGAGTAGGGTGGCCTTTTGCAGCTGACATATGGTGATTTTGTCAGCGCCGATTATTTTAAAATTATTATTATTATTATTATTATTATTATTATTATTATTATTATTATTATTATTATTATTATTATTATTATTATTATTATTATTATTATTATTTGGCTGATGGGATAGCCAAGAGGACCTCTCTCTGTGATCTTCAAAACCGGGCAGGTTTTTTGTCAGGTTTTCTGACCCAAAAAAAAAAAATCCCCTTTCACTAAAGAAAAACATTATACAGGTCCACAAAAATCGATCAACTCAAATACCAGCAAGTTAGAACAAGTCACACCAAAGTCTTCAAAAGCATCGAACCCACATACAACACGGTACAGGATACAGCGACTTGCCGTTTACCTTGAACAGCGTGGCTTTCTCTGGGATTATTCCTTTAATCTTCACCTGAGGCTCCAGCGGTAGCGGAATAAGCTCCATGTCTGCTAAATTCACCTTTTCATTGTCGGCCAGCAATGCCTGAAGCCGTTCATTCTATAAAGGAAGAAAGACAGTTCATTCATAGTGTTTACATGCAAACCATTTTAAAAAATATATCATTTTTGGGAGGCAGAAGGCCTCGAATGTAGAAGATGGAGAAGAAGGAAGAGGAGGAGAAGAGTTGGATTTATATCCCCCCTTTCTCTCCTGAAGCTCAAAGGGGCTTACAATCTCCTTTCCCTCCCCCCCCCCACAACAAACACCCTGTGAAGCAGGTGGGGCTGAGACAGCTCCAAAGAACTGTGACAAGCCCAGGGTCACTCATCTGGCATGTGTTGGAGTGCACAAGTTAATCTGGTTCACCAGATAAGCCTCCACAATTCAAGTGGCAGAGCGGGGAATCAGTTCTCCAGAAAGGAGTGTACCTGCTCTTAATCACTACATCATGACACAAGGACAACTTGTTTGTCTCAATAATGGAGGAAACACAATTCACACATGCCTACCGTGTTTCCCCCAAAATAAGACAGTGTCTTATATTAATTTTTGCTCCCAAAAATGCGCTATGTCTTATTTTCAGGGGATGTCTTATTTTTTCTGTGTTCTGTTCGTCGGGCATGCTTCCAAACAAAAACTTTGCTACGTCTTACTTTCGGGGGATGCCTTATATTTTGCACTTCAGCAAAACCTCTACTACGTCTTATTTTCAGGGTATGTGTCTTATATCTAGGAAACAGGGTATAAAAAAAAACAGGAGCAGCTTAGAGTATGTAGGGAGGTTAAGAGCACAAATGGTATCTAATCTGGAGGAACCAGGTTTGATTCACTGCTCTGCCGCCTGAGCTGTGGAGGCTTATCTGGGGAATTCAGATTAGCCTGTGCACTCCCACACATGCCAGCTGGGTGACCTTGGGCTAGTCACAGCTTCTTAGAGCTCTCTCAGCCCCACCTACCTGACAGGGTGTTTGTTGTGAGGGGGGAAGGGCAAGGAGATTGTAAGCCCCTTTGAGTCTCCTGCAGGAGAGAAAGGGGGGATATAAATCCAAACTCTCTTCTTCTTCCTCTGACCAGGAGTGGATGTTTCTCCTGATTTCATTTCTTCATTCCCCAAAACACTCCCCATCAGATGGGCTCAGAGTGGCACACAGCAAGATAAATTATACAATCGAAATGAACAATACAAATAGTCAATAATGTTAGATGAAAACCAGATTCTCACAAAAATGACACCCTTCCCATACGTATCAATAACCAGCATAAAATCAATCAACTCATAAAAGAAAAATGAAGCGCAAGAGAGGCGAAGAGGCCGGCTAAGACGGAATACGTTTGCTGCCCTCAACCACATGCCTGGCAGAACAATTCCGTCTTGCAGGCCGGTGGAACTGTGGCAAATCCGGCAGGGTCCTGCTCTTCCACCAGGCTGGGGCCACAACCAAGAAGGCTCTGACTTTTGTATACCTTTAAAGAGGCAGTAGAATGGGTCATATATGGGCCAAGGGATCTGGGAATCTTAGTAGATCACACGAGTCAGCAGCGTGATGCAGCAGCCCGGAAAGCCAATGCGATTCTGGGCTGTATCAATAGGAGTAAAGTGTCTAGTTCAAGGGATGTAATTGTACCTTTCTGTTCTGCATTGGTTAGACCTCACCTGGAATATTGTGTACAATTCTGGGCACTGCAATTCAAGAAGGACATTGATAAGCTGTAATGGGTCCGAAGGAGGGCAACCAAAATGGGAAAAGGTCTGAAATCCATGCCCTACAAGGAGAGACCTAGGGAGCTGGGTATGTTTAGTTTGGTGAGGAGAAGGTCAAGAGGTGACATGATAGCCATGCTTAGATATTTGAAGGATTGTCATGTTGGTGAGGGAGCAAGCTTGTTTTCTGCTGCTCCAGGGATTGTTTTCTGCTGCCCAGAACTGTACACAATATTCCAGGTGAGGTCTAACCAATGCAGACCAGAAAGGTACAATTACATCCCTTGAACTAGGCACTTTACTCCTATTGATACAGCCCAGAATCGCATTGGCTTTCTGGGCTGCTGCATCACGCTGCTGACTCATGTGATCTACTAAGATTCCCAGATCCCTTGGCCCACATATGACCAGGAGTAATTGGCTCAAGGTGAAGGAAAAGAGATTCCACCTAAACATCACGAAAAAACTTCCTGACAGTCAAGGCTGTTCGACAGTGGGATGCACGACCTCGGAGTGCGGTGGAGTCTCCTTCTTCGGAGGTTTTTAAAGAGAGGCTGGGTGGCCATCCGTCAGGAGTGTTCTGATTGTGTGTTCCTGCATGGCAGGGGGATCGACTTGATGGCCCTTGGAGTCTCTTCCAACTCTATGATTCTGATTCTACATGTAATGTGTGCTGGATACTTGGCCCCTACACAAACACACAAAAGTGGCTTATATTGAATCAGACGCTTGATCCGTTGAGGTCAGTAATGCCTATTTTGACTGGAAGCAACAGTCCAGTATTTAAGGTAGAAGTCTTTCACATCGCCGGCTATCTGGTCTTTTAAACTGGAGACATCAAGAATTGAACCTGGGGCTTTCTGCACGCCAAGAAGATGCTCCCCCACTGGGCCTCTGAGCCTCCACACATGCAAGATGTAAAGTTGCAGTTCGACCTTGGAGAGGTTTCCGCCGGAGGTTTTGGCTGAACGCCTGGAAAAGGGGAATTTGCTGTTTTGGTTACCTTTTTTCTCGCTTGTTTGCCTGTGTGAAATATTGTATGAAACCTTTCTTGTTTATATTCTTTTGGCGGGAGCCTGTCTGATGCCCTGTATAAACGGCTACTTGAGATCTGGGCGCCAGTTCTCGCATTGTCTGTGCCTGACTAAGAATGCCAGCTCAATAAAGAACTTAACACGGTTGCTTTTGACTGGACTTTACTGGTTAGCTACAAAAGAGCTGATAGCATGAACTGCGAGAGCCAGCGTGGTGTAGTGGTTAAAAGCAGGTGGATTCTAATCTGGAGAACTGGGTTTGATTCCCCACTCCTCCACCTGAGTGACAGAGGCTTATCTGGTGAACCAGATATGTTTCCACACTCTGACATTCGTGCTGGATGACCTTGGGCTAGAGTCACAGTTCTCTCTGAACTCTCTCAGACCCACCTCCCTCACAAGGTGTCTGTTGTGGGGAGAGGAAGGGACAGGAGCTTGTAAGCCACTTTGAGTGTCCTTACAGGAGAGAAAAGTGGGATATGAATCCAATTTCTTCTTCTTTTCTTCTTTTCTTTTCCTTCTTTTCTTTTCCTTCCTCTTCCTCTTCCTCTTCCTCTTCCTCTTCCTCTTCTTCTAATTAGTGTCCTATCTATGCTGCCCTTCCAAAACAGCAATCATTTATTTCGCTTTGGTTATTTGTTTACTCCTCCTCCCACTCGGCGCAGTGAGCACCCAAGGAGGGCGACAATCCAATACAGTTTAAACTCCGTAATGCACAGAATAGCTAAAAGGGACAGTTTAAGCGACTAACCAAAGCACTCAACAAGCCGAGCCAAAGACAGTGACGAGTTCAGAGAAGGTCTCAAGGGTAGGGGAACTGCCCCACCAATTTTGGACAGCTGTTCTGTAACAAGCAACGGAAAGGCAGATCATGGGTAAATGGAGGACTTCTACTGAATCAGAACATGGGCCACTCAAGGTAGTGTGGCTTCCTCAGTCTGGCTGTGGAGGTCTTTCACATTGCCCCTGACCTGATCCGACGGTCCCTTTAAGGCTTCCGTAGGGCTGTGCGACAGCTTACTCTCACTATGCGAGGCTGAGCCGCAGCGAGAGCTCCCCCTGCTGGGCGACCGTCCAACCCGAGCGGCACCAATACAGTGCCTGCGTGGCCACGTAACTTTGAGGGAAAGTTAAGCTAACCGTTTTAACCGGAGACCCCGAGGATTGAACCTGCATTCGAAGAAAAATTACTCTCCCAGGCTCAAAAAAGGACAGAAATAAAACCATTACCTTTAACGGAAATAATTAAAAGCACTATATCTAACAGCCCAAATATCAACAATGGAAAAATATTCATGAGAAGGTCGCTGGAGGGAGGGGGAGGGTTATGGTTTTTTTGAGGCAGGCAGAGCAATTTTTCTTCTAATATCCATACTGTCTGTGGTTCATTCTTTATATTTACCTTCTGCATTCGAGCCAGACGCTCCACCAATGAGACAAGGAAAGAAATTCCATCACAAGAGGCATAAATCTCAGCCAATAAGCTGGTGGTTCCTGGCCCCTCAATGATGCGGCTGGCCTCCACTCGGGCCAGGGCCTTTTCAGCCTTGGCCCCTGCCTGGTGGAACACTCTCCCTCCAGCTGTCCGGGCCCTGCGGGATCTTGGTGAATTCTGCAGGGCCTGTAAGACTGAGTTGTTCCACCGGGCCTTTGGAGTGTCCAGCCGCTGATTGAAGTGCCCCTTTTATTCCTCCAACTTGGAGTGCCTTTGCCATCTAAAGGATCCACTTTTCAGCTCTGTTTTCCCCCTCTCTGGGAGGGTTTTAATTGGGGTTTTATCGCTGACACCATCTTTGTTAATTACCGCTGTGTTTTAATTTAATTTAATTGGGTTTTGTTTGTATATGCTGTGTGAGGAAATTATGTTGTGCACCGCCTAGAGCCCTTCGGGGATAGGGCGGTATACAAAACCCATAAACAAACAAACAAACAAACAAATAAATGCTCAACTACAGTTGTCCGAAGAACTGAATTAAAGTTTTGCAAGTCCAACAAGGGTGTCAGAAGGTATTCTTGGCCAAGCAGGGGTATTCTCGCATCAAAGCATTTCACAACGGACAAGAATGGATGGGGAGGGGGGAAGGAGGGGATTCAGCCAACCTTTTTTTTCCGATTCCCACTTTCCCGCTGCACGGCCTTCATGAGATGAACCAGCCGATCCACAAACGTCTGCTGAGCTGCCAAGGAGGAGCGCATCACCCTGACAGACTTATCTCCCTGAGCAAACACGGAGGGGGACAGAATTATTCTGCTGTAATTATTCTGCCAGCAACGGGCTCAAAGTGATCATCGCTCTCGAAACAGGAAGATAATAAACCCAAGCGCCCACTTGAGGGGAAGTCGGTGGTCCCCCGGCCCTTTCCCTTTCCCTCAATAAAATGCAATCAAGGGATCCCCGTAGGCTGGCGGCTGGCAATCTGACCTTTCGGCTCTTCTTATGACGGTGTCAACAACAATCATTCCAGATACGACATCGGTGTGAAACTAGTCAATTTATAACTTGAGGGCATGAGGGGGGAAAAATCCCCCAGATCTCTAATTGGGTCTCGCTCCCACAAGTAAGCAAAGAGACAGATCGGAAACACATGAAGAGGACTTATACAGAATCAGACGGTCTGAACATCAAGACCAGCAATTAGGGATTTCGAACAGCACAAGTACCGTGTTTCCCCGAAAATAAGACAGTGTCTTATATTAATTTTTGCTCCCAAAGATGCGCTATGTCTTATTTTCAAGGGATGTCTTATTTTTCTGTGCTCTGTTCGTCGGGCATGCTTCCAAACAAAAACTTTGCTACGTCTTACTTTCGGTGGATGCCTTATATTTCGTACTTCAGCAAAACCTCTACTACGTCTTATTTTCTGGGGATGTCTTATATTCGGGGAAACAGGGTATAACGGCCTGAGGAAAGAAAATATCCAGTTTCGGGGAAGAACTTTGTTCAGGTCTCTTCCCCCAAACAGGCTCAGACTGTTATATTTATTTCAACCCGGGTTTTTACAAAAATCACCAACCCAGCAACCCAGCAAACTGATTCCCCGCTCTGCCACTTGAGTTGTGGAGGCTTATCTGGCGAACTACGGCAGCAGGAAGCGTCCAATTTCCGCCCCATCCGTCCACCGTTTGAGTGGATTCTCTAGAGACTGTTTATGCTTTTAAATGGTTCTCTTGTAATTATCAAAAAAAAATTTAAGGTATCTTACTCGAACATTGCCCAGAGCCCTTCGGGGATAGGTGGTATAATAAGTTGAATGAATGAATGAATGAATGAATGAATGAATGAATGAATGAATGAATGAATGAATGAATGAATGAATGAATGAATGAATGAATGAATGAATGGCACCTGCCATGTTCCGATGGGGGGAGATTCTTGGTTGAAGTAGGAGATTCGGGGGGGGGGGGGGTCTGTGGCTGCCCACCCTCTGAAGATTATTATTACTATTATTATTATTGATTGGATTTGTTGTTCTCAGAAGGATTTCACGAGGGAATGGGGAAAAGGATCAGAGAGAAAAGCGGAATATAAATAAAGACAATGAAGAAGTGTCACCTTTAGTAGAGCTTGGCTGAACCTCCGTGTGACATTCAGGTACATTTCGTGCGTCCTGGGGTCTCTCTGCTGAGTATCTTGATCCTCGCATTCTACAATGACGTACCTGCAAGGAAAAACAGTTGGTACATCTGGATTGGACGGCAGCTACAGACCGCCAAGAAGCCTCAAAATATTATTTCTCATTTATTGATTTATTTAGAAAATGCAGATCCCACCTTTCTACCTTAACAAGGGCTACCAAAGTTGTTAACAAATTAAAAACATACGTAATAAAACCATACCATAAAATAGGATTTTCAAATCTGGGAAATTGGAGCAGATTTTGAAGGCAGGGCCTGGCTGAAGCAGGTCAAACAAAACCTGCCGCAAATTGTCAGACATGAGGATTTATAGCTACATCTGTTTAAACTGCAGTCATGACATTTAGATTTTTGGCTGTAAGGAATGGGAAAGGGTGGTTGGTAGGAAGGAAGGAAGGAAGGAAGGAAGGAAGGAAGGAAGGAAGGAAGGAAGGAAGGAAGGAAGGAAGAAGGCATGAGATCGGAAGGACGAAGGAAGAAGGAAGGAAGGAAGAAGGCATGAGATCGGAAGGACGAAGGAAGAAGGAAGGAAGGAAGAAGGCATGAGATCGGAAGGACGAAGGAAGAAGGAAGGAAGGAAGAAGGCATGAGGAAGGAAGGAAGGAAGGAAGGAAGGAAGGAAGGAAGGAAGGAAGGAAGGAAGGAAGGAAGGAAGGAAGGAAGGAAGGAAGGAAGGAAGGAAGGAAGGAAGGAAGGAAGGAAGGAAGGAAGGAAGGAAGGAAGGTAGGTAGGTAGGTAGGTAGGTAGGTAGGTGATGAGAGAGAGATGTGTGTATGCGTGTGCACATTTAATAAACATCATCATAATGTATTCATAGTCCACAGACTCCATACAATTGGCATAGATGAATAATAGATAAACAGCAATATTACAACTACATGGAATTAAAACAACGATAAAACAGTACTACTAACATATGATACAGAATTATAACTTCATTATCTTAGCCGATCTGATTCTTGTGGGTTCAGATAAAAGCTTTGCAGCATCTAAAGTTCATTTAAAAACTCTGTCCACGAGGAGGATTGTAACCTTCGATTTAGTAATCATACATTGGGCAATTTTGTGTCCAGT
This sequence comes from Sphaerodactylus townsendi, assembly GCF_021028975.2. Taxonomy (NCBI): domain Eukaryota; kingdom Metazoa; phylum Chordata; class Lepidosauria; order Squamata; family Sphaerodactylidae; genus Sphaerodactylus; species Sphaerodactylus townsendi. Next base: position 7,889,547 of record NC_059431.1, on the reverse strand, counting down.
AATGACGAAGTAAATTGTTTGAAGACAACAGGAAAGGAACGTCGGGTCTTGTTTAGCAACCTTTTTAAGGAGGGCAAAAGAATTGGCATCTGGTGTAAAGAACCTAACTTAACTTTAGGGAACAACAAAACAGAACAAAAAACCAATATCGGTGTTTGTTCCCCTTTCACAAAAAGCTGAGAATTTTACACTACTGATAATTTGACACTGCTAACCACCTCTGTCGTCTCCCTTCCCTTTGCTGAGGTCCAGCTCGTATTAAAATTAAATAATATGGGACCCAGGTATTAATTAGCATGAGAACTAGTTCTTTCTGATATATGTTAGATTGAAAGGATATTTTAAAGTTGTGGTTTTAAAATATTTATTGTTGTTTTGTGTACTTTACTTCTGGCTCCGCCTACTCCCTCCTTCTTATAGTTACCGTCTTCCACCCTGTACTGAGGACTTGAGTCTTCACATCTCTCAATGTGGCAGAAGGCAAAACCAACTGTGCATTTCCCCTCCCCATGACCCATCCCTGCTACACTGCACAGTCTGATTTCAGCTGTCCGTGCAAAAGAAGAACGATGAACCCCTTCATCAGACTTACCAATATAAGTAGTTCGCCAGCATGGAATTCTTGCACGCTCGGGAGATCAAAAACGTGCAAAGGTCTTGCTACCAGTGAATTTGAATGAACAAATAAACAAACAAAGAGTTATTTATTACAGTAGGAGAGCCATGTTTATCTATCACGGCAAATGAACCAAGTACGTTGAGGCAAGATCCTTCTCCCACAGTAAATCAGGGCCATTCGGAGCAATCCAAACCGCAGCTCTCCTTGTCTTCTTGTGATGATCTCACAAGGTTTTCAGTTTCCATCCCCACCACCCTGGAGGATATGACCCTAAGTTAGACACTGGGCCACTCCAGGTATTTGTGTCCGTGCCCAGAAAAGCCAAATATAACATACTACAATCAATATTCGGGACCGCCTTACCCCATATGTCCCCACTCGGCCTCTGCGTTCAGCAGAGGCCAATTTACTGGTGGTTCCCGGTCCCTCAATGATACGGCTGGCCTCCACCCGGGCCAGGGCTTTTATGGCCCTGGCCCCCGCCTGGTGGAACACTCTTCCTCCAACTGTCCAGGCCCTGCGGGATCTTGGAGAGTTCCGCAGGGCCTGTAAGACCGAGTTGTTCCACCGGGCCTTTGGGGAAGCCAGCCGCTGATGGTGTGCGCCCTTTCTGTCCCTCCCTTTTAACATTCGGGGAGCTTGTGACATTTGGATTTACCGTCCCCCTCTCTGGGAGGGTTTTTATTGATAGTTTTTATTGATAGTTTTAATGCTGGACGCCAAGTGATTTTTGTGGAACGCTGTAATTTTATGTTTTAATGATGTTAACTATATTAATTTTATTGTTATTGTCATTACTGTTTATGTAATACTATTTTGTTGTTCACTGCCCAGAGCCCTCAGGGGATGGGGCGGTATATAAATAGGATAATAAATAAATAAATAAATAAAATATACTAAAAGACTCGAATCATTTTCTTGTATGCAAAAAAGTTAAAAGAATGTTGGGGTTTTTTTATTTCGAGAAAAGAGAAACAGCGTGGTGGAGTGGTCGAAGCGTTGGACTAAGATCTGGGAAACCCATGGGTGATCTCTGGCCAGTCACACACACTCTGCCTAGATCTTGGGAAGAAGAAGGAAGAAGAATGAAGAAGAGGAGTTTGGATTTATACCCCACCTTTCTCTCCTGTAAGGAGACTCAAGGTGGCTGACAAGTTCCTTTCCCTTCCTCTCCCCACAACAGAGGTTGGTGGTGTTGAGAGAGTTCTGAGGGAACTGTGAAGAAAAAGAAGAAGAAAAAGAAAAAAGAAAAAAGAAAAAAGAAGAAAAAGAAAAAGAAAAAGAAAAAGAAGAAGAAAAAGAAGAAGAAGAAAAAGAAGAAGAAGAAAAAGAAGAAGAAGAGGAAGAGGAGGAGGAGGAGGAGGAGGAGGAGTTTGGATTTATATCCCCCTTTCTCTCCTGCAGGAGACTCAAAGGGGCTTTCAATCTCCTTGCCCTTCCCCCCTCACAACAAACACCCTGTGAGGTAGGTGGGGCTGAGAGAGCTCCGAGAAGCTGTGACTAGCCCAAGGTCACCTAGCTGGCATGTGTGGGAGTGTACAGGCTAATCTGAATTCCCCAGATAAGTCTCCGCAGCTCAGGCGGCAGAGCTGGGAATCAAACCTGGTGCCTCCAGATTAGATACATGAGCTCTTAACCGCCTACGCCACTAGCCCAAGGTCACCCAGTGGGAATATAGAAGTGCAGAAACACATCTGGCTCACCAGATAAGCCTCCGCCACTCAAGTGGAGGAGAGGGGAATCAAACCCGGCTCTCCAGATTAGAATTTACCTGCTCTTAACCACTACAGCACGCTGGCTCTGAAGGTTACATGTGTTGCATTTGGATAAGAGACCTCCGAGATATACCAAGGGTGTAACTTGGAGGCCAGCAATGGCAAACCACCGCTAAACGTCACTTGCCTTAAAAACCCTACAGGGTTGCCATAAGTCAGATGTCACTTGATAGCAAACCCCATCCAAATGTGTGGGATTGCGGACAGAGGGTTATGGTGTGGGGGGATACAAAGGACTGTACAAAGACATCAAAAGTCAGCTGCAACTTGACAGCAAAATGATCATGAAACAGAACATATTAGGAAACGGACAGTATTCTTCCCTCCTGCTGAAAGACAAACTTCTTCTTGGAAGCGTCTCTTCCAAAGTTTTCCAGCCCACCAGGGCAGCCCTTCACACCCAGTTCTGCTTGGCCTTATAATGCATCCCCAAGCAGAGGCATATCAGAGGGAAATAGCACCCGGGGCAACACCTGCTCCAGGTGCCCCCCCCCCCACAGCCCACTTGAGCCAGGGGGGGTGCGGGATGACAGCAGCCGGTAGGCCTGCAGCTTGCCGTGACCTTCCAGCTGTTGCCACCCCCACCCCCAGTTCAACATCTATCAGCGTCAGCTCTGCTGCCTCATCTTCAACCTCTTGCGGGGCCAGGCCAAGGGGCACCAGGTGGGCCCGCGAAAGGCTTTGGTCTGCGGGGGAGGGGCATTTTGCGCCCCCCACATGACCAGATAGGTGGCACTTGGTTTACCTTATGTTCCTCTGGCAGGTATGCCCCTGCCCCCAAGGCTCTCCCAAGCTGCTCCTTGTTTAAGGACTACTCTATGTGATGTTTTTAGAGATCAAAGGCTCCCTGCCCAGATGAGCTTACAATCAAAAAGATAGCATAAGGCCAAGATTGGGGCTTACCAACGGTCACTACCATGTTTCCCCGAAAAAAAGACAGGGTCTTATATTAATTTTTGCTCCAAAAGATGCATTAGGACTTATTTTCAGGGGATCTCTTATTTTTTTACCCCTCCCACATGACCAGATCAGCGGCTCCGGGGAATCTGTAACTAGGACTTATTTTTGGAGCAGGGCTTATATTTCAAGCATCCTCCAAAAATCCCGAAAAATCATGCTAGGGTTTATTTGGGGGGTAGGTCTTATTTTCGGGGAAACACGGTATACGCTTGGGGCAAAATTCAAACCAGAGATTTGCCATCTGGTTCACCCAACTGTGACCACTACCCAGCCTTACTTACCTCCAGATTTTCCCCTTCTGCAGGCTCCTTGGCTTTTGTCGTTGAAGGTGGGGAAGATACGAGGGGAAGAGGGCTGGTGATAATCTGGGAACTGGGAAAAATAATATGGTATCAGTGCAGGATGATCACTTCTCCATTTCACTATTCTTTGGGTGAATTCCTCCAAATGGCTCTAATTAAAACATCTAGATCAGGGGTCTGCAACCTGCAGCTCTCCAGATGTTCATGGACTACAGTTCCCATCAGCCCCTGCTACCATGGCCAATTGTATCTAGATCGAGGGAAGTAATTGTACCACTCCACTCTGCAATTGGCCATGGTGGCAGAGGCTGATGGGAGCTGTAGTCCATGAACATCTGGAGAGTCGCAGATTGCAGACCCCTGATCTAGAGTGCCTGCTTCAATATCTGTCTGTGTGTCTGATCTTCCAAAAAAGAGAATCTTGGCTTGTGTTAAGCAGACCCCCACCTTACACCATAAGCAAATGACATGAGAAGCACGGAATACATATTGGTGGTCTAACACTAGTCACAAATACATGCTGCTTCACTAAATGCTTATAATGGCCGCTGGGTGAAGAAAATCAGCTGGCTTGTTAACTGCATCTGTCCCTGAAATTTCCTGAAACAGAAAATGAACACACAGGTCCCAAAACAGATGAGAAACATGGCAGCCAAGCAAGCCAATGCAATTCTGGGATGCATCAATAAAAGTATAGTATCTAGATCGAGGGAAGTAATTGTGCCACTCTACTCTGCAATGGTCAGACCTTACCTAGAGTACTGTGTTCAGTTCTGGGCACCGCAATTTAAGAAGGATATTGACAAGCTGGAACAGGTCCAGAAGAGGACAACCAAAATGGTAAAAGGTCTGGAATCCATGCTCTATGAAGAGAGACTTAAGGACCTGGCAATGTTTAGTCTAGAGAAGCGAAGTTTAAGGGGGGAATGATAGTCATGTTTAAATACTTGAAGGGATGTCACATTGGTGATGCAGCAAGCTTGTTTTCTAGGACATGGAGTAACGGATTCATGGTGCAGGAAAAGAGATTCCACCTAAACATTAGAAAAAACTTCCTGACAGTCAGGGCTGTTCAACAGTGGCATGTGCTACCTTGGAGTGTGGTGGAGTCTTCTCCCTTGGGGGTTTTTAAAGAGAGGCTGGATGACCATCTGACAGGAGTGCTTTAATTGTGTGTTCCTGCATTGCAGGGGGTTGGACCTGATGGCCCTTGGGGTATCTTCCAACTCTATGATTCTATTCTATGAAACCAGAACCCTGAAGGATTTAACACAGTTCTTCAGGGCCTGCAAGGCAGAGCTGTTCCACTGGGCATATGGTTCAGACGTAACCCAATCCTTCCAAATCTCCAAAGATAAGAAGAATCAGTAAGTGGATGAGAGATGACCACAGAAATTCAGGGTTACTACGCAGAGGCAGGCAATGGCAAAGTACCTCAGCCTCTCACTTACCTGGAAAACCCCTTGCTGAGCTCTCCATAACAGGAGCATAAGAGGACAACAGCTCAAGGCTCTGAGAACTCATCTACCTGTCTATTTCCACCGCCGTCGTTCCTGACGTCACCACGCTATCTGATAGGGTACCCTGGCTGTCCTTCTTGGTGGGCTCCAGCCCATTCTTGATGTCATCGAAGTTCTCGTATTTCAGTGCCTGGACGAGCTGTAGAAGGTACATCAGCAGATCCTTGGAAGAAGCCAAAGCAAGAAGATTAGTGAGAAAACTTTTCCGCAGTGCTAGGAAAAGTAGCCGATTGAACTAGCTTATCAAGTAGCCGATTAAACAAGCTTATCCTCTTCTTCTTCTACCACACAGTGGTCAACCAGTTCCCCTTGAGATCCAATAACAGGCAGAAGTCAAGGTCTTCATAAGAACATAAGAAGATCCCTGCTGGATCAGACCAGTGGTCCATCTAGTCTTCCACAGAGTCCAACCAGTTCCTCTTAAGGGCCAACAACAGGGCCTAGAGGTCTGGGTCTTCTCCTGATGTTTTATTGATTCTGACACTGGTATTGTGAGTTTTACTGCCTCTGAACTTGAAAGCCCCCTTCAGAAGAAGAGTTTGGATTTACACCCCATCTTTCTCTCTCATAAGAAGACTTAAGGTGGTTTACGAACACCTCTTCCCTTCCTGTCCCACAACAGACCCCTTGTGAGGTAGGTGAGGCTGAGAGAGTTCCTAAGAACTGTGACTAGCCCCAGGTCACCCGGCCAGCTTCATGTGGAGGAATAGGAAACAAATCCAGTTCACCAGATAAGAGTCTGCCGCTCATGTGGAGGAGTGGGGGATCAAACCCAGTTCTCCAGATCAGAGTCCATCACTCCTACCCACTACACCATGCTTCAGTCATCTTGGCTAGTAGATCTCTACCTGGATTTTTCTGCCACCCCTTCTCCCAACAATTTATTGATAAGCCAACTCGAAACCCAGTGCGGGGTGCAAGATTTTAGACTCCAGGTAAGCTCTGAAAGAAAACCAAACCATTTCCATACCTCGTCGTCGGCCTGCTGCAACCTGGCGACTGCGTAACGACGCACCGTCGGGTTGGTGAACTGAGAGGAGAGAAGCTCCAGAGCATCTTCTACATCCATCGGTTTCCACTTGCCCAGAAGTTCCAACGCTTGCTTGGCTTCTTGCGGGAGGTGCCAGTTGACGCATTTCAAGAATTTTGTCAAGGCCTAGAACAAAAATATAATCACCCACCATTTTGCTTTTCATAATTCAGTGTCCCAAAACGGTACCTTCCAACCAAAGGACCATAGGAAATTCCACAGCAAGAATGAAAAGAAACAGATTTATTGTCACAATAAATTCAAATTCATAGCCACTGTCTTTTGGGGTTTTTTTTTTGGGGGGGGGGGGAGTTTCACATAAAACAGAAGATTGGAGAAACTATATTAGATACTTCTTTACTTGTGCTCCAAATTTACCGAGGGCGTTTCCCCACTTGCCACGCCTCCTCTATGCCAGCAAGCTGCTGCTCTCATGCTGCGATATCACTTCTAGTAGCCCGGAGCTTCCCCACGACCTCGCGCTCTGCGCGGGGTCATCAAAAGGCGCCATTTGGAAGAGTGCCAGGAATGACACACGCTGAGGGGGTGCGACAGCGTCAATAATCCGGTGGTTAAGGTTGTGCACGCCTGCCTGATGAAGTGGGGAGTGCCGGGGGACCCCGCGCTACTTGCCTACAGTAGCAAGGGGCAGAAGGTAAGTGGGAAAACGCCCCAAGTAAAACCACAGAGTTTTCAGCAATTCTTAGAGACAGGTTAATTCTGGTTTTTAGTGGCTTCAGCAAACCTGAAGGGGTTGACGACTTTTCAGAAGTCATTGAAGAGTCCCTTAAGAGACTCCCTCCTTGGAAGGAGATTCCTCACAAACACTGAACTCTTTTCTCCACAGGGCTGAAGATATTGGCTTAGAGGCATCACAATGATTGGTCAAAGGCTAAACCCTTTCTAAAGCTTTCCAGAAGGTTCCAAATCCGATCTCGCGCAGCCCCCTTCATTTATTTCATGAATGCTTCTATCCTGCTTTATTTCCTCGGACTCAGGAGTGCACAAAAACTCTGCCTAACTTTATTCCACCCTTTCCCAGAGAATTTCACAGTGGCATCACACGGGTTTCCCTTCCTGCTTTCATCCTGTCTTGCAGTGAGAAGAAGAAGAAGAGTTTGGATTTATATCCCCCCTTTCTCTCCTGCAGGAGACTTAAAGGGGCTTACAATCTCCTTGCCCTTCCCCCCTCACAACAAACACCCTGTAAGGTACGTGGGGCTGAGAGAGCTCCAAGAAGCTGTGACTAGCCCAAGGTCATCCAGCTGGCGTGTGTGGGAATGCACAGGCTAATCTGAATTCCCCAGATAAGCCTCCACAGCTCAGGCGGCAGAGCGGGGAATCAAACCCGGTTCCTCCAGATTAGATACATGAGCTCTTAACCTCCTACGCCACTGCTGCTCTGAGGTAGATTGGGCAGAGATTACAACCAGTCCAAAGGCGCCCAGATAATGTTATGGCCAAGTGGGGATCGGAGCTTGGGTCTTCACCAGCAATCCTCACCACTACAGCAGACTGGCCCTCTGTTAAATTTGCTACTCTACCATTCCACACAATTGTCTTTATTTCTCAGCCCCTACAGCCCCCTGTTTTTCCACATCATAGCTTCCTCTGAATCCTTCAGCCTCAGAACTATTCCAGCATGTCTAGCAAGACCCAGGACCTGATGCAGTTCCAACAGGGCCTGTAAGACAGCTATTCCACCAGGTTTTCCCAGCTGTGGTTTTTCCATATGCCTGACCTCTCTCTCTCTTCACCCCTTTCCCCCTCCAGCTTTTGGGTTATTTATTGCAGTTACATTGCTGCCATCAGGTTTTTAATAGGGTTTTTAATTAATTATGTGTGGTATTAATTATGTGTATTAACTAATTATGTGTATTAATTACTTAATTAATCATGTGTAGTAATTTTGTGTGGTTGTTGTTTTACGCATTTAGAGAAGAGTTTGGATTTATATCCTCTTTTTCTCTCCTGTAAGGAGACTCAAAGGGGCTTACAATCTCCTTTCTCTTCCCCCCTCACAACAAGCACCCTGTGAATAGGTGGGGCTGAGAGCTCCGAAGAACTGTGACTCGCCCAAGGACACCCAGCTGCGTTGGAGTGCACAAGGAGAAGAAGAAGAAGAAGAAGAAGAGTTTGGATTTATATCCCCCCTTTCTCTCCTGTAAGAAGACTCAAAGGGGCCTACAATCTCCTTTCCCTTCCCCCTCACAACAAACACCCTGTGAGGTGGGTGGGGCTGAGAGAGCTCCGAAAAGCTGTGACTAGCCCAAGGTCACCCAGCTGGCATGTGTTGGAGTGCACAAACTAATCTGGTTCCCCAGATAAGCCTCCACAGCTCAGGCGGCAGAGCTGGGAATCAAACCCGGTTCCTCCAGACCAGAGTGCACCTGCTCTTAGCCACTTTGCCACTGCTACTCCAAGCTAATCTGTGGAGGCTTATCTCCACAGCTCAAGTGGCAGAGGGGGAATCAAACCCAGTTCCTCAGATTAGAGTGCACCTGCTCTTAACCACTACACCACACTGGATTTCTGGATTTCTTGGAAGCCGTAAATAAAATTGGAAGCAGTAAATAAAATTTCCCCTCCCTCCATTAACGTCTTCATGGTCAGATGAGGAAAGTGTTGGTAGGTTTTCAAAGATGTTGAAATCTACAGTAACACGGTGACATAGCACGAAAGAGGGGGGAATACGCTTTTTGAGAAAAAAGATGTATGATCTGTACCTTTTCTTGATTAGTGAGATAATATCGGAATTTCCAGACAAGATCCTGTTCTTCATATGTCAGCTGTTTCGTTGGAGGATAGCTCACTATGATCTAAAGAAAAAGGACACGCATTGCCCTGTTTCCATTTTTAGCATCCCCTCTAGCCATAAGGGGGCTACCAACTGATAGAAACACGTGTGCTGCTCTGTGGCTATATTCTATACAATTTTGACACATATAAGCATACACATACAATATGCAATACTGAGTGCTAATACACTTAAATGACAGGTAAGTCTCTTTGGGAGAAGTCAAACAATTGTAATGATCAGTGCAAGGCTGTCCCGTTCATAGTATTAAAGGATACAGTCTTATTGTTATTTTCATTCGCTGTATATCTTATATCCCATGTGCAATTCTTATTCTTTGAGTCCATGGTCAATTTGCTGCTCTCGGGACATGTATATGCTCATCATATCCACATCTCAAGCAAATCTGTATTCTCCCTCCGGAGACATTCCCGTGCAGCAATTAAAGGAGCCTTATCTTATCTTTAAAGGGCGCACGTATTTTCATTCATTATTTTGGCTACCAACTGATCACAAACGAAAAATGAACAAAATATAACGCAGTCCAAAGACCCGCACTTTTCAAAGGTTTGCTTTTGCTGGAAGGAGCCAATCTGTCTCTTCTCCCTCCAAAAAAGAAAAAAAAGGCTCCACATCCCTGCTGAAGAATGTCTGGGGAGTAGAAAGGGATTTGTTGAAAATGAGAAAGCACCACAGATTGCAGGAGGGTCTGTGGCTCATCGGTAGAGAATCTCCATAGTATGCAGAGGGTCCCAGGTTCAAACCCCAACCTCTCCAGTTAGAAGGACAAGGCAATAGAGCAGTGATGGCGAACCTTTTTGAGACTGAGGCCCTTTCCGCACGGGCCAACAACGACGCCCTGGGGACGGCAAAAACACCGTCCCCAGGGAGCCGTTCGCACAGGCGGCGCTGCCAAAACGCAGCAGCACCGACCTGGCTCCCTTCTCCCTTCCCCAGGGCGGCCTCAGGCCGCCTCCAAAAACCTCCCTCCTGGAGGGAGGTTTTTGCACAACAGCGTATTCCCGGCGGCGCGGTGCGAACGGCACCGCCGGGAATGCGCTGTTGTCCCCGTCCCTCTCCCACTCACCTCGTCGCCATCGTCGCCCTGCTGGCCTCCGAAGGCCCCGCCTCGCTGTCCTCCGACCCACCTCCCTCGCTGTCCTCCGACCCGCCTCCGTGCGGAAGGGGCCATAGTGCCCAAATTTCAACCCAAACTCCACTTATTTATCGCAAAGTGCCAACCCGGCAATTTAGCCTGAATGCTGAGGTTTTAGTTTAGAAAAAAACGGTTGGCTCCCTCTTCCTTCGCCCCACCCGGTCGAGCAGGGGCCAGCCTGCTGTAGCCTCCAGCAAGTCCCACGCGCACCGCTCTGTTCCTCTCTAGCATCTCTGCCTCCTCTGCGCCCTCCCCCTCGAGCAGCAGTCAGCTGGAGCACAGGCACCAGGCCCACCAGCTGAGTCCTCCCTGCTCACTGTGGTTCGTGCACATTGTGCTCAGTGGCCCAGGCCAGCCTAGATGTGTGTGTGGGGGGGGGTGTGTGTGTGATTTTCCGCATCCCACATGACAAACTCTGTGCGCGTGCCCACAGAGAGGGCTCCGAGTGCCACCTCTGGCACCAGTGCCATAGGTTCGCCATCACTGCAATAGAGGATATGAAAGAATTCAGTGGAAACGTTACTAGATGGCTCACATTTAGCTGATCTCGCGTGGCAGCGTTTGGCTTGAGGTCGTGATCAGAAGGTCCGCTTCGTAAGCTTCGAGCCAGTTTGTGGTGTTTGCTTTCTACTAGGTTCTCCTGTTTTGCACGGGGGAGGAGAAACAGGCGTCAGCAGTTAATCCTGAAATTTTATTTAAAAAGAACAAGAAAACATGCAAAACCAAAGTGCAAAAACAAAGCTCAAGATAACCATCATTTCCAAACATGTGTTCCTGCACGGAAATTTTTCTATATGATGATGGAGAAGAAGAAGAAGAAGAAGAAGAAGAGTTTAAATTTATATCCCACCTTTCTCTCCTGTAAGGAGACAAAGTGGCTTACAAGCTCCTTTCCCTTCCTCTCCCTACAACAGACACCTTGTGAGGTAGGTGGGGCTGAGAGAGTTCTGAAGAACCATGACTAGCCCAAGGTCACTCAGCAGGAATGTAGGAGTGTGGAAACATATCTGGTTCACCAGATAAGCCTCAGCCACTCAGGTGGGGGAGTGGGGAATCAAACCCGGTTCTCCAGATTAGACTCCACCTGCTCTGCTCTTAACCACTACACCACGCTGGGTTCTTATTTGTACAAAAATCAAACACCTGTCTCTCCTACGCAGCAGTGGCGTAGGAGGTTAAGAGCTCATGTATCTAATCTGGAGGAACCGGGTTTGATTCCCAGCTCTGCCACCTGAGCTGTGGAAGCTTATCTGGGGAATTCAGATTAGCCTGTACACTCCCACACATGCCAGCTGCGTGACCTTGGGCTAGTCACAGCTTCTCGGAGCTCTCTCAGCCCCACCCACCTCACAGGGTGTTTGTTGTGAGCGGGGAAGGGCAAGGAGATTGTAAGCCCCTTTGAGTCTCCTACAGGAGAGAAAGGGGGGATATAAATCCAAACTCTTCTTCTTCTTACCACTCTAGCATCCTACCCCCTACCAGCAATGTTTTGCAGACAATGACTTACCATAGACATCTGCGGATCGGGAACCTTCACAATCTCTGAGCTTGTTAAAATTGGAGAGGACTCATCACCATCCTAGACGACAAAGTAAAAAGGAGCTGACAACTAGTGGCTTTGGAGGTTAACGGACTCTTTTAATAACAAGATTTAGTAGATAAAAGTGTGATACCTATAAAGACACAACTGTACCTAGAGGTCTACTTCTCAGAATTAATACTCGACGCAGACTAATTTGGGAGTCCTTACAATAAATGTACTCATTGTAACTTACATGTTCGGCACCTACCTGTGATGTTAAACTGTTTTAGGTAACTGGTTGTTGTGGGTTTTCTGGGCTGTGAAAGTTTATTGTGAAAGTGTATTGTCGAAGGCTTTCATGGCCGGATTCAACTGGCTCTGGTGGGTTTTCCGGGCTGTGTGGCCGTGGTCTGGTGGATCTTGTTCCTAACGTTTCGCCTGCATCTGTGGCCGGTATCTTCAGAGGTGTATCACAGAGAGAGGTCTGTTACACACTGTGATACACCTCTGAAGATGCCCGTCACAGATGCAGGCGAAACGTTAGGAACGTTACCTTGAAGCTGGCTGGACAACATCAGGCCTGCTACTTTCTCTCAGTGTAAACTACCTCACAGGGTTGTTGTCATGATAGAATTGGGAATGGAGGATCCATAAATGTCACCTGCAGCTCCTAGGAGGAGGTTTTCGTGGGACAAAAGTCCACCAGGTTGGTCTGTAGGAGCACCAAGAATGGTCTAAAAAGCTGCACTGTAGAACAGACTTATCTCTTTATCTACTAAGCATAAGGGAGAACTGTCTATCAGAGTCCCCAGTGCAGCGCTTCAGGGCATCATGGTGCCAACCAACCTCTTTCCTTGGACCCAACAAGTGGGTGGGGCTCTTGCTCAGCAAGGCTTCTGATTGGCTGTGCAGCATGTTAAAACCATTGCTTTAAAAACCCCTCCCTCCCCTCCCTTGCATGCCACCCCTCCCTCCCCTTCCACTAGGATGGGTGGGCCAGGTCCAGATGCCAAGCCCCCTCCCTCCCCTCCTTTGCATGCCACCCCTCCCCTCCCTTCCCTCCTTTGCATGCCACCCCTCCCCTCCAATTGACCATGGTGGCAGGGGCTGATGAGAATTGTAGTCCATGAACATCTGGAGAGCCGCAGGTTGCAGGCTTCTACTTTAGCAGCATCTGCCAACACACTACAAGGATTTTTACAGTGGGACAGAAGGTAAACTGAGGCAGCCATCGTGTGGTACGCTCCACCTCTGGCCACAGCCATTTTGTGTTCTACATCATAGGATTCCAGCAAGATAATAGCTTTAAGGTGCTCTGTTTTTCCTTTCGTGGAGGGCAGGGAAGGAAGACAACGGGGAGCAGCCAAGACGATAAATCTCCCGACTTCTTAAATCACATTTATTAAAACTCTGCCATCTTGAAGAGTGTTACAGAATGATTGGAACCTGTAATCACTCCGAAACTCGAGCATGCAATTTGCATGCAGTCAAAAGCATCTGCCAGCTGGCAGCTGTCTCCCGTTACCTTGGAAGAAAACCCACCCCAGTAGGAAGACACGTTTAAAAAGATGTACACACAACCGATTTGAGGAGCGCACGCTTCCGAGAAAGCAGACACACAACCAAAGTCGCCTACCTTCTCGTAATACACTATCGCATATTCCTTGTCGTCGTATTTTGCGCAGCGGAACTCAATCATCAGATACATAAAATTAGAGCTTCGCTTCTCACTCTGCATTAAAAGAAAAGGGGAAGGGAAAAAAATCACAGGTAAGAACTGACGGTAATTTTATTAGAAGAAGAAGAAGAAGAAGAAGAAGAAGAAGAAGAAGAAGAAGAAGAAGAAGAAGAAGAAGAGAAGAGGAGGAGGAGGAGGAGGGAGGGAGGAGGAGGAGGAGGAGGAGGAGGAGGAGGAGGAGTTTGGATTTATATCCCCCCTTTCTCTCCTGCAGGAAACTCAAAGGGGCTTACAATCTCCTTGCCCTTCCCCTCTCACATCAAACACCCTGTGAGGTAGGTGGGGCTGAGAGAGCTCCGAGAAGCTGTGTTTGAGCAGCTTTAAGGTCACCCGGCAGCATGGGTGGAGAGTGCCACAGGCTAATCTAGATTCCTGAGACAGGCCTCCACAGCTCAAGCGGCAGAGCTGCAGGGGAGCAGTAAAGCACGTTTCCTCCAGATGGGCTTACGAGCTCTTAACCTCCTACGCCACTGCTGCATTACTTTTTTTAAAATGTAAAACATTTCTATGTTGCCTTCCCACCCAAATTGGGTCGCCATGGCAGCAAACATCAGGCATTAAAACATTTACAGTGTAAGAAGAAAGGGCAAAAAATAGTGTTCAGGATCTTCCTTCGTGGACCAAAGGAAAGATGTATCACTTGTGGATCCAGTTAACTGCTGGTGAAGTGACATCAGGGGCCAAGTTCTCCCATAGGTATTGACGCCAAAATTAACCTCATGCCCCCAAAAGATCAGTCACAGAATCCTCTCTTCAAAATTTGTTCTGGGGAAACTAATCTCTTTAGTCTGGAGCTCAGCTCCAATTCTGGGTAATGGCAGGCCCAGGCTGGAGGTTGGCAACAATAGCTGGGAGGGCAGTGCACGAATGCTTTCTCTCTCCCACCAACCCACACACAAGGCTACCGTCTACTCCTAAAGGGATTCACCTCATGTTCTCAAGACAGGCTGGGATAATTACCCCTTGCAACTAGTTTTCTACCTACAAGGAACCTCACACATAGGGGATTTATTTATTTATAGATTTTGCATCCCGTCCTTCCCTTCACAGGCTCATGGCAATTTACAACAGATATAAATTAATTACAGTAAATAATCGATTAAAACTATTCCCATAATTGAGAAGAGAAGAAGAGGAGTTGGATTTATACCCTGCCTTTAAGTGTTTAATTGATTTTAACTGTTTTGATAGGAATGTTGTATTTTAACGTTTAATTGATTATTGCACTTTTTATGTTGTAACCTGTCCAGTATTATAATAATAATACAATATAAATAATTTATATATACATACATACATACATACATACATACATACATACATACATACATACATACATACATACATACATACATACGGTGTCTCAAGGCGGCTTACAAATTCCTTTTCCCTTTTTTCCGCACAGCAGACACCTTAAAATGGGGCTGGAAAAGATCTGAGAGAACTGTGATTAGCCCAAGGTCACTCATCAGGCTTTATATGTAGGAGCGGGGAAACAAATCCAGTTCACCAGATAAGAGTCCGCCACTCACATGCAGGAATGGGGAATCAAATCCGGTTCGCCAGAATAGAATCCACCTGCTCTTAACCGAAGCCAAATAGAAGTAACAACAATATAACAATTTCACACAGTCCACATTTTGGAGGAGATAAACATAGGCGGAAAAAAGTTGGGAGACCGGATGGCAATAACCATATGCGGGGTGGAACCGTTTTGGCCCCTTCCGCACATGCAGAATAATGCCCTTTCAATCCACTTTCAATGCACTTTGCAGCTGGATTTTACTGTGTGAAATAGCAAAATCCCCTTGCAAACAATTGTGAAAGTGGATTGAAAGGGCATTATTCTGCATGTGCGGAAGGGGCCTCTGTCTTACAGGCCCTGCGAAACAGCATCAAATATCACAGGGCCCGGGTCTCACTTCTCCAAGCATTCCACCAGGTTGGCGCCAGGGCCAAAAAGCCCTTTTGCATATTGATGATTTCCTGCAGCACGCTGCAAAACTCAGCCAAGCTCCCCCATGAACCCTGCAGAAGAAGATCAGTAATTAGGTGGGCGAGATGTACTCCAGAGAAGATCAGCAGATGTTCTTATTGATCCACCACGTTCCCAAACAGCTGCAAAGTCCCAGAGCACCATTTGAAAGGCCACCAGCCAGAGAACTGAGCTTTGCTCAAGGCACAGAGAGAAAATACAATAAAATTAAATTAAAAAAAACTCTAGTCAGATCTTGAAGCTCATTAAGAACCTGACGCACGCCACGACCTACCTCATTGATCATTTCGATTTCTCGAAAGGTTAGCCTGTCCAGCCAGTCTACTTTCACCATGTGACCTTGCCGGTGAGACTTGGTGAGCTGCCAACAGAAGAAATATAGAGATGCATTATTTAAATCGTTGCAGGTAGGGAGGGGAGAAATTATCCTTACGACTCATCACGTCGATCATGGGGGTGCAAGGAGAAGAATATGCACAATTCGACACGAAGTACATTTCACAGAATTCAGACATGCTGAACGGTCATTGCGTACAAAAGATTAATAACACAACCATCCCGGTGGGAAAGGCCAAGGTAAATCAGGGTAGCTGCACGCATGTCCACACTGAAGGCGACCACAAACCAATATAAGGTGCAAACGTGTGCAATTTCAATTAAATAGCAGTGCAGTGCCATCCAGCTAAAGCGATATAGTTCAATTATAAGCAGAAAACCTATATTCAGCTCACAATTAAGGTGACAACCTCACAGATAGTTGGGCAAGATTTATTTATTTATTTATTTATCTATTTATTTATTGGTTAGGTTTATATACCGCCCTCCCCTGGAGGGCTCAGGGCAGTGAACAACATATAGAATAGAGCACATATGTCAAACTAAAATCCGTTAAATATCAATTAATATAGGCTCTAACAAAATAAACCCCACCCCATTAAAATGCAGCATTATTAAGATCAACATAAAAGATGGCAGCTACTATCAATTCCCTTAAAAACCAGAGGGAAGGGGCGGCAGGATCCACTTGATATTATAAGGAGGGAGGGCCCATCAGCAGCTAGTCTCCCCAAAGGTCCGGCGGAACAGCTCAGTCTTATAGACCCTGCGGAACTCATTAAGATCCTGCAGGGCCCGGACAGCTGGAGGAAGAGTGTTCCACCAGGCAGGGGCCAGAGCTGTAAAGTGTACGTGTCTCAAGGCCAAACAGTACAATAAATCACAAATCCAAAAATCCACTATTTGGACTTAAGAACATAAGAACATAAGAACAGGCCAGCTGGATCAGACCAAGGTCCATCTAGTCCAGCTCTCTGCTACTCGCAGTGGCCCACCAGGTGCCTTTGGGAGCTCACATGTAGGATGTGAACGCAATGGCCTTCTGCGGCTGTTGCTCCCGATCACCTGGTCTGTTAAGGCATTTGCAATCTCAGATCAAAGAGGATCAAGATTGGTAGCCATAAATCGACTTCTCCTCCATAAATCTGTCCAAGCCCCTTTTAAAGCTATCCAGGTTATTGGCCATCACCACCTCCTGTGGCAGCATATTCCAAACACCAATCACACGTTGCGTGAAGAAGTGTTTCCTTTTATTAGTCCTAATTCTTCCCCCCAGCATTTTCAATGAATGCCCCACCCTGGTTCCAGTATTGTGAGAAAGAGAGAAAAATTTCTCTCTGTCAACATTTTCTACCCCATGCATAATTTGATAGACTTCAATCATATCCCCCCTCAGCCGCCTCCTCTCCAAACTAAAGAGTCCCAAACGCTGCAGCCTCTCCTCATAAGGAAGGTGCTCCAATCCTTCAATCATCCTTTTGCTGCCCTTCTCTGCACTTTTTTCTATCTCCTCAATATCCTTTTTTTTTTTGAGATGCGGCTACCATGAACTGGACACAGTACTCCGGCGCGGGTCGCATCTCACTGCTTTATATAAGGGCATGACAATCTTTGCAGTTTTATTATCAATTCCTTTTCTAACATCCCCAGCATAGAGTTTGTCTTTTTCACAGCCGTTATGCATTGAGTTGACATTCCCATGGAACTAATAACTAAGATACCTAAATCCCTTTCCTGGTCTGTGACTGATAGCACTGACCCCTGTAGTGTGTGTATGTGGTTTGGATTTTTGCCCCTATGTGCATCACTTACATTTTGCTACATTGAACTGCATTTGCCATTTCTGAGCCCACTCATCTAATTTATCAAGGTCCGCTGGAATTTTCTCATAGTCCTTTGTGGTTCTCACCAATCTCTCTTTACATAATTTGGTATCATCTGCAAACTTGGCCACCCACCCTACTTCCAGGCAGGTCATTTATGAATAGGTTAAAGAGCACTGGTCCCAAACTGATCCTGGGGGACACCACTCCCGACATCTCTCCACTGTGAGAACTTCCCATTTACACCCACTCTTTGTTTTGTCTCTTTTACACCCAGGTATATACACTTGAGGTGTATACCTGGAATCTTGCCCAGCAATCCGTGGGATGGTTATCTTAACTGCAGACTAAATATAGGTTTACTGCTTATGGGTTTCCCATATGCAGTTATAGTTAGTTGAACAGCACTGCACTGTTATTTAATTAAAACTGCATGTTTCCACCTTATATTGCTTTGTGGTAGCCTTCAGTGTGGAAGTTCTTGCCTATATTGTGATTTACTTTTGTTATGGAATGTTTGGGGTCTGATTCAGCACCAAGGACAGCTATTGCCAGTCTGAGTAGACAATAGTGACCTTCATGGACCAGGGGTCTGATTCAGCACCAAGGACAGCTATTGCCAGTCTGAGTAGACAATAGTGACCTTCATGGGCCAGGGGTCTGATTAAGCACCAAGGACAGCTATTGCCAGTCTGATTAGACAATAATGACCTTGATGGACCAAGGGTCTGATTCAGCACCAAGGACAGCTATTGCCAGTCTGAGTAGACAGTAGTGACCTTCATGGACCAAGGGTCTGCTTCAGCACCAAGGACAGCTACTTACAAGTTTGATTGGGTCTGTAATCATGCCTTCCAGATTTTATAGATCTCAACCACCAGCCCCTGATGGTAGTCCGTGAACATCTGGAGAGCTGCAGGTTGCAGACCCCTGGAGTAGACAATACTGACCTTGATGGACCAGCCGTCTGATTCAGGACCAAGGAGAGCTACTGCCAGTCTGAGTAGACAATAGTGACCTTGATGGACCAAAGGTCTGATTCAGCAGAAGGCAGCTTTATGTTTGGGGACTGGTCATTGGCCCACTGCAGAGCATCATACTAGGAAGTCCCAGGTTCTAATCCCGGCATCCCTCATTAAAAGCACCAGACAGTAGGTGATGCAAAAGACCTCCAACTGAGACCCGGGAGTGCGGCTGCCAGCCTGAGTTGACAATACTGACCTTGAGGGACCAAGGATTGGATTGAGGGCAAGCCAGTTTCCTGTGTGTGTGTGTGTGTATAACTTTGTGCAAGAGTCTAACTGGCCATTTTGTGGGGTTTCAACCCCATTTTTTTTAAAACTGGCTACATTCGAACCCCCCCATTGAAATGAGTGACTGAACTGGGGTCTCACGTTACCTCAGAACCTGGTTAGTTAATTGTTCGGCAAGCGCAAGACAGTTAAGGGGCACAAAAAGAAGCTGGATGCTTGAGAACTGTATATAGTTGCCCACAGATTCAATACAGGAAAAGCTTTCAGATTATTAGAGATTAGTCTCACAGAGGGCACAAACATGCACTCTGATAAAGGCAGATGCTGGCAGGTCACACCTCCTCGCTACTTACTTCCTCCAAGTGCTCCTTGTCGGAGGCCTACATTGAAGAGACCCGTTCATTAGTCACACGCCTTCAAGAGCAACGGCTACCAGACCACCAACCCAAATTTTATTCTCTCAATGCTGAGAAATTTTACGTCGACCTGGTCAGTCACAGGGAATGACAAATTGATAGAAGCTATCGTTTCCTGAAGTCCCTAGCACTACCCCGGAAGTTAACTCTTGGAATTCCTGGAAACTCTATGTTAGAACTGCAAAGTATCAACTTCTCAAATCAAAAATTTCCTCAATAGGTTTATTACTGGAAGATATCTGTATGCTGACACCCAGAGAGATTTTCCAAACCTTGAAAAGTAGACTTCTAGAACAGGAATATCATATCTCGTTGGGGCAAGCAGATAAATCATGCTCACCCCTCTCTGTCGGAATAATACCAGAACAGGGGTACATAGCCAAATATCTTGAATTATTAACTGAACCGCAACAGAGATGGATTACACAAGAGCCAGATCCACACCTTCCCATCGGCCATTTCAAAGGGTCACATTTATCCATACCTCTCCAGGATCGGTTTGTCCACACTGTAAAAAAATCGTAAGGGAGACTTTGCTCACATTATTCTTGACTGTCTGAGATATGTGGGCATTAGAATTTCTCTCTCCGTGGCTGGCCCTGGACAAATCTGAAAGTGACTCTGACTGTTCTGTTGTGGAGCTTCTGTTAAACAACACAGATGTCATGCTCTTGCAAAGTAGCAAAAATTTCCTTTACAAGTGACAGAACTTTCTAAGTAATGGTACTACTAGATAGTCTTCCGTCTGCTTTGAATGTACTCTTGATTTGTATTTCAAAAATGTCTGGCAATGCTCTAGAACCTATTTTTAAATGCCAAATAAAGGTTGTGGTTGTTGTTGAACTGCAAAGTATTCAGCCATTCCTAGAGCTACCATTTGCCACTTCCTGTTAGAACCTCCAGTAAGTACACAAGTATACAAATTTTCTTCTGCAGCCACCAAGAGTACTGGCAGGTCATAGCACCCGGGTGCAGGGATCCCCAACAACCATCGGAGGTTTGTCAGCCCTGGAAGCAAACCCCATTAAACTCATCACCAGAAGACAGCTTCAGATTTGTCTTCACTGCTATATTTAACAATATTTTTTGACAAACATAAGGGAAAAAAACAACCAAAAAGAATTCAAAACTTATAGAAACAGCAAAAAAATAAACAGTACATCTACCGAAGACTGCATTGAGGGTGGATCCTGCCCTGTTTACAAGAGAGAAACACATGGGACTGTTTGGGGGCATGGTATGTTTCCAGGCCAGAAAGCCTGGGAGAAACAAACAGGCGTGAAGTCCTGGTCATATTCTCTGGGAACTTTCTTCTGTAAAGAAGGTGGCCCCTCCATTCTTCCAGCTCTTCTGAGGCATCTTCAAGGATTTAGAAGTTTACTTATTGAAACTGCTTGGTTTTCTCCACCTTCCCCGCCCCACCCCCATCTGTTTTCACAATTCTGTGCTGTTAATGCACATCTGGGTTCTGCATTTGGAATACATTTATGCAATTCAAGCAAAAAAAGAGAGACTGCATTGAGAAAATCATAACATGATGGATCCCAATGTGACATTCTCTAATATTATCAGAGAAATCATCATGAAATTTAAAAAGCCACCGTCTTCTGTCCACCACCTCTAAACCACCTTTACTAGAAGAAGAAGAAGAGTTTGGATTTATATCCCCCCTTTCTCTCCTGTAGGAGACTCAAAGGGGCTTACAATCTCCTTGCCCTTTCCCCCTCACAACAGACACCCTGTGAGGTAGGTGGGATGAGAGTCTCGGTGCTGCACTTAGCCCGTCACCCAGCTGGCGCGTGTGGAGTGCACAGGCTAATCTGAATTCCTCCAGATAAGCTCTCCACAGCTCAGGCGGCAGAGAGCAGGAATCAAACCCAGACAGATACACCCAGCCTAACCTCCTACTAACTAGTCAGTCTCTTATATCTTAATCATTATCAAATTAACAATCCTCAAATTGTTATTTTTTTTAACGTGATCAATTCAGCTTCAGAGATTTGTCTTCATTGCTGAAACACACGTCAGCATTTTTTACAAACTTCTCCTTTGGAAGACTGTGCTGATCCCTTTGTGAGAATCCCAAGATTATTTGGGGTGAACTCAAAAGAAAGTTTATCTACAAGGGGCATCTGTGTGTGTTTTGAAAACACCACATTTCTGATTGTATTTTATTGCATACACCAAAAGCAAGCAGAGACGAAGGCCAGAGACATCTCCATTTAATAATGCCATTTGTGTCAACCTTCAAAAGATTAAAGGGGCGTTTTTTAACCCAATCCCTTTTTAATTTTTATAACTGCTTCAAGAGGAAAGCTGCATCAGATACAGCTATAAATCAAAACCCCATTAGAATTTCACTCGAAACAGGGGAAAACTGTGTTCAGTTATCCAGGCAGACCCTAAAGGGCCACAAAAAATACCTTCATTGGGCTTTTGGAGTACCTATCAGCTGACAATAGACTCTGACTTCACCTGAAACTACCACACTTACATGGGTATATAATTATAGAGTTAATATTGTGGCATTATTCTAGGTTGAACCGTGCACCTTTTTCATGAAATATTTGTCCCAGTGTGGGAAACCCTTTTCTAAAGGAACTAAATCAAAGCACAGGTAAAAGGATGAAGTTGTTCTCTAGAACAGTGATGGCGAACCTATGGCACGGGTGCCAGAGGTGGCACTCGGAGCCTCTACAAGCAATAATAATACACACACAGAGTTCATCATGGGGCGAAAATCAATTTCCCCACACACACACACACACTTCCAGACTGGCCTGGGCCACTGAGCACCACTTCAAGATAACCGCTGCAAGCAGGGAGGACCTGGCCATGCCACTGGTGCCTGTGCCTTGCAGACTGCTGCCCGAGGGGCTGGAAGCAGAGAGGCAAAGATGCTAGAGAGGCACAGAGCGCACGAGGACTTGCTGAGGATTAGAGCAGGCTGGCCCCTGCTCGAGCCGGTGGGGGGCTGGGACTTAAGAGGGAGCCAACCGGGCTTCTGGGGGGGTTGCAAATGGCCGCAATTTGGGTTGGGTTGCACTTAAGCACTGGTCTCAAAAAGGTTCGCCATCACTGCTCTAGAACAATAAGGGCTAGAAACCTTTTCTTTGGATAGGGGGTTTTGAGCCTGAAATGATTCGAATTAGATTTCTGCAGACAATAGCAACCCAGTGTTTACACTACAGAATCTCACTTGCAGAGCTAAATGGTGAAGAGGTGAACAAAGTAAGTCAATTTAGGACCCCAGCAGAGAGACCGATGGGACATAAATGACGTAAATAAGTAAATTCAGCTCGCGATATTCAACACCTTTGAAGTACGTACGGCATTGGACAGCCGACCCAACACTCGGGCAAAGTAGCGATTGCTTAACGTTCAACCTTGGGAATGTCACCGCAGCCGGCTGACCATAAATGTGGGGATTATCATGCATTTTTTTTATTAGAATCCCAAGGTAAACTAGCCTTAGTAGAGATGCAGCTGCAGCTTCAACTTTCCTTAGTTTATGGCCACGATAAATCTCAAAAGGACGAAACAGACACATTTATAACCCTGTTCCAGCTGTTCAGTCCAATTTGCACAAAATCAAGGACGACCGCCTTGAACGTTGCGACATTTAACATCCCATTTTTTTTGAAAGAGCAGACATTAAGGCTGCAATCCAACCGGGGCCAGTTGCATTAGATGAGAGCGGGCCCTAAGCCGCGATCTGTGCTAACAAGAGACACCTGTGTAGGGACGTTCAGTCCGGAGTGTGGTTCTGTGGCTCCAGAATCCGGAATTCAGAAGCTCACCCCAATGCCATTGCTTCTACACTGCAAGAGACCAGACCAGTGTGAAGAGGGTTGTTCTTGGGAGTGGTGCCAACTTTAGTCAGCTCTCAGAGGAGTTTTGGCCCAGGAACGCACCTTTTAGTGGCACAGAATAACTCCACAAAAAGTGTGGCGTAAGTCATATGCTTCTACGGGCTTTCCTGGGAGAGAAAGAAGTTTCTTCTTCTCCTTCTCCACTGGTGTCCATGCCACCGATTACCTCTTTGGCGCAATGCCACAGCATCGTCCTGGCCACTGCTCTATGTCCCCCCCCCCCACCTCTGGCTGGCTGCCTCTTGCCAAAACTGAATGGTAACAAAGGACCACAAAAACATTGCCACCACTAATGCATTAGTACTGGACACTTCTACTCAATGTTGAAGAAGAAGGAAGGAGGAGAAAGGAGGAGAAAGAAAGAAAGGACCGCCCCTGGAACGCCTCCGCCATGCCCTCGCCACACCCCACAGGAGTACGTACCCAGTGTGTTGTGCACCCCCCACCCCCGTGGAGCTATGCCTCTTGGAGTTAGGCCTCTGGTTTCACCACTTCATCAGTGTGGTGTAGTGGTAAAGAGTAGGGTTTGTGTCCCCAACCTCCACATCAAGCCTGCTGGGTGATCTACTCATGAAAGGAAGGAAGGAAGGAAGGAAGGAAGGAAGGAAGGAAGGAAGGAAGGAAGGAAGGAAGGAAGGAAGGAAGGAAGGAAGGAAGGAAGGAAGGAAGGAAGGAGGAAGGAAGGAAGGAAGGAAGGAAGGAAGGAAGGAAGGAAGGAAGGAAGGAAGGAAGGAAGGAAGGAAGGAAGGAAGGAAGGAAGGAAGGAAGGAAGGAAGGAAGGAAGGAAGGAAGGAAGGAAGGAAGGAAGGAAGGAAGGAAGGAAGGAACATAAGAACTATCCTGCTGGATCAGACCAGAGTCCATCTAGTCCAGCTCTCTGCTACTCGCAGTAGCCCACCAGGTGCCTTTGGGAGCTCACATGCAGGAGGTGAAAGCAATGGCCTTCTGCTGCTGCTGCTGCTCCTGAGCACCTGGTCTGCTAAGGCATTTGCAATCTGAGATCATGGAGGATCAAGATCGGTAGCCATAGATCGACTTCCCCTCCATAAATCTGTCCAAGCCCTTTTTAAAGCTATGCAGGTTAGTGGCCCTCACCACCTCCTGTGGCAGCATATTCCAAACACCAATCACACGTTGCGTGAAGAAGGGTTTCCTTTTATTAGTCCTAATTAGTCATAAGGAAGGAAGGAAGGAAGGAAGGAAGGAAGGAAGGAAGGAAGGAAGGAAGGAAGGAAGGAAGGAAGGAAGGAAGGAAGGAAGGAAGGAAGGAAGGAAGGAAGGAAAGAAAGAAAGAAAGAAAGAAAGAAAGAAAGAAAGAAAGAAAGAAAGAAAGAAAGAAAGAAAGAAAGAAAGAAAGAAAGAAAGAAAGAAAGAAAGAAAGAAAGAAAGAAAAAAAGAAAAAAAGAAAGAAAAAAAGAAAGGAGGAGAAAGGAGGAGAAGTTTGGATTTATACCCAACTTTTCTCTTTTGTAAGGAGACTCAAGGTGGATTACAAGTTCCTTTCCCTTCCTCTCCCCACAACAGACACCTTGTGAGGTAGGTGGGGCTGAGAGAGTCCTGAGAGAACTTTGACTAGCCCAAGGTCACCTAGCAGGAATGTAGGAGTGCAGAAACACATCTGGTTCACCAGGTAAGCCTCTGCCTCTCATGTGGAGGAGTGGCGAATCAAACCTAGTTCTCCAGGTTAGAATCCACCTGCTCTTAACCACTACTCCACACTGGACCTCTGTGATCAACCTCTTTGCATGAAGAAAGGCTGAGATTCGATCCCTACATCTCCCAATGAAAGAACTGTATTGTGATTTATACCCCACCTTTCTCTTCTGTAAGGAGATTCAAGTTGGCTTACAAGCTCCTCTCCCTTCCTCTCCCTACAACAGACACCTTGTGAGGCAGGTGGGGCTGAGGGAGTTCCAAAGAACTGTGACTATACCCAAAGTCATCCAACAGGAATGTAGGAGTACAGAAGCACATCTGGCTCACCTGATGAGCCTCCACCACTCAGGTGGAGGAGTGAGGAATCAAACTCAGTTCTCCAGATTAGAATCCATCTGCTCTGAACCACTACACCACGCTAGCAATGTGTTTACCAAAGTGGAAAACAAAAGAGAGAAAAGGAACTGTCACACATGCTGAATAATGCTAAATGATATACTTTCAATCCCAGGAAATGATTTTTAAAGATCATTTGCAAGTGGATTTTGCCATTTCAGACAGTACAGTCTAGTTGCAAAATGAACCAAAAGTGCCTAAAGCTAAGGGATCCCCAACCCTTTTGAGCCCATGTTTCAGGTTTTACAGCATGGTGCAGAGAGCCACAAAACAGCCATCCAAGTAGGCAGAGACAGCAATAAAACGACTGCACACAGCAAAGATTCTTGCGTGGTGGCGGCAGCTGTTGCAAATCAACATTTTTAAAGTAAATCTGCACAGCCAGCCACATCTCCAACAGCCAATCAGAAGCCTCGCTGGGGTACAGGTCCATGTGGCCCCACCCACTTCCTAAAAAACACTGGGTGGGAGTCAGAAAAGGTGTGGGCGAGAACCATGGTGACCCTCGGCGCGATGCCGGGGGGGCCCCGTCTAAGCCACCACAGAAGCTTTGCTACCCTATCACAGTTTACACAAGCCACAAGATTCTGCATATTGAGAATTGGATATCTCCTTCTTTGTGGTGTCCTTAACCCCAAATATTCCTTACAACCTTGATATAGAGGCACTTGCATACGGGTGGTCAATTTTATTTATTTTATTTATTGATTTATAATCATTTTTATATACCGCCCCTCTCCCAAAGGGCTCTAGGCGGTGAACAACACAATAACAGCAATTCAACAATTCACACTAAAACCCCAATGAAAACAGCGGATTAAGCAAATTTATCGGCATCCAGCATAAAACTTCATAAAACTTCATAGGCCCACCCTGGAAAGAACAAACCCAGAGAGTTGGGCCCTGTAAAAGTTAAGGATCCAGAGTGTAAAGGGGGGAAGAGGAGGGTGTACATCAGCAGCCGGCTTCTCCAAACGCCCGGTGGAACAATTCGGTCTTACAGGCCCTGCGGAACTCTCCAAGATCCCGCAGGGCCCGGATAGCTGGTGGTAAAGTGGTCCACCAGGCAGGGGCCAGGGCTGTAAAGGCCCTGGCCCGGGTAGAGGCCAGCCGCATCATTGAGGGGCTAGGGACAACCAGCAAGTTGGCCTCTGCCGAACGCAGAGGCCGCACGGGGACATATGGGGTAAGACGTTCCCGAAGGTACGAAGGTATGAATTTTCCAGCAGGTGGCCACTCCTGAATTGGTGTTTTCTCCGCAAAACTGGATTGGCTGAATCACTGCAATATTCACCTCACCTGAAATTCTTTTCGGGAGATGCCCGAGGCCAAAACCCCAATTCTCCTGCCCATCAAACGTGCGTCCTGTGACCAGCGATGAGTCTGTCCCCAAACATTTATTCAAGAGACTGCCAACTTCAATGCAAAAGCCTTACAGTGAACCGGCCAAGACGAGTTCAGAAGGGTTTATCTGGGGCAGGGGTCTGCAACCTGTGGCTCTCCTGCCAGTATGGCCGACAGCAGGGGCTGATGGGATTTGTAGTCCACGAACATCTGGAGAGCCGCAGGTTGCAGACCCCTGATCTGGGGGCTCCATCACATCTCTAGTCTGCCCTTCCTCTGTGACACCCCAGCAAGACTGGTTAGGTTGACAGAGGCAACTAGTCCTAGAGCTATACCTGGAACCAGTGTCACCAAGGATGTTCTCTGAAGTTCTCAACTGGAGACAGGAAACCAGGATTTTGAGCAGGAACTTCACCCACAGCCTGATCCAGGACAGCTACAGACAAAGGTAGGCCGTACTAACCATCTACTAAACAGCGTCGACCCTGCTCAGCTTTTGAGACCTGTTGAGATCTCCTAACCTAGGCCATTGAGGTCAGGACTAAGAGAGGAAAACTACCACTAACTCAGAGGCCCTTTCCGCCCCTGCACCGGCACTGCGTACGAGTGGCCCCCGAAGAGGCTGGCGTGGGAGACCCGCCCACACTACCCTCCGACCTTCACGGGTCGGAGGACAGCGAGGGAGGGTCTCAGCAGTCCGGTAGAGCGACGCAGGATGACGAGGTGAGGGGGGGGTGGACGGGGAACACGCTGTTTTTAAAAACAGGAGGGAGGTTTTGGGGCGGCCTGACGCCGCTCTGGGGGAGGTGGAGGGGAGCCAGGTCGGCGCCTTTGCTAGCATGCTTCAGCAGCGCTTGCCTGTGCTTAATGGCTTGGCTTCAAGGACGGCATTTTGCCGCCCCTAAGGCGCTAGTATTTGGCCAGCGGAAACGCCTGTGAGCTAAAATTTGCAAATGTTTTCCATGCATCTTTTCAAAGATGGCAATGCTCAATGCCCTGTGCCTCCAACCTCTCCCCAAAGTCTGGAAGATGCTGCAAAACAGATGTGCAGGGTTAAATTTACACCTTGTCCTAGTTGCACCAGCGCATGGAACACTGCGGATGAAGACCATGGCCAGCCCAAATGGAAATGTGCCCTCACCTTGGCTAAGCGGCTCATCTGGTCTTCTGAAAGGGTACTGCTGGTCCTCCCGGGGGTCTTGGTGGGCTCCGAGCCGTCCGCTTCCACGTTGGGCCAGACTTTCAAATCGTGCATCCCTTGCCGGAACATCCTACAAGAAAGCACGCTGTGTGTTAACAAACACTGGGGAATAGTTCACCTTACAGGGACATAGTGCTTGCTCATAAAGGTCTTATCACAGGACTCAAGGGAGAAGCAGTGGCGTAGGAGGTTAAGAGCTCGTGTATCTAATCTGGAGGAACCGGGTTTGATTCCCAGCTCTGCCGCCTGAGCTGTGGAGCTTATCTGGGGAATTCAGATTAGCCTGTACACTCCCACATATGCCAGCTGGGTGACCTTGGGCTAGTCACAGCTTCTCAGAGCTCTCTCAGCCCCACCTACCTCACAGGGTGTTTGTTGTGAGGGGGGAAGGGCAAGGAGATTGTAAGCCCCTTTGAGTCTCCTGCAGGAGAGAAAGGGGGGGATATAAATTCAAACTCTTCTTCTTCTTCTTCCTGCTTTCAGCCGGACCATAATTTCCATTTTAGTTATTTAAAACATTTATTAGCCACCGTTCTGCTTTTCAGAACTCAAGGGGCCTACAATATAAATAGGAAAACACAAGGACATAAAACACATTTTTAAAAGGATGTGAATGAAGTTTACAGTTTAAAATTGACGACAGGCAAAAAATCTAATTGAATAAAACCTCTGGGCATAAAGCAGAGATCGCTGGGGGAGTGTTGGGTTAGGGTTGTGGGGGAGGAGGTAGTTGTAAGTGTCCTACATTGTTCAAGGGGTTGGAGTAGACCTTTCCAGCTCTATGTTTCCAAAATTGACCAGCTGCCTCCTAAAGGTAGAAAACAAAGGGGCTACTGGTGGTCCCTGGCCCCTCCATGATGCGGCTAGCCTCTACCCAGCTAGCCGTAAAAGCACTGGCCTCTGCCTGGTGGAACACCCTTCCATCAGATGTGCAGGCCCTGCGGGATCTTAGCAAATTCCGCAGGGCCTGTAAAACGGTTTTGTTCCACGGGGCTTTTGGTGAGGCCAGCCACGGACCCCGCCCCCCCCGGGATGCCCCTGTGTTGCGTGCCACTCCATCATTGGCACGC
This sequence comes from Sphaerodactylus townsendi, assembly GCF_021028975.2. Taxonomy (NCBI): domain Eukaryota; kingdom Metazoa; phylum Chordata; class Lepidosauria; order Squamata; family Sphaerodactylidae; genus Sphaerodactylus; species Sphaerodactylus townsendi. Next base: position 7,860,765 of record NC_059431.1, on the reverse strand, counting down.
CCAATATAACACCTAACCTACACTGCTGCCCCCGCTTGGCCTTGGGACCGGACGTCATACTCTTATAATTTGTTGTACCGTTTTACTGTTCTGATGCTGCTAGGTTTTATGAGTTCTGTAAACTGTTTTTAGCTTAATTTAAGTTATTTTATGATGTGTAGTGTTGTTTTCGGCCACTGTGTGTAATATTGTTTGGCCTGGTGTACACCGCCCAGTGCCCTTCGGGGGCGGGAGGTTTAAAAATGTAATGTATAAGTAAGTAAGTAAGTAAGTAAGTAAGTAAGTAAGTAAGTAAGTAAGTAAGTAAGTAAGTAAGTAAGTAAGTAAGTAAGTAAGTAAGTAAGTAAGTAAGTGCACCTCCTTGGGGAAGTTGCTCCATAATTGTGGAGCCACCACCAAAAAGGCTCTTTCTTGTATAACCACCAGACAAGCTTCTTTGGTCAGTGGGGGAGTCAAGCAGTGACCTCTGTGATCTCAATTGTCAGGAAGAAACCCAAAGTCCCCGTACCAAGCCATACAAGGCTTTAAAGGACAAAACCAACATCTTGAATTGGGCACAGGAGCAGACCGGGAGCCAGTGTAACTGCTCAGGCATTGAAGTCACAAGCTTCCAATAACTGTCTACAACTAGACATCTGACCACTGTCTGCAGTTTCCGAATGCAGTGCAGCTACAGCATTTCAGAGATATTGGTGGACTGAGAGTTCATCCATATTCCAATCTACCTCTTCCTTTCATTCGGTGCATTACTCAGCGGGTTACGCGCTCGATTTTATCATAGTACACAGTCAGTATGGAGCAGTGCTTAAGAGAAGTGGTTTCTGATCCAGAGAACTGGATTCGTTTCCTCTCTCCTCCACATGAAGCCTGCTGGGTGACCTTGGGCCAGTCACAGTTCTCTCTGAACTCTCTCAGCCCCACCAGCCTCACAAAGTGCATGCTGGGGAGAAGGGAAGAAAAGGTGAATGACGTGTGAGTTCTAATACTGGTCCTATAATCTGCATCAAAATCTCACCTAAAAGCCATGGGTGAGAGCACAGCACCTTTTCCTAAGGGAGCTATCTGTTCCATGTTTGTGGGTGGATGTGTTTTCAGCCAGATGAAACCCCTTATTAAAAGCCAGGGCCGAAAGATGTATTCTAGCCTGGTGTGTAAAATAAATAAATAAGCAAGCAAGCCAAGTAGATGCCAGGAAAGACTCAAAGAGGAGGGCGTTCCAAAGGCAAGGGGCCACCACCAAAAATGCCCCATTGGCAAACGGCCCAATTCATACATACCCATATTTCCCAAAGAGCGAGACTGTCGTTCCCCCAACAGGGACCGCTTTGCCAGGACCGTAGACATCCCATATTGTCAAGGCTACCTGGGCGTTACGGGGCAAATCTGGATACTTGACGGGCAGTTTCAACCATTCGTTCCAGCTGAGGAGAGAGAACATCTTTGTGAATAAGCAGTAAAGCCCGTGTCCATTTTAGAGGCAAAGTTCAATTCCTGAACTCAAGACCAGAGACAGGGTAGGCACATGGTGCAAGGATAGATGGGGGGGGGGGGGAGATTTTGTTGTGAAGTGATTAGAGCAGGAGGCCCCAGCGGGGTCCTTGTGAGTGCCCCATAGCACACACTAATACTTTTCCCGGCACCCACCAAGTGATTTTAGAAAGGGGTTGAGGCCAGGTGAGGCTCTTGCCCAGCCGGGCTTCCAATTGGTCACTAAAGATTTGATTGACTGTGCAGATTAAACTAATATTGTTTCAGAGGATGCTGCCATTACAACTTCGGTTTTATTCTCTCACTCCTTCTCTACAGTGACCCTCTAAAATTACTCCTTTTACACCTTAGCCATGGGCTTCTTCTGTGAGTGGGTGGCTCCGCCTCCAGTGGCAGTCATTTTGGGCTGGGCTCCGCCTCCCACGGTAGCCATTTTGCAGATGCACCCACCGTCAGAATCGATTTCGAATACCTTTAATGGCATATAAACCGCATATACATCACAAATTTAAAACAAGTTTTACAATTTCAAGCGCATTGAAATAACACCGTTTAAAAATTTAGCCACCGCTTCCAACAGATCAAGGTTGTGGCTATTTAAAAGAAACAAAACCTTCTGATCATCTGTTATACCTTCACTTCCGAGACAGGAGGGATTATAAGCCTTCCCATCTTTCTTCATAAAGGGAATAATTCAACAGCATATGAGATACTGTTTCACAGAACTCCATGCCACAGGGCATTTTCTTTGTGTGGAATACCAAGATGACGCCCCTGGCTAAAGGAAGCAGGCGCACATTTCTGCACCTAGCTAAGGTGATTGTTTCATACCAATTTGGCCTCAAATCCAGGAGGTAGAAATGGCTGCAATTAACCTTATCCACCGTATTCCCAGAGAGATCGGGAACAGGTTTTATTGGCTTCCTCTAGCATCTGCTTGAACTCTATCAAAAAAGTCTCTTCTTGATAGCCCCATAGACCTCCTGCTCTGTTAGCATCAGCAGGTCCTCTAAGGAAATACCCAGCTCATTGAGTTTGGCTTCGATTTTAGCCCACCATTGCCAGGGAGGATGGTACGTCCCGTCAGAATCAGAATTCCAAACATGCCCGCATGATCAAAAAGGGGTGGGGTCCCCTAGGCTAGAGCACAAAACTGGGGAGACCTGGGTTCGAATCTGCTATTTCCTATGAAGCTTACTGAGTGATTTCGGGCTGGTCGGGGCCCAAATGGAAGGCGAAGCAGAATACACATGCTGCTTCGAGCTACTCTAAAGAACAGCACAGAAAAAAAATTCTCGACGAAGCAGAACAAAAACGGCATGGCCCCCAAGTGTCCAAAACAGAGAGGAAAGGGACTTACTTCCACCGGGTGCTAAAAGCTTTGTAGGATGTCCGAACAGGAAGAGCAACGGGCTTCCCTTCTGCAAACACTTGGCAGGTCACATACAGGTCAGAACAAGTCTCCTGGTACAGTCCCGAGAACCGCAGCATCGGATTTTCCAAAACTGCCTTGTAGCTCTTCTGCTCTCTTTTGCCCTCCAAACTTCCTCTAAAAAAGCGCAAAGTAAGATCGTAAAGCAGGATGAGACAAACACAAAGCCAAAGCAACTCCACCTATCAACAGCTGAGTGTGCTGTAAATCTTAACATACAGCCAGTGTAGAGTAGTGGTTAAGAGAAGATGCACTTTAATCTGGAGAACCGGGTTTGATTCCCTGCTCTACCATTTGAGCTGTGGAGGCTTATCTGGGGAACCAGATTAGCATGTGCACTCCAACGCATGCCAGCTGAGTGACCTTGGGGTAGTCAAAGCTCTCTCAGTCCCACCCACCTCACAGAGTGTTTGTTGTGTGTGGGGGGTGGGGGAGGAGATTGTAAGCCCCTTTGAGTCTCCTCACAGGAGAGAACGGGTATAATCCAAACTCTTACTATTGTTATATATAAATCCAAACTCTTACTATTGTTATTACTATTCTGACTAGCAGTCCATTTTCATGCAGAGTGCACAACTGCAGACGGACAATCCCCCATGTATGAAAATGGACCCCTTAATTATTAAAAGCTAGCATGTCAGGATTCGGCTTCAGCATCCCTCTGAAATCTTAGTTTTCTGTGTACTTTATGTTAAAACAAAATTCCCACAGGTAGAAAGCTAAGACTTCAGGGAGAATGCTGAAGTAAAATGCTGACATGCTAGCTTTCCATACAGAGATTTATTTTTAATGGAAACAGCCTCCCACCATGACTGTCCCCACTAGCAGTTTGTAACCCAGAAACAATCTAAGTTTCAGACTGATGTCTAATGTGTCAGACTGATATCTGAGAGAACCAGGTTCAAATCCCCACTTGTACTATAGAATAGTGATGGCAAACCTTTTTGAGACCAAGTGCCCAAATTGCAACCCAAACCTCACTTATTTATCGAAAAGTGCCAACATGGTAATTTAACCTGAATGCTGAGGTTTTAGTTTAGAAAAAACTGGTTGGCTCCCTCTTCCTCTGCCCCACCCGCTCAAGCAGGGGCCAGCCTGCTCTAGCCTCCAGCAAGTCCCACGCGCACCGCTCTGTGCCTTTCTAGCATCTCTGCCTCCTCTGCACCTCAGGCAGCAGCCACCCAGAGCACAGGCATCAGGCCCGCCAGCTGAGTCCTCCCTGCTCACCACGGTGCGTGCACATTGTGCTCAGTGGCTCAGGTCAGTCTAGATGTGTGTGTGGGGGGGTGTGATTTTCCGCCCCCCACATGATGGACTCTGTGTGCGCGTGCCCACAGAGAGGGCTCCGAGTGCCACCTCTGCCACCCGTGCCATAGGTTCGCCATCACTGCTATAGAAGCTTTCTGGATGACCTTGGGCCAGTCACATACTCTCTGCCTTGCCAACTTACAGGATTGTTGTTGCAGGGTCAGAACAGAGAAGAGGAGAATGTTGCAAGCGCCTTGGGTTTCCATTGAAAATCAAATCAATTAAAGAAATAAAGGGACAATATTCACCCACTCAATCTCTTGCATGTGTACACAAGGACTCAGCATCAAGAGCTGTTGTTCCTCAATTCTGGCTCAACACACTCCAGATCTTGTTTCCAAAGGAAATAACTTCTAAAAGTATTTTAAATAGGTGTACTGGTAGGGGCGAAGGGGAGGGAGCGTGGAGAAAACTTCTAGACCTTACAGCCGTACTATGTTTATAACCTTAATAAGGTATCGATTTTACATTGTATAATGTACTTATTTAAATTATACATAGTTTATTGGATGCTTCCCACCTTGAGCCTGAAGTTGGTTAGGAAAAAGGCAGGGTAATGCTGATACTCACACAGCATCTAAACAATGGAACATCCTCATTAAGATATTGATATAATGCACTAAATAAAATAAAGCATAGCTCTATATGGAAGTGGGTGGCACCTTCTCTTCTCTCTACCCCCACCCCCAAAGTGAAATGCCTTGCAAAGGGATTGAGACTGAGAACTCATCAGTGGACTTGCCCAACCACTAACACATACAAAAGATACAACGGATGGATGGATGGAGATACATGATAGTTTATAAATACATATATAGAAGTTAATAAAGTACATGATATACAGAGAGACATAGATAGACAGACAGATAAACAACCAGACAGTTAGATATCTGAGATTTCTTAAAGGGTCTCTTGTCTACAATTGTGCATTGCATCGTGTTTTTGTATACACACACATATAGATACATATTCATACACACATGCATATATACACATATGTATATACTCATTTGTGGATCTTTCTATTTATCTATATGGATTTATATATACACACATACATATCTTACAAACATACAAAATATACATACATATAGATAAATAGGTAGATCCACATACACACACATACACACATGTACCTATGCATACATATATATACATAAACCTACGTGCATGCATACACACTTACACACTTAAACATACACATACACACACTGAGGACTCACATCTTGAGTTGCACATTAATGTCCAGATCGCAGCTGTAAACATAGCAGAACTTCTCAGGTTCGCCCATGGCGGCTGTTCCGGAGTCCCTCCCTCCTCTCCGGCCTCTGATGTCTTTCTGGGCGCCTCTCCTCCAATCAGCGTCTGTACAGACGCCGCCCGCTTGCGCCTCGCTTCGCCATCTTTTTTAAGGGCGGCAGAGAGCAAGAGACACCACCTTGTCGTAAGGGAGGAATGCTTTTGTGGGCGCTTTTCCCTATACAAAGATGGCGGGCGCAGCGTACGGCGTGACCAAGATGACAGCTGCCAGTAGAGAAATAGGAATCCGCCATTTAATAAAGGAAAGGAAGGAAAGGATTGGCCGGGAGGGGGCGGGGCTTATGGGGGAGAGTCTTAAAGCTACGCGCCTGGATGGATTAACTCTTGAATGTCGGGACGGAATTTGACGCCTTGCGTTTTGTGCATTATGTTTAAACGTGTTTATTCCAAGTAAAGGGGCAATAGAAAGGCAGTACCTGAATTATTCCCCAAGTTACTTGCAGTGCAATCTCAGGAAAGTTATTCCACCCTAAACCCACTCATTGCAAGGGGTTTACACAGGAGTAACTCTTCTTAGCATTCCACTGTTGGATTGCTCATTCGGAAATGTAATCAATACTACTAGGATTATTTTATTCAAGCTAGGATCATACTGTGCAACCTTTGTATCTTTTAATGTATCAGTTTAATGGGTCTTATGGGCAGAAAGCATCATTTTAATGTATCGTTGCTTCAGTTCTATTTTTTAAAGATTTGTTTTTATTCAAAATTGTACTAAGCTTTTTTTTGGTGGAAACAATAAGGCAACAACCAAAAACAGAAAGAAAATGCTTGGAAATGGGAAAGAGACATAATCCTGGTTTTCCTGCACCAAATATAATCATGCTTAAAGAACTTACTGCTTGCTTTTTAGTTCCAATTAAAGAATTACTTCTTAATTTATGTCACTAAAAAAACTCACCTTTCTCTATTATATCTATCTTCTCGTTCTTCTGTTTCCCTATAGGTGCTTAAGTTGGCATATTTTGTAAATTTTAAGTATTTAGTGTTCTAATTTAAATTATTTACGTTTCTTATTGTACGATGTATTATTTCCAGATTTGAGTTTGATATATTGATTGTATGTGTTATATGTTGACTATATGTAAGCCTTTGGTCAGAGTAGGGCAAGATATAAATCCAAAAATCAAACCAAATCAGAAATTATCCGTTTGGGGGTGGGGGAGTCTGTCTTCTGCAAAAACCTATCAGGGATTTCCAATTGTCCATGAATTTAAATAAGCTCTTTTCTCTAATCAAAGAGGTAAGTTTGGTTATCTTCACCAATTCCACTAACTTCACAAACCATTCTTCTGTTTACTGTAGGTATAGATGCAGTTTCCCATTTGTGCACATACAGTAATCTCACTGCTGATATCATATATATAAAAACAACATTCCACATTTTTTTCAAACTTTCTGTCCATAAGACCCTAAAGAAAAACTCCTGGTTTCATTTGTATATTCATCTTGAAGTTCTTCTGAACTGTTAAATGTATTTATATCTTGTCGAAGGCTTTCACAGCTGGAATCACTGGGGTGCTGTGTGGTTTCCAGGCTGTATGGCCGTGTTCTTGCAGCAATCTCTCCTGACGTTTCACCTGCATCTGTGGCTGGCATCTTCAGAGGATCTGATAGTAGGAAAGGAAAGCAAGTGGAATATATATACCTGTGAGTAAAGGTCAAATATTGAGGGCATCTGAATAGGAGTGGCCTGGCAAGTGAGTAACAATGAAGTGTAGTATGTGAGTAATTTGACTAATCAGCTCCACACAAACACAGGAGGACTATAGACAATAAACAATCAAAGAGAACAAAGGCCAGACTACTTCTACTCAGATGCCTCACCTATTGACCTTGCTATCTCAATTGTTACTCACATGCAACATTTCATTGCTACTCATTTGCCAGGCCACTTCTATTCAGATGCCCTCACCTTTTGACCTTTACTCACAGGTATATATACTCCACTTGCTTTCCTTTCCTACTATCAGATCCTCTGAAGATGCCAGCCACAGATGCAGGCGAAACGTCAGGAGAGAATGCTGCTAGAACACGGCCACACAGCCCAGAAACCACACAGCACTCCAGTATATATACGGTATATCTTTTTTTAACTTTACTATAAGCCTGTCATAAATGATAGACCCTTCATGATGTTCACATTTCCAGTGCATATTCAAAACATTTTTATACATCTTTGCCAATTTCTCTGGTGACAAATATCAATGATACGTCAGTTCAGAAAAATTCTCCTTGAGACCGGAATATAATTTAAGGATCTTTAATCACATATTCTCACATTGTTCCATTTGTATGTTCTGCCCAAGTTAATGGCCCATTTTGTCATACAATCTTTTGCTCTTCTTCTGATTCAAATCTCAAGAAGAGCTTACACATTTTGGTGATGACATGATTGCACTTCATAGATAATTCCACTTCAAATTCAGCCGGGTTAGAGTCTTAAAAACCATAAAATATTTTACATGTTTTAACATCTTTCCAGTAATTGTGCATTAAAAAAATAAAAACAATGACAGGTATTTCCTTCTGCTATTAATTGCTCTCTTGCTTTCATTTTACTGTCTGTCTACTGTCACATTTTACTCTATCCTTCCTCCAAGAAGCACAATGTTGCAGCAGTGTGTTCTTCTCTTATTCATTTCATCTTTACAACAACCTTGTGAAGTAGTTCGGTTTAAGTCTGGCCTCAGTCTCTAGATTTAAGCATCGACAGATTTGACCATGTTGAGATTTAGATATAGCGATAGTCAAACTGCACCAAATGCCTTTCGGGCGAGGGGGGGGGGGGATGCCTTCACTAATTGCCAATACCTAATTAAAGTTATCCTAACCAATGTGTTTTATCGTTTTGTCCCTAGCTTTCGGTTCCTCAGACTGTTGTTTCCTGTTGAGTTTTCTTGTAGAGTTATTTATTTATTATATTTATTTTACTCTCTTCCAGTAGCCGGAATAGTTCCAGTTGCCTGCCAGGGAATTTGCTCATAGAGTATGGGTGGCAGAGGGGGGAATTATGGGGTGTTATAGCAGCAAACAGATCTAGTCAAGGTGGGCTCATGACTCTCTACCTCCACTGGGTCCCTTGATAGAGCCTGCTGTTGTGCGTCAGGACATGAGGTCTGCAAATGATTATTCTCATCGGAGGAAGGTTTGTCCGCCTTCCGATGGAATGGCTCTGGTTGAGCCTACGAGTGCTCCTAGACTACACATTGCTGATAGGGGCTAGTTCTTAGCTCTCACCTGTCTATATACCGGTGGCCTTAAAATTTGACAGGTGAGCTGCAAAGGTCTGGATTCAAGCCCACTAATTCTGAAAAAAAAACCTCAAATCAGCAGCGTGAGTGAGCTGTTGAGCTCTCAGAAACAGCCTGCCCTCGTTTCTTTATGTTCTTTCTCATTAATCTTTCTCTCCTTTTCTTATCTTTCCATTTTTTATCTTCTTTTTTTAATAACGAGGAAAGTTGGACCCTCTCTAATGGCCCAGGGCAGGTCCTGACGTGGCCATGTAAAATGGAAACCTGCCCCTAATATGCAAAGGATGAGGAATTCAGGCGGGTGTTATATTTAAGGACTTGGTTGTAGTAATCATTTTGAAAACCGTTCTTTCATTGTTATTATGTATTTTTTAGAAGGACTCCGCACTAGTGATTCTGAGGAACAGATAGGTCAAGATACTGGGCACCTTTCCTCTTTTGCACTGAAACTATCCCTTCGACATGTAGATTGCTACTTGGAGGAGACTTCCTTACTTCCTGCTTCTTCTCCAAATACCAACATTCTTGCAAGTGTAACCCCCATGCACAGAATGGGTTGACCCAGTAAGGGGTGGAGACTCAAAGCAGCAAGAGGCTGCAGCAGACCTCATGTAGTTGGAGGAGACAAGGCTACCAGACTCGGACCTTGGTTGTATAAGCCCTTAACACCTTGTTAAGGTAACTGCAATATTGTTGGGAACTACTGGGAAGGTAGTTGTTTATTTTTGCTATGTTGTAAATGTTGGAGTTTGTTGTTTCAGAGGTTTTTATGTTTGTAATGGGTGAGAGTTCTCCTGGAAACCTTCATCATGTTGAATCCTGTTCATCAAGCCCTTGGAGTCTTCAGGAGCCAACCCACTTGCAAAGAAGAATTGGACTTAGCAATATCAGAAGACTGTAATTAGAAGGACTTGAAATGAAACCTGAACAGGACCTTGAAGTGTGAGGTTAAATGTTGATGTTTGATGTTATATGATAAAGTAAACCATTTTGTTTTTAAAATTTGTTGTTGCAAACTCATTCCAAGTTCTGCCCCACAGAACCCACAAGCTGAGGTTACACAAGCACCCTTCTTCATCTCCTGCTGCATGCGGAGAGGCGCAAACAGCATCTTTCTCCATCCAGCTAGTTATGATGTGTCTACGGCTTACACCAGATGTTCTCCAGAGCCCTGGTCCTATAACAGACTTAAGAAGCGAGAGGTAGGGTGAAATGAGAGAATTGTTTCTTTTGCTGCAGAGCCTATTTTACTCATAGGAAAGCTGAGATTCACATTCCTAAAAGAATAACACAGTGCATTTTCAGTTGTCATTTCATCCTGACCTGGACCTCATTTTAAAGTAAAATCTCCTCCCAGGGGAGGTACCTAGGTGTGTCTTTGGGGTCACGGATTATATGAAGGGGGCTTCACATATATAAATGTGTATGAGGAGGGTCTTCTCTGACCTCGCTGATGATGTTGTCAAGATGCCTGTGTAAACTGTATAAAGCTTGAAGTTCGGTTGCATATTTTGCTTCTGCCTCAATGAAAATTGGTGCTGCAGCCAAATAAACAATTCTCTTCTTTCACCCTACTTCTTTCCTCTTATTGGGCCAGGGGTTTGGCAAACAGAACCGGTGTAAGCCGTAGACACACCAGTTACATAAGAATAGAGAGCCCATCTTGTCAATTTTCTGTCTAGAATGGACTTCTCTAATAATGACACTTTAGAAGAAGAAGAAATGTTTGGATTTATATCCTCCCGGGTTTGATTCCCCGCTCTGCCGCCTGAGCTGTGGAGGCTTATTTGGGGAATTCAGATTAGCCTGTGCACTCCCACACATGCCAGCTGGGTGACCTTGGGCTAGTCACAGCTTCTCGGAGCTCTCTCAGCCCCACCTACCTCACAGGGTGTTTGTTGTGAGTGGGGAAGGGCAAGGAGATTGTAAGCCCCTTTGAGTCTCCTGCAGGAGAGAAAGGGGGGATATAAATCCAAACTCTTCCTTCTTCTTCTTCTTCCTCTTCCTCTTCGCAGAACCCATAAGACAGCTGCTCCACCCTCTGGCTTTCTCCTCCCATTTTCTTTCCCTTCCCTCTTACTTTCTCTTCCTTTCCCTTTCTCCCTGCTCCTACCTTTCCTTTTCCTTGTTTTTTCCCTGTCCTTTTATTAATGAGTGTTCACATCCCTATTCAGTGGCCTCCTGGATTTATTTATTTATTTATTGGATTTATGAACTGCCCTCCCCACAAGGGGCTCAGGGTGGTGGACAACCATAGTATAAATACAATCTAAACAATCTAAAACAGCACAGTAATGTTCAGTAAAAACAAGAACCATATAGCAACAGATGGCGTCACCCTCCCCACCACCACCACTCTTGTGCCCACGGGAGGCCAGGTGGAATGGGAGTGATGGATAAGGTGACCAGATTGTCACCTTTGTGAACCAGGATGGGCGGGTAGGTAGGCGGCCGCGCGCGCGCGGCCGCAGGAGCATACCACCTTCTGGGGCGCTCCCGTTTCCTGCCCTGTGAAGGCCCCAGAAGGCAGTGCGGCAGCCTTCCAAATTGTTTTAAGGCAGGACTGTCCTGCCAAAAGCAGGACATCTGGTCAGCCTAGTGATGGACTAACCAGGCTGGCCAAATGCCTGGCGGAACAGGTCCGTCTTACAGGCCCTGAGGAAACACTGCAGGTCCCGCAGGGCCCTGATTTCCCATGGAAGCCTGTTCCACCAGGTGGGGGCCAGGGCTGTAAAAACCCTGGCCCTTGTAGAGGCCATCCTGATTCCTTTTGGGGCAGGGACCATCAAGAGGTCCTCCTCCGAGGAGTGGAGGGGCCTAACGGGGCGATATGGGAAGAGGTGGTCCCTTAGGTATGCAGGTCCAAGACCGCGAACGGCTTTGAAGGTCAAAACCAACACTTTAAACATGACCCGGTAATCAATTGGAAACCAGGGCGGATAGTACAGAACCGGTGCAATCCAGTCCCTCTTGATGTTCCCGTAAGAATCCTGGCTGCTGCGTTCTGCACGAGTTTCAATTTCCGGATCATGGATAAAGGCAAGCCCTCATAGAGCAAGTTATAGTAGTCTAACCCAGTGATGGGATCCAAAAATTTTAGTAACAGGTTCCCATGGTGGTGGGATTCAGACTGTGGCGTAGCACCAATGGGACTGGGTGGGACACGACAGGGGCATGGCCGGGCATTCTGGGGATGGGGCATTCCTGGGTGGGGCTGTGGCAAGAACGCTGCCGCTGCACCGGTCCTTGGGCGGGAAATGAATGTACGCAGGCACAGGCTGCCACGCACGCCTGCTAGACTGCTTCAAATTCTGCGCGCTACTGCTGAGGAGTGGAGGAGGGGCGTAACTAAGGCAAAAATCACGTGGCAAAATCACCAATTAGTAACCCCCTCTCGGCACACACAAATAAGTAGTAACCTACTCTCGGGAACCTGTGAGAACCTGCTGGATCCCACCTCTGGACCTGGAGGTGATTAATAGCGGAACTGATTTGGATATTTTCGATTTGAATGTTTTCAAAAACTTTTGAGATGTTTTATTTATGTGTATCTTATCATTGTCATGGAAGCCCTCCGGAGCTCAAAAGGGGAGGGGAAACTTATTAAGTCTAACAAATTGAATTGAATTGAATTTTAAACCCCCCCTCCACTCTCTCATCACCACTAGAGGATAATAGGACCTAAGGGTTGGGATTTCCCCCTTTCCCAATGGGGATTTAGCATCCCCATCCCCTAAACAGGAGGAGACATCTCTTCTAGGGTGGAATTCCCTCTAAGAACTGCCCACCTCTTCTAAAAGCGAAAGAAAATGGTTTCTGTCTTTCTCAGACTGTTTGCTTTATCCACGTGCTATTTTATGCAGATTTAGTCAATTGCTTGATTAGAATTGAATACCAGAAATTAGCATTGGTTTAATCAGGTCAAATCCCTCATAGTTACCATCCAATTGTATATACCAGTGATGGCGAACCTTTGGCACTCCAGCTGTTATGGACTACAATTCCCATCAACCCCTGCCAGCATGGCCAATTGGATGGCCATAACATCTGGAGTGTCAAAGGTTCGCCACCACGGGTATATACTATATAGCCGTGGTGGCGAACCTTTGGCACTCCAGATGTTATGGACTACAATTCCCATCAGCCCCTGCCAGCATGGCCAATTGACTATGCTGGCAGGGACTGATGGGAATTGTAGTCCATAACAGCTGGAGTGCCAAAGGTTCGCCATCACTGCTATATAGTGTGACACTCGCTTGAAATAGTCCAGCAACTTCAAATGCAAATTCCGCTCCTGCCGGTAGATGGGACTAAAACCTAACAATTGGGGAATCTTGCATCCCAAGGGGGACTTCTCCAAAGAAGGCTTGAGTCTGGAATGCATACATATATTTCAGATATCAAATCAAATGAAGGAGGAGGAAGAAGAAACCAACCAACCCCCCCCCCCCCCCGCTCCCTCGCGCACAACTAAATCTCTTTCCTGCCTTTTTTGACTTAAAAAAGAAAAATGGGCATTTCAAAAATCTCCCTGATTAGATTGGAACAAAAAGATGATGCACCCTTTCGGGATGAATCACAAGCCGCAAAGCTCCCTGTCACCCTTTAGATATAGACCTGAAGTGCTTAGCTGGAATTTATGGCCCCGTCTATGAGCCGCAAGACTCTGTTTACTCATACAGGAGAATTGGGTGCAGCTCCAGCCGTTCCTCAGAGAGGTCGGTTACTTTATCACCTTGATGGATCCGGAAAATACAATAACTCTCCTTTCTAATATGTGGGGGCCATAGAGGATTTTTTTTTTATCAGCCTTCTTTGGGATTTTAATCTCATTTTGTGGGGACAGAGACCCCCATTCCATCTCTCATTTTGAGATGTGAGCACACACACACACACACAAAAGACTCACATTATAGGAACACCTTGCTAGAGGATATATGTATCCTAGATACGCGAGAGTATATAGATTCTCTATGTTTATATATGCTCTCTCACACACACACACAATAGATAGAGTGTATACACACAGACACACACTTTTAATAAGTTCTGCATTTAGGCATGGGTATATTTTACTTAGTAGTGGTGCTGGGAAATGTCATAAAATCATAGAGTTGGAAGAGACCAGAAGGGCCATGCAGTTCAACCCCCTGCCATGTAGGAACACACAATCAAAGCACTCCCAGTTGATGGCAATCCAGCCTCTGTTAAAAAAAAAACCTCCAAAGAATATGACTCCACCACCCTCCGTGGCAGTGGATTCCACTGTCAAACCGCCGTTACCGCCAGGAAGAAGAAGAGTTGGATTAATATCCCCCCGTTTCTCTCCTGTAAGGAGATTAAAAGGGGCTTGCAATCTCCTTTCCCTTCTCCCCACACAACAAACACCCTGTGAGGTGGGTGGGGCTGAGAGAGCTCTGAAGAACTGTGACTAGCCCAAGGTCACCCAGCTGGTGTGTGTTAGAAAGCACAAGCTATTCTGGTTCACCAGATAAGCCTCCACAGCTCAAGCAGCAGAGTGGGCAGAGTTCTTCCAGATTAGAATACACCTGCTCTTAACCGCTACGTCACTGCTGAGGTTCTTCCTAATGTTTAGGTGGAATCTCTTTTCCTGTTCCTTGAATCCATTATTCTTAGTCCTAGTCTCTGGAGGCGCAGAAAACAAGCTTGCTCCCTCCCCAATAGGACTTCCCTTCAAATATTTAAATATGGCTATAATGTCACCCCTTAATCTTCTCTTCTCCAAACTAAACATACCAGCTCTCTAAGGCACTCTTCCTAGGACATGGAAACCAGGGCCCCTTCCGCACACGCAAAATAATGTGTTTTCAAACCACTTTCACAACTGTTTGAAAGTGGATTTTGCTATTCCGCACAGCTTCAAAGAGCACTGAAAGCAGTTTCAAAGTGGATTATTCTGCATGTGCCGAAAGAGCCCAGATCTTTTACCATTTTGGCCATGATCCAGAGTCCAGGTAGTCAACATCCTCCTTGAATTGTGGTGCATTCACCCCCTTGAAATTATTCATGGCCTCTATTACCTGTATCCAGTGGTGGGATCCAAAATTTTTAATAACAGGTTCTGATGGTGGTGGGATTCAAACAGTGGCGCCGCCGCACACACACACCTCCAGTCCCTGTTGGGCAGGGAGGTTGCTTTAGTAACCCCTTCTCGGCACTCAGAAAAAATTAGTAACCACTTCTAGAGGTGGTGAGAACTGGTTGGATCCCACCTCTGCATGTATCCCCCCTTTTGAAGAAGAAGAAGAAGAAGAGTTTGGATTTATATCCCCCCTTTCTCTCTGCAGGAGTCTCAAAGGGGCTTACAATCTCCTTTCCCTTCCCCACTCACAACAAACACCCTGTAGCCAGGGGTGGGGTGGGGCTGAGAGCCTCAGAAACTGTGACTAGCCCAAGGTCACCCAGCTGGCATGTGTGGGAGTGCACAGGCTAATCTGAATTCCCCAGAGAAGCCTCCACAGCTCAGGCGGCAGAGCTGGGAATCAAACCCGGTTCCTCCAGATTAGATACATGAGCTCTTAACCTCCTACGCCACTGCTGCTCCCAAAAAGTTTTGAAGCTGGGAATAAAACATTTTCAGGACAATACTAGAACCAGGGGGCATCCATTGAAAATGCTGGGGGGAAGAATTAGGACTAATAAAAGGAAACACTTCTTCACGCAACGTGTGATTGGTGTTTGGAAGATGCTGCCACAGGAGGTGGTGATGGCCACTAACCTGGATTGCTTTAAAAAGGGCTTGGACAGATTGATGGAGGAGAAGTCGATCTATGGCTACCAATCTTGATCCTCCTTGATCTCAGATTGCAAATGCCTGAGTAGACCAGGTGCTCGGGAGCAGCAGCAGCAGCAGCAGGCCATTGCTTTCACCTCCTGCAGGTGAGCTCCCAAAGGCAGAGAGCTGGACTAGATGGACTCTGGTCTGATCCAGCAGGCTTGTTCTTATGTTCTTATGACAAAAGAGGGGGGAAACCATGACAAACTGCATGACAGGGGGGTGGATTTGATAGCCCTTGTTTTATTTTGTTTTATTTCCTGCCTCACAATGTTGCAAAAAGTTTGTGCGGCAAGAGCTGCTGTACTTTTCTTGGAGGAAGGGCAGGTTCCATGAATATTGCTTTTCACCCTGTTGAAGGCAAAGCTTTTGTTGGAGTCACTAGATGAGTTTTGCTTGCCAGATATCCAGGGAATAATAAACAAAGTGTGTGGTGAGCTGTGGTGAATGGGCATTTCAAGTCAAGTCAACCTTTACTGGCATATCAGCATAAAGACAGACAAGGGGGGGAAAAATCATACATAATTTAACAAAAGTTTGAGAATTGGCTGCAGTGCTGTCGAACTCCTACTCTAAGTATGTAGACGCATCACGATGGCGAGACGTAGAAATTCGGCTGTTGCCTCGGTTATATTAGCAACATCATTATTCAACAGGTATGAGGTTTTTTGTTGAAGAAACTTTATTTTCTTTGCCAGAAGCTGTTGCAAAAGATTTAATATGGTCGTCTCATAGGCTGTTTCCGCATGGGCGGAAAACAGCGCCCTAGGGACGGTAAAAACACTGTCCCTGGGCACTGCATTGGGGAGCGAGGTTTTTCAAAAGCTACACCAGCATGGGGGCGCCGCTTTTATTTACTTGTCTCTCCTCCCTGCGCAGCTCTGGACGGCTGGAGGGACAGGGCCACACTGCCCTCTGACCCCTGGAGGTGCCCCAGGTGCCCTGTGCCCCTGCCACGCCCCCACCTGGCCCAAAACACCCCCACCCAGGAACACCCTTGCCACATCCCCGCACCAGCGCTCCCGGTGCATCGCACGCACCCCCACCCCCTTGGCACTATGCCACTGCTCAAGGTGGCTTTCAAGCTCCTTTCCCTTCCTCGCCCCACAACAGACGCCTTGTGAGGTAGGTGGGTCTGAGAGAGTTCTGAGAGAGCTGTGACTAGCCCAAGGTCACCCAGCAGGGATGGAGGAGTGCAGAAACACATCTGGCTCACCAGATAAGCCTCTGCCACTCAGGTGGAGGAGTGGGGACTCAAACCTGGTTCTCCAAACTCTTTTAATCGCTACTCCAGGTAGCAGAAATTGTGGCTGCTCACTCAGTCAAGCCAGACGTTTTACACCAAGCTGTAAATAGTGAGAAGGGGCAGGACTAGATGGCCTGTTTGGCCCAACCCAGCTCTATGATCCTACGTTTAATACATTCTTCTGGAACACTCCATCCAACCCATAGCAGATTTTTCTCTAAGTTTCTGTTGCCTTATCTTGTCGTTGCGCTGCTAGGCAACATGCCCATAATAATAATAACCTTCCAATGCGTGAGAAAGAAATGTACGATTGTTCCATCCTAAAATACCAAGCCAAAATGTATCTTCTCCCTTCTTGCTTCAAGCGTCGAAGCACTGAGCAGTCTATAACAAATCCATCTTTAGCATCGTTTAGGGCGGACCTGAGGAAAAGCTAAAGAATTTTGGAGGTCAATACAATGCAATAGCCCAAAGGATTTTAAAGATTAATGTCCAAATGAAACCCGAGGCTCATCTACCAGGACTTATGGGCAGATCTCTGGAAGGAGAAGGTGGAACTTTGTTTTTCGGCATGACAGCAACTGCTAGAATATTATATGTGCAGAAATTGAGAACTCCGGCTATTCCTACAATTGAAGAATGGGGGGTGAAGGGACTACAGCTGGCTGAGATGGCCAAGTTAACTTAAAGAAGATCACTTACAACACAATCCAGATTCGGGGTGTGTGTGTGCGTGATGTGCGGCCAGATGTCAAAGGCACCGCCGCTTGTCCTCGAAAGGAGCTTTGGACAGTGCGCCGAGGGAAACAGACAAACCTTCTTGCTGCCCGATAGAAGAGTGCAGTGTAAGTCGGAGAGCTTGGAGGGCAACATTCCTGGGCTGAAACGCCAGCGGCAGCTTACTAGAAGCAGAAGAGAAGATTTGTATCTCACCTTTCTCTCCTGTAAGGAGACTCAAGGTGGCTTACAAGCTCCTTTCCCTTCCTCTCCCCACAACAGACACCTTGTGAAGTAGGGGGGGGGGGCTGAGAGAGTTCTGAAGAACTGAGACTAGCCCAAGGTCACCCAGCTAGCATGTAGGAGTGTGGAAACACATCTGGTTCACCAGATAAGCCTCTGCCACTCCAGTGGAGGAGAGTTCCGAAGAACAGTGACTCATCCAAGGTCACCCAGCAGGAATGTAAGAGTGTGGAAACACATCTGGTTCACTAGATAAGCCTCCGCCACTCCAGTGGAGGAGAGTTCCGAAGAACGGTGACTCGTCCAAGGTCACCCAGCAGGAATGTAGGAGTGTGGAAACACATCTGGTTCACCAGACAAGCCTCCGCCACTCCAGTGTAGGAGAGTTCCGAAGAACAGTGACTCATCCAAGGTCACCCAGCTCCCCACAACATATACCTTGTGAGGTAGGTGGGGCTGGAGCAAGGGGGAATGGTGCCTGGGGCACACAAGAGCCCCTACCATGCCCCCGCCCACCACACCCCAGAACACCCCCGAAACGCCCCTGCCATGACCCCGCACCGTCGCGCATGGTGTGACGTGCCCCCCTTTTGGCACTATGCCACTGGAGGTAGGTGGGGCTGAGAGAGTTCCGAAGAACTGTGACTAGCCCAGCAGGAATGTAGGAGTGTGGAAACCCATCTGGTTCACCAGATAAGCCTCCACCACACAGGTGGAAGAGTGGGGAATAAAACCCGGTTCCCCAGATTAGAATCCGCCTACTCTAAACCACTACACCACACTGACTAAAGTCAGCTGCATCGTCACCCACCCACCTTCTATGCCAACATCTGCTTGGGGGCCAGAATTGTTCCCCAGTGGCATTTGGCCACAACACTGGCACATTTGCTCTTCCGGCCGGTGTGGGTGCCCCTTACACCAGCGAAGGGGGCAAACACATTGGCCGGGCCTTCTGGCTCTACCAAATGCCGTTTTGCACCCATTCACTCCCAATCTGGAGTGAACTGCTAATTAAGTTCATGGCAGTTGGAAACCTTTGATAGACTATTTAGAGCAGCAGTGGCGTAGAGCAGGTGCATTCTTTGATAGACTATTTAGAGCAGCAGTGGCTAAGAGCAGGTGCACTCTGATCTGGAGGAACCGGGTTTGATCCCCAGCTCTGCCGCTTGAGTTGTGCAGGCTTATCTGGGGAATTCAGATTAGCCTGTGCACTCCCACACACGCCAGCTGGGTGACCTTGGGCTAGTCACAGCTTCTTGGAGCTCTTTCAGCCCCACCCACCTCACAGGGTGTTTGTTGTAAGGGGGGAAGGGCAAGGAGATTGTCAGCCCCTTTGAGTCTCCTACAGGAGAAAAAGGGGGGATATAAATCCAAACTCCTCCTCCTTCTCCTCCTCCTCCTTCTCCTCCTCCTCCTCCTCTTCTTCTTCTTCTTCTTCTTCTTCTTCTTCTTCTTCTTCTTCTTCTTCTTCTTCTTCTTCTTCTTCTAGATAAAACAGAAAAGAATAAATTGACGACCAGTGGTTTTGAAAGTTAAGGATTGTTAAATTAAGATCTAATAGAAAAAAGTGAGCCTGTAACATTAAAAATGATGCTATATTTCATTTTCATGCTTAATGCCCTAGTGCTGAAAGCATATGGTTTAAGCATGAATATTCGGTGTAGAAGAAACGGGAAGTCTATAGGAAAGAAGTACGATATACCAGTAATTTCGTAGATTCCTTTCTTTGTTGATGTTTTGGATTCGGATTTTGAAGTGTAAGTCAAAATTGTCCAAAAATGCATCTTTAGCTGGGATCATTTAATCATAGAGTTGGAAGAGACCCCCCACCCCACCCAGGGCCACCAAGTCCAACCCCCTGCCATGCAGGAACACCCAATCATATCACTCCTGTCAGATGGCCATCCAGCCTCTCTTTAAAAACCTCCAAAGGAGGAGACTCCACCGCACTCCGAGGTCGTGCATTCCACTGTCGGACAGCCCTGACGGTCAGGAAGTTCTTCCTGAGGTTTAGGTGGAATCTCTTTTCCTTCCCTTTGAACCCATGGCTCCTGGTCCTAGCCTCTGGAGCAGCAGAAAACAAGCTAGTGTAACCCCCATGCTCAGAATGGGTTGACCCAGAAAGGGGTGGAGACTCAGAGCAGCACGAGGCTGCAGAGCTCATGTAGTTTGGAGGAGACGAGGCTACCAGACTCGGACCTTGGTTTGTATAAGCCCTTAATACCTTGTTAAGGTAACTGCAATGTTGTTGGGAACTACTGGAAAGGTAGTTGTTTATTTTTGCTGTGTTGTAAAATGTTGGAGTTTATTGTTTCAGGGTTTCTTTTTGTGGTTGTAATGGGTGAGAGTTCTCCTGGAAACCTTCATCCTGTTGAATCCTGTTCATCAAGCCCTTGGAGTCTTCAGGAGCCAGCCCACTTGCAAAGAAGAATTGGACTTGGCAGCATCAGTAGACTGTAAATATAAGGACTTGAAAATGCAACCTGAACAGGACCTTGAAGTGTGATGTTAAATGTTGATGTTATATGTTAAGAAAGTAAACCATATTGTTTTCAAAATTTGTTGCTGCAAACTCATTCCAGGTTCTGCCCCACAGAACCCACAGATAGAGGTTACCCTTGCTCCCTCACCAACATGATTTGTGTATCACCCTGAAGGGCACTGTTGGAAAATGGGACCCTGAAATAGGTGGGTCTTGGGTTCCACTCTCCAGAGAGGTCCTTTTGTTGAGTCTTTCCAAAGGCAGGATTGATCCATAGCCCCTTCCCCCTTCCCCCTTTCTCTTCTGTTTGCATGTGTGCGTTTGCGCTAATGTTTTTAACATCTATTCCGTATCGCCAATGATTATTTGCAAGACCGAGCGGCTGAACGCAGATCTGCAAGCTGTTCCCATTTGTTAAATGTCAGGGAAACACATGCCGGTTGGTGGCTTTGGCACTTAGCTGCCAGCTGGTTCTCCGGAAAGGAGGGAACGAACGACACTCCATCAAACAGCAGGCTTTCGGGAAGCCGAGCAGAGGCCTGCTCCAAAACCGCATTTCAGATGCTCTTTTAGCAACAGAAGCCAGACAGCCAGCGTTTCCCCACCAAACAGACATTTCTCCTCCCTCCCTTCGTGTCCTCTTGAGGCCCAGTTCTTTGCTTTTTTAAAAAAAAATGGCAGGATACCACTTCCTGTCCACGTTGAAGCCTAGAATGGACCGGAAGGGGTGTGCTGATTCCTGGGATCCAGAAGCATCTTGGGCGGTGACGGGAAGTCCCATAAAGATTGTAAGCCCCTTTGAGTCTCCTTACAGGAGAGAAAGGGGCATATAAATCCAACTGTTCTTCTTCTTCATTCATTCGTTTATCTCTTTCACAGGAACAGATATGAAGCTGCCATGTGCCAAAGCCAAACATCAGGCCAACAAAGTCACAGGCCCTTCCTGCACAAGTCTCTGCAAACGTTTTCAAAGCCTCCCATTTGTCCGCACACCCCCCCTCGAAAACGCTTCCTGCCTATCTGTCTGTCTATGGTTGATTCCCCACTGCAGAGTTGACTAGATTCAACCCGGTTCTTTGAAAAGGAAC
Source organism: Sphaerodactylus townsendi (assembly GCF_021028975.2). Lineage (NCBI taxonomy): Eukaryota > Metazoa > Chordata > Lepidosauria > Squamata > Sphaerodactylidae > Sphaerodactylus > Sphaerodactylus townsendi. The sequence continues at coordinate 7,839,391 of NC_059431.1, read as the reverse complement.
TGACCTAGGTCGACTCCATTGTTACTCCCCACAGCAGCCGAGTTCGTCCCACCAGAGCTGAGTTCAGAGGGCGGGATCACCTCAGCACCTCTTCTGGTCTTTGTTCCCGATTGGCTGTCATGTTACCATGGGAACATGAACGTGCATCCGTTTTTTTTACATAACGGCAACATAGCCACAAATCAGTGCTCTATGTAGCTAAAAGCAGTGTGTAAACATGTGCTGTTTATATGTATGGTCATTGCTTCATATACAAGAAGGATTTTTTTTAAAGGGCGCGCTTTTCCCCACCGCAGTCTTTTGTTCTGAGCATGCCCAAAACACTGAACTGTGATTGGCTGACCGGAGGGAACAGTTCCTCGATGATTCCCCACTTTACCGGCTTCGACCTGAGTTTGACATAGGTTCGCTGAAAAAGTTGCACCTCCCTGATGGAGTTGGAATTTGACAGTTGGAGGGGGTGAAGCTGGGACGGAACCGTGTCGAACTCAGCAGCTGTGGGGAATACATAAGTCAAACCTAGGTTGAAACTAGGTCAAACCTGCCAGTGGGGAATCGACCTATATGACCTTTCCATTCATCCTCCTAAAAATCCCTCCATCCCTCCACCCATCCATCTGTGTGTCTGTCTGTCTGTCTGTCTGCCCATCTGTCCATGATCTGTCTGTCTATCTGACCCATCCATCCATCCATCCATCCATCCATCCATCCATCCATCCATCCATCCATCCATCCATCCATCCATCCATCCATCCATCCATCCATCCATCCATCCATCCATCCATCCATTCATCCATCCACCTGTCCACCCGTCTATCTGTTTCTCCATCTGTTGGTCTCATCTATCCATTGTATTTTATCCCATTTCCTCCAATAAATAAGTACTCACGATTAGTCTTTAATCAACCAATGATGGCGGCAGCATCTTAATTGAATGCCATGATGCTGCCCGTACAGGATGCAGCTGCTTAAACAGCTTAAACATTTTCTTACCCAGGAAAATGCCACTGTTTCATCTGCTGTCCTGGTTTTCTTGAAGGAATAAAGAGACCTGTTGTGTCTGGGGCTTTTTAAATTAATCCTGTTTTGTGTCAGAAGCAAAGCTCCTCCAACGTTGCAATCGGAGCTTAGCCCGTGCTTTGGAGAGGGGATGTTTGTGATTCCCAGGGCATCTGAATCAGATATGATAGTTGTGTTGCCAACTCTGGATTGGGAAATTCCTGGAGATTTTTGGGGTGGAGCCTGGGGAAGGCAGGGTCTAGGAAGGGGAAGGATGTCAGAAGGGGTTTAATATAATTAATATAATTATAATTAATATAATTAATATCTTCAAGGTGTTGGTGTTGACCTTTAAGGCCTTATGCGGCCTGGGACCATCGTATCTTCGAGACCGCATCACCCCATATGTCCCTGTACGGCCCCATATGTCCCTGTACGGCCTCTTCGATCAGTTGAGGCCAACCTACTTGTGGTCCCTGGCCCCTCGGTGATGCGGCTGGCCTCCACACGGGCCAGGGCCTTCACGGCTCTGGCCCCGGCCTGGTGGAACGCTCTTCCTCCAACTAGTCCGGGCCCTGCGGGACTTTGGTGAGTTCCAGCAGAACAAAGGCAGGCTGTCCGCCCGAGGCCTGTAAGACGGAGCTGTTCCTACCGGCCTTGGAGGAACCCGGCCGCTGATGGTGCCTCCCCTTTCATGGCCCTCTGCCTCCATGGCCCTCTACCATCCTGGGACCTGCCATTCCTCCCCTCTTGGGGAGAGAGGATTTCCAAATAATGGAGACAGCTGGATGCCATTTATATTTATTATTGTATTTTTATTGTATTTTATTGTATTGTATTTATAAGATTTAGCTTTTACTGTTTTATCGCAGCTTTTAAAGATTTTGCCATTTTATTATGTTTATTGTTGTACACCGCCCGGAGCCCCTCGGGGATAGGGCGGTATAAAAATCTAATAAATAAAAATAAATAAATAATTGAATCTACCCTTCCAAGCATCCATTTTCTCCAGGCGAACTGTTCTCTGGGGTCTGAAACCAGCTTCAATTCTAGCCAATCTCACAGGCAGTACAAAATAAGTTATTTTGGCCTTAGAAAAGGCTCCAGCTTTGCAGCTTTGGGCAAAACAGTGTGAGAACTTCAAGGGACCAGGTTGGCTGCAGATGGCTGTGAACAGTCAGGACTCTCCAGGGGGTGGTTTTTCTCTTCTTACTCACCCCATATTCCAGTTCTTTTCTCTTTGCTGTTCTTGGAAAAGGTGTGTGGCTCTCTCGCCAGTCGGAATCCTAAACTATGCCATGTTTCACCCAGAGGTATAGCAAGGGGGGAGAGCGGCCACTGTACCGGTGTATCCTCCGCCCCCATCCTGCCCCAGAACGCCCCCGCCCTGGACCGCCCCTGGAACGCCTCCGCCATGCCCTCGCCACACCCCACAGGAGTACGTACCCAGTGTGTTGTGCACCCCCCACCCCCGTGGAGCTATGCCTCTTGGAGTTAGGCCTCTGGTTTCACCACTTCATCAGTGTGGTGTAGTGGTAAAGAGTAGGGTTTGTGTCCCCAACCTCCACATCAAGCCTGCTGGGTGATCTACTCATGAAAGGAAGGAAGGAAGGAAGGAAGGAAGGAAGGAAGGAAGGAAGGAAGGAAGGAAGGAAGGAAGGAAGGAAGGAAGGAAGGAAGGAAGGAAGGAAGGAAGGAAGGAAGGAAGGAAGGAAGGAAGGAAGGAAGGAAGGAAGGAAGGAAGGAAGGAAGGAAGGAAGGAAGGAACATAAGAACTATCCTGCTGGATCAGACCAGAGTCCATCTAGTCCAGCTCTCTGCTACTCGCAGTAGCCCACCAGGTGCCTTTGGGAGCTCACATGCAGCATGTGAAAGCAATGGCCTTCTGCTGCTGCTGCTGCTCCTGAGCACCTGGTCTGCTAAGGCATTTGCAATCTGAGATCATGGAGGATCAAGATCGGTAGCCATAGATCGACTTCCCCTCCATAAATCTGTCCAAAGCCCTCTTTTAAAAGCTATGCAGGTTAGTGGCTCCCTCACCACCTCCTGTGGCAGCATATTCTCCAAAACACCCAATCACACGTTAACGTGAAGAAGGGTTTTCCTTTTTATTAGTCCTAATTGGTCGCCATAAGAAGAGGAAGGAAGGAAGAAAGGAAGGGAAGGAAGGAAGAAAGGAAGAAAGAAAGAAAGAAAGAAAGAAAGAAAGAAAGAAAGAAAGGAAGAAAGGAAGAAAGGAAGAAAGAAAGAAAGAAAGAAAGAAAGAAAGAAAGAAAGAAAGAAAGAAAGAAAGAAAGAAAGAAAAAGAGCCAGTCCGTCCTCAGGACAGAGGTGATGTTATGTTATTCTTTGGAAACACGCGACCAAGATGATACACAGAGGAAGGGAGTCAAGCAAAGGGGGAAAAAACCTGTCTTCCTGACATTAGATTTTCTCATATTGTGTGTTTGACAGTAAGCTCTATCTCGCTAGCTCCATTGCAGGAGATGAAGCTTCCGCTGATAATGAGGATTTGGCCCGTGTCCCTCATTCTCCAGCAAGGATATTAACAGCCGCAAAACGCCGCTACTTGCATTTAAAAATAGCCCTCTCTGTTTTGTCCACCTTTCAGGTTTGAAAGGGAATTTGTAAATTGTCAAGTAGACTTAATTTTTCTTCCCTCCGGACTCACACCTATTCACTGTAATAAGAATTTCCCCCAAGAGTTTCACTCGTCTTCTAGAATGTGGCAGGAGAAAAGAGATTAGGCCCGTATTTGTCCCCCCCCCCCCCCTATATAAGCCGATACTCTTTCAGCAACTTGGCTATCAGTTCTGGCTGCCAAAACAGCATTTTAATACTTTGCCTTGAGGGTCAAGTGCTTTATTTTGAGTTAACTTCCTGCCTCAGTCGATGTCTCTCTCTCTCTCTCCCTCGCCCCTCCATCCTATTTACTTCTCCAGCTCTGCACTCCACAGTGTCGGCTGTTATTTTCCGTGTGAAAACCCATACAAATCTCAATTAGTCTTGATTTCCCGTGCAAGAAAAAAGGGTGTTGGCGCAACCGCCGGTGGAAGATAATATCATAGTCCTCTCAGATCCAGCCATTCTCTGTACAGGCTAGAAAATAGTAGTAGAAGAAGAAGAGTTGGATTTATAGCTCTCCTTTCTCTCCTATAGGAGACTCAAAGGGGCTTACAAATTCCTTTCCCTCCCCCCCTCACAACAAACACCCAGCTAAGCTACGCTAAGTCACCCAGCTGTCGTGTGTTGGAGTGTACAAGCTAATCTGAATTCCCCAGATAAGCCTCCACAGCTTAGGAGCAGCAGTGAGGCATGAGGAGGCAGAAGCTTAATCTAGGCAAACTGGAGTCTGGGACAAAATCTTGAGTTTGGTGCCTCGATTATGGACCCAACCACCCCCCCCACAACGACCAAGAGCAATGATTTTTGTGTACCCAGCTCCACCAAAACACCTCCCACCTTCACCTCAGCCAAAACATACATGGCTTCCTCCCACCCAACTCTCTTTTCCTAATTTTTTGTCCTCACACACCAACCTACTATGGGAGGTAGTTGTTGTTGAAAGCCTCTAGAAACAGCTCCAAGCCAAAAGGGAATGGGGTAACTTTTGTAGCACAAATCTCAGCCAAATCAATCGCCTCTATCAGAAGTTGGAACCTTCCCCCCAAAGGCAGCCTTGAACAAAGAAAGAAAAATCAGAGAGACAACTGTGAGTTGGCTGAAGTACCCAATTGATAGCAGGCTTTCCCATTTATCTTTGTGGATCTGATGTGGGGCAAATCTGCCCACCTTGCAGTAGTGCTCTCTACCTATACTCTCTACCTATTTTAAAACAAGTGTCAAGGTTCCAGTGTTCTTGTTACACAGGACAAACCTGTAGTAGAAGGGGGTGGGTGGGTATTTTTAGAAACAGTGTTTTATCATTCCGCCTGCAAACTCCTACTTACATGCCCAGGTAGAGACGGCCTGGCAAAGATGTAGGGCCTTCTGGAGTTAAGCATGGGGACTCAGTGCCTTCCCAAAAGCCCCCCTAGTATCTGGGAGTGGGTGGAGCCATGGCTTCCTGAGGCGCATGGATGGCCCCCCCCCCTGCAGCTGACACAGGGAAACCATAAGTGGGGCCTTGATGGGTAAAGTGGAGAAAATCTCAGGTCTCTGCCCCCCAGTGCTGGCTGGAGGCATGGGGGCAGGGGAATTTGGGGGCAAGGGGAATTTGAAAACTCTTGTCTTGCCCTGGGCATCATTTTCTGCCAGTGTGCCTCTGAGTTTTCACTTGACAGTATGCTGAGAATAGGGACTGCTGTAACTCACAAAGGTCTGCTCAGGAGTTGGTCTGATGTATTTTACTAGCTAATACTGGAAACTAATTGCTGGACTAGATGGGAGATAGGTCCCCTCTTGAAGGCCAGAAAGAGTGGGCTCCACCACCACATGATGCAGAAGATCGGGACCTCATGCTTTTTGTCCAAGAAAGCCAAAGCAGCTGAGGAAGGGGAAAACAAATGGATGTTTGACCAGATTCCCCTAAATATTTTTTGCACTACAAATTGACTTTCTATCAGAGCTTCTATTTTTGGCTTTTTTTTTTATTGACCAACCTGTCTCCTCCAATTAAGCAACCAGCCACTGCTCTGGAGAGGACTCTGCTCCTAACACCATTCGCGGGCAACAATCTGTCTAAAACAAACATTCAAAAAGAATCATAAGAGACCCTCAGTAATTGATGTTATAGGTAATTTGAGTGCTAAGTGTAATGGCAAAGATGAATGAATGTGCCCTTTTCAGCCTGGTGGCATCTAATATGGAAAAACTGGGTTTGATTCCTACTCCCTCCACATGAGGGTGGACCTTTATCTGATGAACTGGATTTGTTTTCTCCTCCTACACATGAAGCCTGATTGGTGACCTTGAACTAGTTCTCTTTGAAGACTCTCTCAGCCACACCACCCTACTTTGCTGGGTGTCTGTTGTGAGGAAGGAAGGGAAAGGAGCTCTGCAAGCTAACAAATGCGCTTCCCTTCCTCCCCTCCCACTTTCTTCCTCTCCTCTTTCCTGCTCCCTTTGTAGGGTAGCTTAGGTTAGGGGCAGTGACAGAGTGGGGCATCAAACTCACTCTGCAGATTACAGCAGCCCAGCCCCACTGCAACAGTTAAGAAGCCAGGCGCTCCACACACACCCCATATTAAGGCTATTCACAATTGCAAACAAGATTTTAGGAATAGAAGAACAATTTGGATTCATACATTTGCCCCATACAAAGGAGTCTCCAAACAGCCAACAAACACCCCTTTCACTCTCCCTTGTGGGGTAGCTTGAGACAAAGTGGGGCATCAGAGAACTCACTCTGCAGATTACAGCCCAGCCCCTACAGCAAAGTTAATAGCTTCAGGCGTACTCCCATCCCCCTGCACCCCAATATTAAGGCTATTTCTACAATTGCAAACAAAATTTTTAGGAATAGAAGAACAATTTGGATTCATACATTGCCTATAAGGAGCCTCCAAACAGCTAACAAACACCCTTCTCTCCCCACAGCAAGCACCTTGTGGGGCAGAGAAAGTGGGGCATCAAACTCACTCTGCAGATTCCAGTCCAGCCCCCCAGCAAAACTTAAGAACCCAGGCCCATCCCCACCCTAATATTAAGGCTATTCACAATTGCAAACAAAATTTTAGGAATAGAAGAACAGTTTGGATTCATACATTGCCTATAAGGAGTCTCCAAACAGTTAATAAACACCTTTCCTCTCCCCACAGCAAAGCACCTCTTTGTAAGGTGAGTAAGCATCAAACCCACTCTGCAGATTGCCAAGCCCAGCCCCACAGCAAAAGTTAAGAAGCTGTATTTCCATCCCCTCACTTAATACATATAAGCATTCCCTACAATTGCAAGCAAAATTTTGTGAATAGAAGAACAGTTTGGATTCATACATTGCCTAAGGAGTCTCCAAACAGCTATCAACACCCCTTTCCTCTCCCCACAGCACCTTGTGGGCAGAGAAAGTGGGGCATCAACTCACTCTGCAGATTACAGCCCAGCCTCACAGCAAAAGTTAAGAAGCCAGGCTTCCATCCCCCTACTTAATATTAAGGCTATTCACAATTGCAAGTAAAATTTTAGGAATAGAAGAACAGTTTGATTCATACATTGCCTAAGTAAGTGAGCGCCCCCCCCAAACAGCTAACAAACACCCCTTCCTCTCCCCACAGCAAGCACCTTGTGGGGCAGAGAAAGTGGGGCATCAAACTCACTCTTGCAGATTACAGCCTGTGCCCCACAGCAAAGTTAAGAGGCCAGGCTTCCATCCTCACCACATTATTAAGGCTATTCACAATTGCAAGCAAAATTTTTTAGGAATAGAAGAACAGTTTGGATTCATACATTGCCTATAAGGAGTCTCCAAACAGCTAACAACACTTCTCCTTTCCTCCCCACAGCAAACACCTTGTGGGGCAGAGAAAGTGGGGGAATCAAACTCAGCTCTGCAGATTACATCTCAGCCCCACACAGCAAAAGTTAAGAAGCCAGGCCACTCCCACACACCCAATCAAGGCCATTCACACCAGGTAAACAAGATTTTATGGATAGAAGTGCAGTTTGATTTGCACATTACCTTTAAGGAGTCTCCCAAACAGTTCACAAACGCTAGCCTTCCTTCCCTCCTCTCCCCACAACAAACATCTTGTGGGCAGGGATTGCCTCCTAGCTAGCCTATGGATCTCCTTCCCTTAGGCTGGCTGGCTCACCTGCTGAGAAGGCTTCTTGAGAGCAACATCAAGGACTTACTGGAGAATAAGAGTACTGCACTCCCCACAGAGGGAGGGGAGGCGAGCTCTCCCAGTCCTCCTCCTGGAGGCAATAATGGTATTTCTCCCTCACTTCCTCTGACACTCAGGGCCACCGTAGCGAAAGTGGGCGGGCTAAGTGTCAGGCTTCCTTAATTTTTTTTTCAGTAGCCGCTTCCTGAATGCTGGGCTTGCTTGGGCTTCCAAAATCAAAGGTCTGGAGGGGATGTTTTTTGCCCCACGGATCAGTCAATGGATGCGCCCGGGGACAAGGGGTACCCCTTGTCCCTAGGCAAGTCCGCCAGTGGTAGGAGGTTAAGAGCTCGTGTATCTAATCTGGAGGAACCGGGTTTGATTCCCAGATCTGCCGCCTGAGCTGTGGAGGCTGATCTGGGGAATTCAAATTAGCCTGTACACTCCCACACACGCCAGCTGGGTGACCTTGGGCTAGTCACAGCTTCTCGAAGCTCTCTCAGCCCCACCTATCTCACAGGGTGTTTGTTGTGAGGGGGGAAGGGCAAGGAGATTGTAAGCCCCTTTGAGTCTCCTGCTGGAGAGAAAGGGGGGATATAAATCCAAACTCTTCTTCTTCTTCTTAGGCGGCAGAGTGGGGAATCAAACCCAGTTCCTCCAGATTAGAGTACACCTGCTCTTAACCACTATGCCACTGCTACTCCACTGCCACTCCACTGCAGAGGAACCCCTGCAAATGTTAAATTTTGGGTTTGGGGTTTTAATGTATTTTATTCCATTTTGTTGTTGTTGTAAGAAGAGTTAGTTAGATTCTCCCATGCTAAGTTCCATATCGGGCAACAAGTGCTTTTTAGCATTTCCTGTTTTGGGTGAGTGTTTCAACAGCAGAAGGCTCTCTAACTTTCACATCCTGCAGGTGAGCTCCCAAAGGCACCTGGTGGGCAACTGCGAGTAGCAGAGTGCTGGACTAGATGGACTCTGGTCTGATCCAGCAGGCTCTTTCTTATGTTCTTATGTTCTCTTCCCAAGTGATATTCAGTGCCTTCAGGCCTTGCTCGAATGTTCTCCTCCAGGTGTTTCGGGGGCATCCTCGCCATCGTACCTCTTTGTTAGTGATGTGATCGTAATATCAGATCATCAGGATTCAACGTAGGCACTTCTGTTGGACGATGTGGAGCCTGTTGTTGATACTTGTTGATGCCTTCCAGGGCTCGCTGGCATGAATGGCTATTGCGATCACAATGGAGGTGTAAGTAGGACACTACTACTATTTTCCTTGTGGGTGCACAGTCTTACTTGATGAATAGGAACATAAGAAAGCTTTCATGGTTACTATGCCTCCTATTGATTCCTAAGATTGGACATAGAATCATAAAGTTGAAAGAGACCCCAAGGGCCATTAGGTCCAACCCCCTGTAATGTAGGAAGTCACAATCAAAGCACTCCTGTCAGATGGCCATCCAGCCTCTCTTTAAAAACCTCCAAAGAAGGAGACTCCATCACTCTCCAAGGTAGTGCATTCCACAGTCAAACAGCCCTTACTGTCAGGAAGTTTTTCCTGATGTTTAGGTGGAATCTCTTTTCCTGCACCTTGAATCCATTCCTCCTGCTCCTAGTCTCTGGAGCAGCAGAAAACAATCTTGCTCCCTCACCGACATGACATCCCTTCAAATATCTATCATGTCACCTCTTAACCTTCTCTTCACCCAACTAAACACACCCAGCTGCCTATGTCTCTCCTCGTAGGGCATGGATTCCAGACCTTTGACCATGTTGGTTGCCCTCCTCTGGATCCATTCCAGCTGGTCAGTATCCTTCTTGAATTGCAGTGCCCAGAACTGTACACAGTATTCCAGGTGAGGTCTAACCAATGCAGAATACAGAGGTACAATTACACACATGCTTCTAAGGCACTTGAAGTGATCAAGTCCTTTACACTGAGGGTGAAACGGCTCTTTTATCTAGAATTCCCCATCTTCTTCATTCTATTTTGGCCACTGATATCAAGGAACGACCTCAGCAAGGCCATACAGTCCATCCTTTGAAGCAGCCATTTTCTCCAGGGAAATTCATCTCTGTCATCTGGAGATCGGCTGTAATCCCAGGAAATCTCCCGCTGTCATCTAGACCTTGGAAACCCTAAGTCCTCTTTGTCATCTATACCATGATGTCATCTTCCAGCTATTCCCCTCCCCCCCCACTACCCTGTTGTGTACTGGTAGGTAGAGAAGAGGTCCCTGTTCCCCAAAATTCAAGAAAAAAGTGGACACCGGAAAGCATCTTGGCAGATATTAGGCCATCCCCCTCTACTCACTGGAGTGGAAGGAACATAACGCAGGGTTGCCATTTTCAACGGAAGCTTTGTATCCTGTGAAAAGTATCATTTTACCTTGTTGGGTCCTCCTTTCTCAAAATATGGATCATATAGCTTATTTTTCTTCCAAGTTTCCAATAGCCACTTCCTAATGAAGCTGGTGTTGACTGCATCCAAATTGCTCCCTGACTTGTATAACTGTCACAAAAGATTCCATGTTTCTGACATGCCTCTTGAGGTCTTGTTGAATGTGACAAATGTCTGGGAAAATGAGAATTGTCATCCTGGGTCCTGACGGAGAGAACTGGGAAGGTGTGCATGGGAAACTTAGCTACCATTGCAGGTGTCAAGCCGTTCCATTCATTCCTTTTCAGATCTGTAGTTTTTTTAGCCTCACCTGAACGGTGGGTCACCTTCCGGCAACTTGTGATCAAAAACTGATGCATTCCGACTCAGCTCAAGGAGTGTTTTCTTCAGGGGGATTGGAACGAAGCACACGCTTTGGGCTTTTTTGCTTTAATTTGGGAGCGCTGTCAGCGATGCAAACATGACCGGGAGCATTTCTCACTCTAATTATTGTGCCAAGATAAACATAAAATAAACACACAAAGTAGAGGGGAAATGAAATGGGGGGAAGAGAGATAAGCACCGGAGGGCTGGCTAAAATCACACTGCCCAACCTTGGCCAATCGAGTATATTCCAGCCCTGATCCAAACCTGCATCGTAAAAATAGGGTGAACTTTGACCAATCCCTGCCCCACAGTGCCTTTCCAGTGGGGTCACCTTATGTTTCCTTGTTTAAACACAAGGTGTCCCACTGCCTGCCACATGAATTGCATGCTTGCCTGCCCCCACTTCCGGACAGTTCCCCTACCCAAAGTCAAGAACAAAGGTTCATAGTATCATAGGCCCTTTCCGCACGGGGCCAAAAACAGCGGCCCAGGGACGGAAAAACACCAGTCCCTGGAGTGCTGTTCGCACAGGCGCCGCTGCTGCAACGCAGCAGTGCAGTCCTGTGCGGCCCCGAGTGGTGCGAAGGCACCGCTTTCCACCTCCCTTCCCGAGGGAGGTTTTTGGAAAGAGCCGCCATCGCATCGGCGTGGTGCGAACAGCACCTCACCGAAGACGCCGCTTTCCTGTCCCACCCACTCACCTCATCCTCCAGCGTCAGACTGGAGGGTTGCTGAGACCCGCCCACACTGCCTTCTGACCCCTGGAGGTCGGAAAGCAGCATGGGCGGGTCCCTGCAGCCCTCCAGACTGACGCTGGAGGACGAGGTGATTGGGGAGGACACAGAAGAGGTGGCTCCATGCGGAGCCACCTCTTCTGCACCGGCCTCTGCGGGGGCTGCTTGCACAGTCCCATGCAAACAGCCCCCTCCCCTCCACAGGCATAATTTCTGCCGGTTGAAAGGTGCCCTTTCCGCCGTGTGGAAAGGGCCATAGAATCATAGAGTTAGAAGAGACCCCAAGGGCCATTAAGTCCAACCCCCTGCAATGCAGGAACACACAAGCAAAGCATTCCTGACAGATGGCCATCCAGCCTCTCTTTAAAAACCTCCAAAGAAGGAAACTCCACCATACTCCAAGGCAGTGCATTCAACTGTCAAACAGCCCTGACTGTCAGGAAGTTTTTTTCCTGACATTTAGGTGGAATCTCTTTTCCTTCACCTTGAACCCATGAGTCCTGGTCCTAGTCTCTGGAGCAGCAGAAAACAAGCTTACTCCTTCTTCAACATGGCATCCCTTCAAATATCTAAACATGGCTATCATGGCACCTCTTAACCTTCTCTTCACCAGACTAAACATCCCCAGCTGCCTAAGTCTCTCCTCTTAGGGCGTGGATTCCAGACCTTTGACCTTTTTGGTTGCCCTCCTCTGGACCTGTTCCAGCTTGTCCCAACTTTGCCTTTTTTTTGTTTTATTTTGAAAGCCCTTTAAACATGATGTCAACATTCCTTATATCGATATTGTGCAGGCTGATTCATTGCTTTCATATTTTAGGGAAATGCCAGCTGTTGATCCCTGCAAGGATTGAGATGGGGGAGTTGAGATCATGTTTAAAAGGCTTAAATAAACAAGAAAGGCAACCTTCACTCCTGGCTTTTGACAGGGGAGCAACTTGGAAGGAGCAGAAACTCTGAAGCGAGAGGGAAATGTCGAGGTTTCCCCCATCTCACTAACTGTGGGTCTTCTGGGATTTTTGGCACCACAACTTGGATGGTGTCAGTACAGAAATCTCTGCCCCACAGGAAGCATACCCTTGCTGCAGGGCCGAGCACCAGTGTGTAATCAGCCAGAATCTTTTGTGGAAAACGTACTTTCAACCTTAGTCATCTCTAGGAATCTTTTAAATCTCTATAGTTTTTTCCATAGAATTTGAGGACATTCTCAGAGGGGTGCCACACCACTTCCAGCTTTTGCTGCTTGAGGGAAGTAACTAAAGGCCTCCTTGCCATTCCTGGAATAAATGAAAGTGCAGCACACTTGTGTGGGGAAAAGTTGGCCATAGCCATTTTATTAACAAAAATTGGTTCAAGGTAAACAAAGCATAAGGTGCAGCATGAGGGTCTGATCTGTGTGCTGGGCAGCACGAGTGCTGTCCCCCAGACACCTAATTTTTTCTCAGCACGCCTGCCGATGAAAAATTATCACACGCTGGAGCAGCTGTGAGATTCCAGATGGGCGGTTGCCACTTCCTGAAGACTCTTAGCTGCCAGGGGCGCAAGCCATAGAAGCCCACGTCTGGGCAGGTTACCCCTTGGCTTGCTCCACCCCAAATCTCATAAGGAGATTCCAATAAAGCGGGTATTTTACCCGCTGACCCCAAGCTAAAGATCAGTCCCTGATGCGCAGACCGCCAACCCTCCAACAAAACAGGCATGCATTAACATAAGGCCAAACAGGGAGAGGTGGGTGGGCAACGATTGAGCTCCGGCAAATGGGGAGGTTGTAGGCCAGGCCCAGCCTTACAAAGGCTGCGTAGGCCCACCTCCCCACCAACATCAGGGTGCCCAGCATCACTGCTTGGCGCCCTAGGGCCCGGAAAAACCTCGCGAGCACTTGGAAGCTCGCAAGGCCACCAAGGAAGCTATCCTTTCCCCATCAGCAATGGCGGCCGTGGTAAGTCACGGCCGCTTCTTTCCCAGAAGTGACATCATGCTGTCACTAATACCTTCTCCCTGGATGACCCGGCTCCCCTTGTCATCCGCCTGGCAAACCCTGTTACGGACCCAGCTCGCTGTACTGGAACGTTTTGCCTTGCCAAACTGCCTTCATCATCCGCGGGTTGGGAAGTCTAGCAGCCTGCCCTCGGAGGTCAGCGTCAGATGCTCCTGGGTCTTAATGGAGCTCCCGGAGCTCATGGTTAACAACAGGACCTGTTTTACAAGCCTGTTGAACTGTACCACTTAGCTGCTATTATGTTGATGGCTCCCGCTGACAGTAATTTCGCCGGAGACAAGTCGTCAGACGAAAACCTGAGCTGCTGCTTTATTGAGGAAGAGCGGGGGGCAGCGGGGGATTTAATATCCTTGTTCCCTGCGACTTCCTCTTGTGCTAACACGGCACCGCCACCTTTTCACCTCGCCACGGGTGTGTCCTTTCCACTTTTAAAGATGTGACACATTTGCACAAAAACCTCTTGTTTTGTCATGGAAATGGAATGAATACATGAATCCCAAGTAAGGCGTTGACGGCTCCCCGGCCCCGGCGTTTTCAGAACACAGGCCATTTGTGCTGTTTGGGAAAGAAGGATGGGGGAAAAAGAACATCCAGCCAGGATGGTGAGCCCTCGCCACTGATTTACTCCAGAGTAGCCCTTTTAAACCCAGTAGACGACCCTAAAGAAAGCGGGTGGTGGATTGCTATCCGTTTTGGTTGCAAGAAGCAGAGAGAAGTCAAGGGGTTAGATCTGTTCCATGGAGGTGAACATGGCTAAAATGAGGCTCCTGCAGACAGAACAGACTCTTGCATTAGTGGAAGTTTCTTTTTGCTGGAGGTTCTAACCCCATGGTTGGAACAGGCCTGTGGAATCTGATACAGGGAGAAACAAAGATTCTGTAGTTTGGAAGTTTCATGCAGGCGAATGAAGTACCACGGAATCTGTTCCACTGAGGTTAACACTGGTGTAAGGAGCCTTCTGCTGGTGGAAGAGTCTCTTGCGTTAGTGGAAGATTCTGCAACATAGAAGGTTCATACAGGGAAATGAAGTACTGTGGAATCATCATAGATCTGTTCCACTGAGGTTAACACTGGTGTAAGGAGCCTTCCGCTGGAGGAAGAGTCTCTTGCATTAGCAGAAGATTCTATGATGCTATGGTTCATGACATAGAAGGTTCATACAGGGAAATGAAGTACCATGGAATGTGTTCCACTGAGGTTAACACTGGTGTAAGGAGCCTTCCGCTGGTGGAAAAGTCTCTTGCATTAGCGGAAGATTCTATGATGCTATGGTTCCGTGACATAGAAGGTTCATACAGGGAAATGAAGTACCATGGAGGAGCCTTCTGCTGGTGGAAGAGTCTCTTGCGTTAGTGGAAGATTCTGCAACATAGAAGGTTCATACAGGGAAATGAAGTACTGTGGAATCATCATAGATCTGTTCCACTGAGGGTTAACTTGCACTGAGTGCTAAGGGGCAGCCTTCCGCTGGAGGAAAAGAGATCTACTTGCGATGCTAGCGGAAGATTCCATGATTCTATGGTTCCGTGACATAGAAGGTTCATATAGGGAAATGAAGTACCATGGAATGTGTTCCACTGAGGTTAACACTGGTGTAAGGAGCCTTCCGCTGGAGGAAAAGTCTCTTGCATTAGCGGAAGATTCTGCAACATAGAAGGTTCATACAGGGAAATGAAGTACTGTGGAATCATCATAGATCTGTTCCACTGAGGTTAACACTGGTGTAAGGAGCCTTCCGCTGGAGGAAGAGTCTCTTGCATTAGCGGAAGATTCTATGATGCTATGGTTCCGTGACATAGAAGGTTCATATACAGGGAAATGAAAGTACCATGGAATGTGTTCCATTGAGGGTGCTTAACACTGGTGTATGAGGAGCCTTCCGCTTAAACAGTGGAAAAAGTCTCTTGCATTTAAGCGGGAAGATTCTAATGATGCTATGGTTCCGTGACATAGAAAGGTTCATACAGGGAAATGAAGTACCATGGAATGTAATGTTCCACTGAGGGTTAACTTGCTGGTGTAAGGGAGCCTTCACGCTGAGTGGGAAGAAGTCTCTCTTCGCGTTAGTGGAAGATTCTGCAACATAGAAAGGTTCACATAACAAGGGAAATGAAGTACTGTGGAATCATCATAGATCTGTTCCACTGAGGTTAACACTGGTGTAAGGAGCCTTCCGCTGGAGGAAGAGTCTCTTGCATTAGCGGAAGATTCTATGATGCTATGGTTCCGTGACATAGAAGGTTCATACAGGGAAATGAAGTACCATGGAATGTGTTCCACTGAGGTTAACACTGGTGTAAGGAGCCTTCCGCTGGTGGAAAAGTCTCTTGCATTAGTGGAAGATTCTATGATGCTATGGTTCCGTGACATAGAAGGTTCATACAGGGAAATGAAGTACCATGGAATGTGTTCCACTGAGGTTAACACTGGTGTAAGGAGCCTTCCGCTGGTGGAAGAGTCTCTTGCGTTAGTGGAAGATTCTGCAACATAGAAGGTTCATACAGGGAAATGAAGTACTGTGGAATCATCATAGATCTGTTCCACTGAGGTTAACACTGGTGTAAGGAGCCTTCCGCTGGAGGAAAAGTCTCTTGCATTAGCGGAAGATTCCATGATTCTATGGTTCCGTGACATAGAAGGTTCATATAGGGAAATGAAGTACCATGGAATGTGTTCCACTGAGGTTAACACTGGTGTAAGGAGCCTTCCGCTGGTGGAAGAGTCTCTTGCGTTAGTGGAAGATTCTGCAACATAGAAGGTTCATACAGGGAAATGAAGTACTGTGGCATCAAGGTGATAGATCTGTTCCACTGAGGTGAAAACTAGTATAAGGAGTTTCCGCTGGTGGAACAGAACATGTTGCATTGCCCCATTTTATGCCACATAGCCCCTTTCTGCACAAATATCCCCAAACGGTTGGAAAACAGTTTCAATCCCTCCCTTTACTGCCATGTACGTCCGCGCTCACCCCCTCGAAATGATTTATGGCTGCCATTATGTGTCCCCCCGTTTTAAAGTCAGTTGATGAATTGATACTTCGATGCTTCACAGCTTCATGCGGCAATTCGCTAAATCTCGTATAACCGATATCTCAAATATTACCCCGACCGCCAAAATAAAGAAACTCGCAGAAATATGTTTAAAAAACGGGCAAGGGAGAACAGAGAGGGGCATTATAGAATGGCGCTGATGAGGAACTTCAGGAGGAAGTTAACTCTCAGCCCTTCATTGTAGGCTTAAAAAACTAATATCTTTGTTTCATTTTATTGGATTTATATCCCACCCTTTTCTAGTCCAAAGCAAGCTCTGGGTGGCTCCCAGTGATGTACAGTTGTTGACAGTGTTTTATTTTAGGGAACTCCATGAAACTTTGCAACCACAGGCTGGGCTTCAGCTTAACAAACCATCATTGTCTTGATTTTGGGGGTTAAATGTTGACTTTATTGTATTATTTAACCCACTTTTGCCTTGACAATGAAAGTGTTTGGTGATATTAAAAAAAAGACTTGGGCACTGACAGGGGCCAGTTGTTGCAGGTAATTGTTGAAATATCAAGGGTATTGTGTCCTCCATTACTTAAACTTTCATTTGTGGCTTTCAGGGCTTTGAAGGATGTTTATGGCTGACAATCCTTTCTTTACGGCTCTATCCTTCAAGCTCTGGCTGATACCGTGGAGAATGACCGCATGACTGCCTGATAAAATGTCAAGACGCCATTATTTCCAGGAGAGTGTTTGGAAGCAATGAGGTCCAATTCAATTTATCTCAAATAGCTGACTTTAAAGCGGTGGGTTCTCACTTCCTTGGACGCGACACAGACACACACGAAAGAGAGTCGGCATCTCAGATGGCCCCGGCCGTTGTGTAGACGGGTTATAATGACGCGACTGGCAAGGTGGCATCGCTGTCGTATTTCAGTGAGCAATATTTGGGATTTAATTAATCTCTTGCACAAATTTGAGTTTGTGGATGATAATAACCATATTTCAAGACACTCAAAATATCCCCAGTATGGAGGGGAAAGGCATGGCAGATGGAGGGACCCAAGTATGTGTGGAAGCAGAAATGAGAGATTTACAAGGAGTCCCTGAATCTCTTCAAAGGCAGTCTTGGGACCCCAGCCAAATCTCATCATTTGGCTGGTCTGCTGTGACACCACACACGCACACACACACGCACGCACGCACGCACGCACACACACACACACACACACACACACACACAGAGAGAGTAATTGAGCGGAAAAAATGTTGTACAGGGATGTACGGTTAGCCATATTCAGAGGTGGGATCCAGCAGGTTCTCACAGGTTCCCGAGAGTAGGTTACTAATTATTTGTGTGTGCCGAGAGGGGGTGACTAATTGGTGATTTTGCCACGTGATTTTGGCCTTAGTTACGCCCCTCCTCTCAGCAGTAGCGCGCAGAACTTGAAGCAGTCTAGCAGGAGGTGCACCGGCGTGCGTGGCAGCCTGCGCCTGCGTGCATTCGTTTCCCACCCAAGGACCGGCACAGCAGCTGCATCCTTGCCACAGCCCCGCCCAGGAATGCCCCGCCCCCGGAATGCTCAGCCACACCCCCGTCGTGCCCAGCCCAGCCCCATTGGCGCTACACCACAGTTTGAATCCCACCACCATGGGAACCTGTTACTAAAATTTTTGGATCCCACCACTGGCCATATTTCTCCAGCTTCATGTAGCTGACCATGTTGGGATTTTGCATAATCTTTCCTCAGAAACCGGCAGAGGATCAACACAGAATCTGAACGTTTTAACGGACAATCACGGTTAGGGTTTTGTGATTGAGAGGAGGGTGTCTTGCCCTGAAGAGAAAAATCAACCACTCCGATGAACTCATAGAAGTGCTGCTCCAGCATCTTAGAGAAGGGGGTTGAGATACTGGAGGAGATACAGGAGGAGAAGGAGTTGGGTACTTCAGAGAAGAAGTTGAGTTCTTCCTCATGGAAAGAGCTGTGTCAGTTCAGGCCTGGCTCAGGGACAAGAGCAAACAAGATGGAGGGTTGCTCTTCCTGATAGTGTGGCAGAGTAGTTGGCCTCTGTCTCTGGGAGAGTAGAGTGCTTGATTGTTAGGCCTGTCTCTGGTGATGAGCTGACCTTGGACCATTTATTCTAACTCTGAGGACAAGGCAGGCTGGTGTGGATGCAATCCTGCATGTGAGAGAAGACCTATAGAATCACAGAATCATAGAGTTGAAGGAGACCCCAAGGGCCATCAAGTTCATCCCCCTGCAATGCAGGAACAGCAGGGCTGCCTTCCGAATCTGACAGATGTTAATTTTGTCAATTTGAAGATGTTTCAAGTGCTGCCCTCGTGTTTTCAGAATGGCACCCAGCGTGCCGATTACCACTGGGATGACCTCAGTTGATTTGTGCCATAGACGCTGAAGCTCGATTATCAAATTGTGGTATCTAGTGACTTTCTCATATTCTTTTTCAATGTTCGTGTGGTCACTTTCTTGTCCTTGATCACTGTGATGTCTGGTTATAACGCATCAACATTTTGTCCATTTGGATTCAAAACCCTAACCCTGACCCACAAACTATAAGAGTTTTTAGAGATTCCCAGAGAGGATTGATGTCACTTATAGGGAAACCTTTACATGACATAAGTCTTCTCTAAATATCACAGAGTCCTCAAGATGTATGATGTCACTTCTGGGTTTTGCCGGATATGACATCATGCCTTTGCTGATGGCTACTCTTCCATATTCCTGCCTCCCTGCCTGCCAAACCCCAGAGCTTGGCCTGGTTTGCAGAAGCGTACCAGGGGTAAATGGCACCTGGAGACAAATTGTCTCCAGGACGCCCCCCAGGCTCTGCCGCCCCCCTCTGCCCTCACCACCCTAGCTCCGCCCATGATGCCCCAGGCTCCACCCCCACTGTCCTAGAACCTGCCCATGTCACCATGGACATGGGGAAGGGCTAGGGGGCCCACCTCCCCCCAACAGACTCCCCCTGCCGGCTCAACCCCACCCTGGACTTCCTGCTCCCCAAGCCCCACCCCTGGCCTCAGTGCTTATAAAAGAAAGTCTCCGAGGCAGGGACTGCAGGGGGGAAGGGAGGCCAAGGCCCAGCCAGCAGGGGGAGGGAGGGGAATCAAGGAGTAGCAGGGTTGAGGGGTGCCTAGGAAGCACAGCAGGAAGTCCTGCTGCCTGCGGAGTTGTTTTTTAAATGATGCCTGCACACTCAGATGGGGTCGAGGGCAGGCAAACTTGATGAATGCTTCCAGAGACTTCCTGGTCATGTAGTCTATGTGAGATTTTGCGCCCCCCACGTGACTAGAAGAGTGGCGCCTGGGGACAAGGGGTACCCCTTGTCCCTAGGCAGATACGCCACTGCTGGTTTGAATCCCACCCTGATGCCTTACGAAATAGTAGGAAGGAGAGCTCTGAAACCCAACTTTATTTTGAAAGGCCTAACAGGCCATAATACATGTCTCGGCTGGCCTCAAATTGTGCAGGCCTCATTTAGACAGCATGAGCACAGCAAAAGTCTATTTCCCATCCCATGCTTTAGCTAATCTACCCGATTGTGTACTGAGCTGCCTACAGGCGTGCCTAGGTCTCCTTGGGAATTGGTTACAGTCAATTTAGAACCTAGCAATCTGTGTCAGCCTGTCAAATGATTTCTTCCTGATGCTCGTTGTTTTACATTTGTCAGCACTGAATTATAGAGGAAATCTTCTAGGTTCCGCATCTTGTGCATTTTCGTAGGGTCCACCCATCAAGTCTCCACCCCCCCCCCCCCATGAATTATTCAGTAGTGGTAACCTCAAATGATTGAGGTCCAGACAAAAAGTTTGTGTTGAATTCTGGACATTCTGCATTCAGTGCAACCCACAGTCTAAACAGGACACAGCAGAAAGCTAGAAACGTGACTGTCAGTTATGCAGAAATCACACCTAGAATGCGATATGATTTTAGAAGAGGAGGAGGAGTTTGGATTTATACCCCACCTTTCTCTCCTGTAAGGAGACTCAAGGTGGCTTTCAAGCTCCTTTCCCCTCCTCTCCCCACAACAGACACCTTGTGAGGGAGGCGGGGCTGAGAGAGTCCTGAGAGAACTGTGACTGGCCCAAGGTTAACCAGCAGGAATGTAGGATTGCGGAAACACATCTGGTTCACCAGATAAGCCTCTGCCACTCAGCTGGAGGAGTGGGGAATCAAACCGTGTTCTCCAGATTAGAATCCACCTGCTCTTAACCACTACACCACGCTGGCTTAAAAGCTACAACTGTTAATGATGTGGTCTGTAAATCTTCAAGTACCACATAAAAGAGGCCTTCGAATATGAAAGATGCCTCTAATCCAAAAGTCCACAACAGGACATAGTGTAACCCCCATGCTCAGAATGGGTTGACCCAGAAAGGGATGGAGACTCAAAGCAGCAGAAGGCTGCAGAGCTCATGTAGTTTGGAGGAGACAAGGCTACCAGACTCGGACCTTGGTTGTATAAGCCCTTAACACCTTGTTAAGGTAAACTGCAATATTGTTGGGAACTAGTGGGAAGGTAGTTGTTTATTTTTGCTATGTTGTAAATGTTGGAGTTTATTGTTTCAGGGTTTCTTTTTGTGGTTGTAATGGGTGAGAGTTCTCCTGGAAGCCTTCCTCATGTTGAATCCTGTCCATCAAGCCCTTGGAGTCTTCAGGAGCCAACCCACTTGCAAAGAAGAATTGGACTTGGCAATATCAGAAGACTGTAACTAGAAGGACTTGAAATGAAACCTGAATAGGACCTTGAAGTGTGATGTTAAGTGTTGATGTTTGGTGTTATATGTTAAGAAAGTAAACCATTTTGTTTTTAAAATTTAGTTCTTTGCAACTCCTTCCAACTACCCTACAGAACCCACAGATAGAGGTTACAATAGCTGTGTAAAACAGCATCCAAAACTCACCCTAAGCACTGCCCTTGCCCCTTTGCAACTGTCTGTGCCCCTGCCCTAACTTCCATGGGGAATTAGGAGTGGGGTGCTGTTGAGAGGGTGGGCATCCCTGCAAAGTGCCCCCCATATGACTGTGGGAAGTGGTTCTTGGGGCTCTAACCACCTTGCCCACTCCCTCGCTATGCCACTGGTTCCCAACATGGTACCCACGGGTGCCGTGGCTCCTACTGAAACCTTTCCTGGTGTCCACCAAGTTCTTCTAGAAAGTGGATGGGACCATGTGAGGATTTTGCCCAGCCAGACGTCTGACTGTTCATTGGAGGTTGGCTGTGCACAGAATTTTAAAAACATTCCTTTGGCAGCAGCTGCCCCCAGACTGTGAAGAACTTCACTGTGTGACTAAAGGTAGACATAGCTGCCATTTTGTGGCTGACTCTGCCACCTTCGGCAGCCATTTTGTGAAGCGATGTCTTGTTGAAGATGGAGCTAGCTTGTTTTCTATTGCTCCAGAGACTGGGACAAGGATTCAAGGTGCAGGAAATGAAATTGCACCTAGACATTAGGAAGAACTTCCTGACAGTCAGGGCTGCTCAACAGCGGAACACGCTGCCACGGAGGGTGGTAGAGTTTCCTTCTCGGGAGGCTTTTTAAAAACTATTGTTTCAATTTAATATACCGCCCCATCCCCTGAGGGCTCTGGGTGGTGTACAGTTTAAGCCACCATATCAATAATCAACAACCCCAATAAAATCATAAATAACATCTTAATTAAAACATTCATTCATTCATTCATTCATTCATTCTTTCTTTCTTTCTTTCTTTCTTTCTTTCTTTCTTTCTTTCTTTCTTTCTTTCTTTCTTTCTCTCTCTCTCTCTCTCTCTCTCTCTCTCTCTCTCTCTCTCTCTTTCTCTCTCTCTATTTATTTATTTATTTAGATTTCTACACCGCCCTATCCCCTGGGGGCTCCATAGCTTCACTTATCCAGAATTTCATTTCATTTTAAGCAGAGGCTGGATGTTAGGGCTGATAATAAAAAAATATATGAGAACATTCAAAAAATGAAAGAGGAGAGGCCAACTTAGATGGACCACCATTGCTGACCTCAACCATGGGACTGGTGGAATAACTGTCTCTTTTAGATTCTGCAGAACTGTGATAGGTCCCACAGTGCCTTGATCTCAGTAGACAGAGTGTTCCTGCAGGCTGGGGCCAAAGCTGAAAAGGTTCTAGTCCTGGTTGCGGACAGCCAGAAAACTTTCAGGCCAGGGATCTCCAGTATTAGCTGAGGGCAGTGGTGGGATTCAGCCGGTTTGCACCACTTCGGCAGAACCGGTTGTTAAAATGGTGCTTGTAAACAAACTGTTGTTAAATTACTTGAATCTCACCATCAGAACCGGTTGTTAAATTATTTGAATCCCACTACTGGCTGAGGGGTATATTGGGAAAGGTGGTCTTGCACATACAATGATCCCAGATTGTGCCCCCCCTCCTATCCTTGTTTCTGTTTACATCTTTTATTGATGGAGCCAGCAATCTTCCCATTTAGGGAGGGTTTTAAAATGGGTTTGCTGGGCACCCGATTTCGATTTTTAAACCTTGTATTAACCACTGTTTCAATGGGGATTTAGTAATTTATTTATGGCCAGAACATTTAACGTTTTTGTTGTGTTTGGCTGGGAGGTGCAGGTTGGCTTTGTTGTACACCGCCTTGAGCCCATCGGGGATAGGGTGGCATATAGCTAATAATGACCATTCGTGAATGAATAGATAGATAGATAGATAGATAGATATGGGTAGATAGATAGATAGATAGATAGATAGATAGATAGATAGATAGATAGATAGATAGATAGATAGATAGATAGATAGATAGATAGATAGATAGATAGATAGATAGATAGATAGATAGATAGATAGATAGATAGATGATAGATAGATAGATAGATAGATAGATAGATAGATAGATAGATAGATAGATAGATAGATAGATAGATAGATAGATAGATAGATAGATAGATAGATAGATAGATAGATAGATAGATAGATAGATAGATAGATAGATAGATAGATAGATAGATAGATAGATAGATAGTTTAGAGCTTCAAAGGTTAACACCAACACCTTGAACCTGATTCAGTACTCCCCTTGGAATAGCTACGAAGCTATCGTAGTGAATCAGTATCGATAGACTTTTTCTTCATGAAATGCGCTACTCTATGTTGTGGCAATGAATTCAACCCACTGATATCAGGCCGAGTTGCCTTAAATCCAAATATTTCAACTGAAATAGATAGCTGCATTTCCGCATTTCCAGTGGGATGCGGAAGAGCTTAAGAGCCTTTCGAATCTTACCCTCCTAGATGCCGTAAATATCATGTCTTCTCAATCCCTGGCTGTCTATAGTGCTGCCAACCCCCCAAGTGCTTTCAAAATGAAATAACTTTGCAACTAAAATTATCTCATGTCAATAGAAGTGTGGGGAAGGGGCAGAAGGAAGGGAAGATGAAAAAGCACTTTACCTGGCCAACGTTATTTCACCAGATGCCAGGGTGTAAATCAGGAATAGAGCGACCTTCATAGAAATTTCAGACTTATTTACACTAGAAGGCCCTGATCACTTTATCTACCCTTAGCTCCATTTCTCCCTTCCCTTGGTGACTCATAAGTAATGTGGTCCACGCAACCCCCGTGTAAATAGATCAAATATTTCAAGGAAGGTCACTCTATATACTCCCTTCCTCTGTCAAGAATATATGGCGGCATACCACAGGTCTGCTACAGCATCTGTCTTCATGAATGAGGAGTTTGATAGAGACACTTTAAGGCTGGCGGGCACGGGTCCTGGGCTCCGAAAAGAGAATGAATCATGATCTGGGATCATATTCTTCGGAGACTGAGAACAGACTGAAACTTTACTTCCCAATAGCTGTTAGGAAACTGAGCTGAAAAACAGTGTCTTGGGAAGATTAGAGGGGAAAATTACTTCCGTTTGGTTTTCCAGGCTCTGCTGACATGGGGCGTTTCCCCACTTACCTTTGCTGCCCTTTGCTGCGCGCTACTCTCAGCGTGCGGCATCTCTGGCGCGCGCCCGGGCGCCCCACGACCCCGCACTCTGCGCGGGGTCATCAAAAGGCGCCGTTTTGAGGAGCGCCAAGGATGCTGCACGCTGAGGGGGCGTGAGAGCTGCAGCGTCGGGGCGGCTGCGTTGTCGCTGCCCCTGTAGTGGGGAGTGCCGGGGGACCCCGCGCTACTTGAGGAGAGTAGCGCGGGGCTTGAGGTAAGTGGGGAAAGGGCCATGGACAATGGGCTTTTCAATACGTCATTCACTGAGGTACTGTTGCATTTTGCCCATTTGCAATCAAGGCTGAGGAAACTCTCCGATTCTCAACCCGACCGTCTGCTCGAAAACGGATCTTTTCGTGCTCACGTGGGTCGTTTTTCTCGTTTGGATTCATCACCCGTCTTTTCAAACTAGAAGTGACGAGCTCCTAAAATGCCAACTGATCTTTGTGCGACAGAGATGTGCTCGCCTGGACAAAATGGCCTGTTTGGAAGATGGACTGCACGGCATTATACCCCACCCCCAGAATCCCCAGTTCTATTTTCAGAATCTCTGGGGATTTCATAACCTGGAGCTGGCAACTGTGTGTAAACTACAGATAGGTCCATAACTGAGGACTGTGATAGGTCCCACAGTGCCTTGATCTCAGTAGACAAAGTGTTCCTGCAGGCTGGGGCCAAAGCTGAAAAGGTTCTAGTCCTGGTTGAGGACAGCCAGAAAACTTTGGAGCCAGGGATCTCCAGTAGGTTGTTATTAGCTGAGGGGTATAGATCAGTGCTACCGAACCTATGGTACGGGTGCCAGAGGTGGCACTCAGAGCCCTCTCTGTGGGCACATGCAAAAAGAGTGCTCCCACACACATCTAGGATGGCCTGGGCCACTAGGCTCGATTATTAACCTTAAACCTAAGAACTCGTTTTGGGGAAACAGTGTAGGTAACCTTGTTAAGCGCTGTTAAACCCCACTGATTTTCATGTGAAGAACTAAAGCGTGATTCTTTACCTGGGAGTAAGCTCGGTTGCTGGCAATAGGGCTTGTTTCAGAGTAAACCCTCCTAGGGTTATTATTCACCCATTGGAAAAGTTGCATGGTTTCTTCAAAGCAAAGCCAACAACGACCACCAAACTTACTCCTGAATAACGCACGCCTCTGAGCCAACCATTTTTTCTAAACTAAAACCTCAGTATTTAGGTTATATTGCCATGTTGGCACTTTGTGATAAATAACTGGGTTTTGGTTTGCAATTTGGGCACTCGGTCTCAAAAAGGTTAGCTATCACTGGTATAGGTGCATAACTGAGAAAGTCTGTGGATTTGGATTGTATGCGCAGTTGCTCAGAATTATCGCCAAACTAGGCAGTTGATGTTGATTCACACTCAGACTCATGGACAGAGGCATAGGGCTGCCAGTTTCCAAGTGGGGCATGGAGACTTATGGAATTGCGACTGATCTCCAGACAATAAGGATCACTTCCCCTGGAGAAGCTGGCAGCCTTGGAGAGTGGACTCGATGGCATGACATCCGCACTGAGCTCCATCGAGAAACAGTGTTGTGTAGCAGTTAAGGGAGATGGACCATAATCCAGACAAAAGGGTTCAATTCCCCACTGCTCCATATGAGCAGCAGACTGTTACCTGGGGAACCAGATTTGTTTCCTCACTCCTCCACCTGAGGCCTAATGGGCGACCTTGGACTGGTCACAGTTCTCTCAGAACTCTCTCAGCCCCTCTTACCTCACACGTTACGGGGAAAGCAAGAGAAGGCAACTGAAAGCCACTTTGAGTCTTCTTAAAGGTAGACAAGAGACCTCCTCCAGGTAGGCCTCTGCCTCAGTCTCCCGCCTTCATTCATTCATTCATTCATTCATTCATTCATTCATTCATTCATTCATTCATTCATTTATTGGATTTTTATACCGCCCAACCCCCGGAGGGCTCTGCCACAGTGTTGACGAGGGCAGACCTGGTCCCACCAGGCTGCGCTGGATCGCTGCCGCCGGCCTCGGACCAGGGAATAAAATAGGGGAAGAGACCCCCCCATTGGAGCAAGTTGGTCCCTAGAGGCCGGAATCGGGTCACCTGAATACTGCACCGAGAGCACGGGTGTGCTCCAGTCCGGCCACGTCGCCACCAAAGGCGAAGCCCTAAAGCTGGACCGGCAAAGGAGGTGTCGAAGCTGTGTAGGGTTTCCCCCCTTTTTGCTCTCGACCCTCTAAGGCCAGAGACGCATCCATTGGAACAGTGGGGGAGATGCCCGGCCGGGATACCCCACCCAACTGCATGCCAAGAGTACCACTCCTCGGTTCCTCCCTTCCTAACGAGCTAGCTATTTGGGTTGCCAAATGGCCTCTGTTGCGCTTCTTCGCCGCTGTCAGCCAACTAAATCGCTACCAGCGCTGAAGAAGAAGAAGGTGGATGGCTGGTGAACCTTTTTAGGAAGAGAGAGGGGAGGGGTGCTCCGCACCATAAGGAAACAGCTGCTATCCCACCTGCACCTAGCCCCTATTTGGTCTAACTCCCCAAACAGCCACCGGCACCCGTTCAGTTTGCTCCCGGCTTTGAAGAAGGCCACAGCAATCACGTGCTGCCTTATATATAGGGAGTGTGTGGGTTCTGTGGGGCAGAACTTGGAAGGAGTTTGCAACAACAACAAATTTTAAAAACAAAATGGTTTACTTTCTTAACATACAACATCAAACATCAACATTTAACATCACACTTCAAGGTCCTGTCCAGGTTGCATTTTCAAGTCCTTCTAGTCACAGTCTACTGATACTGCCAAGTCCAATTCTTCTTTGCAAGTGGGTTGGCTCCTGAAGACTCCAAGGGCTTGGTGAACAGGATTCAACATGAGGAAGTCTTCCAGGAGAACTCTCACCCATTACAACCACAAAAAGAAACCCTGAAACAATAAACTCCAACATTTACAACATAGTAAAAACAAACAACTACCTTCCCAGTAGTTCCCAACAACATTGCAGTTACCTTAACAAGGTGTTAAGGGCTTATACAAATCAAGGTCCGAGTCTGGTAGCCTTGTCTCCTCCAAACTACAGGAGTTCTGCAGCCTCTTGCTGCTTTGAGTCTCCACCCCTTACTGGTTCAACCCATTCTGAGCATGGGGGTTAGATGTGCTCCACCCTCTTGAACTCATGCGCATCACACAATCAGGCTGGGTGTGGCTCGGCCGCCCAGCCGGCCCAGGGCACGCATGCTCACTGCTCCGGAGCTCACTGTGTGCCCTGCCCCCTGTCACAATTACAGCCTAGTTGAATCTAGTGCTGTTATTGATTGCTTTAGTTATTTTTAATTGTGTTAAATGAATCTTGAGAGTGATTTCAGCAAGGTATTTGGATAGAAGAAGAAGAGTTTGGATTTATATCCCCCTTTCTCTCCTGCAGGAGACTCAAAAGGGCTTACAATCTCCTTGTCCTTCCCCCCTCACAACAAACCTTCAAGGTGTTGGTGTTAACCTTTAAGGCCTTACGTGGCCTGGGACCGTCGTATCTTCGAGACCGCATCACCCCATATGTCCCTACACGGCCTCTCCGGTCGGGGGAGGCCAATTTACTAGTGGTCCCTGGCCCTTCAGCGATGCGGCTGGCCTCCACACGGGCCAGGACCTTTACAGCCCTGGCCCCGGCCTGGTGGAACGCTCTACCACCAGCTGTCCGGGCCCTGCGGGACCTTGGGGAGTTCCGCAGGGCCTGTAAGACGGAGCTGTTCCGCCGGGCCTTTGGAGAAACCGGCCGCTAATGGTGCCCCCTCCTCCCTGTGGCCCTGACATCTAGGCCACATACCATCGAATGAGACTCGCCATGCCTCCCTTCCCAGGGGAGAGGGAATTTTAAATGTGGAACACTGGGCGCCAATTAACTATTTATTAATTATATCTCTATCCGTTGAGATTGTGCAAACCAAATTTCTGGGTTTATCGCTGCTTTTAAATGTTTAATTTATTTTCCTGCTATCTTTTTTACATGCTATATACCGCCCAAGAATATGCCCTTCAAGGATGGAAGTGATGCAAAAACTTCAACCTAAATAAAATAAATAAATAAAATAAATAAAATAAAACACCCTGTAGAGATGGTGGGTGGGAGAAGCTAGAGAGAGCTCCCAGAAGGCCTGCTTATTGAAGTAGCCCAAGGTGCAGCTGGCATTAGTAGAGGGAGTGCACACAGGCCAATCTAGATTCCTAAGATAAAGCCTCCACGAGCTCAGAATGGCCCGGGGAATCAAACCCAGTTCCTCCAGATTAGATACATGAGCTCTTAACCTCCTACGCCAGTGCTGCTCCTTTTACAAGGATAGCCCTTGTAAAAATATAAGGGCAGGGTTTTTTGGTAGTGGGATGGAGGAATTAGGGGAAGGAAGCATAAAGAAATTGAAACGCTTTATTTTTAGGGTTAAAGGAAAATGTGTAGTGGTCAACCAAAAAATTATGTTGTACCATTGATTTTTGAAAGGATTCATTTATAACTCCCCCCCCCCATTCAAATAAATGGGATTGAAGCCTATTGAAATTTGGCAAGATGGCCCCCTAAATAAATAGCAATTTGCAATCGCCATAACAAATGTAATGCATAAAGAACTCCACCTAGGGCTGCCGATTAAATCATTTAATTAGTTGTCCACCTCTTCTTCTAACCAATTAATTTTATCAGTTGCCTTCAAGGGCATTTGCATATTCTCAAAACCACAACGTCGCTTCATTTCTACATGGGCTCAGGAAGATATGAAGTGAGGGGAGCCAAGACTGTGGATATTTCCACACAAGTCACTGAAAACGCTTGCAAAATGTTTTCAGTCCTCCTCGTTTGTCCACATTCAACCTCTCAAAAATGCTTCCTGGGCGCCATTTTCTCATTTTGCTTTGATGTTGGGAGTGTTGATGCTTCAAAGCCTCCTGCTACGATCCTCCATGGTTTGTGTCTTCGTAATTTGGAATTCTGGGAAATGTCAGTTCTCGACAATAGCTGGCGGAGCTGGGAGTATTCTTAAAATTACCTATAGCTGGAACGTAGCTGGATCCGGACATGTATATGGAGCAGCAGTGGTGTAGGAGGTTAAGAGCTCGTGTATCTAATCTGGAGGAACCGGGTTTGATTCCCAGCTCTGCCGCCTGAGCTGTGGAGGCTTATCTGGGGAATTCAGATTAGCCCCATTACACTCCCATGGCTACACCAAAGGTAGAGCGACCTTGGGCTAATCCTGGCTTCTAGGAGCTCTCTCAGCCCCACCTACCTCACAGGGTGTTTGTTGCCTTAAGGGAAGGGCAAGGAGTTTGCAAGCCCCTTTGAGTCTCCTGCAGGAGAGAAAGGGGGGATATAAATCCAAACTCTTCTTCTTCTTCTAACCTCAGCTTGTGGGTTCTTTGGGGCAGAACTTGGAAGGAGTTTGCAACAACTAAATTTTACACAAAAAGATTTACTTTCTTTAACATATGACAATGATCAAACATTAACATTTAACTTAACGCTCCAAGGTTCTGTTCTAGTTTCATTCCAAGTCCTTCTAAATACAGTCTGATAATGCCAAATCCATTCTTTCTGCTGGTGGTTGGCTCATGGAGACTTCAGAGGCTTGGTGAACTGGATTCAAGATGATGAAGGTCCCCAAAAGAACTCTCACCAATTACATACACAAAAACCCTGAAACAAGGCGTTAAGGGCTTATAAAAATCAATCAAGGTCCCAGCCTGGTAGCCTTCTTCCTCCAACCTCATGAGTTCTGCAGCCTTCTGCTTCTTTTCAGACTCCACCCAGTGGTGGGATCCAAAAATTTTAGTAACAGGTTCCCATGGTGGTGGGATTCAAACTGTGGTGTAGAGCCAATGGGGCTGGGCGGGGCACGATGGGGGCATGGCCGGGCATTCTGGGGGCGGGGCATTCCTGGGTGGGCCTGTGGCAAGGACACAGCCGCTGCGCCGGTCCTTGGGCGGGAAACGAATGCACGCAGGCGCAGGCTGCCACGCACGCCAGTGCACCTCCTGCTACTGCTTCAAGTTCTGCACGCTACTACTGAGAGGAGGGGCGTAACTAAGGCAAAAATTACGTGGCAAAATCACCAATTAGTAACCCCCTCTCGGCACACACAAATAATTAGTAACCTACTCTCGGGAACCTGTGAGAACCTGCTGGATCCCACCTCTGACTCCACCCCTTTGTGGGTCATCCCATTCTTACATAGGGGTTTACATATACACTTCAGAATTCTTTTGGGACTGCTTCTTCCCATCTCTGGACCATCAAAACGCAGGCGGTCTAAACCTGTGTCGGTTTCTAATAGCAAATATCCAAACAACTTAATATTCCCTCCTTTTTGCCCCACATGCGTCGAAAGTGCCACAGTTAGCCAGTGATTAAAGCCTACATTATGTAAATCTATCCCTGCTTTGATGGCTGCTGATAGAAGATGCTTAGCTGGAGGCACTATCAATTCCTCTCCGTCTCCGCTCTAGGACTTTGCCTGGAAGGAACAGGAGATGTAAATACCCCTGTCATATTCGATCCATCAATCCCAGCCGCTCGTGCTTTGTAGCCACCCTCGGCAACACAGAATCAATATGTATGAATTTTTGTACCTCGGTCGGTGTTTATCTTTGAGGGAGAGGAGCTGACACCGAGGCCGTAAATCTAGCTTTCAGCCTGCGAGGCCGGGTCAGAGTTGGGGGATCGGCGTTAGCATCGCTAAGGGAAAGCAAGCTGACAGCCGGCGAGGGGAGAGGTCAGGTGCTGTCAACTAGCGAGAGGTAAAGGGAGGAGGGAGGGGGAGATCAAAGGTGAGTGAGGAGCTCCCTGGGAGAAAGCCAATGACCTCAAGGTGAGAAGCAGACGGAAAACCAACTTCAAAGCGGGATTTGTGTCCAGAAGTAACCTGCGTGACCTCCAGATTGTGTGTGAGTTTTTTCCTCCTTGCGCACACACTCGAAGCAACAAACTGAAGTTGGCATTTGAAGCACAGCTGAAAATCTAAGGTTTTGGTTATAAAAAGGAAAACAGGAAGCTAGTTTGATGCCGTTTTCAGAAATACCACAGCAGTGAGACCGTCGAATTCACTGTACAGAGGGCGTGCACGTGTAACCTCAGCTTGTGGGTTCTGTGGGGCAGAACCTGGAATGAGCTTGCAACAACAAATTTTAAAAACAAAATGGTTTACTTTCTTAACAAATAACATATAACATCAACATTTAACATCACACTTCAAGGTCCTGTTCAGGTTGCATTTTCAAGTCCTTATATTTACAGTCTACTGATACTGCCAAGTCCAATTCTTCTTTGCAAGTGGGCTGGCTCCTGAAGACTCCAAGGGCTTGATGAACAGGATTCAACACGATGAAGGTTTCCAGGAGAACTCTCACCCATTACAAACATTAAAAAATCCTGAAACAATAAACTCCAACATTTACAACATAGCAAAAATAAACAACTACCTTCCCAGTAGTTCCCAACAACATTGCAGTTACCTTAACAAGGTGTTAAGGGCTTATACAACCAAGGTCCGAGTCTGGTAGCCTTGTCTCCTCCAACTACATGAGGTCTGCTGCAGCCTCTTGCTGCTTTGAGTCTCCACCCCTTTCTGGGTCAACCCATTCTGTGCATGGGGGTTACACATGCACATGCTGGGAGAGAAAGAAGAAGAGTTTGGATTTACACCCTACTTTTTTCTCCTGCAAGGAGTCTCAAGGCAGCATTCAGACTCTTTTTCGTTTCCTCTCCCCACCTTGCGAGGTAGGTGGGGCTTAGAGAGTTCTGGAAAGAACTGGGATTAGCCCAAGGTCACCCAGCAGGCTTCACGTGGAGGAACAGGGAAACAAATCCATTTCGCCAGATAAGAGTCCACCGCTCGTGTGGAGGAGTGGGGAATCAAACCCAGTTCTCCAAATTAGAGTCCACGGCTGTTCTCACCACACTGGAGAAATCCCTTGCTCTCTAGCTATTTGGATGCTAATTAAATCCCGAAATAATAGAAATAGTCCCTGGTGGGCCACCTGGTGGGCCACTGTGAGTAGCAGAGTGCTGGACTAGATGGACTCTGGTCTGATCCAGCAGGCTCGTTCTTATGTTCTTATGTTCTTATGTTCCTTCCTTCCTTCCTTCCTTCCTTCCTTCCTTCCTTCCTTCCTTCATTCTGGATACGATTGTGCTTTAACAACTGTCACAAAAGCTTTACTTACCAGGCTCTTTCTTTCATAGCCAAAACCGAGTGGTGGTCCTTTGTTGAGGCGAAAATCCATGAAATGGGTCTATCCTTGGATGCATTGGTTTTAATGAATGCCAATGAGCTAAAGCTGACTATCAAAAAGAGATTGTATGATCTCGAGTATAGTCACCTGATGCAGCAGGCTAATAAACGCTGCTCTCCCTTGCACTTGGGTATACCATTAAAACCCTATACCATGGCCAAGTATTTCCATTTGGTCTTAGAACCCAAATTGCGACGAGCCCTGACCCTTGCCAGGTGCAATATTCTCCCTTCAGCTACCACTCAGGGCAGAATACAGAAAGTGCCTTTTAATGAAAGATTTTGTCCCTGCAGTTCAGCTTACGAAGAATCAATCCAACACGTGATATTACACTGCCCGTTACACAGTTTAGCCAGGAATAAATATCTAAATCCGTGGTTAAAACCCCCCATTGATAATATTAACCTATCAATTGTGGTAACGATGTTGGATTGTGGTTCTGCAAGTGTATTGGAAGCGCTGGCTAACTTTTTGTGCTCTGTCATCAGCAAACGGTTATAACTGTACTGGAGATTGTATCATTACACTGAGGTCGCCATTTTTCTGGTATATTGCTGTTGTTTTAATTATGCCATTAAAGGTTTATATATATATATCAAACCCAGTTCTCCAAATTAGAGTCCACGGCTGTTCTCACCACACTGGAGAAATCCCTTGCTCTCTAGCTATTTGGATGCTAATTAAATCCCGAAATAATAGAAATAGTCCCTGGTGGGCCACCTGGTGGGCCACTGTGAGTAGCAGAGTGCTGGACTAGATGGACTCTGGTCTGATCCAGCAGGCTCGTTCTTATGTTCTTATGTTCTTATGTTCCTTCCTTCCTTCCTTCCTTCCTTCCTTCCTTCCTTCCTTCCTTCCTTCCTTCCTTCCTTCCTTCCTTCCTTCCTTCCTTCCTTCCTTCCTTCCTTCCTTCCTTCCTTCCTTCCTTCCTTCCTTCCTTCCTTCCTTCCAAAAGGGCTTGGACCGATTGATGGAGGAGAAGTCGATCTATGGCTACCAATCTTGATCCTCCTTGATCTGAGATTGCAAATGCCTTAGCAGACCAGGTGCTCAGGAGCAGCAGCAGCAGCAGAAGGCCCTTGCTTTCACCTCCTGCAGGTGAGCTCCCAAAGGCACCTGGTGGGCCACTGCGAGTAGCAGAGTGCTGGACTAGATGGACTCTGGTCTGATCCAGCAGGCTAGTTCTTATGTTCTTATGTTCTATGTCCCAACTAGTTAAAATTTGTCAGATCTTGGCCCCAGTAAGTACTTGGATGGGGGGCCACCATGGAAGACAGAAGAACAGTCCTGCTGGATCAGACCACTGGTGGTTCATCTGTTCCAGCATTTTGTCTTAGGCAGTAGCCAACCGGTAGTTCTGAAGGGCCAACAACGGAGCAGAGAACGGATGGTGCAGGGTCAAAGCTAATGATGAGAAGACTTCTATGCAATTTCAGGTAACTACTTTGGGGAGGGGTGTGCTAGGCTCAGAGGGTGTGCTAGGCATGCAGAAGGACCCAAGTTTGAACCTTGGTGTCACCAGCTAAAATGATCAGGTGGTAGGGGATGCGAAATAGCTCTTCCTGCAACCTTGGAGAGCAACTTCCAGTCTGAGTAGACAACATCAGCCTTGATGGACTGCTGGTCTGACTCAACATGGAGCAGCTTCACACATGTTCATTATGAGTTGAGTTTACACAGGGTGTACTTCTGGCTCCCGAGGGAAACATGGTGGAACAAGACATTGTGGTGCTAGCCGAAAGGAGAATGGGAGAATAACTTGTAGAATGAAGGAGCTGATACTTCCAAACAGGGGCGTACCACCTAGAGGGACACATGGGGTCAAATATCCCCGGGCTGTGGCCATTTAGTCACATGGGGATGGAAAATAGCCCCCACACCCTGCCTCGTTCCCCCCCCCCCCCCCCCGGTCCATACACTGACTTCAAGATCTGGTGCAAAAAAGTTGTTTGGTTGTGGTGGGGGAGGGTGGTCGCCCAAACGGAGGGGAGGGGGGGGCAGAAAACTCAGATTTTGCACCAGGCTACATTTTCCCTAGATACGCCTCTGCTACCAAATCTTGGACTACCCTGTTTCCCTGAATATAAGACATCCCCAGAAAATAAGACGTAGTAGAGGTTTTGCTGAAGTGCGAAATATAAGGCATCCCCCGAAAGTAAGACGCAGCAAAGTTTTTGTTCGGAAGCATGCCCGACGAACAGAACGCAGAAAAATAAGACATCCCCCGAAAATAAGACATAGAGCATCTTTGGGAGCAAAAATTAATATAAGACACGTGTCTTATTTTCGGGGAAACACGGTAGTTGATCAAGACAGGTAAAGCATTTTCCCACTTTGGTTTCCCAGGGAGCCAGAGGTATGTCCTGTGGAGACAGAACACATAAAAATTCATGAAGCTGTCTTATGTGGAATCAGACAATCAGTTGTTGGCATTTCAAAGACCTTCTGTTTGTCCACCTCTGGAAGTAGAATTCTGAACTACACAGAACCTCCTTATTGACCCAACAAAGTTTTCCTTTTTTCTCCTTGCAAACTTGATTTTTTCACTCCTTTGTTCTGATGCACATTTAATTTTTTTTTCCACTGGATGCTCCTGACTCACACAGTGGATCGGCTGTACTCCCTTCAAGTATTTTAAAAGGAGTAATGATTTTCTTTCTTCTTTCCCCAGTAGGGAGCATATTCATCCAGGCAGATATGATTTAAATATAAAGGAGAAGTTTACCAGAATAGAATTTAAGAATATTAAGAAGGGATTTGGTTCCGAGAGAAATATTAGCGGCAGAGGCACGGATAAGGATTTTGAAGGAATTTAATTAAAATTTAATCTTCTTTCTAATTAAATTTCCTTTTAATTAAACTTAAAATTAAATTTGCTTTGTTTAATTGGAGGAATTTAAAAAGTATTACCTTGCAGTGTCAATCAATTATTTTAAATATATATTTTTTGAAAAGTTTTCTTCGGTTCACCCAGCTTAGAAGACGGGCTGATTTCGAAAGAAAGTTTTCCAAAAAAGTATCGATTTCTCGATTCTACAAGTTATTCCCACCCACCCACCCCCCTTTCTTTCTGTGTTGCTCAGCAAAAGAAAGTGCCTTTTGTTTGCTGGGCTAATCATTTCTTCTGGGTCGCTCCAACTTCATAAGAACATAAGAACAAGCCAGCTGGATCAGACCAGAGTCCATCTAGTCCAGCTCTCTGCTACTCGCAGTGGCCCACCAGGTGCCTTTGGGAGCTCACATGCAGGATGTGAAAGGAAGGGCCTCCTGCGGCTGTTGCTCCCGAGCACCTGGTCTGTTAAGGCGTTTGCTATCTCAGATCAAAGAGGATCAAGAT
Source organism: Sphaerodactylus townsendi (assembly GCF_021028975.2). NCBI lineage: Eukaryota > Metazoa > Chordata > Lepidosauria > Squamata > Sphaerodactylidae > Sphaerodactylus > Sphaerodactylus townsendi. Next base: position 7,803,589 of record NC_059431.1, on the reverse strand, counting down.
TGGTAGCCATAAATCGACTTCTCCTCCACAAATCTGTCCAAGCCCTTTTTAAAGCTATCCAGGTTAGTGGCCATCACCACCTCCTGTGGCAGCATATTCCAAACACCAATCACACGTTGCATGAAGAAGTGTTTCCTTTTATTAGTCCTAATTCTTCCCCCCAGCATTTTCAATGGATGCCCCCTGGTTCTAGTATTGTGAGAAAGAGAAAAATTTCTCTCTGTCGACATCCTCTACCCCATGCACAATTTTATAGACGTCAATCATATCCCCCTCAGGCGTCTCCTCTCCAAACTAAAGAGTCCCAAAGGCTGCAGCCTCTCCTCATAGGGAAGGTGCTCCAGTCCCTCAATCATCCTCGTTGCCCTTCTCTGCACTTTTTCTATCTCCTCAATATCCTTTTTGAGATGCGGCGACCAGAACTGAACACAGTACTCCAAGTGCGGTCGCACCACTGCTTTATATAAGGGCATGACAATCCTTGCAGTTTTATTCTCAATTCCTTTTCTAATGATCCCCAGCATAGAGTTTGCCTTCAGAAAGAACTGTGCCATTTGCATAGGTGTCTGGTCATTCAACGCTCCCTCGTGGACTCGTTTTCGACTCATCTCCCACTGAGGAAGTGCGTTCACATCTCTTTGGTTAGAGAGGTCTCCACACTTCCACTGACAAGACCACGGGAGCCTGGGCCTCTGGGTCCCATTTCTTCTCCATCCGTTCTCCCAGATCAAGGAGAGTTAAAGTTTTGTTTCGACGGGCCACGATTCTTCCTTTCCCTCTCCGGTTTTCGCCTCCTTTGATCAGCCTTCTTTCCTGCTTCACAGGTTGCCGGATTAAAGGTATTTCCGCTCTACCCCCTTTAATGAAGACTAAAGGGAATTTTGTTTTCTTGTTGCTTCGGCAAGCTCTTTCTACAGCTTTCTAAACCGGGGGAAAAAAAGTTTGTTCCCAATGACAGCTTGGCAGGAAGGGCAGCGTGATGTTTCCTGATCTCGTTAGACAGTGGTCCCCAACAGAGGGCTCATAGACCCCAGGGTGCCCCCCAACATCTTTTCTGGCACCCACCAAGTGTTTTAAGGAAGTGGGCAGGGCCAAGTAGGGCTTTTGCCCAGCAAGGCTTCTGATTGATGACTGGACATTTGATTGACTCTGCAGATTTTTACAGTGTTGCCACCGCAGCACAAGTATGTACACATGAAGCCTGCTGGCTGACCTTGGAGCAGCAGTGGCGTAGTGGCTAAGAGCAGTGGCTAGGAGCAGGTGCACTCTGATCTGGAGGAACCGGGTTTGATTCCCAGCTCTGCCACCTGAGTTGTGGAGGCTTATCTGGGGAATTCAGATTAGCCTATACCAGTGGTGGCGAACCTTTGGCACTCCAGATGTTATAGACTACAATTCCCATCAGCCCCTGCCAACATGGCCAATTGGCCATGCTGACAGGGGATGATGGGAATTGTAGTCCATAACATCTGGAGTGCCAAAGGTTCGCCACCACGGGCCTATACACTCCCACACATGCCAGCTGGGTGACCTTGGGCTAGTCACAGCTTTTCAGAGCTCTATCAGCCCCACCCACCTCACAGGGTGTCTGTTGTGAGGGGGGAAGGGCAAGGAGATTGTCAGCCCCTTTGAGTCTCCTACAGGAGAGAAAGGGGGGAATATAAATCAAAACTCCTCCTCCTTCTTCTTCTCCTTTTTTTTCTTCCTCCTCCTCCTCCTCCTCTTCTTCTTCTTCTTCTTCTTCTTCTTCTTCTTCTTCTTCTTCTTCTTCTTCTTCTTCTTCTTCTTCTTCTTCTTCTTCTTCTTCTTCTTCTTCTTCTCCACATCATTCTTCCGCATCATTCTTCTGCATCTCCGCATCATTCCTTGATGGACTTCCATCCAAGCACTAACCTGGATAAGCCCTGCTTAACTTCCAAGATCTGATGAGACTTTGCCATCCCAGTCCATCCAGGGCCCTGTGAGCTTAGAAGAAGTCCTGGGGCCAGGTGGCAGGACATCATTGCTTGGCGTATGGTTAAAAACAAGTGGACTCTAATCTGGAGAACTGGGTTGGATTCCCCACTCCTTCACAGTAGCCGTGGACTCTTATCTGGTGAGCCACCTGCTTCCCTGCTCCTCCACATGCAGCCTTCTGAATGACCTTAGGCCAGTCACAGTTCTCTCAGAACTCTCTCAGCCCCTCTCATCTCACAAGTTGCGGGGAGAGCGAGAGAAGGCAACTGAAAGCCACTTTGAGACTTCTTCAAGGTAGAGGAAAGTGTGGTATAGAAACCAATTTTTCTTCTTCTCCCAAGAGGTGTTCAAAATGGCATGCGCTGGTGCTACATGGCGCGCAGACTGGCATGGATCTGCAGGAGAAAAACTACATAAAATCTCACCTGTTTGGTTCCGAAGAAGAAGAAGAAGAAGAAGAAGAAGAAGAAGAAGAAGAAGAAGAAGAAGAAGAAGAAGAAGAAGAAGAAGAAGAAGAAGAAGAAGAGTTTGGATTTATATCCCCCCTTTCTCTCCTGTAGGAGACTCAAAGGGGCTTACAATCTCCTTGCCCTTCCCCCCGCACAACAAACACCCTGTGAGGTAGGTGGGGCTGAGAGAGCTCTGAGAAGCTGTGACTAGCCCAAGGTCACCCAGCTGGCGTGTGTGGGAGTGTACAGGCTAATCTGAATTCCCCAGATAAGCCTCCACAACTCAAGCGGCAGAGCGGAGAATCAAACCCGGTTCCTCCAGATTAGATACACTAGCTCTTAACCTCCTACGCCACTGCTGCTCCTTACCAAAAAACCTAGAGGTAATTTCACCCACAGAAGTGACACCCATCAAAGGATGATATTATTTAGATCGGGCTTGAGTGCTTGGGATTGGAACCTACGACCTTCCGCACGCCAAACATATAATCTACCACTGAGCCACGCCCCTTCCCCGATGCATGAAGATGCCTTATAAGGCCATTGGTTTGCTCAGACTGCTAGTGGTTCTCAAAGGTCTCCCGTAGAGGTCTTTCGCAACACTGACTGCCTGCTTCTTTTGACTGGGGACGCCGAGGATCGAACTCCAGATTTTCTGTATGCCAAGCCGATACTCTGCCACATAGGCACAGCCCTTCCTCCGGCAAAGATCAGCAAAGATCAGTCGCTCATGCCATGCTGCCTCGATCATTTCCCTGTAGAAACCTCCGCCTCTGAGCTTGCCTTCTTCACCTGCTCATATTTTTGTAAGAAAAGCTCAAGGCTCCCGCGCAAGGATTCAATAAGGAGGGCGTATATATCCGATGCAAATTTCTGACACCTCTGCTCCCGTAATTTATTGCGAGTTGTTACAAAGGTAAACAGGGTTTTATTTGCTATAATTTTTATCCCTCCTCTCACCTGCTGGAAGCCACCTCATTTGTTTTCACCCCAGATGGAAGCCTAAATAAATAATTACCCCCCCTTCTTAGCTCCCCCCCTCCCTTGCAGTTGGCTGTGCCTTTGCTAAGCCACATTGTGTGAAAACTAACTTTTATAATCCTCACTAGCAGATTGCTGTTCATTTACCCACATCCATTGCTCGGGTTACCGGCTCCGGGTTGGGAAATACCTGGACATTTTGGGGGGGTGGAGCTTGGGGGGGAGGGACTTCAATAGGGCATCATGTCAAGGAGTCCACCTTCCAAAGTGGCCTCTTCATCGGAGTTTCTCCCTCCCCACCGCAGCGAGCACACAGCAGACACACCCGGTTGAAGAACTCTTAGCAATCCCCACTACCAGGCGAGCTCGCTTCGCCGGTCTCCCCTGATTGGCTGGCATGCCTTGATGGGGCGGGACCTTTTCCCACTGCGGAAATGTACATTGTAGAGGCGTGATTAAAAAAATCAGCGTGTGAAAGTTTAACGTTTAACTGTTTAACTGTGCAAACAATTAATCGTTGCCTGTGTAAACCATTAACGATTCAAAGTTACACATTTGGCTGTTTAACGTTTGCGTCCCCTTCTGCTGGCCAATTGCAAAAGTGGAAATGAAACCAAGAAAAGGCTGCATGCGCATCGCAGCGCTGATTGGTTGCCCAAATTCCGTGTCACACTCCAGGGCGGGAAACGAGTCAGGGTTTCAACCCTCATCCCTCCCCTCGGATCAGCTCTGAACCGTGTTAATGGGGTCTATGCCACTTGTAACCAGGTCCTGCCGGAACGCGGATTAACAGGGAGACCAAGCACCAGGAACAGAATCTGCCATGCAAGCAATGGGGAGGTCGTCCCTCAAACCTGGTTAGTTTGTGTTCTGAAACCTGGCTAAGACGGTAGTGGGGATTCGACCCTAGATGCCTGTTTGAAGTTCTCCATCATGTTGCTCTGTGATTGCCAGACTGGCATTTTTGGTGGCTCTATGCAAATCGAACTGTGTTAAAGCCCAACGTTACAACCCCTGTCTATCCAGCTGGTCTGGTGCCTTCCCTTTCTCTCTGGGCAGATGTTTGGCCAGATACTCCCTTCTGTTTATTTCCCCATTCCTTCATACGAAGGCTGCAGGGTGACCTTGGGGGGAATGGGCAGGGACCCTCCAAAGCAGCCGTTTTCTCCAGGAGATTGGCTCTCAGTGCCCCTTCTGCACACGCAAAATAATGCGTTTTCAAACCACTTTCACAACTGTTTGCAAGTGGATTTTGCTATTCCGCACAGCTTCAAAGAGCACTGAAAACAGTTTGAAAGTGCATTATTCTGCATGGGCGGAAGGAGCCTTCAGTCTGGAGGTGAGCTAGACTTCCAGAAGATATCCAGGCCCCAACTGGAGGCGATCAATCGTGACTCTGCTTCACAGCAACCTAACTGTTCCTCTCGCAATATACTGACTAGTGCTCAGCCTGGCAGGAAGAGCAGCGTGATGTAGTGGTTAAGAGCGCTGGACTGCAGGCTGGAGAACTGGGTTTGATTCCCCACTCCTCCACACGAGCTGTGGACTCTTATCTGGTGAATCAGATTTATTTCCCAACTGCCGGGTGACCGTGTGCTGGTCACAGTTCTCTCAGAACTCACTCAGCCCCACTGACCTGACAAGAAGAAGAAGAAGAAGAAGAAGAAGAAGAAGAAGAAGAAGAAGAAGAAGAAGAAGAGTTTGGATTTATATCCCCCCTTTCTCTCCTGCAGGAGACTCAAAGGGGCTTACAATCTCCTTGCCCTTCCCCCCTCACAACAAACACCCTGTGAGGTAGGTGGGGCTGAGAGAGCCCCGAGAAGCTGTGACTAGCCCAAGGTCACCCAGCTGGCGTGTGTGGGAGTGTACAGGCTAATCTGAATTCCCCAGATACGCCTCCACAGCTCAGGCGGCAGAGCTGGGAATCAAACCCGGTTCCTCCAGATTAGATACACGAGCTCTTAACCTGCTATGCCACTATTGTAGGAAAGAAAGGAAAGGAGTTTGGAAGCCACCTGAAGAGTCCTTATGGTTGAGAAAACAAGGTATAAATTCAAATTCTCCTTCTGTCAGCGAGAATCTCTCTCAACCCCCAAGGTCCCCATCTGCCCGATAATCTATTCCACGGCTGGCCGTTCTTTCCCACCCAGCTGGAAGTGACTGTGGAGCTGCTTCCAAACTTTCCGTCTCTCTCTGGAGCCTCCACCAAAGTCCTCCAGATAAGAAACTATTTTTTCTTCTTTGCCTCTGTGATCTCTCATCATTTTGTCACCGAGGGGAAAAAGAATTTAACTTGCAATTTCAGCACCTAATTCCATAAAATTATCTGTCAAAAGTTGATATTTAATTCCCTATGCTTGCATTTCCTTTGTACGTTTGTGGAACATTAAGCTACATTTACCATTAAATACTTTCTTTTTCTTTTCTTGTGTGTGTCAAAATTTTATCTCTATTACCCACAAAGTGCGGGAAGGGGGGGGTGGAGAGAAATCTTTAAATTGTTTCAACAGTGGCTGGTTCAAACCGGCGGCTCCCCTGCTGTTCTCACTGAATGTTCTCTGCAGAACGGCCCAACTCGGCGGCCTGATTTTCGTGTTTATATGTGCAAATACCGTTGTGCTGGCAAAATAACTTTTCCTTCTTTCTGCTGAGTTCCAGTGGAACTTGCCAGGATTTTAAAGATGTCTTTTGTGCCTGTTTCAAAATGGTATGTGTGCACACCAGAACTTTTCCTGCCAATTGAACTGTCTGAAATGTCCAACTCCTACTGTAATTATTAATATGCCTCATTGCATGAGCTGGGAAGAAGAAGAGGAGGAGGAGGAGGAGGAGCAGTGATGGGATCCAAAAATTTTAGTAACAGGTTCCCTTGGTGGTGGGATTCAAACAGTGGCGTAGCACCAATGGGGCTGGGCGGGGCATGACGGGGGCATAACCAGGCATTCCGGGGGCGGGGCATTAATTAATTTTTCTGTTACTGTAAAAAAGTCTCACTGTAAAAAAAAAGTTCCTAATTTCCAGCTGGTATCTTTCTGTCCATAATTTAAACTCATTATAGCAAGTCCTATCGTCTACTGCCAACAGAAACAACTACTTCTCCTCTAATTGACTGCCTGTCAAACACTTAATACTTTCAAATACTTAATTTTGTTTCTAGAAATCAAAAGAAGGATCCTTTCCTTAAACAGGGAACTTTACCATATTTCTAAAACATGTTTTTAAAACAGCCCAATAGGGAGAACGATCCTGTTTTCTACCTTCGCTAACTAGCCACATAGGAAACAACAGGACTTCATGATTTTTGGACCTAATGGAATTTCTAACGGAAAAGCAGACCCAATTAGTAACCCCCTCTTGGCACAAGCAAATAATTAGTAACCCACTCTCGGGAACTGGTGAGAACCTGCTGGATCCCACCTCTGAGGAGGAGGTTTGGATTTATACCCCACCTTTCTCTCCTGTAAGGAGACTCAAAGTGACTAACAAACTGCTTTTCCCGTCTTCTCTCCACAACAAACATCTTGTGAGGTAGGTGGGGCCGAGAGAGTTCCGAAGAACTGGGACTAGCCCACGATCAACCAGCAGGCTTCATGTGGAGGAGTGGGGAAACAAACCCGGTTCACCAGATAAGAGTCTGCCGCTCATCTGGAGAAGTGGAATTGTATTTGTATATGAATTAGGCAAACTGGGAAAGCCTAAATGAACATTGCTTCATTGCTACGGAGTATGCCAGATTTTTTTGTTGGCATATTGAATTGGAATATGGGATAGCCAGCAGGAAAAGGCTACATGAGTATTGCTACGTAGCATAAGCCAGATTCTTTGTTGGTATATTGAATTTGTGTGTGAAATAGTAAACTGGAAAAAAGCTAATTTGATTTGTATTAACACTGAGAACATGGAAATTTATGAAGATTTATGAGTTTCAACTTCAACTGACCTTTATGAGGCATTCCAGATTTATGAGCTGATATATGGAACGGTGGTTGAGTCCCAGCAGACAAAAAAACTTCTTAAGATACATTGATACACAAAGCACTTTTCCGTGCAGAGTTGTTGCTGTTTTTATCTGAAAGCCTATAGGTGCATCTCCCCTCACATAGGCCCCTTCCGCACATGCAGAATAATCCACTTTCAATGCACTTTGCAGCTGTGCGGAATAGCAAAATCCATTTGCAAACAGTTGTGAAAGTGGATTGAAAGAGCATTATTCTGCATGTGCGGAAGGAGCCAAAGCAAAGGTGGGATCCAGCAGGTTCTCACAGGTTCCCGAGAGTAGGTTACTAATTATTTGTGTGTGCCGAGAGGGGGTTACTAATGGGTGATTTTGCCACGTGATTTTTGCCTTAGTTACGCCCCTCCTCTCAGCAGTAGCGCGCAGAACTTGAAGCAGTCTAGCAGGAGGTGCACCGGCGTGCGTGGCAGCCTGCGCCTGCGTGCATTCGTTTCCCGCCCAAGGACCGGCGCAGCGGCTGCATCCTTGCCACAGCCACGCCCAGGAATGCCCCGCCCCTGGAATGCCCGGCCACGCCCCGTCATGCCCCGCCCAGCCCCATTGGCGCTACGCCACAGTTTGAATCCCACCACCATGGGAACCTGTTACTAAAATTTTGGGATCCCACCACTGAGCCAAAGCAATGGTGCATGTCTGGAAGTTGGCAATCCAAGTCAGTGTAATGAATGTCCTGCTGGTGGGTTGTGTGTTCTTTTTCTGTGAGGCCTACAATCAGAACTTGAGGCCTACTTTTGCCCTTGGAGCATATATGCACGGTTACCAAGAAGGCGTTCCTTTTCTTTCTGACTTGCTTAACCTCTGAGGAGATTTCTGGGACGGGAGGTGAAGCCTGATTTAAATGGAAATACATTCAAATAAATGGATTTCTCTTCCTTTGGTTTGAAGGTTGTTCTCAGCAGTCTCTCCTGTGTAGAAAAAAGGCCCATTTGAAAGTCTGATGGCTCTTTTGCGGGGGCCATCCTGTGTCTTAATATTTTCCCTTATTTCGAACGGGGTCTCTTTTTCTTTGCACCAAGTTTATTAAAATCTTATGCAAAACAGCGACCGGCAGCTACAACGGGAGACGAGGAGGGAATTGGAGGATTTGCTGATTTCGAGCGAGGCGGAATAACAAAACGTACGGTTTCCCTCAGTGTTTATTCTAGGCTTCAGCTGCGCGGCCAATATTTTATTCCACAAACGGAACAGGAGCGGTGGTAATGGTACCAACTCAAGCAAGTCCACAACTATCATTAACTTCTTTGCAGAGGAAATAACTCTACTCAAGGTGAAGACAGATGTTAATGTTTTAATGGCGATCACAGCGGGGACCTACTTGTAATCTCAGCTTCGTAATTTGCCTTGCAGCATACGTACTAGGAAGTTACACGCTGGCTCCGTCGTTGTTTCTCCCATCTGCCGTCTAACAAAATTTCAAATCTGTGCAACCATTACTTGGTACACATGGACAGTGAAGGGGGGTTACGTGCCAGTGGTCCCTCCAGGTGAAATCTCCACATGTTCGCACCAATGCCTGCATGCATGCTAATGATGGTATACGTGCATAACCATCTTGGCAGACTGAAAACCCTGGAAAAGTCAAAATCCTATTCAAGCAGAGGGAGTGGCTTTGCCAATTCCAGGTAGGGACATTCCTGTAGATTTGGTGATGGAGCCTGGGAATAGTAGGGTTACGGGAGTGGCGTCAGCGGAGGTTAGTGCCATAGAGTTCTTCCTCCAAAGCAGCCATTTTATGGAGTCTGCCAACAGTGGCATAGCGCTAAGGGGCATGGCGGGGCATGGCATGACATGGCAGGGGTGTGGCAAGGGAGTTCCAGGGCATGGCGGGGTGGGCAGGGGCTTGGCGGGGCACGGGGTGCACCCGTGCCCTAGGTGCCATTCCCCCTCGCTCCAGCTCTGTCTGGCGGTCAGTTGAAATTCTGAGAGGTTTCCAGGCCCTGACTAGCATACTAATTACCCATATACTGTTGCATACAAATGGTTCTATCTATCTATCTATCTATCTATCTATCTATCTATCTATCTATCTATCTATCTATCTATCTCCCCCCCCATCCCCCCCCCCCTCCACCCCCCCCCGACCCCCTCTAACCCCCCCCCCCCCCCCCCCTTATACCCCCCCCCCCCCCCCCCCCCCCCCCCCGCCCCCCCCCCCCCCCACCCCCCCCCCGCCCCACCCCCCCCCCCCCCCACCCCCCCCCCCCCCCACCCCCCCCCCCCCCCACCCCCCCCCCCCCCCACCCCCCCCCCCCCCCACCCCCCCCCCCCCCCACCCCCCCCCCCCCCCACCCCCCCCCCCCCCCACCCCCCCCCCCCCCCACCCCCCCCCCCCCCCACCCCCCCCCCCCCCCACCCCCCCCCCCCCCCACCCCCCCCCCCCCCCACCCCCCCCCCCCCCCACCCCCCCCCCCCCCCACCCCCCCCCCCCCCCACCCCCCCCCCCCCCCACCCCCCCCCCCCCCCACCCCCCCCCCCCCCCACCCCCCCCCCCCCCCACCCCCCCCCCCCCCCACCCCCCCCCCCCCCCACCCCCCCCCCCCCCCACCCCCCCCCCCCCCCACCCCCCCCCCCCCCCACCCCCCCCCCCCCCCACCCCCCCCCCCCCCCACCCCCCCCCCCCCCCACCCCCCCCCCCCCCCACCCCCCCCCCCCCCCACCCCCCCCCCCCCCCACCCCCCCCCCCCCCCACCCCCCCCCCCCCCCACCCCCCCCCCCCCCCACCCCCCCCCCCCCCCACCCCCCCCCCCCCCCACCCCCCCCCCCCCCCACCCCCCCCCCCCCCCACCCCCCCCCCCCCCCACCCCCCCCCCCCCCCACCCCCCCCCCCCCCCACCCCCCCCCCCCCCCACCCCCCCCCCCCCCCACCCCCCCCCCCCCCCACCCCCCCCCCCCCCCACCCCCCCCCCCCCCCACCCCCCCCCCCCCCCACCCCCCCCCCCCCCCACCCCCCCCCCCCCCCACCCCCCCCCCCCCCCACCCCCCCCCCCCCCCACCCCCCCCCCCCCCCACCCCCCCCCCCCCCCACCCCCCCCCCCCCCCACCCCCCCCCCCCCCCACCCCCCCCCCCCCCCACCCCCCCCCCCCCCCACCCCCCCCCCCCCCCACCCCCCCCCCCCCCCACCCCCCCCCCCCCCCACCCCCCCCCCCCCCCACCCCCCCCCCCCCCCACCCCCCCCCCCCCCCACCCCCCCCCCCCCCCACCCCCCCCCCCCCCCACCCCCCCCCCCCCCCACCCCCCCCCCCCCCCACCCCCCCCCCCCCCCACCCCCCCCCCCCCCCACCCCCCCCCCCCCCCACCCCCCCCCCCCCCCACCCCCCCCCCCCCCCACCCCCCCCCCCCCCCACCCCCCCCCCCCCCCACCCCCCCCCCCCCCCACCCCCCCCCCCCCCCACCCCCCCCCCCCCCCACCCCCCCCCCCCCCCACCCCCCCCCCCCCCCACCCCCCCCCCCCCCCACCCCCCCCCCCCCCCACCCCCCCCCCCCCCCACCCCCCCCCCCCCCCACCCCCCCCCCCCCCCACCCCCCCCCCCCCCCACCCCCCCCCCCCCCCACCCCCCCCCCCCCCCACCCCCCCCCCCCCCCACCCCCCCCCCCCCCCACCCCCCCCCCCCCCCACCCCCCCCCCCCCCCACCCCCCCCCCCCCCCACCCCCCCCCCCCCCCACCCCCCCCCCCCCCCACCCCCCCCCCCCCCCACCCCCCCCCCCCCCCACCCCCCCCCCCCCCCACCCCCCCCCCCCCCCACCCCCCCCCCCCCCCACCCCCCCCCCCCCCCACCCCCCCCCCCCCCCACCCCCCCCCCCCCCCACCCCCCCCCCCCCCCACCCCCCCCCCCCCCCACCCCCCCCCCCCCCCACCCCCCCCCCCCCCCACCCCCCCCCCCCCCCACCCCCCCCCCCCCCCACCCCCCCCCCCCCCCACCCCCCCCCCCCCCCACCCCCCCCCCCCCCCACCCCCCCCCCCCCCCACCCCCCCCCCCCCCCACCCCCCCCCCCCCCCACCCCCCCCCCCCCCCACCCCCCCCCCCCCCCACCCCCCCCCCCCCCCACCCCCCCCCCCCCCCACCCCCCCCCCCCCCCACCCCCCCCCCCCCCCACCCCCCCCCCCCCCCACCCCCCCCCCCCCCCACCCCCCCCCCCCCCCACCCCCCCCCCCCCCCACCCCCCCCCCCCCCCACCCCCCCCCCCCCCCACCCCCCCCCCCCCCCACCCCCCCCCCCCCCCACCCCCCCCCCCCCCCACCCCCCCCCCCCCCCACCCCCCCCCCCCCCCACCCCCCCCCCCCCCCACCCCCCCCCCCCCCCACCCCCCCCCCCCCCCACCCCCCCCCCCCCCCACCCCCCCCCCCCCCCACCCCCCCCCCCCCCCACCCCCCCCCCCCCCCACCCCCCCCCCCCCCCACCCCCCCCCCCCCCCACCCCCCCCCCCCCCCACCCCCCCCCCCCCCCACCCCCCCCCCCCCCCACCCCCCCCCCCCCCCACCCCCCCCCCCCCCCACCCCCCCCCCCCCCCACCCCCCCCCCCCCCCACCCCCCCCCCCCCCCACCCCCCCCCCCCCCCACCCCCCCCCCCCCCCACCCCCCCCCCCCCCCACCCCCCCCCCCCCCCACCCCCCCCCCCCCCCACCCCCCCCCCCCCCCACCCCCCCCCCCCCCCACCCCCCCCCCCCCCCACCCCCCCCCCCCCCCACCCCCCCCCCCCCCCACCCCCCCCCCCCCCCACCCCCCCCCCCCCCCACCCCCCCCCCCCCCCACCCCCCCCCCCCCCCACCCCCCCCCCCCCCCACCCCCCCCCCCCCCCACCCCCCCCCCCCCCCACCCCCCCCCCCCCCCACCCCCCCCCCCCCCCACCCCCCCCCCCCCCCACCCCCCCCCCCCCCCACCCCCCCCCCCCCCCACCCCCCCCCCCCCCCACCCCCCCCCCCCCCCACCCCCCCCCCCCCCCACCCCCCCCCCCCCCCACCCCCCCCCCCCCCCACCCCCCCCCCCCCCCACCCCCCCCCCCCCCCACCCCCCCCCCCCCCCACCCCCCCCCCCCCCCACCCCCCCCCCCCCCCACCCCCCCCCCCCCCCACCCCCCCCCCCCCCCACCCCCCCCCCCCCCCACCCCCCCCCCCCCCCACCCCCCCCCCCCCCCACCCCCCCCCCCCCCCACCCCCCCCCCCCCCCACCCCCCCCCCCCCCCACCCCCCCCCCCCCCCACCCCCCCCCCCCCCCACCCCCCCCCCCCCCCACCCCCCCCCCCCCCCACCCCCCCCCCCCCCCACCCCCCCCCCCCCCCACCCCCCCCCCCCCCCACCCCCCCCCCCCCCCACCCCCCCCCCCCCCCACCCCCCCCCCCCCCCACCCCCCCCCCCCCCCACCCCCCCCCCCCCCCACCCCCCCCCCCCCCCACCCCCCCCCCCCCCCACCCCCCCCCCCCCCCACCCCCCCCCCCCCCCACCCCCCCCCCCCCCCACCCCCCCCCCCCCCCACCCCCCCCCCCCCCCACCCCCCCCCCCCCCCACCCCCCCCCCCCCCCACCCCCCCCCCCCCCCACCCCCCCCCCCCCCCACCCCCCCCCCCCCCCACCCCCCCCCCCCCCCACCCCCCCCCCCCCCCACCCCCCCCCCCCCCCACCCCCCCCCCCCCCCACCCCCCCCCCCCCCCACCCCCCCCCCCCCCCACCCCCCCCCCCCCCCACCCCCCCCCCCCCCCACCCCCCCCCCCCCCCACCCCCCCCCCCCCCCACCCCCCCCCCCCCCCACCCCCCCCCCCCCCCACCCCCCCCCCCCCCCACCCCCCCCCCCCCCCACCCCCCCCCCCCCCCACCCCCCCCCCCCCCCACCCCCCCCCCCCCCCACCCCCCCCCCCCCCCACCCCCCCCCCCCCCCACCCCCCCCCCCCCCCACCCCCCCCCCCCCCCACCCCCCCCCCCCCCCACCCCCCCCCCCCCCCACCCCCCCCCCCCCCCACCCCCCCCCCCCCCCACCCCCCCCCCCCCCCACCCCCCCCCCCCCCCACCCCCCCCCCCCCCCACCCCCCCCCCCCCCCACCCCCCCCCCCCCCCACCCCCCCCCCCCCCCACCCCCCCCCCCCCCCACCCCCCCCCCCCCCCACCCCCCCCCCCCCCCACCCCCCCCCCCCCCCACCCCCCCCCCCCCCCACCCCCCCCCCCCCCCACCCCCCCCCCCCCCCACCCCCCCCCCCCCCCACCCCCCCCCCCCCCCACCCCCCCCCCCCCCCACCCCCCCCCCCCCCCACCCCCCCCCCCCCCCACCCCCCCCCCCCCCCACCCCCCCCCCCCCCCACCCCCCCCCCCCCCCACCCCCCCCCCCCCCCACCCCCCCCCCCCCCCACCCCCCCCCCCCCCCACCCCCCCCCCCCCCCACCCCCCCCCCCCCCCACCCCCCCCCCCCCCCACCCCCCCCCCCCCCCACCCCCCCCCCCCCCCACCCCCCCCCCCCCCCACCCCCCCCCCCCCCCACCCCCCCCCCCCCCCACCCCCCCCCCCCCCCACCCCCCCCCCCCCCCACCCCCCCCCCCCCCCACCCCCCCCCCCCCCCACCCCCCCCCCCCCCCACCCCCCCCCCCCCCCACCCCCCCCCCCCCCCACCCCCCCCCCCCCCCACCCCCCCCCCCCCCCACCCCCCCCCCCCCCCACCCCCCCCCCCCCCCACCCCCCCCCCCCCCCACCCCCCCCCCCCCCCACCCCCCCCCCCCCCCACCCCCCCCCCCCCCCACCCCCCCCCCCCCCCACCCCCCCCCCCCCCCACCCCCCCCCCCCCCCACCCCCCCCCCCCCCCACCCCCCCCCCCCCCCACCCCCCCCCCCCCCCACCCCCCCCCCCCCCCACCCCCCCCCCCCCCCACCCCCCCCCCCCCCCACCCCCCCCCCCCCCCACCCCCCCCCCCCCCCACCCCCCCCCCCCCCCACCCCCCCCCCCCCCCACCCCCCCCCCCCCCCACCCCCCCCCCCCCCCACCCCCCCCCCCCCCCACCCCCCCCCCCCCCCACCCCCCCCCCCCCCCACCCCCCCCCCCCCCCACCCCCCCCCCCCCCCACCCCCCCCCCCCCCCACCCCCCCCCCCCCCCACCCCCCCCCCCCCCCACCCCCCCCCCCCCCCACCCCCCCCCCCCCCCACCCCCCCCCCCCCCCACCCCCCCCCCCCCCCACCCCCCCCCCCCCCCACCCCCCCCCCCCCCCACCCCCCCCCCCCCCCACCCCCCCCCCCCCCCACCCCCCCCCCCCCCCACCCCCCCCCCCCCCCACCCCCCCCCCCCCCCACCCCCCCCCCCCCCCACCCCCCCCCCCCCCCACCCCCCCCCCCCCCCACCCCCCCCCCCCCCCACCCCCCCCCCCCCCCACCCCCCCCCCCCCCCACCCCCCCCCCCCCCCACCCCCCCCCCCCCCCACCCCCCCCCCCCCCCACCCCCCCCCCCCCCCACCCCCCCCCCCCCCCACCCCCCCCCCCCCCCACCCCCCCCCCCCCCCACCCCCCCCCCCCCCCACCCCCCCCCCCCCCCACCCCCCCCCCCCCCCACCCCCCCCCCCCCCCACCCCCCCCCCCCCCCACCCCCCCCCCCCCCCACCCCCCCCCCCCCCCACCCCCCCCCCCCCCCACCCCCCCCCCCCCCCACCCCCCCCCCCCCCCACCCCCCCCCCCCCCCACCCCCCCCCCCCCCCACCCCCCCCCCCCCCCACCCCCCCCCCCCCCCACCCCCCCCCCCCCCCACCCCCCCCCCCCCCCACCCCCCCCCCCCCCCACCCCCCCCCCCCCCCACCCCCCCCCCCCCCCACCCCCCCCCCCCCCCACCCCCCCCCCCCCCCACCCCCCCCCCCCCCCACCCCCCCCCCCCCCCACCCCCCCCCCCCCCCACCCCCCCCCCCCCCCACCCCCCCCCCCCCCCACCCCCCCCCCCCCCCACCCCCCCCCCCCCCCACCCCCCCCCCCCCCCACCCCCCCCCCCCCCCACCCCCCCCCCCCCCCACCCCCCCCCCCCCCCACCCCCCCCCCCCCCCACCCCCCCCCCCCCCCACCCCCCCCCCCCCCCACCCCCCCCCCCCCCCACCCCCCCCCCCCCCCACCCCCCCCCCCCCCCACCCCCCCCCCCCCCCACCCCCCCCCCCCCCCACCCCCCCCCCCCCCCACCCCCCCCCCCCCCCACCCCCCCCCCCCCCCACCCCCCCCCCCCCCCACCCCCCCCCCCCCCCACCCCCCCCCCCCCCCACCCCCCCCCCCCCCCACCCCCCCCCCCCCCCACCCCCCCCCCCCCCCACCCCCCCCCCCCCCCACCCCCCCCCCCCCCCACCCCCCCCCCCCCCCACCCCCCCCCCCCCCCACCCCCCCCCCCCCCCACCCCCCCCCCCCCCCACCCCCCCCCCCCCCCACCCCCCCCCCCCCCCACCCCCCCCCCCCCCCACCCCCCCCCCCCCCCACCCCCCCCCCCCCCCACCCCCCCCCCCCCCCACCCCCCCCCCCCCCCACCCCCCCCCCCCCCCACCCCCCCCCCCCCCCACCCCCCCCCCCCCCCACCCCCCCCCCCCCCCACCCCCCCCCCCCCCCACCCCCCCCCCCCCCCACCCCCCCCCCCCCCCACCCCCCCCCCCCCCCACCCCCCCCCCCCCCCACCCCCCCCCCCCCCCACCCCCCCCCCCCCCCACCCCCCCCCCCCCCCACCCCCCCCCCCCCCCACCCCCCCCCCCCCCCACCCCCCCCCCCCCCCACCCCCCCCCCCCCCCACCCCCCCCCCCCCCCACCCCCCCCCCCCCCCACCCCCCCCCCCCCCCACCCCCCCCCCCCCCCACCCCCCCCCCCCCCCACCCCCCCCCCCCCCCACCCCCCCCCCCCCCCACCCCCCCCCCCCCCCACCCCCCCCCCCCCCCACCCCCCCCCCCCCCCACCCCCCCCCCCCCCCACCCCCCCCCCCCCCCACCCCCCCCCCCCCCCACCCCCCCCCCCCCCCACCCCCCCCCCCCCCCACCCCCCCCCCCCCCCACCCCCCCCCCCCCCCACCCCCCCCCCCCCCCACCCCCCCCCCCCCCCACCCCCCCCCCCCCCCACCCCCCCCCCCCCCCACCCCCCCCCCCCCCCACCCCCCCCCCCCCCCACCCCCCCCCCCCCCCACCCCCCCCCCCCCCCACCCCCCCCCCCCCCCACCCCCCCCCCCCCCCACCCCCCCCCCCCCCCACCCCCCCCCCCCCCCACCCCCCCCCCCCCCCACCCCCCCCCCCCCCCACCCCCCCCCCCCCCCACCCCCCCCCCCCCCCACCCCCCCCCCCCCCCACCCCCCCCCCCCCCCACCCCCCCCCCCCCCCACCCCCCCCCCCCCCCACCCCCCCCCCCCCCCACCCCCCCCCCCCCCCACCCCCCCCCCCCCCCACCCCCCCCCCCCCCCACCCCCCCCCCCCCCCACCCCCCCCCCCCCCCACCCCCCCCCCCCCCCACCCCCCCCCCCCCCCACCCCCCCCCCCCCCCACCCCCCCCCCCCCCCACCCCCCCCCCCCCCCACCCCCCCCCCCCCCCACCCCCCCCCCCCCCCACCCCCCCCCCCCCCCACCCCCCCCCCCCCCCACCCCCCCCCCCCCCCACCCCCCCCCCCCCCCACCCCCCCCCCCCCCCACCCCCCCCCCCCCCCACCCCCCCCCCCCCCCACCCCCCCCCCCCCCCACCCCCCCCCCCCCCCACCCCCCCCCCCCCCCACCCCCCCCCCCCCCCACCCCCCCCCCCCCCCACCCCCCCCCCCCCCCACCCCCCCCCCCCCCCACCCCCCCCCCCCCCCACCCCCCCCCCCCCCCACCCCCCCCCCCCCCCACCCCCCCCCCCCCCCACCCCCCCCCCCCCCCACCCCCCCCCCCCCCCACCCCCCCCCCCCCCCACCCCCCCCCCCCCCCACCCCCCCCCCCCCCCACCCCCCCCCCCCCCCACCCCCCCCCCCCCCCACCCCCCCCCCCCCCCACCCCCCCCCCCCCCCACCCCCCCCCCCCCCCACCCCCCCCCCCCCCCACCCCCCCCCCCCCCCACCCCCCCCCCCCCCCACCCCCCCCCCCCCCCACCCCCCCCCCCCCCCACCCCCCCCCCCCCCCACCCCCCCCCCCCCCCACCCCCCCCCCCCCCCACCCCCCCCCCCCCCCACCCCCCCCCCCCCCCACCCCCCCCCCCCCCCACCCCCCCCCCCCCCCACCCCCCCCCCCCCCCACCCCCCCCCCCCCCCACCCCCCCCCCCCCCCACCCCCCCCCCCCCCCACCCCCCCCCCCCCCCACCCCCCCCCCCCCCCACCCCCCCCCCCCCCCACCCCCCCCCCCCCCCACCCCCCCCCCCCCCCACCCCCCCCCCCCCCCACCCCCCCCCCCCCCCACCCCCCCCCCCCCCCACCCCCCCCCCCCCCCACCCCCCCCCCCCCCCACCCCCCCCCCCCCCCACCCCCCCCCCCCCCCACCCCCCCCCCCCCCCACCCCCCCCCCCCCCCACCCCCCCCCCCCCCCACCCCCCCCCCCCCCCACCCCCCCCCCCCCCCACCCCCCCCCCCCCCCACCCCCCCCCCCCCCCACCCCCCCCCCCCCCCACCCCCCCCCCCCCCCACCCCCCCCCCCCCCCACCCCCCCCCCCCCCCACCCCCCCCCCCCCCCACCCCCCCCCCCCCCCACCCCCCCCCCCCCCCACCCCCCCCCCCCCCCACCCCCCCCCCCCCCCACCCCCCCCCCCCCCCACCCCCCCCCCCCCCCACCCCCCCCCCCCCCCACCCCCCCCCCCCCCCACCCCCCCCCCCCCCCACCCCCCCCCCCCCCCACCCCCCCCCCCCCCCACCCCCCCCCCCCCCCACCCCCCCCCCCCCCCACCCCCCCCCCCCCCCACCCCCCCCCCCCCCCACCCCCCCCCCCCCCCACCCCCCCCCCCCCCCACCCCCCCCCCCCCCCACCCCCCCCCCCCCCCACCCCCCCCCCCCCCCACCCCCCCCCCCCCCCACCCCCCCCCCCCCCCACCCCCCCCCCCCCCCACCCCCCCCCCCCCCCACCCCCCCCCCCCCCCACCCCCCCCCCCCCCCACCCCCCCCCCCCCCCACCCCCCCCCCCCCCCACCCCCCCCCCCCCCCACCCCCCCCCCCCCCCACCCCCCCCCCCCCCCACCCCCCCCCCCCCCCACCCCCCCCCCCCCCCACCCCCCCCCCCCCCCACCCCCCCCCCCCCCCACCCCCCCCCCCCCCCACCCCCCCCCCCCCCCACCCCCCCCCCCCCCCACCCCCCCCCCCCCCCACCCCCCCCCCCCCCCACCCCCCCCCCCCCCCACCCCCCCCCCCCCCCACCCCCCCCCCCCCCCACCCCCCCCCCCCCCCACCCCCCCCCCCCCCCACCCCCCCCCCCCCCCACCCCCCCCCCCCCCCACCCCCCCCCCCCCCCACCCCCCCCCCCCCCCACCCCCCCCCCCCCCCACCCCCCCCCCCCCCCACCCCCCCCCCCCCCCACCCCCCCCCCCCCCCACCCCCCCCCCCCCCCACCCCCCCCCCCCCCCACCCCCCCCCCCCCCCACCCCCCCCCCCCCCCACCCCCCCCCCCCCCCACCCCCCCCCCCCCCCACCCCCCCCCCCCCCCACCCCCCCCCCCCCCCACCCCCCCCCCCCCCCACCCCCCCCCCCCCCCACCCCCCCCCCCCCCCACCCCCCCCCCCCCCCACCCCCCCCCCCCCCCACCCCCCCCCCCCCCCACCCCCCCCCCCCCCCACCCCCCCCCCCCCCCACCCCCCCCCCCCCCCACCCCCCCCCCCCCCCACCCCCCCCCCCCCCCACCCCCCCCCCCCCCCACCCCCCCCCCCCCCCACCCCCCCCCCCCCCCACCCCCCCCCCCCCCCACCCCCCCCCCCCCCCACCCCCCCCCCCCCCCACCCCCCCCCCCCCCCACCCCCCCCCCCCCCCACCCCCCCCCCCCCCCACCCCCCCCCCCCCCCACCCCCCCCCCCCCCCACCCCCCCCCCCCCCCACCCCCCCCCCCCCCCACCCCCCCCCCCCCCCACCCCCCCCCCCCCCCACCCCCCCCCCCCCCCACCCCCCCCCCCCCCCACCCCCCCCCCCCCCCACCCCCCCCCCCCCCCACCCCCCCCCCCCCCCACCCCCCCCCCCCCCCACCCCCCCCCCCCCCCACCCCCCCCCCCCCCCACCCCCCCCCCCCCCCACCCCCCCCCCCCCCCACCCCCCCCCCCCCCCACCCCCCCCCCCCCCCACCCCCCCCCCCCCCCACCCCCCCCCCCCCCCACCCCCCCCCCCCCCCACCCCCCCCCCCCCCCACCCCCCCCCCCCCCCACCCCCCCCCCCCCCCACCCCCCCCCCCCCCCACCCCCCCCCCCCCCCACCCCCCCCCCCCCCCACCCCCCCCCCCCCCCACCCCCCCCCCCCCCCACCCCCCCCCCCCCCCACCCCCCCCCCCCCCCACCCCCCCCCCCCCCCACCCCCCCCCCCCCCCACCCCCCCCCCCCCCCACCCCCCCCCCCCCCCACCCCCCCCCCCCCCCACCCCCCCCCCCCCCCACCCCCCCCCCCCCCCACCCCCCCCCCCCCCCACCCCCCCCCCCCCCCACCCCCCCCCCCCCCCACCCCCCCCCCCCCCCACCCCCCCCCCCCCCCACCCCCCCCCCCCCCCACCCCCCCCCCCCCCCACCCCCCCCCCCCCCCACCCCCCCCCCCCCCCACCCCCCCCCCCCCCCACCCCCCCCCCCCCCCACCCCCCCCCCCCCCCACCCCCCCCCCCCCCCACCCCCCCCCCCCCCCACCCCCCCCCCCCCCCACCCCCCCCCCCCCCCACCCCCCCCCCCCCCCACCCCCCCCCCCCCCCACCCCCCCCCCCCCCCACCCCCCCCCCCCCCCACCCCCCCCCCCCCCCACCCCCCCCCCCCCCCACCCCCCCCCCCCCCCACCCCCCCCCCCCCCCACCCCCCCCCCCCCCCACCCCCCCCCCCCCCCACCCCCCCCCCCCCCCACCCCCCCCCCCCCCCACCCCCCCCCCCCCCCACCCCCCCCCCCCCCCACCCCCCCCCCCCCCCACCCCCCCCCCCCCCCACCCCCCCCCCCCCCCACCCCCCCCCCCCCCCACCCCCCCCCCCCCCCACCCCCCCCCCCCCCCACCCCCCCCCCCCCCCACCCCCCCCCCCCCCCACCCCCCCCCCCCCCCACCCCCCCCCCCCCCCACCCCCCCCCCCCCCCACCCCCCCCCCCCCCCACCCCCCCCCCCCCCCACCCCCCCCCCCCCCCACCCCCCCCCCCCCCCACCCCCCCCCCCCCCCACCCCCCCCCCCCCCCACCCCCCCCCCCCCCCACCCCCCCCCCCCCCCACCCCCCCCCCCCCCCACCCCCCCCCCCCCCCACCCCCCCCCCCCCCCACCCCCCCCCCCCCCCACCCCCCCCCCCCCCCACCCCCCCCCCCCCCCACCCCCCCCCCCCCCCACCCCCCCCCCCCCCCACCCCCCCCCCCCCCCACCCCCCCCCCCCCCCACCCCCCCCCCCCCCCACCCCCCCCCCCCCCCACCCCCCCCCCCCCCCACCCCCCCCCCCCCCCACCCCCCCCCCCCCCCACCCCCCCCCCCCCCCACCCCCCCCCCCCCCCACCCCCCCCCCCCCCCACCCCCCCCCCCCCCCACCCCCCCCCCCCCCCACCCCCCCCCCCCCCCACCCCCCCCCCCCCCCACCCCCCCCCCCCCCCACCCCCCCCCCCCCCCACCCCCCCCCCCCCCCACCCCCCCCCCCCCCCACCCCCCCCCCCCCCCACCCCCCCCCCCCCCCACCCCCCCCCCCCCCCACCCCCCCCCCCCCCCACCCCCCCCCCCCCCCACCCCCCCCCCCCCCCACCCCCCCCCCCCCCCACCCCCCCCCCCCCCCACCCCCCCCCCCCCCCACCCCCCCCCCCCCCCACCCCCCCCCCCCCCCACCCCCCCCCCCCCCCACCCCCCCCCCCCCCCACCCCCCCCCCCCCCCACCCCCCCCCCCCCCCACCCCCCCCCCCCCCCACCCCCCCCCCCCCCCACCCCCCCCCCCCCCCACCCCCCCCCCCCCCCACCCCCCCCCCCCCCCACCCCCCCCCCCCCCCACCCCCCCCCCCCCCCACCCCCCCCCCCCCCCACCCCCCCCCCCCCCCACCCCCCCCCCCCCCCACCCCCCCCCCCCCCCACCCCCCCCCCCCCCCACCCCCCCCCCCCCCCACCCCCCCCCCCCCCCACCCCCCCCCCCCCCCACCCCCCCCCCCCCCCACCCCCCCCCCCCCCCACCCCCCCCCCCCCCCACCCCCCCCCCCCCCCACCCCCCCCCCCCCCCACCCCCCCCCCCCCCCACCCCCCCCCCCCCCCACCCCCCCCCCCCCCCACCCCCCCCCCCCCCCACCCCCCCCCCCCCCCACCCCCCCCCCCCCCCACCCCCCCCCCCCCCCACCCCCCCCCCCCCCCACCCCCCCCCCCCCCCACCCCCCCCCCCCCCCACCCCCCCCCCCCCCCACCCCCCCCCCCCCCCACCCCCCCCCCCCCCCACCCCCCCCCCCCCCCACCCCCCCCCCCCCCCACCCCCCCCCCCCCCCACCCCCCCCCCCCCCCACCCCCCCCCCCCCCCACCCCCCCCCCCCCCCACCCCCCCCCCCCCCCACCCCCCCCCCCCCCCACCCCCCCCCCCCCCCACCCCCCCCCCCCCCCACCCCCCCCCCCCCCCACCCCCCCCCCCCCCCACCCCCCCCCCCCCCCACCCCCCCCCCCCCCCACCCCCCCCCCCCCCCACCCCCCCCCCCCCCCACCCCCCCCCCCCCCCACCCCCCCCCCCCCCCACCCCCCCCCCCCCCCACCCCCCCCCCCCCCCACCCCCCCCCCCCCCCACCCCCCCCCCCCCCCACCCCCCCCCCCCCCCACCCCCCCCCCCCCCCACCCCCCCCCCCCCCCACCCCCCCCCCCCCCCACCCCCCCCCCCCCCCACCCCCCCCCCCCCCCACCCCCCCCCCCCCCCACCCCCCCCCCCCCCCACCCCCCCCCCCCCCCACCCCCCCCCCCCCCCACCCCCCCCCCCCCCCACCCCCCCCCCCCCCCACCCCCCCCCCCCCCCACCCCCCCCCCCCCCCACCCCCCCCCCCCCCCACCCCCCCCCCCCCCCACCCCCCCCCCCCCCCACCCCCCCCCCCCCCCACCCCCCCCCCCCCCCACCCCCCCCCCCCCCCACCCCCCCCCCCCCCCACCCCCCCCCCCCCCCACCCCCCCCCCCCCCCACCCCCCCCCCCCCCCACCCCCCCCCCCCCCCACCCCCCCCCCCCCCCACCCCCCCCCCCCCCCACCCCCCCCCCCCCCCACCCCCCCCCCCCCCCACCCCCCCCCCCCCCCACCCCCCCCCCCCCCCACCCCCCCCCCCCCCCACCCCCCCCCCCCCCCACCCCCCCCCCCCCCCACCCCCCCCCCCCCCCACCCCCCCCCCCCCCCACCCCCCCCCCCCCCCACCCCCCCCCCCCCCCACCCCCCCCCCCCCCCACCCCCCCCCCCCCCCACCCCCCCCCCCCCCCACCCCCCCCCCCCCCCACCCCCCCCCCCCCCCACCCCCCCCCCCCCCCACCCCCCCCCCCCCCCACCCCCCCCCCCCCCCACCCCCCCCCCCCCCCACCCCCCCCCCCCCCCACCCCCCCCCCCCCCCACCCCCCCCCCCCCCCACCCCCCCCCCCCCCCACCCCCCCCCCCCCCCACCCCCCCCCCCCCCCACCCCCCCCCCCCCCCACCCCCCCCCCCCCCCACCCCCCCCCCCCCCCACCCCCCCCCCCCCCCACCCCCCCCCCCCCCCACCCCCCCCCCCCCCCACCCCCCCCCCCCCCCACCCCCCCCCCCCCCCACCCCCCCCCCCCCCCACCCCCCCCCCCCCCCACCCCCCCCCCCCCCCACCCCCCCCCCCCCCCACCCCCCCCCCCCCCCACCCCCCCCCCCCCCCACCCCCCCCCCCCCCCACCCCCCCCCCCCCCCACCCCCCCCCCCCCCCACCCCCCCCCCCCCCCACCCCCCCCCCCCCCCACCCCCCCCCCCCCCCACCCCCCCCCCCCCCCACCCCCCCCCCCCCCCACCCCCCCCCCCCCCCACCCCCCCCCCCCCCCACCCCCCCCCCCCCCCACCCCCCCCCCCCCCCACCCCCCCCCCCCCCCACCCCCCCCCCCCCCCACCCCCCCCCCCCCCCACCCCCCCCCCCCCCCACCCCCCCCCCCCCCCACCCCCCCCCCCCCCCACCCCCCCCCCCCCCCACCCCCCCCCCCCCCCACCCCCCCCCCCCCCCACCCCCCCCCCCCCCCACCCCCCCCCCCCCCCACCCCCCCCCCCCCCCACCCCCCCCCCCCCCCACCCCCCCCCCCCCCCACCCCCCCCCCCCCCCACCCCCCCCCCCCCCCACCCCCCCCCCCCCCCACCCCCCCCCCCCCCCACCCCCCCCCCCCCCCACCCCCCCCCCCCCCCACCCCCCCCCCCCCCCACCCCCCCCCCCCCCCACCCCCCCCCCCCCCCACCCCCCCCCCCCCCCACCCCCCCCCCCCCCCACCCCCCCCCCCCCCCACCCCCCCCCCCCCCCACCCCCCCCCCCCCCCACCCCCCCCCCCCCCCACCCCCCCCCCCCCCCACCCCCCCCCCCCCCCACCCCCCCCCCCCCCCACCCCCCCCCCCCCCCACCCCCCCCCCCCCCCACCCCCCCCCCCCCCCACCCCCCCCCCCCCCCACCCCCCCCCCCCCCCACCCCCCCCCCCCCCCACCCCCCCCCCCCCCCACCCCCCCCCCCCCCCACCCCCCCCCCCCCCCACCCCCCCCCCCCCCCACCCCCCCCCCCCCCCACCCCCCCCCCCCCCCACCCCCCCCCCCCCCCACCCCCCCCCCCCCCCACCCCCCCCCCCCCCCACCCCCCCCCCCCCCCACCCCCCCCCCCCCCCACCCCCCCCCCCCCCCACCCCCCCCCCCCCCCACCCCCCCCCCCCCCCACCCCCCCCCCCCCCCACCCCCCCCCCCCCCCACCCCCCCCCCCCCCCACCCCCCCCCCCCCCCACCCCCCCCCCCCCCCACCCCCCCCCCCCCCCACCCCCCCACCCCCCCACCCCCCCCCCCCCCCAAAAGAAAGAAAGAAAGAAAGAAAGAAAGAAAGAAAGAAAGAAAGAAAGAAAGAAAGAAAGAAAGAAAGAAAGAAAGAAAGAAAGAAAGAAAGAAAATAAATCCCTTATTTGGCTGTGAAAATCCCTACTGTGCACCTCATTCTATTGTGAATTCACCAGCAAGTCTTTAACAAACCACTAACAAACCACTGCCCTTCTCCCACAAAACAAAGCCCATAGGATTTACCTTGTAAAGTTATTACAAGAATGATGGTACCATAACGAATAAGGCTGCCAACCTCAAGGTGCAACCCTAGAATTACAACTGCTCTCCAGGCTATAGAGATCAGCTCCGCTGCAGAAAACAGCAGTTTTGGAGAGGGAACTCTATGGTATTATACCCTGCTGAGCTCCCTGCCCTCCCCAAATCCTGCCCTCCTATGGCTCAATTCCCCCAAACTCAAGGAATCTCCCAACATGCAGTTACCTAATAATGAATGTGAAACTCTATGCAAATACTGATGTGCATCCAACCTTCCACAGACTCCTAGAGTGGTACTTCTCCACTTCCTTCTCCAGATATGGCCCAGTGAGCAGAGAGGGCAAAGTGGGGGTTCGCGTTGGGAGAGGACATCAGCATAAACTGGTGACCCTCTTCTACAGATGGATGCTGTCCTGCCCGACCAGCTGAGTGATTGAATACATGCCATTCGGTATCGCCACGTCGAAACGGTCTCATGCAAAACCTCTGCATCGCATTAACGAGCATTCGTTCTTTCTCTCCCCTCCGAGTTTTTTGTTTTTATCACTTCCTGAGTAGGCTTGAAAGGGGGTGATGAATGACTGGCGAAGGCTGAGATGTGACGGCTGTCCTGGGTCACGGATGGGGCTTCGGTGTCCGGGGCGCATCTTCCCTGTGATTAGGAAAATCAGAATAAATGAAGCAAACTGCAATTAATTTGCATAACATATTCAGGTCAGAGAAGCCAGGCTTTTCCTGGTTAGCTGCTGGGGCTCAATAATGCGCATCTCACCCCTGCCCACTCCTTCAGGGGAGTTTTTCTCCTCTCTGGCTTCCAAACTAGAACAATTAAATCAAAACTTCCGCATAACTTCATCCTGTTTTCAGGTTTCCTACATCCCCTACGTATGTTTTACAAACTCACTTTTTTTGGCCATCGAGTTGCATGTAACTTATGGTAACTCCTTAGGAGCAGCAGTGGCATAGGAGGTTAAGAGCTCATGTATCTAATCTGGAGGAACCGGGTTTGATTCCCAGCTCTGCTGCCTGAGCTGTGGAGGCTTATCTGGGGAATTCAGATTAGCCTGCACACTCCCCCACACACCAGCTGGGTGACCTTGGGCTAGTCACAGCTCTTCTACCCTGTGAGGTAGGTGGGGCTGAGAGAGCTCCGAGAAGCTGTGACTAGCCCAAGGTCACCCAGCTGGCATATGTGGGAGTGCAGCATGGTACAGTGGTTAAGAGCGATATTCTTTGAAGAACAGGATTTTGGAGGCACATTTATCCACTGGAGCAATGGACTGTAGATTAGAACCAGGTTTGTCTCCTCTCTCCTTCACATGAAGCCTGCTAGCTGACCTTGGGCCAGTCACATTATCTCAACCCCACCTTTCTCACAAGGTATCTGCTGTGGGGAGAGGGAGGGAAAGGTGTTTTGCAAGCTGCTTTGAGACTCCTTATGGTTGAGAAAAGCAGGGTATAATTCTAAACTCCTCCTCCTCCTCCTCAAATATCTCCAGGCAGGGAGAACCCACAACACTCCTGGGGAACTGATTGTTGTGCTCCTGGATTGTTCAATAACGAGACTTTGAATTCAGATGATTCCTTCATTATGAAACAGCATCATCATGGGAAAGCGTTTTTGCCAGAACTAACGTTTACATGCCAAAACACCCTCCATTATACCCCTTGTCATCCCCCTCCTTGTCTCACAGTGTCACCCCAAATCCCAATTCCCATTTGTAATTAAAACCCATTATTACTAGTCCTATCCTCCCCCATACGGGAAATGAACAATCCAGGAGCACAACAATAAAGACCTGGAAGTGATGTCATCATCACTCTAGGAATTTTCTTACTCTCGATGATATTTACCCTAGAGCCTGGAAAATTCCAAGCATGTTGCTCAATGTGGTACTGCCGGCATGTTATATGTCATCTCACACACACACACCCCAATCCTCTTCAACCCCAAAAGCCTTCCAGAGGCTCCAGGTATGCAATATCTGTTGCACAATCTTGTCCTGGCTACATAACCATAAGAACATAAGAACAAGCCAGCTGGATCAGACCAAAGTCCATCTAGTCCAGCTCTCTGCTACTCTCAGTGGCCCACCAGGTGCCTTTGGGAGCTCACATGTAGGATGTGAACGCAATGGCCTTCTGCGGCTGTTGCTCCCGATCACCTGGTCTGTTAAGGCATTTGCAATCTCAGATCAAGGAGGATCAAGATTGGTAGCCATAAATCGACTTCTCCATAAATCTGTCCAAGCCCCTTTTAAAGCTATCCAGGTTAGTAGCCATCACCACCTCCAGAGGCAGCATATTCCAAACACCAATCACACATTGCGTGAAGAAGTGTTTCCTTTTATTAGTTCTAATTCTTCCCCCCAGCATTTTCAGTGGATGCCCCCTGGTTCTAGTATTGTGAGAAAGAGAGAAAAATTTCTCTCTGTCAACATTTTCTACCCCATGCACAATTTTATAGACGTCAATCATATCCCCCCTCAGCTGCCTCCTCTCCAAACTAAAGAGTCCCAAACGCTGCAGCCTTTCCTCATAAGGAAGGTGCTCCAGTCCCTCAATCATCCTTGTTGCCCTTCTCTGCACCACCCCCACCACACCCCACCCCCCCCCCCCCCCACCCCCCCCCCCCCCCACCCCCACCCCCCCCCACCCCCCCCCCCCCCCCACCCCCCCCCCCCCCCACACCCTGGTTCTAGTATTGTGAGAAAGAGAGAAAAATTTCTCTCTGTCAACATTTTCTACCCCATGCATAATTTTGTAGACTTCAATCATATCCCCCCTCAGCTGCCTCCTCTCCAAACTAAAGAGTCCCAAACGCTGCAGCCTTTCCTCATAAGGAAGGTGCTCCAGTCCCTCAATCATCCTTGTTGCCCTTCTCTGCACTTTTTCTATCTCCTCAATATCCTTTTTGAGATGCGGCGACCAGAACTGGACACAGTACTCCAAGTGCGGTCGCACCACTGCTTTATATAAGGGCATGACAATCTTTGCAGTTTTATTATCAATTCCTTTTCTAATGATCCCCAGCATAGAGTTTGCCTTTTTTTTACAGCTGCCATGCATTGAGTTGACATTCCCATGGAACTATCCACTAAGACGCCCAAATCCCTTTCCTGGTCTGGGACTGATAGCACTGACCCCTGTAGCGTGTATGTGAAGTTTGGATGTTTTGCCCCTATGTGCATCACTTTACATTTTGCTACATTGAACTGCATTTACCATTTCTGAGCCCACTCACCTAATTTATCAAGGTCCGCTTGGAGCTCTTCGCAATCCTTTGCGGTTCTCACCACCCTACATAATTTGGTATCATCTGCAAACTTGGCCACCACGCTACCCACCCCTACTTCCAGGTCATTTATGAATAGGTTAAAGAGCACTGGTCCCAAAATGGATCCTTGGGGCACACCACTCCCGACATCTCTCCATTGTGAGAACTTCCCATTTACAGCCATCCTTTGTTTCCTGTTTCTCAACCAGTTTTTAATCCAAAGGAGGACTTCCCCTCTTATTCCTTCATTGCTGAGTTTTCTCAACAGTCTCTGGTGAGGAACTTTGTCAAAAGCCTTTTGGAAATCCAAGTAGACAATGTCCACCGGTTCACCCCTGTCCACATGCCTGTTTACACCCTCAAACAACTCTAGTAAGTTTGTAAGACAGGATTTGCCTCTGCAAAAGCCATGCTGACTCTTTCTCAGCAGGTCTTGCTTTTCTACATGTTTTATAATTTTATCTTTAACGATAGAACCATAAGTTGCCACCCAGTGGTGGGATCCAAAAATTTTAGTAACAGGTTCCCTTGGTGGTGGGATTCAAACAGTGGCGTAGTACAGTGAGGCTGGGCGGGGCACGACGGGGGCATGGCCGGGCATTCCGGGGGCGGGGCATTAATTTCTCTGTTACTGTAAAAAACTCTTACTGTAAAAAAAAAAATTCCTAATTTCCAGCTGGTATCTTTCTGTCCATAATTGAAGCTCATTATAGCAAGTCCTATCATCTACTGCCAACAACTACTTCTCTAATTGACTGCCTGTCAAATACTTAATACTTTCAAATACTTAATTTTGTTTCTAGAAATCAAAAGAAGGATACTTTCCTGAAACAAGGAACTTGACCATATTTCTAAAATATGTTTTTAAAACAGCCCAACAGGGAGAATTATCCCGTTTTCTACCTTCGCTAACCAGCCACATAGGAAACAACAGGACTTGATGATTTTTGGACCTAATGGAATTTCTAACGGAAAAGCAGACCCAATTAGTAACCCCCTCTCGGCACACACAAATAATTAGTAACCCCCTCTCGGGAACTGGTGAGAACCTGCTGGATCCCACCTCTGGTGCCACCCCATATAAATTGTGAATAGCATTATATAGTGTACATTTGCAATATAAAAACATCTGGAAAGTTAGCAGTGAAAAGCAGAGAATGGAAACCAACAACAAAAACATGAATGAGTAATCTCAAAATGGGCAACTTTTGCTGGTTGCTTGATGGGGATAGGAAGAGGCAGGGAAGCCCCCTTCCCCCCTGCCATGTATATTTTTGTACAGGACTTGGCAGCATGATTATATTCAGTGAGTCTTCCTCCCAGTTGGGGAACATGATAGGCCGAGCTGAACTTCCTGTAGGTGTTTCTTGGCGGTCTGGCCAAAAATAACCATTTAGGCTTTTCCTGGTTTATAGCTGTTTCAATTTCGTGTGGCTCTGCAGTAATTTACAGGAGTGTTTGTCGAGTTCACGCACTCCTGAGTCTTGGGCCCAATAAAACAGCAATGTTCTTTCACTTGATTGAAGGCAAAGGTGTATATCATAGAGTGTTCAGGTAGCTTAATATCATCTCCCGCTTGGTGGAGAAAAGCTCATGGAATCCTGCAGATTTCACAGAAAGAAGAGACACTTCTTCACTCCTAGGGACCATGGCTCCAAGGTAGGGCACAAAACTTTGCCTGTGGAGGGTTGTGGGTTCAAGTCCAGGTATCTACACTTAAAAAGGAGAATCCATGCCACTTAGAATAAACAATACTCAGGTGGATTGATAGGATTAATGACATGTACTAGCACTTCTGTGAACTTTTGAAGGGAATGGAGCCTTTCTTTTGACACCCTGATCCCATGAGAAATAGAGTTGCATCCATTATCTCGTAGGCTCATGAAGCCAGGTGGCTTTCTCTTACTAACTGCCGGCGACCTTGGGGTGTCTTAGCTCTGGGGACTGTTTTTCACAATTTCTTGGGAATTTGGAAGGGGGGACTTGTATAAAGAGGGTGATAAAAGCCAGGTTTGGTGCTCTGAAGCTTCTCAATAAACACTACTGATCGACTATACAGAGTCCATGGATTGGCTGTAGGTTCAAGACCTAACATCACTTTCCATCTTCCAGGATTTCAGCCTTTCTCATCATTTACTCCTGATCTGTTCATCTAGAGATGCTGGGGACTGAACCAGAGGCCTCCCACTGTCAGGCTCTCTAACGTGGAAATAACAGAGACCGTAGGGAAGTCCTAAAGCAGTTTATTTCTAACAACGCGTAGAGTAACAATAGAAAGCTGAATCTAAGCTCTCCAGTTTAG
The DNA here is from genome assembly GCF_021028975.2 of Sphaerodactylus townsendi. Lineage (NCBI taxonomy): Eukaryota > Metazoa > Chordata > Lepidosauria > Squamata > Sphaerodactylidae > Sphaerodactylus > Sphaerodactylus townsendi. Next base: position 7,773,312 of record NC_059431.1, on the reverse strand, counting down.
ATCCAGAGATTATATCCTTCAACCCCCCCCCCATTTGTCCCACACCAAATGTGCCTTACAATTTCTACAACATTTGCACTACAGAGCTTCAAAGAACCTGGGAACCGTTCACACCTTCTTGCAGGAGAGCTGGCGCCAGGGAGTTGCCAGGAAGGGAAGAGGGAAACAGGAAAGCAGTTACAGGAAACCATTTGCCATTCTTACACAGCAAGACATCTGGGCACTGACAGGCTGGATCCTGACACCTGCAAAGCCTGTCTTCTACCCTTGAGCCATGGCCCCTCCCAGGTTTCACTGTCAGCCTGACTTACCTTCCAGGGTAGCTACAGGGATCAAGGGCAAGAGGGAATGTTCACCTTGGAGAACAAGGGATGTCACAGTGTGATAAAGAAAACTCATATTCATTCAGTGCAGGGTTCTGACTTCCATGCCTCTGTTTGGCCGCTTCCCCTTCTTCTCTTCCTTGTTTTTCCTCTCTGTTCCATGTTTTAGGCTTAATCCCCAAAGAGAGCTGCCTCACGTTGAGAACCAAATTAAAGGATCTCGCTTGAAAAGTGGTGTTTTGAGCATTGATTTCAGCTGCTATCGGTACTTTTTTTTTCAGAACAGAGTGGCCAGAATGCTCAGAGTAATGGTTCAAAAGGAGGTGTCTGAGCCCCCCGTCGAAGTCCGCAGGAGCGTTTCCACCAAGATCAGCCAGCTTTCAGGCTAGCCCCTGAAGGAACCAGCAGGCTGGCTTGTATTGTGTTCTTGAGCTCTTCTTAACAAGCTTCCGTTTGATCTCTGGCTGACTGAAAACTTTCCGGGTCTAGTGAGGCAGGGTGAAGAGCTTCAGAGCCAAAGAAAGTAAGGGTGGGGGGTTATATGAATCTTGGTTTCACAGAGGTGTGAATGAACACACAGTGACTTCTTGTGGAGAGCCAGTGTGGCGTAGTGATCGAGAGCAGGTGGACTGTAATCTGGAGAACCAGGTTTGATTCCCTACTCCACATGAGTGGCGGACTCTTATCTGGTAAACTGGGTTATTTCCCTGCTCCTATGCATGACGCTCGCTGGGTGAACTTGGGCTGGCCTCACCTTTCCTAAAGCAACCAGGAAATCACAGAATCATAGGCCCTTTCCATACGGGCCATTTACAATGCAAAAATGCCGTCCCTGGGCAGCTGTTCGCAGCACCGTCCTGTGCGGCCCCAAGTGGTGTGAAGGCGCCGCTTTCCACGTCCCTTCCCAAGGGAGGCTTTTGGAAAGTGGTGCCTTCCCATCGGGGCGGTGCAAACTGCACCGCACCAAAGGCGCCGCTTTCCCGTCCCCCTCCCACTCACCTCATCCTCTAGAGTCGGTCTGGAGGGCTGCTGAGACCTGCCCATGCTGCCCTCTGACCCCTGGAGGTCGGAGGGAAGCATGGGCGGGTCCCTGCAACCCTCCAGACCAATGCTGGAGGATGAGGTGAGTGGGGGGGACACAGCACCCCGCAGAGGGTGCTGGCCTCTGCGGGGGCCGCTCGCATGCTCTCGTGTGAATGGCCCCCTCCCCTCCACCGGCATAATTTCCATATAGTTGGAAGAGACTTCAAGGGCCATCAAGTCCAACCCCCTGCGATGCAGGAACACACAATCAAAGCACTCCTGACAGATGGCCATCCAGCCTCTCTGTAAAAACCTCCTAAGGAGACGCCACCACACTCTGTGCTCTGGGCAAGACAAAGCCTATGCCTGAGAAACAGTAGCGTAGCGCCAAGGGGGTGGAGTGGGGCGCAATGCACTAGGAGCGCGCCTGTGCGGAGGCGTGGTGAGGGCGAGCAGGGGTGGGCAGGGGGCAGGCGGGGTGAAAGCATTCCCCGGGCACAGCTCCCCCTCGCTCCGGCCCTGCTGAGAAGCCAGTCCCAGCTTGGCATCTTAGAGTGACAGGAGACATGGCCTTCCAGGCCTTCTCCCAATTGGTACTGCTGAGCCAATACAGGAGATGGCTTCCATCTTTGGCCTGCATTGCTAAGACACCCCATCGGGGAGATGTAACAGGCGATAGTTACAGCAGCATTTTTCGATGCACACAATTTCAGACTCATATCCCATCCTCACTTTCCCCTTCCTCCACCCATCCCTACACAGCCCCAAACACATCAACACGAAGCCACGGAGTTCAGCATCGCCACAGCTCTAGAGTAGAAGCTGTCTCTAAGCCTCTTTGTCCTAGTTTTGATAGACCTGTATCGTCTGCCGGATGGTAACAGTTCAAAAAGAGAGTGTGCTGGATGAGGCGGGTCTCTCAGAATACTTTGGGCTTTCTTTAGGCTTCGGGAATTATAGAGTTCTTCCAAGGAGGGAACCAGACATATCCGCTCTGGCAAAAAGCAAACTCAACTAGCTAGATGAGCTCTGTAAATTTATGCTTCGGCGACGATGACCCCCAAGACATGGAAGAGGCACATATTAATTTCTTTTCGGTTTCCAGCTTTGCCAAGTTAACACATTTAACTGGGAACGCTTTACCTCCCCTCCTGCTGAGAAGGCAAATTAGAACCTTTCAAAGGGAGCAGGATTTCCTCCTTTGTCCACTTGATGGCAGTGAATGCTTAGGGATGTTGTAAAGATGGCTCCTTTTTCTCTCCCTCTGTCTCTGCCTCTCTCTGTGTCTGCAACACTGTCCACATCCTCCTTCTTAGCATATTGAGAAAGTATAGAAAAATGGGGTACTTAGGTACAATTCATCTCATCATCATTATGTAGAGCATTTTTACCCACGATCTCTGCCTCGTCAAGTAGTCTTTACCTATTTTGGCGTAAACATGCCTGGGATTTTTCGGTCACTTTTATTTTTACGAAGGCCCTGGTAACTGCCTTGTGAGAAATATGGGAAGGATAAAGAAAATATGGGAAGAATGAAGAATAAAAGACCTGAAGGGAAATGAAAATGGTCCCTACTGGGTTAGGTTTTTTCAGACATTATAGAACTGCTCATTTTGGTCCTAAGAGGCTGTTCTTGGGGTTTTGGACCAGTGGCCATTGACCATTGAGGGAACAAACCTAATGTTTTGGCTACACCTATGGCTGGTGTCTTTAGAGGCATAGATCATAAGATGTGTTTCTCTCCATGTAAAAGCTACCAGACCACAGCCACACAGCCCGGAATACCCTGGCACAGCCAGTGGAGGCTAGGCACCGAAGAAACCTTCAGCAGTTCAAACTTGAGGGTTTTCCCGTGAGCACCATTCGGGAGAGCACCGAAGAACCCTGAATCCTCAGGAAGCATCGCTTGCCTTGGAGACAAATGCTTTTCCCACTGGGTTTGTTCAATGTGGGTTTTGGTGCGCCGCCCTTGAGGTCCCCGACATACCGGCACCACCAGGGTCCGCTTCACCAGCCATTATGTCTTGAGTAATCCCATTCCGAAACATTGCCTGTTCGCCGAAAGGTTGCTGGCTTTTGCATCGCGAGGTGCCAACTTCATGGCCCTCCAGAACCTGGTTCCATGGACTACCGGTTTGCATCAGCTCTGGTGAATTGGCCATGCTGGCGAGGGCGGTGGGGAACTGCAATCGCTAATATCCGGCTAGCAGGCCATAAATTGGAGACTGGCGTGGCTGTTCCCAATCCAGAGTAGCCTGGAAGGGCCAGGAGATGAGTTGCGACAGATGGCAAGCAAATCAGGACAGCATGGAAACAGTGAAAATGAGAAACAAAATTAGGCCTGGAGTTGGGTTACCAGTCTCCAGGCAGGCCCTGGAGTTCTCTTGGGATTACTGGTGCAAACTACAGAGGGCAGCTCCCCTGGAGGAAATGGAACCTTCAGAGGGCAGATTGTATTGCATCACTTCCCCCACAAGCCCTCTCCCCTTCCGTACAGGGCACCGCTACTCCTGACCGCTCCTGATCGCGAGGCATCTTTCATGCCAAATGCGGATCCCTACCATGGAAGCGGAACCTGGTCTTGCCCTGGGCTTGATTCATCGTGACGGTGAGGGGAACTGGTACCCACCTTGCCGATCTGCCCGGGGCACCTGGCATGCTTCGCGAAGGCAGGAAGCCCGACCTAGACAAGCAACAGAGTTACCCACAAGGACAAAATGCCTTGCCTGGTCTTCCGTGCAGCATCATATTTCATGAAGATAGCTTGGCTCTGCCAGCTGGGGCTAACAGGTAAACAATGTTTGCAGTTGGGAAGGAGCTGCTGCCATTTTCAGCCCTGGGGAGGGTGCTCCAGAGAAATAATAGCCACACTAAGGAGAGTGCATCAAGGTGTTCCCCACAGCACAAAAACTAACTTGATTCCTTCCTCTGATTAACTCCTCACTGACCACCTCGTTTTGAATTTGGTTTTGTTCTGAAGCTGTAATTCCATCAACTTCAACCTAAAATGGAATTAGTCCCAAATATCTCCGGTACTCAAGCGAACAGGAACCGAGCGCTCAACGCTCCGAGTAATGAGTGCTGATCTCCTACTTTGTCTCCCCTCCAGAGAACAGGAAACCTCCTTGGTCCTGGAAGACTGTGCTCTCGTAACGTGGCTAGAGGGCCCAATCTCACCTATAAAATAGGCCCTTGCCCAACACTCAGGGTTCAAGGTGTCTGGACTGCTGGTTTGGCCACACTGTTCCACCCACTACCTCTGAGCCTGACTTTGGGATAAGTCACACTGTGTGCAATCTGCTCTCTACCCTGCCTTTTTGGAGCTCAGTGCAGGACGCTGGCTCTGCCTCATAGTTTCAAGCCTCTTCAAGATTTGGTAAAATATTACCACACCTTTCCCCCAAATACCTGAACTCTATCTCCAGACCTATCAACTCAACACCATCTGTATCCTAAAACTGTGTGTTCTGATGCTTTGATTATTATTTGGTCTCCTGCGGATTTTTTGCAATAGCTGACCTTGGTATACACACGCAACTAAGATCTTGAGCTGGGCCAACCTTTTGCTAAGCTAAGCCAAGAGCCTGCTCTCACTAATTCCCCACTCTAAAAGGGACAGACTCCCACCATTTTGGGTAACAGCATGAGATTGGCTGTTTTAGAGAGCCAGCAGTGAAGGAGGAGGAGGAGGAGGAGGAGGAGGAGGAGGAGGAGGTTGTCCAGCTGCTTCTCAAAGCTGCAGGTTGCACCTCCCTGAAGGTGCAATTGCGAGATCTGTTTTGCATTTGCAATTGCTTGAGAATGCTGACAAATTCTCAATTCTCTCAACTACAGAAGAAGGGGAGAACCTGCTATCAACTGCGAACTCCATGGAATCTCCTTTTTGAAGAGCAGTGGCTGAACCATTCCAGCTATCAAGAGGTGAGGTAGCAGGATCCAATGTCGTCATAAGACTCTTAAGAGCCATCCCAAACAGCAGTGTTCAGCTTGCCCTTTGTTAAAGAAGAGACTTTATCAAGACACATAAAGAAGAACAAAGGACTTCAGTATGGTGAAAATAGAAATTGATGCTAGGAACTCTTCCTTACCTATAAAGCTAAAGAGAATAAAATTGGCCTCCGACAAAGCAGTGTGTGTAGAGGAGAGGTCCCGAAAGGAGCCGTGCTTCAGCATTGCACCCAAATAACACAACACACTAGATGAGTTGGTTCTTGTTGAAAGGCTGAGTTAACAATAATAACTTTAAAAATAAGAATAAAACCTTTTGGCAGTATTTGGTGGTTTTTTGGAAGACCGCCAAGGAAAACCACAGAGTTGTGGGATAGAGAGACTGTTCTTTGCCTTTTCTGGAAAATATTTGTATATATTAATGAAAACAACAGCAGTGAAACTTAAAAGATTGACAATTTTCTGGTTTTAAGTTGAACAAGGATGGGGAAGGATGATACCACAAAAAAAAAGACTGCGGTAGAGTGGCCAGAGACTGCTAAGGAGAGCTTGGAATGACAAAAGTAGGAAAAGCAAAAATTGCAATTGTATAATTATTAGAAGAGAAGAGAAGAAGAGTTTGGATTTATATCCCCCCTTTCTCTCCTGCAGGAGACTCAAAGGGGCTTACAATCTCCTTTCCCTTCCCCCCTCACAACAAACACTCTGTGAGGTAGGTGGGGCTGAGAGAGCTCCGAGAAGCTGTGACTAGCCCAAGGTCACCCAGCTGGCGTGTGTGGGAGTGTACAGACTAATCTGAATACCCCAGATAAGCCTCCACAGTTCAGGCGGCAGAGCTGGGAATCAAACCCGGTTCCTCCAGATTAGATACACGAGCTCTTTACCTCCTACGCCACTGCTGCTCCTTTAAAAGAGCTTAAATGAACTTGTCTTTAACTAGACTAAAGAATAGTGGTACGAATGGCAAATACAGACTCTGGAACACCAGAAAAGATGTTAATGACTTAAACAGAAAATTGGAACAGTTGCTTGACTTGACAACATCATTTCAAGAAGACACAAAAGAAGGTTTTGATAAACTGGAGAGCAGATTTAACAAATTGGAAACAGAGAACCAGGACACAAAGAAAGACTTAGCGCTGTTAAAAAAATTAGAAACAGCGGTGAAGGAAATAAATCAAGATATGAAAGCTATAAAAGTGGATTTGACAGTCCTGGACAGCATATTAGAGCGTATGAAGAACCAAATGGAAACAGTGCTTTACCAATTCTTCTAATGAAACAGAAGGAAAATACCTTGAGAATAAGAGAATGCAAAGGAGATGATAAAGGAGATTTAAAAACAATATTAAATGTTGCTCTAGCAAACTTTCTCAGAATGGAGAAAGGGGAAACGGAACAAGAAATTGAAAGGACTTATAGAGTAAATACAAATTTCACCAGAGAAAGAAAAAAACCCAGAGATATAATCATAATTTTTGTGAGGAAAACAATTAGAGATAAAATATTAATAAAGCACTCATGAGAGAGATTTAAGATCAAGAACCAGGAAGTATCAGTCCTAAAAAAAATCCCCATACATGTCCTCTGTAAAACAAAAGATTACATGTCATTTGTGGCATGGCTGAGAGACAAACCCCCCCCCCCCCATTTTATATATGGAAAACTAGAGGGGGTTAACTTTCTCTGGGAATAAAAAAGAGTTATGATAAACTTTGTTCAAAAAGTTCAAGAATTCATGGATTCAAACCAAGTTACTAAAAGAAAGACCAGAAAAGAGAAGTAGGTGTAAGAAGTATGGCAATGTTTTTTTCTTTGCTTTTCTCTGTTCTCTAATTATTTTCCTAACTTTTCCTGTCTCCTCTTACCTCCTTAAAGTAACTATTTACCAATTTGGTTATTGGAGTAAGATGCATTTTTGGTCACTCTATCATAATAGAAGTTAATCAATAACTATGTTATATAAATTGCAGTCTATTAATATTAATGGACTGAACAGCCCCAACAAAAGAGAGTATTTAATTACTTATATATGGGTAATGACATCACATGTCTTCAGGAGAAAAGTAAAAAGTAAAAATTAAGATGAAATCAAAATTCTTTTTGTTGGGCCTGACAGCTGATAAGAAAGTTTTGAAATATGATAAATTATTTCTTTATTTGATAACCTTAGCAAGGAAAGAACTAGCATGGAATTGGAAAAATATATATACCAATGATGGAAGAAGAAAGGGAACAGAAGATCCTAGAAATAATGGAATTGGACAGATTAACTTGGATAATGCAAGATCAAGTAGATCACTTTGAAATGCTTGGAAACCAATTATCTATTATTAAAAGAACATGACAGTTAAATAAGTGTAATTTAAATATCTTGGGTCAAAAGAAAAAACACATTAGTATAGATATAGGTTTTGATTATTTTGGTAAGAAATTACTATTACATGTCAATTTGGTATAACTGATTAAATTGTCATAGAAAATATAGTATATAAATCTTTTTGTTCTTTATATTCTCTTGTAGGATATAATTAATCAATTAAGATAATTGTGATTTAGATAAATATTTAATGTAAAGGTGTGGTATAAAATATATGTTATAAAATTAGATCATTTTTCTGTATAGCTGGAAGTTTTGACGAAGTTTTACAAAGATTTTTGGACAAGGATTTTTTTCACTGAAAACTTGTCTATTATAACTTTTACTTTCACTCTCTTTTTCTTTTCTTTTCTTTTTCTCTTTTTTAATCTTCCTTTCCTTTTCTTATTTTTTTCTTTTTTTTCTCTATTAAGAATTGTTACACATATTAGCATTAGTATTATTGGACTCTGTATTTTAAAATGTTGTTACTTTCAAATAGATATCATTTTGTTAATTTTTTTTTTAAAAAAACAGCCTTCTGTTCCTGCTATTGAATGTCTCTCTATTTCTGAGACTCCTCCAAATTCTCTCTGTGTTTGCAACTTGTGCGTGTATTTTTATTATTTTTAATCCCTCAATACAATTGTAATCTTTTTGCTATAATCTTTTTTTAAAAAAAGAAGAAGAGGAGGAGGAGGTGGTGGTGATAAAGGGGGAGGAGTTAGGATTTATACCTTGCCTTTCTCAACTGTAAGGAATCTCAAAATGACTTACAAATACTTTCCTTTCCTCTCCCCACACCAGACATCTTGTGAGGTAAGTGAGGCTGAGAAAGTTCTGACTAGCCCAAGGTTACCCAGCAGGCTTCATGTGGAATGGGGAAACAAATACCAGAGAAGAGTCTGCCACTCATGTGGAGAATTGGGGAATCAAACCCAGTTCTCTAGATTAGAATCCACTGCTCTTAACCATTTCTCCATGTTGGCCCTAAATCTGTGGTGGCGAACCTTTGGCACTCCAGATGTTATGGACTACAATCCCCATCAGCCCCTGCCAGCATGGCCAATTGTGGGGGCTGATGGGAATTGTAGTCCATAACATCTGGAGTGCCAAAGGTTCGCCACCACTGCCCTAAGTAGTTAAGAGGTTTGATTCCCCAGTCCCCCACATAAAGCCTGCTAGCCGAATCGCCAAAACAGATGAATCAGGTCCAACTATGATATCCCAAATATGATATTTGTCTTATTCAGGCATTCAGATAATTTTATGCCCAAATATGCCCAAATCCGAATTACACCAAATCTTTTCAGTATTGTTCAATCCTATCAGCAACGTCACCAAATTAATAGAGTTTACTGGAAAGTCTGAGTGTGACTACTCAATGGGTGGTAGACCTGCCCTCTATGGTCCTAATGCTTTTTCCACGTGTGTCCTCTGAGCAGCTGAGATTCTCATATGTGTGTCTGTGCTTCTTCAAATGCACCTCTCCTTCACCCTCTGCAAAAAAAAAAGGAAAACTATATATTGCCAGAATTGGTAGGAAGAGCTGAGAACAACAATGGAGCACCTTCCTTATGAGGAGAGGCTGCAGCGTTTGGGACTCTTTAGTTTGGAGAGGAGACGGCTGAGGGGGGATCTGATTGAAGTCTATAAAATTATGCATGGGGTAGAAAATGTTGACAGAGAGAAATTTCTCTCTCTCACAATACTAGAACCAGGGGGCATTCATTGAAAATGCTGGGGGGCAGAATTAGGACCAGGGTAGGAGCCTCTTGGCTCTCAGATGTTCAGGAATTCTGATTCCCATCAGCCCAGCATAGCCAATTGGCATGCTGAGTGGCCAGATTATGAAAAGCACCGTAATAAAAGGAAACACTTGCTTCACATAACGTGTGATTGGTGTTTGGAATATGCTGCCACAGGAGGGGGTGATGGCCACTAACCTGGATAGCTTTAAAAGGGGCTTGGACAAGATTACTGGGGGGAGAACAGATCTAGATCTATACGGCTACAAGTCTTAGAGAAGATCCTACCGCAGACTCTAGGATTACAAATACCTTAGCAGGCCCAGGTGCTTTCGGGGAGATGCAGCAGCAGGCCATTGCTTTCACCTCCTGCAGGTGAGCTCCCAAAGGCACCTGGTGGGCCACTGCGAGTAGCAGAGAGCTGGACTAGATGGACTCTGGTCTGATCCAGCTGGCTTGTTCTTATGTTCTTATGTTCTTAATGCACTTTGGGGGCTGAAAAGTCAACCTGCCGAGCAGATGTCATGGGGCAAGCTTCAGCAAATGGTGGCAGGGAGAATTCCTTCAGCAGCACACAAAATATCAGGTGCAAGCGGATGGTGAGACTGACCATCCCAGCCGGAGCTAGGGGGAACTGCGCTCGGGGCACGCGTGCACCCTGCACCCCTGCCCACCCCTGCCATGTCTTGGAACACCACCACCATGCCCCTGCACTGGCGTGTACCTGGTGCATTGCACACTCTCCCATCCCCTTGGAGCTACGCCACTGCTGACAAGGGAGCTTATTGGTAGGGTGGGGAAATGCCTCTTCTCTCCTCTGACACCTGTGCTGTCTGCAGTACTCCAAAGGGTGATCACTACTGCACAGAGGATTATCGGCTGCCCTCTCCCCTCCTTGGAAGAACTCTAGAATTCCCGAAGCCTAAAGAAAGCCCAAAATATCCTGAGAGACCCGTCTCATCCAGCACACCCTCTTTTTGAACTGTTACCATCCGGCAGACGATACAGGTCTATCAAAACTAGGACAAAGAGGCTTAGAGACAGCTTCTACTCTAGAGCTGTGGCTCTGCTGAACTCCGCGGCTTCGTGTTGGTGTGTTCGGGGCTGTGTAGGGATGGGTGGAGGAAGGGGAAAGTGAAGATGGGGTATGAGTCTGAAATTGTGTGCATCAAGGAATGCTGCTGTAAATTTCGTTGTGCATGCACAATGACAATAAAATGCTCGTGCTAATGCTTATGAGAGGTGGATTTTTAAAAGACATCCCCAGGACATCTTATTTTGGGGATGTGGAGTGAAATTCAGACCCCTCTTTTTAAGATGTTCCCCCAAATGTCTTATTTTTGCTGTGTGGAAGGGATCAGAATGTTTATGTACCAAGCTATAATATACAAGAAGCCCTAACCCCGTAATGGTATTCCCTAGGCCGAAAAGCATACATAGAGATAAGAGAAAAGGTTTTGTATCTTGTAACCACAGAGGTTAGCTGCACCAGCTAAGAATGATCATCATTTCATTAGCATGATAAAAATCACCCCCCCCCCCCCGACTGGACCACTTATGAAATGAAGGGGTGGAATACATTACTCCTGGATAGACCTGGAGTCCTGGCAAGATATTTGGGGTATGAACCAGGAGAATCACATAGGTCAAATGAGACAGGCTGTGCGTCCATGACGAAAGGCCAGAGGTGGGATCCAGCAGGTTCTCACAGGTTCCTGAGAGTAGGTTACTAATTATTTGTGTGTGCCGAGAGGGGGTTACTAATGGGTGATTTTGCCACATGATTTTTGCCTTAGTTACACCCCTCCTCTCAGCAGTAGCGCGCAGAACTTGAAGCAGTCTAGCAGGAGGTGCACCGGCGTGCGTGGCAGCCCGCACCTGCGTGCATTAGTTTCCCGCCCAAGGACCGGCGCAGTGGCTGCATCCTTGCCACAGCCCCGCCCAGGAATGCCCTGCCCTCGGAATGCCTGGCCATGCCCCCGTCGTGCCCCACCCAACCCCATTGGCACTACACCACAGTTTGAATTCCACCACCATGGGAACCTGTTACTAAAATTTTTGGATCCCACCACTGTGAAAGGCATATAAAACACAACGTAAACTTGTATTAGATGCACAAGCTTTGGCGTCTATTCCCTTGCATCTATTGTTTTGCTCTCTGTACAGGCTAAATTAAAACTTGCTTTTCCACAGTCTCTGCGTGATTACTAGGTGGGTCTCACACCCAGTGAACCAAGCCCCTGGCCCATGGGGTCAACACACGGGTTGATTGGCCTAGACCAGTGTCATAGAGGCAATGACAAAAGTATAAGCTTGTAGTCCTACCCCAAATGTCCTTGCTTCCTTGGCCCAGATCTTGCTCCAGGATTGTTTTAAAATCCCGCTCTGATTCAAGATGAGAAAAAAAACATTTTTGTTCTAAACATAGTTATCATTCTGAACCAATGTTTGCTATGTTTTGTGTTACATTCCTAGCAGAAATTAGAGAGAGCTTCATAAAGGGACTGCTATTCAGGAGAACACTTATATACTCCACAGGTGCAAACAGAGGCTTCTGACAGTGGGAGAGTACTAAACATCACATGGCAGAGCCACCAGAATCTTGACAAAGATATCCATGGTGTCATAGGGAACCTATATGTGATTATTTGTTTGTTTGTTTGTTTGTTTGTTTGTTTTTTGTTTGTTTGTTTGCTTGCTTATTTATTTATTATTTTGATTTTTATACCGCCCTATCCCCGAGGGGCTCCGGGCAGTGTACAACAAAATTAATACAAACAGGTTAGGGGCAAACCATACAACTAAAACAACAGCAGCCCATAAAAACTCCAACATTAAAACATGCTAAATTTCATTAAAACAGCGGTGATATCATAATAAAGGCACTCAGAGAATCCTTTCCTTTAAAACCCTCCCCTAGGGAGCAGTCGGACTCCTCCATAGGAGGATAATCTTGATGGAATTGAACAGGGGCGCCATACTCAGCGGCTGGTTGCTCCAAAGGCCCGGTGGAACAACTCGGTCTTATAGGCCCTGCGGAACTCACCAAGATCCCGCAGGGCCCGGACAGCTGGAGGGAGAGTGTTCCACAAGGCCAGGGCCAGGGCCGTAAAGGCCCTGGCCCGCGTGGAGGCCAGTCGCATCACGGAGGGGCCGGGGACTACCAGTAAATTGACTTTTCTTGATAGATTTTACCTTAAGATACCGGGGCGGGGGGGGGGGTACTCCTCAGGAGTTTTTGGAACCACACAAAGTCCTGCCTTCAAATTTGTAATTTTTTTTCAAGCATGCACACATAGGTTGATGACATTTAACAAAGTATATTATGCTTCTCTTGGACTTATTAACTGCTGCAACAGGAGTCCGTATTTCTGTACTGTTTCCTCGTTTGTCACCGCAACTGCTATTAAAGTAGGTGCAAAGCAGTATCAGAGAACACAGTTGGGGAGCAGTTATATGAACCATCCTGAAAAGGAAGAAAGGAAGCACGAGTTATGGAAAAATGCTTGTTTCTAAATATGCTCCATATGGCAAACCCCATTCCTCAAAAACTAAGCAAGACTGGAATACAGATTGTACATTTAAATTGAGAAAACTCAGCAATCCAGGAATAAAAGGGGAAGTCCTCCTATGGATTAAAAACTGGTTGAGAAACAGGAAGCAAAGAGTGGGTGTAAATGGAGAATTCTCACAATGGAGAGTTGTAAGGAGTGGTGTCCCCCAAGGATCCGTTTTGGGACCAGTGCTCTTTAACCTATTCATAAATGACCTGGAAGTAGGGGTGCGTAGCGTGGTGGCCAAGTTTGCAGATGACACCAAATTATGTAGGGTGGTGAGAACCGCAAAGGATTGCGAAGAGCTCCAAGCGGACCTTGATCAGACTCTGGTCTGATCCAGCTGGCTTGTTCTTATGTTCTTATGTTCTTAAACGAGAGCTTTTGTCAATGGCACCATCCAAAGCCCAAGTATTACCAATCAATGAAATTCCCAAGTGACAATTCCATTCAGGGCCTTGAAAGTAACGATTTTAATAAATGTCCTTTGATGAAAAAAAATAAAGTTGAAGCCAAATTCTAAAATCCCACTCTACCCCGTTCACAATCATCCTCATTTCAAGTCTAAAGATGCTTCCCTGACGGAACTTTTCTTCGGGGGCACCTGCCTTCCACGTGTGGGTTCAAACCGGTGGCATTTCGTTGCCCGGCCTCCCTCCCAGCCCAGCAGCCCACGGGCTTTTCAATTAGCTTTGTGCGCTTCCATGCTGACAAGCGCTTCCGACAGCTGAGGCGGAGACGCGCCGAAAATCTTCCCAGCTGTTTTCTTCCCTGACTTTCCCAATGTCCTCCCTTTTCTAGAGCAGCTGCGGTCCCTTCCTCTGGCTCCCGAGACAGCTGATATTCTTCCCCCAGGACGTCGCTGGCTGCTGTATACGAGCGTCTCCTAGAGAGATGGAAAGGAAACATTGACAGTGTTTGAGGGGCTGATACAGCTATCAGCAGAAGTACTTATCACCCTGGGTGGCATTACTCAATTATGACAGGGAGCCCATTGGCGACAACAGACAATTGATAATAAAACATCATCGCTCTCTCCCTCTCTTTCCCCACTACCCCCTCGTTGCATATTTACCAACTACCAGCTCCCAGAACATGTTTCCTATTCACAGATGAGTGCTTCAAACTTTCAGTCCAGACTGTTTCACAGAAGAAGAACGATAAAAACATCGAGCTTTAAACAAGTCCACCTTGGGGTTGCTTAGTTCCATCCAGAAGAAGAGTTTGGATTTATACCCCACTTTTCCCAACTGTCAGGAGTCTCAAAGCGGCTCACAAACTCCTTTCCCTTCATCTCCCCACAACAGACATCTTGTGGGGGAGGTGAGGATAACAGAGTTGTGAGAGAATTGGGACTGGGCCAAGGTCGCCCAGCAGGCTTCATGTGTAAGAGCAGAAAAAACAAATCCAGTTCACCTGGTAAGAGTCCTCCTCTTATGTGGAGGAATCAAACCCTGTTCTCCAGATTAGAGTCCACCTCTCTACACCATGGTTCATTACCAATTTAATCGGTAAAGGTGTGTGTGTGTGTGCGTGGGCAAGATTTCACCCTTGAGGTTGTTGAGTGATTGAAGAAGTAACCTCTGGCAGTGAATGATTTTTGTCCTCTGCAAAGGAGAACAAAGACTATCAGAATTTATTGGTGATTTTCCCCCTCATCTTAACCTCATCTTTTCCCTCATCTTAACCTCATCTTCCCTCATCTTAACCCCATCAGGTCCAGTAGGTTGAAAGTGTGCATTGGATAAGGCTGAGAGAGAGAGACAGAGAGAGAGACAGAGAGAGAGGTTCTCCAGGTCACCATGAGTTTCATGGTTGGCAGGTGGGATCTTCCAAGCCCCAATTCAGCTCCCTCACGACTCCACCACCCAGTTCTCTTGAGGGATCCTGAGACCGTCTTGTTGACACTCTCAAGAAGGGTCCTTTGTTTCATTTACTCGATGCAGCTGTAACCCCCATGCTCAGAATGGGTTGACCCAGTAAGGGTTGGAGACTCAAAGCAGCAAAAGGCTGCAGAGCTTGTGTAGTTGGAGGAGACAAGGCTACCAGACTCGGACCTTGGTTGTATAAGCCCTTAACACCTTGTTAAGGGTTTTTGTTAATGTTTGTAATGGGTGAGAGTTCTCCTGGAAACCTTCATCATGTTGAATCCTGTTCATCAAGCCCTTGGAGTCTTCAGGAGCCAACCCACTTGCAAAGAAGAATTGGACTTGGCAGTATCAGTAGACTGTAAATATAAGGACTTGAAAATGAAACCTGAACAGGACCTTGAAGTGTGATGTTAAATGTTGATGTTTGATGTTATATGTTAAGAAAGTAAACCATTTTGTTTTTAAAATTTGTTGTTGCAAACTCATTCCAAATTCTGCCCCACAGAACCCACAAGCTGAGGTTACAGAGCCACTGACTTAGACTCTTCTGGCCCTGTCCACTGAAGAAGTGTTACCCAACAAAACATTCACTCCTCCAACTTTATATCTCTTGACCAGCCACAAATCCTCAAGGTTACCTTCACTTTCTCCATCTCTTTTGCTCTTTTGAACCATCACTGTCTCCCACATGAACCTGCCTGCTAGCCGAGCCATCCGAGTCCCAGATCCATATGTGGCCATGTTCTAATGCATGACCACCTGTTGAAGACCTTTTTCATTGGTCTTCTACTCATGCCCCAAACTCCCCATAGAGGCCCCTCTGGAAGCAAATCTGTCTTTTTTTGTGCTAAATAAAAGATCCCCCACCCCCACCCCTTTCCAGGCCTTTTTGATCCCCCTGTATTTACTTTTATCTTCTCCTTCTGGCTCTTCTGTTAAAAGGTTGTGCTTTTAGAGAGCCTTTGAATGCTCTTTGCAAGACATTTGTGATCTTCTCCCCTAGATTTCTGATGTTGTTTACAGCTGCTGTTTTATCCGTCATCACTGTTTCACTGACTTTGTTAAAGTCACTTTGTTGACTTTGTTGCGGGGCTATTGTATGGCGCCGTGTTGTCTTTATTTTTGGATTTGTTTGTTCGTTTATGCTATTTCCAGTCTGCTTTTCTCACTGAGACTCACTGAGTCTGCTGGGCCTTCAGGAAGGAGAAAGTAGGTTAAGAGTCACTGGGATGGGTCCAGGGGTACCAGGTGAAGAGAACAGAGCAAAGGCGGGACGCGAGAGGTTAACCAGGATTATAGAAACATGAAGAAGAAGAAGAAGAAGAAGAAGAAGAAGAAGAAGAAGAAGAAGAAGAAGAAGAAGAAGAAGAAGAGGAGGAGGAGGAGGAGGAGGAGGAGGAGGAGGAGGAGGAGTTTGGATTCATATCCCCCCTTTCTCTCCTGCAGGAGACTCAAATGGGCTTACAATCTCCTTGCCCTTCCCCCCTCACAACAAACACCCTGTGAGGTAGGTGGGGCTGAGAGAGCTCCGAGAAGCTGTGACTCGCCCAAGGTCACCCAGCTGGCGTGTGTGGGAGTGCACAGGCTAATCTGAATTCCCCAGATAAGCCTCCACAGCTCAGGCGGCAGAGCTGGGAATCAAACCCAGTTCCTCCAGATTAGATACACGAGCTCTTAACCTCCTATGCCACTGCTGTAAGGAGTCTGAAGGCGGCTTACAAACTCCTTTCCCTTCCTCTCCCCACAACAGGCACCTTGTGATGTAGGGGGGGCTGAGGGAGTTTCGAGAGAACTGGGCCTGGCCCAAGGTCTCCCAGCAGGCTTCATGTGTAGGATCAGGGAAACAAACCGGGTTCACCGGATAGGAGTCTGCCCTTAACATGGAGGAGTGGAGAATCAAACCCTATTCTCCAGATTAGAGGCCACCACTTTGAACCACTACACCATCACGCTGTGTCATCCCTGGTTATTATTTGGATGGGAGAACACAAGGAAGCCCAGGGTCTCCAAGCAGAGGTGGGCAATGGTTTATTTATGCATTTATTTTATTCAATTTAAGGGGGGCTTCCAACATTCAGTAATCACAACAGTCAATAAAACATGCCTATCCTAGATTTAACTCTAATAGGGTTAACAATTTAATTGTGCTCCCCCCTCCCCCCAAAAAAACATCCTCAAACATTCACATCCAAATATTAAGGGGGAAAAGGAGGGAAGGATCAGGCAAAAGGAGGGGGTGCTACTGTTGCTGTCTGAGCCATGAGCCTCTAGTCCAGTGGTGGCGAACCTATGGCACGGGTGCCGGAGGTGGCACTCAGAGCCCTCTCGGTGGGCACACGCAAACAGAGTCCCCACCCCCACCCCCACACATCTAGGCTAGCCTGGGCCGCTGGGCTCAATTATTAGCATTAAACCTAAGACCCAGTTTTGGGGAAGCAGTGTAGGTAACCCTGTTAAGCGCTGTTAAACCTCATTGATTTTCATGCGAAGAACTAAAGCATGATTCTTTGCCTGGGAGCAAGCTCGGTTGCTGGCAACGGGGCTTGCTTCTGAGTAAACCCTCCTAGGGTCGTGATTCACCCGTTGGAAGAGTTGCATGGTTGCTTCAAAGCAAAGTCACCGACTACCACCAAGTTTACTCCCGCACGCCTCAGAGCCAACCGTTTTTTCTAAACTAAAACCTCAGTATTCAGGTTAAGTTGCTGCGTTGGCACTTTGCGATAAATAAGTGAGTTTTGGGTTGCAATTTGGGCACTCAGTTTCGAAAAGGTTCGCCATCACTGCTCTAGTCGTCTCTTGCACTAAAATCCCCATAGGGATTTTTGTCTGGGGTTGATGTCACATTCCACCCCCACAGTATCCATGCAGTCGTCCGACTGTGGCCCTTTCCACACAAACCTTTTAAAATGTTTTGAGGCAGGAAGTGAAATGTTTCCTCCACAGAATTCTGCCCTGTTTTCGCCCCTTTTGGTTACCAAAATGTTTTATGTGCCGCCTCAAAATGTTTTAAACGAATGCCCTTTAGTTGAAATGTTTTGATGCCCAGTTTAGTTGAAACGTTTTGAAAACGTCTTCCGTTGCTGTGCGATCTATTGACTGCGTGGCCGGTGCTTCTGTGCTTCCCCGAACTTCCTCCTTGGCGCCATTTCCTGAGCTCGCTCAGTGATTGAAGACATTTTAAAAAGCAGTTTAGGGGATTTGTGCCGAAATGGGTGTGTCTTCTCCTTCTTCCCTACATACACTGAAATAGCAGCCATCGAATCACCGGTGGCAGCCATTGTGGCAGGGGTGAGCAGCCAAGAAGGCAAAGAAGAGCGGCGTGACCCACCCACCCTCCCTAATTTCAATGGTTACTAGTTGGCTTGTTATAATGTTATTGCATGACTGTACTTTGTCGCAGCCTGGCGGGTTGGCAATGGGAATCGCAACATCTAGGGGAGAAGCCGAGACGGGCGGGCGGTCTTCTCCATGGTTGTGCCCTTAGAAAAGGGCCAGGGGATGGGGCGGGCCGGTAAGCAAGCCGGTAGGCTTAGCTGGTGCCCGACACCCCAGCAGGTGGGGGTGGGGCGGGCCGGTAGGCAAGCCGGTAGACTTAGCCAATGCCCGCTACCCCCAGCAGAAAGGGTTGAAGCCGTGGCTATCACCCCTGGGGCTCCCAGCTTTCTGTGCAATGCCCCAATGGAGACTGGGGACAGCATGATGTTGCGACCCGTTTGTCTGCCCAGCTTCTTAAATGTTTAATGTTGTTTACCAGTTAATAAATTGGGCTGCGGCCCAATCCATTTCCAAACTCTGGTTTGGTGTGTTTATTTGCCGGGGAAGGGTCTCACCATCTGCACGCAATAAGTATTTCCTTGGCTGGAGATATGACTCCCGGATCAGGACCAAGCGTAGCTCCAGTTTGTTTCCACACTTCTGGACTAAACTTCTCCTTATCCAGTTTTCCAAATCCCTTTCCTGGCATATGTCATTCCCCCGCACTGCAAAACTGGTTCTTAAAAGTAAAATAAATGATGTGAAATGAGCAGATTTATGCAAATGTACATTATTTGCATCGTTTTGCCTGCCTTCTTGCTCGGGGCTGCCTCCACGCAAGTTTTATTGTCGCCAGGTTCGGAAGAGAATAGAAGGAAGCATCGTTTTTTGAAATGCTGTTTCTTTATTTTAGTGCCCGTGTGGGAGTTGACATCTTTTCATATCCTGCTTCTGGGAAATGGGTCCTGAGCGCCAGGAAATGCGGATCTGAATCTCTCACTCAATTGAATGTGGTTCATTCTACTAGTGCAATCTTTCTCTGCAGAGGAGACAGACTTTTTTTGCTGAATTAAAGATGGAAGTAAACTTCAACCTTACAGGGGAATGCAAAGATTTATTCGTAGAGTATGAAAGAATAAATATTACCTGAATAAAAGGAGATCATCCTCATGTTTTTGGGTGAGCTACCAATTTTAGCATCCTCTTGACTCAATAAAGAAGAGATCAAGGGTTCGTTCAGAGAGGTGACTGGCACCCTCTTCTGAGGGTAGGAGATTTTGCTGCATATCTGCATCTGGGTTAATCCACTGAGAGAGGCACACAGGACTGCACCACCTTTAAGAAAGCTGAGATGCATGATGGACTCTAGCCTGAAGGCCCAGGTTTGATTCCCCACTCCTCCACACAACGGTGGACTCTAACCAGGAGAACCGGGTTTGATTCTCCACTCCTTCTTGTGAGTGTTGGACTCTACTCTGGAGGAACAGGTTTGATTCCCCACTCCTCCAGATGAGCATTGGACTCTAATCAGGAGAACCAGGTTGGATTCTCCACTCCTCCAGATGAGTGGTGGACTCTACTCTAGAGAAACGGGTTTGATTCTCCTCTCCTCCCCATGAGCTGTGGACTCTACTCTAGAGAAACGGGTTTGATTCTCCTCTCCTCCCCATGAGTGGTGGACTCTACTCTAGAGAACCAGGTTTGATTCTCCACTCCTCCACATGAGTGGTGGACTCTACTCTAGAGAAACGGGTTTGATTCTCCACTCCTCCACATGAGTGGTGGACTCTACTCTAGAGAAACGGGTTTGATTCTCCTCTCCTCCCCATGAGTGGCGGACTCTACTCTAGAGAACCAGGTTTGATTCTCCTCTACTCCCCATGAGTGGTGGACTCTATTCTAAAGAACCAGGTTTGATTCTCCACTCCTCCACATGAGTGGTGGACTCTGCTCTAGAGAAACGGGTTTGATTCTCCTCTCCTCCCCATGAGTGGTGGACTCTACTCTAGAGAACCAGGTTTGATTCTCCTCTCCTCCACATGAGTGGTGGACTCTACTCCAGAGAAACAGGTTTGATTCTCCACTCCTCCCCATGAGTGGTGGACTCTACTCTAGAGAAACGGGTTTGATTTCCCCACTCCTCCATGTGCAATGTGATAGGCGGCCTTGGGCAAGCCACAGTTCTCTCAGAATTCTCAGCCCCACCTACCTCACAAGTTGCCTGTTGTGGGGAGGGGAAGGAAAGGCAGTTAAGCTGCTTTGAGACTCCTTCCCATAGAGAAAAGTGGGATATAAAAACAGCGCCCCTCCTCCTCCTCCTCCTCCTCCTCCTCTACCTCCTCCTTCAGCAGTGGCCCACCAGGAGATTTTCCTACAAGGTAAATGACCAGTCCACCCCCTCCCCGTGGAAGCTTTCACACAGTCCATTAACCAGTGCTCTGCAACGTGCCAGCATTTCCCCCGTGGTGCGTGTGTGCTCTGCTACACATTTTTGACAATTGCCTGCCTCTCTTAAAAAGAGAAGGGAAAGGGGAAAGAGGGGGAGGGGGGGAAGGAGGAATGGAAAATGAAGACAGAGGAGGAGGAGGAGGAAGAGGAGAAGCGCTTGGAATTATTGCCAAGCCGGTGGAGGTATACATTTTGCATTGCAGCCATGAATCTTCTCCCTCCCCAAGGAAGTTGGTTAAAAATTCTTTCCATTAAAAAAAAAAGAAAAAAGAAAAAAGGTCCGCAGGGACTCCAAATTCCACTTCGATTTTTAGCTGAGGCATATTTTTCCCCTTTTATCAAACACTTGGTGCTGTAATGTGATAAGGGCCCCATGCAGACCATAAAACTAATTTATCATCTGTAAGGTGTACAAAGAAAATGGTAACTGCCTGCTTGTCTGCTTGACATATGAGGTCATTTTTGCCGCTAGCTTCCTAATACCGAGCAATTTTATCAGCTATTTATATACATTAATTGCAGGCACCCATATGCTTGCCGCTGTATTTAATAATGCAACGCGTTGAATATGCATTCCTTAAGTTTCAGCAAGCTGCACGCATCTTTTATTTAACTGTTTGCTTTGCCAGTTAACGTCCATGATTCAGCCGGGCTGTGCTACCTTCTCTTGCGTGCGCGGCCCCATTTATGTTTCTTTAAATCTTGTTTGCCTGGGTAAAATAAAAGCGGAATGAACAAGGCCACCCGCCGCCCGCAACCCCGAGGACACAGCGGCGAGGCCAGGCAAACAAAGGCCAAGGACCTTGTAATGCCGCTAAGGAAAAAGAATTAGCCAATGAGTACCTTTCCCCCAAGGGATCGTTACACGTTCACGCTCGACGGTACCTACCAAAGAGGGTCTTCGATCAATCCTCCGCTGGAATTAAACACAGGGACCCGTCCTGCCTGAAATGGAGTCTCCTGTAATGACACTATTGACTCCGATGTAAAGTATCTTTTTATTAACTTATGCGCCGCTCTTCCCCAGAGGCGTTCCGAGTCGCTTATGTACTGTTCTCGGGAGATGTAAGGGTGTAAGAATCACCTTGCCTGGATCAGAAGTGAAGTCCATCTATGTTAGAGTCCTGATTCCAACCGCTAAGAAACAGATAAGAACAACAAAACCAAAAAGAATGAGAGCAGTCCTCCATTGGGTCCAGGATCCTCTTCCATAGAGTGGTCAACAGGAACAGCAGTGGCGTAGGAGGTTAAGAGCTCGTGTATCTAATCTGGAGGAACCGGGTTTGATTCCCCGCTCTGCCCCCCCCCCCACCCCCCCCCCCCCCCCCCCCCCCCCCCCCCCCCCCCCCCCCCCCCCCACACCCCCCCCCCCCCACCCCCCCCCCCCCCCACCCCCCCCCCCCCCCACCCCCCCCCCCCCCCCCCGCCCCGCCCCCCCGCCCGCCGCAACACCCCCCCCCCACCACCCACCCCTCCCCCACCCACCCCCCCCACCCCCCCCCCCGCCCCACCCCCCCCCCCACACCCCCCCCCCCCCCCCCACCCCCCCCCCCCCCCACCCCCCGCCCCCCCCCCCCCCCCCCCCCCCCCCCCCCCCCCCCCTACATCCCACCCTCCCCCCCCCCCCCGCCCCCCCACCACCCCCTCCCCCCCCTGCCCCCCCCTCCCCCCACCCCACCCCCACGCCCCCCCCCCCCCACCCCACCTCACAGGGTGTTTGTTGTGAGGGGGGAAGGGCAAGGAGATTGTCAACCCCTTTGAGTCTCCTGCAGGAGAGAAAGGGGGGATATAAATCCAAACTCCTCCTCCTCCTTCTCATCCTCCTCTTCCTCCTCCTCCTCCTCTTCTTCTTCTTCTTCTTCTTCTTCTTCTTCTTCTTCTTCTTCTTCTTCTTCTTCTTCTTCTTCTTCTTCTTCTTCTTCTTCTTCTGGAAGACCAATGACCAAGGCACGAGTCTCACTTGATGGCCCAGGCTGTAAGAGTTTAATAAAAGCTCTGCCTAGATAAGAAGAAAAGTCCATCTATGTTAGAATCCTGTTTCCAACCACTAAGAAGCAGATAGGAACAACAAAACCAACAAGAATTAGACCAATCATCTATTGGGTCCAGCATCCTCTTCCATAGAGTGGCCAACAGGATGCTTCTGGAAGACCAGTGACCAAGGCACGAAGGCCCAAGTCTCACTTGATGGCCCAGGTTTGTAAGAGTTTCAGAAAAGCTCTGCCTAGGTGAAAAGTCCATCTATGTTAGAATTCTGTTTCCAGTCACTAAGAACCAGATAAGAACAACAAAAACACGATGGATCACAGCAGTTGTCCATCAGGTCCAACATCCTCTTCCAGATGTTGGACAATAAGATACTTC